>NC_135826.1:11403387-12003387 GCF_964213995.1 Mustelus asterias | reverse complement strand
TTGTTACCATTGATCACATTACATCCAGTACAAAGTTGTCGCTGGTTACATTCTAATAATAAATACCACCACCCTGGTCTTGTCACTGGACTAGTGATCCAGGGTAATTCTCTGATGACCTGCGTCCCATGGCAAATGAGGAAATTTGAAATCAATAGAAATCTGTAATTAAAAGCCTAATGACGACCATGAAATAATTGTTGTAAAGACCCATCTGATTTACTAATGCCCTTTACCTGGTCTGGCACATTGCTGTGGGCTAGACCACGTCTAAGGACCCATAACAATGTGGTTGCCCCTTAACTGCCCTTGAAATGATTTAGCAAACCATTTAGTTCAAGGGCAATTCAGGATGGGTATTGGAGAGAGTACAGAGGAAATTCACAAGAATGATTCCAGGGATAAGAAACCGTAGGTATAAGGACGGATTGGAGAAGTTGGATCTGTTTTTCTGAGGGAAAAGAAGGCTGAGAGGCAATTTGAAAGAGACATTCAATACCCTGAGGGGCTTTGACTGTGTAAACAGTGAGAAACTGTTCCTTCTCAAGAATGCATCAAGAACTAGAGGGCACAAATACAAAATAAGGGCAAAAGGAGTAGAGGATGTGAGGAAATTTTTCTTCACCCAAAGGTTGGTTGGAGTCTGGAACAAGCTTCCTGAGAGGGTGGTGGAGGTAGGTTTGATTGAGGTATTCGAAAGAGAATTGGATTGCTATCTGAAAAGAAAGAATGTGCAAGGTTACGGGGATAAAGGAGGGGAGTGCGAGTATGTCGAATGCTCTTTCAGCACACCAGTACAGACTTAATAGGCCGAATAGCCTACTCTGCACTGTTAAGATTCTGTGATCCTCTGCCCTTGTCCTTCTGGCTAATTATAGTGATTGTGGGTTTGGAAGTTAATGTCTGCGGAGCGTTGGTGAATCCCTGCAGTGCTACTATGTTTCGGTGGTGGAGGGAGTACATATTTGTGGAAGGAATGCCAGTCAAATGGGCTGCTTTGTCCTGGATGGTGTCAAGCTTCTTCAATGTTGTTGGCGCTGCACTCACCCAGGCATGGGGGTGTATTCCATCACTTTCCTGATTTGTGCCTCATAGATGGTGGGCAGGCTTTGGTGAGTCAGCAGCTGAGTAACTTGCCGCAGGCTCTAACATGCTCTTGTAGCCACATCCTTTATATAGCTACTCCAGGTAAGTTTTTGATTAATGGTAACCCCCAGGATGTTGCTAGTGGTAAATAGATTGAAGTGGTGCCAAATGAGCCAAGCTGACACCAAGAAAAAGCAAAGTGAGGAACTAAAATTGGAGGCCTTCCAATATCCATTATTTGAAAATAACTTTAGATTGCATCAAGTCCCAGAATCTATTGCTGGGCTATAACAGCTGTCCTGTGGAAAGTCAACACATGACAGCCTTAAACAGTTTTCCACCATAAAATAAACCTCTCAATTATAAAGTCTTTATCCAGTTGGAGCCCCAAGAGAAGAGAGCTTGCTATCGCACATGAAGAGTCTTCAAAGGAGCTGGTGAATGGCACTCAGTCCAGGAAGACTCGTGGGGGCATGGTGAAAGGGACATGCATGAGAGAAATCTCTGTAATTTACCCGTTATCTTTCCACTCTAAACTGTAATGTATTTCTTTAACATGTAATTGTTCCTGGGAAAATCCTCATGAATCAAGAGGGGTGAGGGAAATTCTCAGGAAATTTCAGTTGGATAGGTATTGGATAGGAATTTTTAAAAATGGAAAAAAAGTAATATGGAGGCTCCAGCTCCCATTGAAGAGTGAACATGAATATGGTAGGCTCCATCTGTCTGTAATAATATAACTTGTATGAATACAGAAAGAAATGTTTGGTGATATTCACTTTTTGCTTTTAATGCTGTTTCATAACAATTAGAAAGAAAGACTTACTGTCGTAATTGGAGGGATTGGAGACCACCTGTTAGTTTACTGAATTCTAATGGTTTAATTACAAGCAGATAAATGTGCAGAGTACTTTCATGATGTTAACACTTCCAGCTCTATGGTCTAAACTGGCTATAAAAGCTTGCATGATCCCCACCCCCATTCCCCATTGGGCGATCAGGTCACATGATCCTTCTGGTATATGCCCTGAAAAGGGGTCAGCTACCTCATCCTTCCCCCTTTAAGTCCCATATTATACAATGCAAAAATAATTTATACAACTTTCTAAACATTACAGCTGAGAAACTCATTTAACACAGTATATGAGAAACTCAGTCTGCCAGGGGATTTTGTTTCTTTCTTTGGGAGTGACGTACTCAATTGGTTGAGGTTCGACTGTAGAGGTAGTTTTGGCTGGATTAGTTCCACGAGGACTCCCCTCTGAAATCTGTATCTGACTTTCCTCAGTTTCACTGGGAGCTGCTCTCTAGCCTGCCATTGGCCAATCAGGCACTTCATCCCTTGGGCAATCAAAAACATCACTTAGTGGCACAATTGGATCAGAGAGTAATACTGGCTCCTGGGATGGCTCCTGCCTACGCAACTGATTCATGTGTTTCTTCACTAACTTGTCCTGCAATTTCACCTCACAGGAGAATAGCCCCCTCCAGGCCACAACCCCTGAGCCCCAATTTGGTCCACTGCCAACAGTCCAGGCAAAAACCAGATCATCTATTTCAAATGCTCTCTCGACTTTTGATGAACTATGATTTCTTTCCTGATGGGGCAGCACGGTGGCACAGTGGTTAGCACTGCTGTCTCACAGTGCCAAGGACCTGGGTCTTGGGTCGCTGTCAGTGTGGAGTTTGCACGTTCTTCCCATGTCTGCGTGGATTTCCTCCGGGTGCTCCAGTTTCCTCTCACAGTCTGAAAGATGTGCTAGTTAGGGGCAGTGGCCGTGCTAAATTCAGTGTACCCAAACAGGCGCCAGATTGTGGCAACTAGAGAATTTTCACAGTAACTTCATTGCAGTGTTAATGTAAGCCGACTTGTGACACTAATAAATAAACTTTAAAACTTTACAACTCTGCCTTGTTTTCACGCTCACTGCCAAATTCAGAATGATGTGGAGATGCCGGCGTTGGACTGGGGTAAACACAGTAAGAGTTTTAACAACACCAGGTTAAAGTCCAACAGGTTTATTTGGTAGCAAATACCATGTTTGTAGAAACTTGATGTCTGTGTTGATATGTGCGATCTTGTTGGAGATCCTCTCCACTTGGAGCCGGCAGGTTTTTGCCACCCAATGGGGTAGCAAATGGTATTTGCTACCAAATAAATTCAGAATGACCAGGCTCAACCTGCTCCTTAAGCGCAGAACCATTAGGAGCTCAGCTGGAGCTACCCCAGTTGTAGTGTCCAAGGTGCTTCGAGAAGCTCACAGAAAATGTACTGCCACTTCAGTTTCTAATGAAGCCGGTGTTTGCTTCTTCCTACCGGCCTTGAATGTTTGTACTACCTGTTCAGTGAGCCCATTTGATGAGGGGTGATAAGATGCCACATAAATATATATTATTACACTGAAGGCCGTGTACTTCTGGAATTCGGCACCTGTGAAAACCATTCTGTTGTCCGAGAAAAGCACTTCTGGTTCGCCATGGGTTGTAAAACATTGGTGCATTTCTCAAATGTGGCATATGAAGTCGTGAACTCTCACCCATGGCCGCCTGGCCATTCCCACGGGTGCAAGGGAGCAGGTAACTCCTGTTGTAGCTGGCGCAGGTCACATTGTTTTACCATCCTTTCTATAACAGCATCAATATCAGGCCATCAAACGTAGCTTCTCGCTAATACTTTCAACTTCGATACGCCTGGATGGGCACTATGCAATTCCTCCAGTAATAACTCTCCTCCTGGTTTGGGAATGACCACTCTAGTTCCCCAAAGGGCAACATCAGCCTCGCAACTAAGCTCAACTTTTCTGAGCTGAGAAGGTTGCATTTCTTCCAAAGTTTTCTCATTTTACCAACCATGCGATGTCATATAATTATCCATCAACAACAAAGGGTCCTTATTAGTGCAGTACTTGACTTGCTGTGATGTGACAGGTAAAGAAAGTTTAAGGCCGTTACAATCTCTTGTGATGCTAGAGAGGGTGGCATGCTTTCTGGTAATGGAAGGTGATTTAAAATGTCTGCATTGGCTATGTGAGCCCCCTGGCCAATGTTCGAAGATATATTTGTAAGCTAACAAGGACAATGGCCATCGTTGTATTCCAGCAGAAGCAATTGATGGAATTGCTTTGTCTTGCCTGAAAATCCTATAAGTGACTTGTAGTGATGATAATAAAATGTCTCCCGTAAATGTACTGATGAAACTTCTTGATGCTGGGGATAACAGTCAGGCCTTCCTTTTCCATCTGTGAGTTTCTACTTTCCCACAAGTGGGAGTTTAGAATAACTTGGGACTAAAAAAAGACTAACAAGGAGAGTGATATAGTATAAAGAAGTCACAAAGTGCCTGGATATATTTTACAAAGGTACTGTTCGCATAGCAACACATATAACCACTGTTGGAGAATTTAAGCATATAGTTTTGAAAACATATTATATTCTGTATATATAATGTCAGAAACACACTGCCCTAAGGCATGATGGGATCTAATCAAGTAAAAAGAACCACTTTCTTTGGAACTATACAACTACTGAGTGAAGGGAGAAAGCAATTCTTATCAGTAACTCTAGACAGTCCTAATGAATAGAATATTCACCAAGCCAAGGACAGTACTAGAAATCCCAGACAGGCCAATGAATAGATCATACATTACACCAGATAAGAGTTGTCTAGTAAGCATCAAGACACTGTGAGAAAGACTCAAAGTCCATGAACTCACGTATTCCCACGCTGTCAGAAGGTAAATGTTATTGACCAAGGTAAATAATCCCTACTAATAATGATTGGCTCATACCTGGCTGGGGTGACTTTTGAAAATTGTATAATTGTAATACTGAGAGTAATGTAATTTTAGTGATTTGGAACTGCCCCAAATCTCTCTCCTGCATACGTTGACCAGGCCTGGAAAATAAAGAAACATCTTTAACAAGAATACTGTCTCCATGACTCTTTGTGTTAGCTGGGCCATAATTAAGAAGGGAAATCCCTCACATGAAAGCCAGCTTAATAACTAGCCTCTGAAAAAAAGCTCCTACAGTGTCTGATAGGGTTCATGATACATATCCGATGGGTCTCTCAGATCCATCATTCTCTGTGTGAGATAACACAGCCCAACCACATACAATGATGCACCACATGTAAGTACTATCATCTTAGAGGGATCAAAATTTCACCAATAAACATGAAGATTGAAGTGCTTGCTTAAATTGGTTAAAAGCCCCTTTTTGTGGTGTTGTCCCACACCATCTCTGGCACTTCTTTAACAGAGTAAGAAGTTTAACAACACCAGGTTAAAGTCCAACAGGTTTATTTGGTAGCAATTGGGTTCATGTCACACTATTTGTAACGCCCACAGTTGCGTGGACCTGCAGAGTTTCACTGGCTGTCTTGTCTGGAGACAATACACATCTTTTTAGCCTGTCTTGATGCTCTCTCCACTCCCATTGTTTTGTTTCTTAAAGACTTGATTAGTTGTAAGTATTCGCATTCCAACCATTATTCATGTAAATTGAGTCTGTGTCTTTATAAACTCTGTTTGTGAACAGAATTCCCACTCACCTGAAGAAGGGGCTTAGAGCTTCGAAAGCTTGTGTGGCTTTTGCTACCAAATAAACCTGTTGGACTTTAACCTGGTGTTGTTAAACTTCTTACTGTGTTTACCCCAGTCCAACGCCGACATCTCCACATCATGACTTCTTTAACAGCACATGCAACGGTGCTAGAAATGTTGATAGATTTGGGAGGAACCACCTGTAATAGTTGACCATCCCAACGAAGGTTTTGAATTCTGAGGTATTCCTGGGGGCCAGTGCCACCTCAATCACTCTCACTTTGTCCTCCATTGGGTGTAACCCCTGAGCATCTACCCGATAAATCAAGATAAGCCATCTCATTTGTGAGGAACGTGCACTTTTCTCTTTTTAGGCCCAATCCTGACTCCTGCAATCTCCTCAAAACTTCGTCCAAATTTGCCAAATGTTCCTCCTCGGTGGACCCTGTTAATAGGATGTCATCCAAATAAACAACAACTCTGGGCAAACCCTTCAGCAAACTTTTCATATTTTGCTGATAGATGGTGCAAATTGATGAAACCAGGAAGGGTAGACATGTGTATTGGTATCACCCGTTGTGAGTATTTACAGTGACATATTCTCTTCATGTGTCATCCAGTCCTAACTGTTGGTAAGCGTGGCTCAGGTTCAGTTTGGTATATGTGAGACCCACCCCCCAGGCAACTTTGTATACAGATCTATTTGGTTACCTATCCAGTTTCGCAGCCTGGCTTACCATCAGTTTGTAGTCCCCACAGACATAGGCGGTGAGAGCTGGATGTATAACTTGACCTGAAGTTTAACTCTAGGGTCTACCATGGGCTGCAAAAGCCCACGATTTTCACCAGGATCCACGTGCTGGTTCGCCATTGGGCAATCGGGTCATAGAATCATAGAATCCCTGCAGTACAGAAGGAGGCCATTTGGCCCATCGAGACTGCACTGATAACAATCCCACCCAGGCCCTATCCCCTATCACACGACTCTCCAATATATGCCCCTAAAAGAGAACAATTTACATTTTTATATTCTCTTTCACAATCTTAGCTTGTCTCAATGTGGCTGATAAGGTATTTTGGTATTGTAGCCATTGTAATGTGGAAAAGGCAGCAGCCAGTTTGGGTATTGCAAGCCCCCACAAACAGCAATGTGATCACGGTCATAAAGCTGATTTCCTGCTTATTTGTTTGCTGATTGAAGGAATCTGCTTTCGAGAGGCTGCCGGAGAGGTTTACACACAAAGAGTTGAGAGAGTTTACTGCTAACACTGCCAGCTCGAGGGTTGGTAACTGGCCCCATGCCAGGAAGCAGGCAATGTTTACAAAGGAACAGGTTTATTGATTTCTGACAATCTGTGTGAATGTTAAGTAAAGCCTAGTGAGGGTACAGAGCCAACAGCTTCGAGTTCCCTCTTGGGTAGATAGTGCATTTCTGCTATACCTTGAACCAATTCGCTATTTGTTTTCACAGATGCTGAGACAAAGATTGTATTTATATAGCACCTTTCATAGATGATTCAACGGGCAGGATTTTACAGCCTCGCTCATCCCAAAACCCTAAAACCCCACCCAAGGTCATCGGACCTTTCCATTGCCCGCCCTTCGCCCGCTCCGATTCCTGTGGCGCATGGGGCAGTATAATTCCTAGCCAACGCCTCACAGTGTCAGGGGCCTGGGTTCAATTCCGACCTCAGGTCTCAGTCTGTGTGGAGTCTGCATGTTCTCTCTGAGTCCGGGTTTCCTCCGGGTGCTCCGGTGTCCTCCCACAGTCCAAAGATGTTCAGGCTAGGTTGATTGGCCATGTTAAATTGCCCCTCAGTGTCAGGGCGATTAGCAGGATAAATACTTGGGGTTGCGGGGATAGGGCCTGGATCAGAATGTTGTTAGTGAAGGCTCGATGGGCCGAGTGGCCTCCTTCTGTACTGTGGGGATTCTATGATTCAAATCACATTATAAGTGCAGCCAAAATTATCAAGTAGAAAACAGTGTTCAAAATAGTGTCATGAGATTTTTTACCGAGATTCAGTCACTGGAGATCAGTGGAGTCACATGGAGAGATGTAGGAATAACAGAGTTGTCGTGATGGGAGATTTTAATTTCCCAAACATAGATTGGAATATCCCTAGGGCTAGGGGTTTGGATGGAGAGGAGTTTGTTAGGTGTGTCCAGGAGAGTTTCCTGACACAGTATGTGGATAAGCCTACTAGAGGAGAGGCTGATCTTGATCTGGTGCTGGCTAATGAACCTGGACAGGTGGAGGATCTCTCGGTGGGTGAGCATCTTGGGGATAGCGATCATAATTCTATCTCCTTCACGATAGCATTGGAAAGAGATAGGGTCAGGCAGGCTAGGAAAGTGTTTCTCTGGAGTAAAGGGAAATACAGTGTCATCAGGGAGGAAATTAGACGGGTAAATTGGAAGGAGGCATTCTTGGGGAAAAGTACCGAAGGAAAGTGGAGGATTTTCAAGGAATGTTTGTCTGGAGCTCTGCATGACAACGTTCCGATGAGACAGGGGGGTGTTGGTAGGGTACGGGAACCGTGGTGCACGAAGGTTGTGATGAACCTGGTGAATAAGAAAAGAGAGGCGTACAGAAGGTTCAAAGAGCTAGGAGGTGTTAAGGATTTAGAGGAGTATACGCGATGTAGGAAGGAGCTTAAGAAGGAAATTAGGAGAGCGAGAAGGGGTCATGAGAAGGCCTTGTCGGGTAAGATTAAGGAGAATCCCAAGGCTTTCTACAAATATGTCAAGAGTAAAAGGATGAGATGTGAAGGCATAGGACCCTTAAAAGGTGAAGGGGGAAAAGTTTGTGCGGAACCGTTAGAAATGGCGGAGCTGCTTAATGAATACTTTACCTCGGTATTCACGGTGGAAAGGGATCTGGGTGGTTGTACTGCTGGATTGCGGAGGACAGAAAGGATCGAGCATGTGGACATAAAGAAAGAGGATGTGTTGGAACTATTGAATGGCATCAAGGTTGGTAAGTCGCCGGGACCGGATGGGATGTACCCCAGGTTACTGTGGGAGGCGAGGGAGGAGATTGCGGAGCCTTTGGCGATGATCTTTGCATCGTCGATGGAGACGGGAGAGGTTCCGGAGGATTGGAGGATTGCGGACGTGGTCCCTATATTCAAGAAAGGGAACAGGGACAGCCCGGGAAATTACCGACCGGTGAGTCTAACCTCAGTGGTTGGTAAGTTGATGGAGAGGATCCTGAGAGACAGGATTTATGATCATCTAGAGAAGTTTAGTATGATCAAAAGTAGTCAGCACGGCTTTGTCAGGGGCAGGTCGTGCCTTACGAGCCTGGTTGAGTTCTTTGAAAATGTGACCAAGCACATTGACGAAGGAAGAGCGGTGGATGTGGTCTATATGGACTTCAGCAAAGCGTTCGATAAGGTCCCCCATGCAAGACTTCTTGAGAAAGTGAGAGGGCATGGGATCCAAGGGGCTGTTGCCTTGTGGATCCAGAACTGGCTTGCCTGCAGAAGGCAGAGAGTGGCTGTGGAGGGGTCTTTCTCTGCATGGAGGTCAGTGACCAGTGGAGTGCCCCAGGGATCTGTTCTGGGACCCTTGCTGTTTGTCATTTTCATAAATGACCTGGATGAGGAAGTGGAGGGATGGGTTGGTAAGTTTGCTGACGACACCAAGGTAGGTGGTGTTGTGGATAGTTTGGAGGGATGTCAGAAGTTGCAGCGAGACATAGATAGAATGCAAGACTGGGCGGAGAAGTGGCAGATGGACTTCAACCCGGATAAGTGTGTAGTGATCCATTTTGGCAGATCCAATGGGATGGAGCAGCAGTATAAAATGAAGGGTACCATTCTTAGCAGTGTAGAGGATCAGAAGGACCTTGGGGTCCGGGTCCATAGGACTCTTAAATCGGCCTCGCAGGTGGAGGATGCGGTCAAGAAGGCGTATGGCGTACTAGCCTTCATTAATCGAGGGATTGAGTTTAGGAGTCGGGAGATAATGCTGCAGCTTTATAGGACCCTGGTTAGACCCCACTTGGAGTACTGCGCGCAGTTCTGGTCACCTCATACAGGAAAGATGTTGAAGCCATTGAAAGGGTGCAGAGGAGATTTACAAGGATGTTGCCTGGATTGGGGGGCATGCCTTATGAGGATAGGTTGAGGGAGCTTGGTCTCTTCTCCCTGGAGAGACGAAGGATGAGAGGTGACCTGATAGAGGTTTACAAGATGTTGAGAGGTCTGGATAGGGTGGACTCTCAGAGGCTATTTCCAAGGGCTGAAATGGTTGCTACGAGAGGACACAGGTTTAAGGTGCTGGGGGGTAGGTACAGGGGGGATGTCAGGGGTAAGTTTTTCACTCAGAGGGTGGTGGGTGAGTGGAATCGGCTGACGTCGGTGGTGGTGGAGGCAAACTCGTTGGGGTCTTTTAAGAGACTTCTGGATGAGTACATGGGATTTAATGGGATTGAGGGCTATAGATAGGCCTAGAGGTGGGGATGTGATCGGCGCAACTTGTGGGCCGAAGGGCCTGTTTGTGCTGTGGCTTTCTATGTTCTATGTTCTATGTTCTATAACCTGATGAGTTCCTAACCATCTGAGACTGGAGGTGGGGAGCTTCCAACAGCCAGAGACACAATTAATTATCACCAATCGGGCCAATTGTCAAGTACCCTCAAATGGATTAGGAATCTAGATCAGATACACATAAACCATGGAACGAGGCATTGTGATAACCAACCATTCTGAATGCTTCCCAACTCGAATGTATCCTGGTTTTTGAACTCTTCACAAAGGTTTTAAAGGGGCAGCACGGTAGCACAGTGGTTAGCACTGCTGCCTCACATTGCCAGAGACCTGGGTTCAATTCCCGGCTTGCGTCACTGTTTGTGTGGAGTCTGCTCATTTGCCCCTTCTCTGGGTGCTCCAGTTTCCTCCCACAGTCTGAAAGACGCGCTGATTAGGTGCACTGGCCATGCTGAATTCTCCCTCAGCGTACCCGAACAGGCGCCGGAGTGTGGCGACGTGGGGATTTTCACAGTAACTCCACTGCAGTGTGTGTTAGCTTATTACCTGTATATGTGACATGCCTGGACACATCCCTGCCGGCCCTACCCAAGACTCCTCCCCACCCCGGTCCAGGTATAAAGGCAACTGCTCCCCAACCCCCTGCCTCAGTCTGGACCAGTTCATCAGCATGGGTGTGCTCCAAGTCTTTTGCTGATAAAAGCCTATTTGTTCTTGCATACAAACTAGTCTTTGCTCGATTGATGGTGCATCACAGTGTTAATGTAAGCCTACTTGTGACACTAATAAACTTTAACCTCTGTCTTTGATTTAGCATCCAGTTATTGGATATTGATAAAGTTTATTTTCTTTCTGTTACAAATATATTTCTTTGAAATACTTTGTAACTTTCCTATATGTGATAGCTGCTATACAATCACAAATTCATAGAATCATTGAATCCGTACAGTGCAGAAGAAAGCCATTCAGCCCATCGAGCCTGCACTAACAACAATCCAACCCAGGCTCTATCCCTGTAACCCCACATATTTACCCTGCTCGTCCCTATGACATTAAGGGTCAATTTAGCCTGGCCAATCAACCTAACCTGCACATCTTTGGACTGTGGGAGGAAACCGGAGCACCCGGAGGAAACCCGTGCAGACACAGGGAGAATGTGCAAACTCCACACAGACAGTCACCCAAATTGAACCTGGGTCCCTGGCGCTGCGAGGCAGCAGTGCTAACCACTGTGCCACCGTGCCACCTAAATTGTTGGTAGACAGCCTTAATTTGGTGTTTCAATCAGTGGCTATTAATCTGGCAATACAGCATCTCTGTACCAATGTGTCAGCTTAAATTGAATGCTCAAATACCGTCATGGGGCTTTGGAATAAGATCTGATCCTCTGATACACCAACCAAAATCATAGAATCCATACAGTGCAGAAGGAAGCCATTCGGCCCATCGAGTCTGCACCGACAACAATCTCACCCAGCCCTATCCCTAAAATACCATGCATTTACCTAAGCTAGTCCTCCTGACACTAAGGGGCAATTTAATCCTGAAAACGGAATGTGTTGGAGACACAGAGCAGGTCTGGCAGAATCTGTGGAGAGAGAGAGTTAATGCTTCAAATCTACTATGAAGTGTAAATCTACTATGACTCTTTTTCGGAACCCTGACACCAGCTAAACCAAGCTGATCCAAGATAAGGATAACTCGAAGAGTTAACACTATCCCCTCCAGGGTAAGTTTCATCTTTTCCGAATGATAGTATCAACAAGATTAACAAATATTCTCCGAGGCTTGTGTAAACATTCATCAGCATTTTTCAATTACGGAGGATAAGTGTTTCCTCACCAAGATCATCCTCCAGTCAGACGGCACGTTTCACGCTGTCTTTCAGGAAGGACATTTGCCTTGAAGCATGCTTTCCTTTAAAGAGAAACAGATATCTCTTCAGTGGAAGGTGACAATTAGGTTCACCTTGTCATATTATCCTTGACAGTATTACAACCAGCCCCAGGTGAGGTTCCCCAGGTCTTCTTGATCTCGACCGTCTGACTGGGATACCCCCTAATTGTTCAAATCCTGGTGAGGAGGGATGACAGGTTCTTGTCTTTATTCAACCCACCCTCTGCTGGTGGCGACAAAGGTTTAATCTAACAAAATAAAAGCAAAATACTGTGGATGCTGGTGTCTGAAACAAAATCAGAAAATGCTGGAAAACTTCAGCAGGTGACAGCATCTGTGGAGACAGAACAGCGTTAGGGCGGCAAGGTGGCACAGTGGTTAGCACTGCTGCCTCACAGTGGCAGGGACCTGGGTTTGATTCCCGGCTTGGGTCACTGTCTGCGTGGAGTTTGCACATTCTTCCCACGTCTGCGTGGGTTTCTTCCGGGTGCTTCGGATGTTTTTAGAAGTCTGTTGTCTAGAAAAAGGGAGGAGTTCCATTGTTCCTTCGAGGGGCTAGCTGTACATTCTCAGCCATCTTTGGTGTCTGCGTCCATTCTCAAAGTATAAAACTTGGGTCTTTTTTAAAGTTCAATATTTCCGTGTATAATTACAGGGTTTATTCTCTATCATCGTGACAATGGAGATTCTTTCTAACGTTGTTGATGAAGTGCGTTTGCAAGCACCTGTAGTCTCGGATCTGATTTACATTGGTAAAAGGCAGAGGGGCAGTCCCAGTGACTCAGCTCACTCCCACTGCTGCTGAAACATTGACACCGGTTCTGCCACCTCCCCAGAATTGATTGACTCATTGCTTTGTTGGAGCATTGTATAATTCTGTGAGACACTGACTGCGGCTCTTGCAGGTGCTTTACTGAGGTAATAACATGACAACTGTATCATATTGCCTTACTTTGGAGTGCATATAGGAATCTAAACTCTGCAATGAAAGTGTTTAGAATAAACATGCAGGTTTGGGCCTCGATTAAATTGACAAAGACATTTCACGTTGACAAATTAAGCCTTCCTCCTGCTCATCACACAACCTAATTTCAAGGCCCTGGTGCCTTTGGAGATAAAGAATCCCTCTCGGTGGCATTCATGGTGAAGCATGCTGGGAAGAACTCCAACTTCTTTATTGGTTACCCTAGCAACCCTACTGAGCCCTTGATGCGCGTTATCACACATGAGGCTTGAGATGCTCAAGGAAATAAAGGCTTTTATTTACTATTACTACAAAGCTACCATGTATAGTACACGATCCCAGACTGAGGGGTCCCAGACAGAGCAGTGACCTTTATACCTCTCCCAGGAGGCGGAGCCCGACTGGGATGTACCATAATAACTATAATACAGTTAGAACAGCCCAACCCTAACCCCAACAGCAACAAGTAGAACAACCCAACCCTAACCCCAACAGCAACATATATACAGACTCGTAGTACTGGCCAGACCCTGGTTCAGTACTACCTAGTGGGAACCAACGATGGTTCACCACAGCCCTCCACTTGATTGGATCACTATCCAATGGGGTCCAAATGAAGAAGATAGCAAATCAAAAGAGAAAATGCTAGAAAATCTCAGCAGGTCTGGCAGCATCTGTAAGGAGAGAAAAGAGCTGATGTTTCGAGTCCAGACAACCCTTTGTCAAAGGGTTGATTTCAGATTCCAGCATCCGCAGTAATTTGCTTTTATGAAGAAGGTAACAATCCTGGGATCTAATTGTAAGAAAGAGGAATATATCTAATTACAGGACAATTAGAACAAGGAAAGTGTAGATGGACCTCAGGAGGCTGCAAAATTGAAGTGTAACAGAGGGCCCCAAATTCTGGCTAGATATACTGTAGTACACAGATCAAAGGTTGAAACCTTGGCCACGCTAAATGTTGAAAATAATCTGTTCACTTGCGAAGATTAAGAGCAGAACGCAACTCATCGAAGTGGTTAGATGTTCTGGCCTGCCCTGTAATCTAGGCCAATGCATCTTCCTCCCTTGTACAGCAACAAAAACTACATATGTTGATGGCAAAAGGGGAATATTGTGGATGCTGGAAATCTAAAATAAGAACAAAAACTTCTGGAAACACTCACCAGGCCAGGCAGCATCTGTTGAGAGATAAACAGAGTTACCGTTTCAGGTCGAGGACCAGTCATAAGAACTGGGAAAAGGTTCAAGCCTCACCAGACATTCACAGTCCATTCGTGTAAGAGTCACCAGATAACCTTTGGAGGAGAGACGTTTTAGTGCGCAGGTTAATTGAAGTGCTGCCTGAGCTCTGTATGGCTATTACAGATTCAACAGCTTGGTTCCCCAGTCATCTCCCGAGAGCATCAATGCCCAAATAATTGTTTTCCTACAAGCCATAGAAATCAGTAAAAACTTCCACAGATACTTGTTCATCATAGTAAATTCTGAGAGCTCCTGGAACATAATTGACCAGTACAGCTGGTAGAGATCGATAAAACCTGAATACATTTGTATCTTTAATAAACATAACTTATTGAATTACACGGGGTTATACGTCTCATCTTGCTTTTGTTGTACTGTGCAATTGGATTGATTCACATCATGCACTTAAAACAAAGTCTGTAAATTGCCACTGTACCAGTTAGACATGCATCTGGAACACACTTAAAGCTCAGTTGGCTGGACGGCAGGTTAGTGATGCAGAGAGATGCCAGCAACGCCTGTTTAATATCTCCTGAGGTCGGTGGGCGGCACAGTGGCACAGTGATCGAACGGTGGAGCAGACTCGATGGGCTGAATGGCCTAACTCTGCTCCTATATCTTATGAACTTATGAACTTATGAATGCTTAGCACTGCTGCCTCACAGTGCCAGGGACCTGGATTAGATTCCTGACTTGGATCACTGTCTGTGTGGAGTCTGCACGTTCTCCCCGTGTCTGCGTGGGTTTCCTCCGGGTACTCTGGCTTCCTTCCACAGTCCAAAAGACTGGTTAGGTGCTTTGGCCGTGCTAAATTCTCCTTCACTATATCCGAACAGGCGCAGAGTGTGGCGACTGGGGGATTTTCACAGAAACTTCATTGCAGTTTTAGTGTAAACTTATTGTGGCACTAATAAATAGACTTTGAACTTCAATTTCCGTACCAGCTGAGGTTATTCTTGAAGGCCCTGCCTTCTCAGCCTTGCCCCTCACCTAAGGTGTGGTGATCCTCTGTTTAAATCACCACCAATCAGCCCTTCCTCCTCAAAGGGAAGAGCAGCCTCTGGTTACCTGGGACTATGGCAATTTTATCTTTAAAGAAATGCTAACATTATATTGGACATTGCAATGGTGGTTTCCATCTCCCTCAATCCCCAATCTCCTGCTAATAGGCTCTGGTCTGGAAATTCAGTCATCAGCACCTTGGTTTCCAGGCATAAAATAGGTGGCTGAGGAACGACATGGTAGCACAGTGGTTAGCACTGCTGCCCCACAGTGCCAGGGACTTGGGTTCGATTTCCGGCTTGGGTCACTATCAGCTCGGAGTTTGCACATTCTCCTTGTGTCTGTGCAGGTTTCCTCCGGGTGCTCCGGCTTCCTCCCGCACTCCAAATATGTGCGGGTTAGGTTGTTGGTGATGCTAAATTAACCTTAATGTCAGGGGGATTAGCAGGGTAAATATATGGGATTACGGGAATAGGGCTGGGTGGGATTGATGGGCCAAATGGCCTCCTTCCGCACAGCGGGGATTCTAAGTAAGAAGTCTCACAACCAGGTTAAAGTCCAACAGGTTTATTTAACCTGGACTTTAACCTGGTGTTGTGAGACTTCTTACTGTGTTCCAGTGCCGGCATCTCCACATTGGGGATTCTACTTTACAGAATGGAGAGCACCCTTCATAGCTTGTTCATTCAGCACCGTTTTCTTGAATCCATTCCTGGGGTGTGACTGTCTCTGATAAGGCCAGCATGTGTGGCCCAGGTCTTACTGTCCTCCAGAAGGTGATGGTGAGCCACCTTCTTGAACTGCTGCAATCCTATGGTGTTAGGCAAACTGACAGTGCTGTTGGGTCCAGATTTTTGATCCAGGGACAGTGATACAGTGATAAGCCAGGATGGTGTGTGGCTTGGAGGTGGTGTTGCTTCCATGCATCAACTGCCTTTATCTTTCTAGGTGATAGAGGTCTTGGGTTTTGAACGTGCTGTTGAAGGAGCCTTGGCTAATTGCTGCAGTGAGGGTACACACTGCTGCTACAGTATGCTGGTGGTGGAGGAAGTGAATGTTGAAGGTGGTGCACTTCAAGTGGGCTGCTTTGCCCTGGCTGATGTTGAGTTTCCTGAGTTTTGTTGGAGTCGCACTCAGCCAGACAAGTGGAGTGTATTCCATTACACTACTGACTTGTTCCTCTTCGATGGTGAACAGGCTTTGGGGAGTCACAGTATTCATATGGCCGCACCAGTTAAGTTTCTGATCATTGGTAGCCCCTAGGATGTTGATGGTGGAACATTCACTGATGGAAATGCTGTTGAATGTCATGGGGAGATGATTAGATTCTCTTGTGTTGAAGATGGTCATCTCCTGGCAATTGCGTGGCATCCAGGTCATGACCTGAAACTGGTGTTAGATCCATCGCATAAGCAGATCAGACCTAAATGTGGCATACGCTTACTGTACAATATATGTTTATCCAGAAATTCCATGGGAAGTTTTAAAAGCATGACTGATGAATTCTGAACATATATTTATGTGGGGGGGGAGGAGGGGTGCAATAGAATTTTGGAAGAGAATTTGTGCTCACAACTGCTTCAATAGCTCAGCAAGTACTTTCTGTAATACATCTGCAGAGGCAGAAGTCCCTTCACCAAAATCCCTTTATTTACAAACTCCAACAGCAGTACACAGAGTGCTCACAGTTAGCAGTCTACCTTTGGAGGTGTCAGAGGAACTGACAAGCCCGGTTAAGTACAAGACAAAGACTCACTGATTACCCCATCAATTGGATCCTTAATCGGGGAGTTCATACTCCAATAGGCCAACCTCAATGGCCTGATGGAAATCATTACACTTTCCGAAATGGTAAACCTTTCAGTTTAGGATGGTCCTATGGATTCAATTCTTGGTCTGTGCCGAGTTAGCTGATGATGTGGAGATGCCGGCGTTGGACTGGGGTAAACACAGTAAGAGTTTTAACAAGGTTAAAGTCCAACAGGTTTATTTGGTAGCAAATACCATTAGCTTTCGGAGCGCTGCTCCTTCGTCAGATGGAGTGGAAAACCTTTTGAGTTAGCTGAAGCAGTGTTTGAGAGCACAAACATGTGTCATGGTGTCTTGGTGCCTGTTTCTGATTGCTATCCATTGCCTCTTGGCCGTGATAATCTCTACTGCACAATGCCCTCCTGCGGGTCACTGCATGAACTCAGCCATGAGTCTTGGCCAGTTGGATGAGGTCGAGTGTCTCTAGAAGCTAGCCAGAGTCAGCATCATCAGGGGATGAAGGGGAACAGTGATTTAAAAAAGCAACAGCGTCTCTCTGTGAGAAAAGGCCACCATTGACATTTCTGTCATGTGTTAAAGGCCAATCTTGATGGGACATCTTGGTCAGCATTTGAGCTCAAAATCTCAGAGTGCACCTGAAACTGACTAGAAGCTTACACTGAAATTGACTGAATGATTTGTGTCTTAATCATACTCATTCACGTAACATGCAGGCTCAAAGCTCCTCCCATAAGACACGGCTGACCCGAAGTCTGCTAAGCTAATGCGTGATAGATTGAAGCAGGAAAAAGATTGACAAAATGCTTCCAATTTCCCCGAAAAACCTGGGTTCCTCCCTCAGCACAAGAAATGGTCCTCATCAGCAAAGGAACACGTCTGGCAAAGGAGACATGGAGAGTTATAAATCAGTGTCAATTAAGCCACCCAGGCAATGATTCATGAGCTACTTATTTACTCCGAGGTAAACAACAACACTTCGCCTGAGAGAAGAAGAAAATAATCATCGCTGTTTTCTGAGAAACCGCTGCACATTTTTCGAAGACTGATTTGCAAGGGGTTTGATACGGAAGAGTGGGGGGAGTTTAATTTTCCCTCTGTGCAACAATGAGAAATTCAACTCGTATTAACAACACCGTGTTTAAGACAGAATGACACATCGACAGGTTTGGAAAAACATGACGAAGGTGATTGTTTGAAAGATTGCACTGAGAGTGTTTTGGAGATCATAGGATCATAGAATCCTACAATGCAGAAGGAGGCCATTCGGCCCATCGAGTCTGTACCGACCACAATCTCACCCAGGCCCTATCCCCATAACCCCATGCATTAAACCCTAGCTAGTCCCCCGGACACTAAGGGGCGATTTTGCATGGCACACCTTTGGATTGTGGGAGCAAACCAGAGCATCCAGAGGAAACCCAGGGGGAGAATGTACAAACTCCACACAGACAATGACCCAAGCCGGGAATTGAACCCGGGTCCCTGGCGTTGTGAGACAGCAGTGCTACGCACTGTGCCACCATGCCCCCTTGAGGATATTGAGGTGACAGAGTCAAGTCAACCCTCAATGTGACAAAGCTCTTTCTAAATCTCCCCCCTCTCTAAGTACACTAAAGTCTTCCATTAACACACCCATCATATCTAGAAGTGTCACATTATAGTCAATTGTTGTGTGACTATTAAATAACAAGTGAGCAATTTATATTTAAAATAAATGAACAAAAGAAAAACATAACCAGTCATTTTCTGCTGGTTCCTTCTCAGCATTGATAACCTGACTTGTCCCCAAAGAGTAATTTGGGATTTAGACGTAGCTACCAATGTGGCGACGAATCTGGCTCAGTGACAGCAGTTAACCTTTCGTGGAGTGCAGGGTATGGCTGGTCCTAACAAGGAATATGCACCAGAGTCTAAACGAGAAGAGGCGAGGCAAATACAATGCAAGATCTGCTGCAGACCGTTTGCTTTAGGGCAATGTTTCCACAGATATTCAGAAAGGGCTTGTTCCAAAGTGAGACCAAGCAGCAGCTTCGAGGAAACAATCTCCTTTTGTTATATTATATAATAGGCACATGATATGAAGCTCCTGTTAGCATGAGACAGCACACCCAGCTTTTGACATGGAATGGTTGCCACAAAAATTAATTATTTGAGAGAATATTAGATAAATATGTGAAACACAGCGATGTAGGAAACAGTATTTTTTATTAGTGTCACAAATAGATTTATATTAACACTGCAGTGAAGTTACTGTGAAAATCCCCTTGTTGTCACACTCTGGCGTCTGCTCGGGTACACTGAGGGAGAATTTAGCATGACCAATCCACCTAACCAGCACATCTTTTGGAGTGTGGGAGGAAACCGGAGCACTCGGAGGAAACCCATGCAGACACGAGGAGAACATGCAGACTCCGCACAGACAGTGACCCAAGCCAGGAATTGAACCCAGGTCCCTGGCACTGTGAGGGGGCAGTGCTAACCACGGTGCCACCGTGCCGTACCCAGCAGAGAAGTTTGAATTAGTTCTGAGATAGTTCGAGCAAAGGCATAGTGAGTTGAATGACCACTGATGCTGTAAATGCCTGGGCTTCTACAGTTAGTATATGTATCCCCAAGGAATGAGGGAAACTTCACTGATGTATTCGTGGTGGTGCCACAAATGGTTACCAGAGGAAGCTTTATCGTGCAGTAATTAGAAGTGAATTCCTGAACTAATTCCTTTGATGAATATTTCAAATTTCCTCTGCAACACAGAGTCTGCTTTCATCCACGTTGCAATGGTGAAACCCTGAACATGGGTGATAGTTCATCCATCTTCCTGCGAATGCTTCACACTTTAAACTAAATTATGAGCCTTTCATTTTATTCAATTGTTTTCAGGACAATTCTTTGTTTGGACCTTATTTGCTGATGGATTAGATTCTCTGCACCTTCATATTCTACTCTGCTCCAAGTGGCAATGTAATTAACATGACTTCTCTTTAGATTCCTGAATCTCTCTCCACCTGACCCCTTCCTCCCTCTCTTTCCGATTCAGAGTCATAAGTCTGTGCTTTTGATTTGCCAGGACACTGATCCCCAGCACAGTTTAAATGGCATCTTCTTAAATCCTGATCCTAGCTCTTCAAATTCTCCCAGGAACACATCATTCCCAGCTCTACTTATGTCACTGATACCTATCTGGAGCATGATAATTGGATCCTCCTCTTCCCAATTCAAGTTTATGCCTAGTCACAGGAATCGTCTCTAAAACCCAGCACCAAGCAGTCAATGCAACCTTGAGAATTTTCGCCCACAGCTGCAGAAAACAGTGTCTATCTTCTTGACAATACCATAGCCATATCACTGCACCATTCCTTTTCACTTCCCCCACTTTGATGACATCCCGCACCATTGTGCAACATCCAGTTTGCTTATCCACCCTGCTGTCCTGGTTTCCAACCACACAAGTGGCAAGCACCATCTACCTGTTGGCCAAGGCCGAGGCTCCTCCACCACGACATCCATCCGTTACATGTCTGCCTGCCTCGCAGTCACATCTTTCCATCCCTCACCATTGACCAACTCAACTAGTTTCACTCACACTAATATGTGTGACTGCCTCCTGGAACAAAATGTCCAGGTATCACTCTCCCTCCTTGATGCCCCTGACTGTCTACAACTTGGACTCAAGCTCAACAACTCTGAGCCAAAGTTATCCGAGCCTCAGGCATTTACTGCAGGTAAGGTTGTTGAGGATCACAATACGCTGCACCAACTCTCACATGGGGAGGCAATGGCATGGTGGCATTGTCACTGGATTAGTAATTTAGAGACCCAAGGTCATGGTCTGGGAACCTGGATTTGAATCCCACCATGGTAAATGCTGAAATTTGAATTCAATATAAATCTGGAATTAAAAGTTTATGATGACTATGAAACCATTGTCGATTTTCATAAAAACCCATCTGGGTTCACTGTTGTGGGTGACCGGTACTGCCCAAAGTTTAGACAATACAAGACTCACGAGGCAGGTATCTCTGTGTAAAGATGTAACTTTATTTAAAACAGTGGCCGCCAGGAGTTCATCAAAGAGTTAAATAACTCTGACATAGAGCAGCAAAACCTCTCTGATGAATCTAACATATACATTCAAAAACAGATTAATTATAGTTTTTTCTTATCAGTCATTTCCGTATTTCAGTAACTTTAAATCAATCATCTTCAGGATACAAAAATCAACAATAATACATGTCAAATACTTTAGCCAATCGAATTTGATTCCTCAGCATAAGGGTATATTATTAGTCCATGAAATCCGGAAGCTGACTCCTCTCTTGGCTGACCCCACACCCTGGTTGCCTAAGATGTTCAGCCCAGAGTTCAAATGAGCATTCTCATGGATTCCCTTAAAGGTCACTGTCTAACTAGACTAACTCATGACACCACGTCTGGGCACCAGTCCATCTCATCTGGACAGTGAATACACCCTATTCATGAAATATGATTAAGTGTTCTAATTGTTCTCCATCCAAAACTTTACTGATAAAACTTGCATATTTCCAAGGTCCAAATATTCTCTTGAAATGTGACTTTGCCCTAATGACTTTTACCATGATGCCTTGCGGTAAAATGCTTTTTGACTAACGTGAACAATATTCCATAAAATCAATAATACATTCAAAATATCAACATATGTGTTTTACAATCATAATTACTTGTTTGAATAAATTACTGCATCTCATATGTATAAATTGCAATGAGATCTTGATCAATTGGGCCAGTGGACTGATGAATGGCAGATAGAGTTTAATTTAGATAAATATGAGGTGATGCATTTTGGTAGATTGAATTGGGGCAGGACCTACTCAGTTAATGGTAGGGTGTTGGGGACAGTTATAAAACAAAGAGATCTAAGAGTACAGGTTCATAGCTCCTTGAAAGTGGAGTCACAGGTGGACAGGGTAGTGAAGAAGGCATTCGGCATACGTGGTTTTATTGGTCAGAACATTGAATACAGAAGTTAGGGTGTCTTGCTGAAGTTGTACCCGACATTAGTAAGGCAGCACTTGGAATACTGTGTACAGTTCTGGTCACCCTATTATAGAAAATACATTATTAAACTCAAATGAGTGCAGAAAAGAGTGACTAGGATGCTATCAGGACTAGATGGATTGAGTTATAAGGAGAGTTGGATAGACTGGGACTTTTTCCCTGGAGCATAGGAGGTTTAGGGGTGACCTTAAAGAGGTCTATAAAATAATGAGAGGCATAGATAAGGTAGATAGTCAATATCTTTTTCCAAAGGTAGGGGAGTCTAAAACTAGAGGGCGTAGGTTTAAGGTGAGAGGGGAGAGATACAAAAGAGCAATTTTTTCACACAGAGGGTGATGAATATCTGGAACTAGCTGCCAGAGGTAGTAGTAGAGGTGGGTACAATTTTGTCTTTTAAAAAGCATTTAGATAGTTACATGGATAAGATGGGTACAGAGAAATATGAGCCAAATGCAGGCAATTGGGACTAGCTTAGTGGTAAAAACTGGGTGGCATGGACAAGTTGGGCCGAAGGGCCTATTTCCATTCTGTAAACCTCCATGATTCTAAATTGCTTCTTGTTAGCGCATAAATTTTAAAAGTTATTTAACTGAATGCTGCAAGTTCTGTCAGTGCTGTAATATCTAATCATTTAGAAATCTTACCACCCCATTAGGAGTTCCGCTTACATTCATTGATGTTCTTTTAGGGAAGGAAATCTGCCATCCTTACCTGGTCTGGCCTAGATGTGACTCCAGAGCCACAGCAATGTAGTTGACTCTTAAATGCCCTCTGAAATGGACTAGCAAGCCACTCAGTTCAAGGGCAAGTCGGGATGGACAATAAATACTGGCCCAGCCAGCAACACCCGCATCTCCCAAACAAATAAAAAAAAAATGCTACCTCGCATCACCTGTCTTCAAACCTTATTTATTGATGTTATAAGTTAATTAGCTACTTATTCCCCTAACCCCATGCCCCCCACACACATTCCCCTATCTGTGCCAACTTATGCCAACCCAGTGTCCCTCATATCCTCCTACAATCTAACACCCCTCCAATCACCCCAGGCTGCTAATCCAACCCGCTATTCACCAAACAAGACACAAAATGAACAAAACCCTTCATATCTCCTTTGTGGTTTGGTGACCAGAAGTACAAGGTGGAATGTGAGCATAATATAGGGCAAGATTCTTCGACCTCCCATCCCTGTGCTTCTCACCGGTGGGAGGTGGCGTGTTGTTTGCTGGAGGTTGGATTCACTGGTCATGAATTCCCATTGACCTTACCCCCACACCGGCAGGAAATCCGTGGGTGAGGGTGCGCTGTCGGCAGGGCTGGAGAATCCCGGCGGCGCACTGTCGGCAGGGCTGGAGAATCCCGGCAGCGTGAACAGCCGGAGAATTCCAGCCACAAAGTTTCACACAATCGAGCTCTTTACTCTCTTTACTCTCTTCACTCTATTAAATGCTCCTTCCCAGCCTTCCCTGCTTTTTTATTTGCTTGAAGACGGTTACATGTCTGAATTCTTCCAGCTCTGTTAGGCCACAAGCCTGAAGCGTTCATTCTGTTTCTCCCTCCATAGATGCTGCCTGACCTGCTAAACGTTTCTAACATTTTCTGTTCTTACAAACAATTTTGGGTCAGAAAATCTTTTGCTTCGACCTTCGAGTTACCACGGTGACCAATGCATAAAATTGAAAACCTTTACCCCAGAGTTGGATGTAAGCAGACAACGAGCGGTGAGGCAGTCAGCGAAAGCATCTTCCATCTCTCCACACATCAATCTCAGAACTTCTATTGCAGACTTCACGCAGATGTAGCTGAAATTTGTTGAGCATTTCCTGAAAATCTTCATATCGTGTAATTGGTTTTGCAAATAAAATCAGCCCCTTGAAAATTCACAGAAAGACACATCTGCAAGTCCTCACTTTAATATTCCCACTGACAGAAATGAAAGGTCACAGGCACATAATTCGACAATTAGAGTTTGCATTGGCAGAAATATTAGCAAATAAATCACAGCCCTGCTGTAGGAATTAAACCCTTTCTAGAGAATGACATCAAACACTAAACCGAATGCAAGTGGTGTGCATTTGATGGGTCGGGGTGGTGGGGTGAGGTGGGGCAGTGGGCAGAGAGAATCTCCCATTTCCTGTCAAAGTTTTCTTTCAAATGGCTTTACGTTGGTTCATTTGCTGCTGCAGTTACAATGCATTTTGCCACTGCAGCACCTGAAGCAGTGTGGAGTGAAATGGCTTTGTTGGATCTGCACTGACTAATGTTAGGCACTTGGAATCAGTGGGTGTCGAGTGAGTAGAAGGAAACAGGTGAATAGGGAGCTGACTTTTCATTATTCTCGATCTTCTTTCCATCCAGCTTCACCAGATAATCACACAAACTCTTTGTGGAGACTTGTTTCCTCATCTCATTCTCACTTTTACCTTTGATTTGATTTAATTTATCGTCACATGTATTGGTATACAGTGAAAAGTATTATTTCTTGTGCGTTATACAGACAAAACATACCATTCATAGAGAAGGAAAGGAGAGAGTGCAGAATATAGTGTTACAGTCATAGCTCGGGTGCAGAGAAAGATCAACTTAATACAAGGTAAGTCCATTCAAAAGTCTGACAGCAGCAGGGAAGAAGCTGTTCTTGAATCGGTTGGTACGTGTCCTCAGACTTTTGTATCATTTTCCCGACGGAAGAAGATGGAAGAGAGAATGTCTGGGGTGCGTGGGGTCCTTAATTATGCTGGCTGCTCTTCAAAGGCAGTGGGACATGTAGACAGAGTCAATGGACGGGAGGCTGGTTTGAGTGATGGACTGGGCTTCGTTCATGACCCGTTGTAATTTTGTGCGGTCTTAGATCGAGTAGGAGCCATACCAAGCTGTGATCCAACCAGAAACAGTGCTTTCTATGGTGCATCTGTAAAAGTTGGCTTGCAATCAAAAACCTAGGCAATGTTTCCCGAGTCAATGGAAACTAAAAAGTGGTGTGGTGAAAGGTCAGCTGCCAATTTGTTATGAGCCCTTTTCACATTGCTGGCAGCGACTAATTTCATCCCCAAGGTATTTTATTGGCAGTGGCTCACTCAACTTTGCGGCATGGTGGCATAGTGGTTAGCACTGCTGCCTCATAGCATCAAGGACAGCTTCAGTCACTGTCTGTGCGGAGTTTGCACGTTCTCCCCGTGTCTGCGTGGGTTTCCTCCGAATGCTCTGGTTTCCTCCCACAGTCCGAAAGACGTACTGGTTCGGTGCATTGGCTGTGCTAAATTCTCCCTCAGTGGACCCGAACAGGCGCCGGAGTGTGGTGACAAGGGGATTTTTACAGTAACTTCATTGCAGTGTTAATGTAAGCCTACTTTTGACACTAATAAATAAACTTAAACTTAATCTTTTATAAGGTTCAAGCCAGTCAGTGAAACCGAAACCAAGAAGTCAAGTTTTTCTTTTTTGTGAGAGTTTATTGAAGCATTGAATCCCCACAGTGCAGAAGGAGGCCATTGAGCCTATCAAGTCTGCACTGAGTCTTCGAAAATGAATCTTACACAGGTCCACTCCAACCCCTTAAACCTGCACATTTACCATGGCCAATCCACCTAACCTGCATATCTTTGGACTGTGGGAGGAAACCGGAACACCCGGGGAAAACCCACGCAGACATGGGGAGAAAATGCAAACTTCACAAAGTCACCCGAGGCTGGAATCAAACCCGGCTCCCTGGCACAGTGAGATAGCAGTGCTAATCACTGTGCCACCGTGCTGCCCTCTCACACTCCCTACCCAGTTGCCCAGCTATCACCTATTTATACTCTTTTTAATATAATTGAAAAATAATCAAAATTGAGAGGGGGTGACACAAGACCACACAGCCTTGAACGTAACTATGGTAGAGGTGCAGACAATCAGATTGGATGCTCCCTGCTCAACTGTCCTCTGTTAATGGCCAACTTGGCCAGAATATCCTCTATTTATATGTGCTCAAGGACAATCAATGTCCATCACCTGTTTTTCCTAACCTTACCCATTGTAATTGACATGATTTTAACAAACGTCAACCATTGTAATTGACAATTCTTAACAATGTAATTAACAAATCAGAACAATGTAATTGACAAGAAGTTAACGTAGCTCAGTGTTGTCTGCTGTTTAAGGGTCTGCGAAGTTAGACTCTGCTGACGGAAGCACTTCTTTGCATTAGATCCCACCTTTCCTGAACATCTGCCTTACTATCGCAGCACCGCAGCTGATTCCTTAATGAGTGATGGCACCTTAGCCAGTCTAGCTCTATTCCCATTTGTGTTTTAAAATTCAAGAAGGCACGTCTGGCAATCCACAATCTCATGTTAGGGTTCGCTTTGAGTTCCTCTTGTACCTGTTGCAAGAATGGATATCCCTTAGGCCAGTAATACTGCGGCGAGTAACTCACCTCCTGACTCCCCAAAGCCTGTCCCATCATCTACAAGGCATAAGTCAGGAGTGTGATGGAATACTCCTCACCTGCCTGGATAAGTGCAGCTCCAACAACATTCAAGAAACTTGACAACATCCTGGACAAAGCAGCCCACTTGATTTGCACCACATCCACAAGCATTCACTCCCTTCCACCGACGCTCAGTAGCAGCAGTGTGTACTATTGACAAGATGCACTGCAGAAATTCACCAAAGATCCTTAGACAGCACCTTCCAAACTCATGATTGCTTCCATCTCAAAGGGCAGCAGATGCATGGGAACACCACCACCAGCAAGTTCCCCTTCGAGCCACTCTCCATCCTGACTTGAAAATATATCGCCGTTCCTTCACAGTCGCTGGGTCAAAATCCTGGAATACCCTCCCTAACGGCATTGTGGGTCAACCCACAGCACATGTACTGTTGCATTTCAAGAAGGCAGCTCACCATCACCTTCTCAATGGCAACTAGAGATGGACAATAAATGATGGCCAGCCAGCGACGCCCATGTCCCATGATCGAATTTTAAAAATCTGTTCTCTCCGACCTTCAGCTGGCTTTTTGTTTGTCTGTGGTCTACGATTCACAAAGTGATGCTCAGCAACTAAGTTGGCCACACCTTTCATTTGCCCCCATTCCTGCCAGCAGTTGTTGTTAGACTGCAAAAGATCAGGATTTTAAATAAAGGTTTCTTAATGAGTTCTGTAAAATTGGGATGCTGAGGATGTTGATTATTGACAGGAACAAACCGAGATGATTTAAGAAACAGAACATGGAATAAGTCTGATTTACTGGGTAGAGTTTTGATCGCACCTCAGTAACTTCAGCACTTTGGCCTAAATCTTCCCATCCCGTCCACCGCATGAGTTGTCGCGGGCGGAACAGTAAATATGATGGACAAGGCAAAGGTTCTTTGACTTCAGGTGGGATTTTCCAATCCTCAGACAGGCAGAACTGGAAATCCTGCCCAACATATGTGATGTATGAGGATAACAGAAGCAAAATAGTTCCACATTTAAAACTGGTGCCTTAACTTGAGAGTTAAAAGCTAATAATCCATTTGAAGGGTTGAGATCATAGAATCATGCAATCATGACAGTGCAGAAGGAGGCCATTTGGCCCATCGAGTCTGCACCAACTCTCCGACAGAGCATCTTACCCAGACTCTACCATCCTATCCCCGTAACTCCACACATTTGCCCCACCAATCCCCAAAACTACCCATTCCCGGGACACTAAGGGACAATTTTGCATTTCAAATCCACCTGACCTGTGAATCTTTGGACTGTGGGAGGAAACTGGAGCACCGGAGGAATCCCACGCAGACACGGGGAGAATGTGCAAACTCCACACAGATAGTGACCCAAGCCGGGAATCAAACCCAGGTCCCTGGTGCTGTGAGGCAGCAGTGCTAACCACTGTGCCACCCACCTTTAACATTATAAAAGAGATATAAAAGTAGTCAGATCCTCTCACTGGGTTTAATTGTGTTCAGCAATCTTTAAAACTTAATATTAATTCATTTTCAAAATGTGCACATTGAGATTTTGGACCTGGAGACATTCAGCGTTATAAGACTCGAATCGTTGGATCATATAACACATCAGGAGGTTATATTCAGTCCATTGTGTTTATGCTGCCTCTTTGAAAGATCTATTCAATTAGTCCCACACCCCTGCTCTTTTTGTCCTAGTCTGGCTCTCAAGTATATATCTGATTCCCTTTCGAAAAGTACGACTGAATCTGCTTCCACCACCCTTTCAGGTCAGAGCATTCCAGATCACAAAAATTGCCGTTTAAAAAAAAATATATTCTCCTCATCTTCACTCTAGTATTTTTCCAATTTTCTTTAATCCGTGTCCTCTGGTTACAGACCCTCCTGCTGGTGGATCTTTAGCGTTCCAATTTTGTCAAGATTTTAAAAGTTATTTCACGCAGCGACTCCAGCAGTGCGGAGGATACAGGTCTATAATGCTTAAATGAATCTCCAAGACGTGTCTTCTCACGTGGGTTCCTGTATACGGAATGTGCAACTTCAGCTGTACAGATTCAGCTCATCACAGTTGCACTTTGCTACCAGCTACACCGCAATGATGATCCATAACTGCCCGGCTCTCAAAAAACACACAAGAAATTGCAGGGTGGAGTTGATTTCAAGGTAGATTTGATGGCCATTTGAAATCAAAGGGAGAGTTGCAAATGTTGGAGGCTCCTTGGTAAGGGCCAAAGTAGACATGGCTGACAGCAAAAGGTGCAAAAGTTACCTCATTTGCCACAGCACTGTTTGGAACTTTAAAAAAAATTATTCACTTGTGGGACATGGGCCTCGCTGGCCAGCCAGCATTTATTGCCCATCCCTATTTGCCCTTCAAGGACCGTTGAGCATCAACCACATTGCTGTTCCCCTGGAGTCACGTGTAGGCTAGACCAGGTAAGGACGGCAGATTTCCTTCCCTGAAGGACCAGACGGATTTTTCCGACAATGGTTTCATGGTCATAGAATCATAGAAACCTACAGTGCAGAAGGAGGCCATTCGGCCCATCTGGTTTGCACCAACCACAATCCCACCCAGGCTCTATCCCCATACCCCCAGGCATTTACCCTAGCTAGTCCCCCTGACACTAAGGGGCAATTTTAGCATGGCCAATCCACCTAATCCGCACATCTTTGGACTGTGGGAGGAAACCGGAGCACCCAGAGGAAACCCACGCAGACACGGGGAGAATGTACAAACTCCACACACAGTGATCCAAGCCGGGAATTGAACCCAGGTCCCTGGCGCTGTGAGGCAGCAGTGCTAACCGTTGTGCCACCGTGCTGCCACTAATGGTCACCAGTGGACTCTTAATTCCAGATTTTTCTTTCATTGAATTCAAATTCCACCATCTGCTTTTGTGGGATTCGAACCCGGGTCCCCAGAACAGTAGCTGAGTTCCTGGATTAATCGTCTAGCGATAATCCCAGTTGGCCTCCCCTTCTCGCCTTTTCACAACGAACCCATATCACTCACACCAAATATCATACCCTAGAAATTCATGGAATCATACATCACAGAAACAGATCCTTCAGCCCACCATGTCAATGCCAACCATCAAATACCAATTTATACTAATGCCATTTACCAGCTCTTGGTCCATGGCCTACTATACCTTGGCAATTTAAGTGCTTGGCCAGATGCTTCTTAAATGTTGCTTCTGAAAACTTCTTTCTACCACCCTCTCAGCCTGCGCATTCCTTATTTTACACGACCCTTTGGGTGAAAATCATTTCCTCAGATTCCCTCGAAACCACTTACTCCTCTCTTCAAACCAATGCCCAGGTCTTGGTCACAGGTCTTAGTCACCTCTGCCATGGAGAAAAGATTCTTACGATCTACCCTATCTGCGCCCCTTATAATTCAATACGTGTTTCTGCGGAGATGTCACAATATTCATGCAAGGTAACTTTACTTTTGAAAGGAGGGTTCCATGCACATACGTGACAATGTTAACACTGAACGATGATGTGTTGTAGCTTCACTAATGGCCATGTTAAGCTGGCTTCAACTTCATTAGCTTAGACACTAATGAACTGTTGCCTGATGGGAGAAGTGCAGAATGACAATCGTGTCCACTGGGGAAGAGGAACAGTGTGATATGATTGTTCCACAGCTGGTCGCAGAGAATTAGACCATAAAAAAAGATGTTAAAGCACTTGGCAATTGATACGGCAATTGCAGATCCTGCTGGTTCCCGTTGAGTGTTCTGTCACTGAAGTGACAGGAGGAAGATGTGGAATAAATTATAGACTCCTCCTGCCTCGAATAGAGAGAGAAAAAAAAACAATACACGCTGGGGTACTGAAATCTCTCAGGGAAGACAATTACTGGAAAAATCATAACCGCATTCCTTCATGGCTTCTTTGGGGCTAGAGACACACAGCATAGGACCAACTAAAACCCCCTTCCACCAGTGGAGCCACTCAACAGATAGCTTACCATAAGGAAATAAGAATAGGAGCAGGGATCAGCCATTCAAGCTTCTTCCACCAGATTCAGGAACAGCTTCTTCCTTGCTGCCATCAGACTTTTGAATGGCTGATCTTTCTCTACACCTTAGCTATGACTGTAACACTACATTCTGCACTCTCTCCTTTCCTTCTCTATGAATGGTATGCCTTGCCGGTGTCGCACGCAAGAAACAATACTTTTCACTGTATACTAATAAATGTGATAATAATAAATCAAATCAAATCAAATCAAATTATGGCTGATCTGACTGAGGTCTTAGAACCCCACTTTTCTGTATTCTGCCCATAACCTTTGACTCTCTTGTTGACCCAGAATAACAGTGGCACAGTGGTTAGCACTGCTGCCTTATAGCGCCAGGGACCCGGGTTCAATTCCTGGCTTGAGTCACTGCCTGTGCGGAGTCTGCACATTCTCCCCGTGTCTGCACGTTCTCCCCATGTCTGCTTGGGTTTGCTCCGAGAGAACAAAGAACAATACAGCACAGGAACAGGCCCTTCAGCCCTCCAAGTCTGCGCCGCTCCCTGGTCCAAACTAGACCATTCTTTTGTATCCCTCCATTCCCACTCCATTCATGTGGCTATCTAGATAAGTCTTAAACGTTCCCAGTGTGTCCGCCTCCACCACCTTGCCCGGCAGCGCATTCCAGGCCCCCACCACCTTCTGTGTAAAATACGTCCTTCTGATATCCGTGTTAAACCTCCCCCCCCTCACCTTGAACCTATGACCCCTCGTGAACGTCACCACCGACCTGGGAAAAAGCTTCCCACCGTTCACCCTATCTATGCCTTTCATAATTTTATACACCTCTATTAGGTCACCCCTCATCCTCCGTCTTTCCAGTGAGAACAACCCCAGTTTACCCAATCTCTCCTCATAACTAAGCCCTTCCATACCAGGCAACATCCTGGTAAACCTCCTCTGCACTCTCTCTAAAGCCTCCACGTCCTTTTGGTAGTGTGGCGACCCGAACTGGGCGCAGTATTCCAAATGCGGCCGAACCAACGTTCTATACAACTGTAACATCAGACCCCAACTTTTATACTCTATGCCCCGTCCTATAAAGGCAAGCATGCCATATGCCTTATTCACTACCTTCTCCACCTGTGACATCACCTTCAAGGATCTGTGGACTTGCACATCCAGGTCCCTCTGCGTATCTACACCCTTTATGGTTCTGCCATTTATCGTATAGCTCCCCCCTACGTTAGTTCTACCAAAATGCATCACTTCGCATTTATCTGGATTGAACTCCATCTGCCATTTCTTTGCCCAAATTTCCAGCCTATCTATATCCTTCTGTAGCCTCTGACAATGTTCCTCACTATCTGCAAGTCCAGCCATTTTTGTGTCATCCGCAAATTTACTGATCACCCCAGTTACACCTTCTTCCAGATCGTTTATATAAATCACAAACAGCAGAGGTCCCAATACAGGGCCCTGCGGAACACCACTAAGTCACAGGCATCCAGCCGGAAAAAGACCCTTCCACTACCACCCTCTGTCTTCTGTAACCAAGCCAGTTCTCCACCCATCTAGCCACCTCCCCTTTTCTCCCATGAGATCCAACCTTTTCAGAGCTCTGGTTTCCTCCCACAGTCCAAAAGACGTGCTGGTTAGGTACATTGGCCATGCTAAATTCTCCTTCAGTGTACCCAAACAGGCGCTGGAGTGTGGCGAATTTTCACAATAACTTCATTGCAGTGTTCATGTAAGCCTACTTGCGACACTAATAAATAAAATTAAAACTTAAGAATCTGTCTGAATCAGCCTCGAATATATTCAGTAATCAGAGACGCAAGAGGTCTGAAATTTCTCATAATGTGTGTCAGGTCCCGTTAATTGAGAATAAGGAAGTGCCTCAGAAAATATCACTGAGAAATCATTTTCCATTGTTTACAGGGCCACCAGTGTGAAGCAATCAGAGAACTCTTCACCCATTGAACTGGATCCTATTTAGCCCATGTGGACACTATCAGAACTGCAAAACTATGATCTCAACTGGAAAAGAACGAAAAAAGTTGCTCCGGGTGCTCCTGTTTCCTCCCACAGCCCAAAGATGTGTGGGTTAGCTGAATTGGCCCATGTTAAATTGCCCCTTAGTGTCCTGGGATGCATAGGTTAGCGGGGTTAGTGGGTAAATATGTGGGGATAGGGCCTAGGTGGGATTGTGGTCGGTGTAGACTTGATGGGCCGAATGACCTTCTTCTGCACTGTAGGGATTCTATGATTCATTCAGTGCCTTTAACAATCACAGCATGTTTGCAGCCAATGAAGTGGCTTTCAAGGGCAGTCACTGTTGCAATGTAGGAAATTCAGCTGTTAATTTATGCACATTAGGCTCCCACAAACAAACATAATACTGTCCAGATTGTCTGTTTTCAGGTTAATCTGTTGCTGATGTTGGTTGCAAGATAAATATTGGCCTCCTGCTGTTCTTCGGATCACACCTTTGGATATTTTACATCCAGACAAGTGGACACACAGACCCTTGGTTTCATATCCCAGCTGAAAGATGGCACCTTTGACAGTCCCTCAGTACTGCACTCTCTCCTTTCTTTCTCTATGAACAGTATGCTTTGTCTGTGTAGCACACAAGAAACAATAATTTTCACTGTGTATCAATACATATGACAATAATAATTCATATCACATCAAATGAAAACTGGAATATCAGTGTAGATTGTGCACTCAACTCTCTGTCGTAGGAGTTGAAGCCACAATCTTTTGATTCAAGATCGTAAGCACAGGAAGGTATGGGACCTGGTTACAGACGGACCAAAGGCATTCTGCAAAGCCAGTCTGTGTTTGGTCTCTTCAATGTAGTGTAGACCGCATTGAGAACTGCAAGAAGGACCCAGACCTTCCTGTCGCTTGCCATCCTGCTCTCTTGTCCACATGTCCATCCTTGGCCTGTTGCAATGTTCCACTGAAGCCCAACACAAACTGGAGGAACAGCATCTCATCTTCCGATTGGGCACTTCAGAGCCTTCCGGATTGAACACTGAGTTCAATAACTTCAGAGCATGAACTCTCCCTGCCACCTTCACCCATTTCCATTTATTTTATTTCATTTTGTTTTATCTTATTAACCCATGACTTTATATTCTATTGTATGCTTTAAATTTTAATTTCTTCAAAGTTTCATATGCCCACTTCTGAATCTCGTTTTTCATCTTGTTCCCCCTCCCACCGCCACCTGACCTGGGCCATCTGCCACACTCCTGTTACATAGAATCCTACAGTGCAGGAGGGGGCCATTCGGCCCATTGAGTCTGCACCAACCACAATCCCACTCATCCTCTATCCCCATAGCCCTAAGTATTTACCCTGCTAGTCCCCCTGACACTGAGGGGAAATTTAGCATGGCCAATGCACCTAACCAGCACGTCTTTCGGACAGTTGGAGGAAACTGGAGCACCCGAAGGAAACCCATGCAGACATGAGGAGATTGTGCAAGTTCTGCACAGACGGTGACCCAAGCTGGGAATTGAACCTGGGTCCCTGGCACTGTGAGGCAACAGTGCTAACCACTGTGCCACCATACCGCCCTTGTCCTGTCCAATTACTTCAACCCCCACCACGCCCCCACCCCCCCCACTCCCACCCCCCCACCCCCACCCCACCCCCCCACCCCCCCGGGGGTACAGATTTAAAGTGGGCTGCATTTTACATGCCCCTGCCAGGTATGTTTTTGGGTGAGGGTGGCATGTAAAAGAGGGCACCCACCTTCCCACCAACATCTGAGCTCATCCTCCATAATATGGGTGGGTGCATACAACAGAATCGGCAGACCGCCTGTTAAATTTGAATAGGTATTCAAGGGTCAATTGGGCGTGTTACCAAGTCAATTGTTCCTGAAAATACACTGCCCATGTGATAAAATATTTGGCGGGGCAGTTGGGTGGGAGCGATGAGCTCAAGCTTTAAAATAATTTCTTCAACAACGAAGGGGGATCTCTACCTTCAGGCACTGCCCTTTGCAGATTGGGGCTGACCTCCCCTAAAATGGTAGCCCCCTTTCTTCTTACCCAATCAGAGCCTTAATTTCAGCACCACACCTCCCCCCCTACCCCGGCACCACCACCACCCCCACCCACCCACCTCCCTGACCTGCCCAAATCCTCCCTGCCCAAGACTCCAGACTTATCTGCTTCCGAGCAAACGTGGGTTTCTCCATCTTCCTCTTGCAGCCCAGGCAGTGGCCACTAAAACGTTCTTGCCGGGACTGTTGGCAATGTCGGCCAATTGGATTGCCTGGCAACTCCAGAGGGTGGGACTTCCTTCCCAGTGAGGGGCAGAAGTCCCACTCAGGCCCCTTTTAGCCTGCTCGCAGTAAACTAATTGGCAGAAGGACCAAAAGCAATGTGAGAAGAAAGGTTTTCTCACAGAAGGAGGCTATTCGGCCCATCGAATCTGCACTGATCACAATCCCACCCAGGCCCCATTCCCGCACCCCCACAGATTCACCCTGCCAATACCCCTGGCACTAGGGTCAATTAAGCAGGTCAATCAACCTAACCTGCACATCTCCTTCTGAGCTGTAACTGTTCTGTGATTCACTGTTGGCGATCTATACTGAAAGAGGCCTGAACATAGGAGCAGGTGAACTTACTAAACTTCGTCAGTCGGAGGATTTGTTCTCCCCCATTATCTTCTTGCTGGTGTTCTGTTTACAGAATTCAGTCGGGTGATAATAAGACAAAGACAAGCCCATATATATATATATGTATATACAAATAATATATATACATATATGTGACTATAGTTAGGTTTATAATTGGAAGCAAGGTCTCCTTAATTGCTTTGTGTCAGCCTGGCCAAATGGATAATAGGGAGGAGGGGGTGTGGGGGGTAGGGGGTGGCGGGGGGGGGGGGGGGGGGGGGGGTGACATCTGGGCTGGGATAGGTAGGCCTCATTCCCATCCCATACTGTGTCTTGGACCTCGTTTACACAGAGAGCTACCAATGGAAACAGGGGGCTCCATGCACATCATGGTCAGCACGGTGGCACAGTGGTTAGCACTGCTGCCTCACAGCACCAGGGACCCAGGTTCGATTCCCGGTTGGGTCACTGTCTGTGTGGAGTTTGCTCGTTCTCCCCGTGTCTGCGTGGGTTTCCTCCTGGTGCTCCGGTTTCCTCCCACAGTTTGAAAGACATGCTGATTAGGTGCATTGACCCGAACAGGCGCCAGAGTGTGACGACAAAGGGAATTTCACAGTAACTTCATTGCAATGTTAATGTTAGCCTTACTTGTGACTAATAATAAATAAATTATAAACATCACCAGCGAGGACCATTTGAATGTCAGGCTAATTTCCAACACCCCAGAAAACCAGGTCCAACTTGGAAAAGAGGAATGGAGTGACCAGGAATGGGTGTGATTGGGAATGGGAGTAGCAGGATGGGGAAGTGATTGGGGGACAGAGTGATTGGGAATGGGATTGATGGGGAACAGATAGGAGATGGGTCAAAAGAGTGATGGAGAGCAGGGTCGGGACTGATCTGGAGAGAGGTGAATGGTGATTAGCTGCAACTTCTGATTTTCACGTGGAGCTCCTCCCACCTACACATTGAGATAAGTATTTTTAAAAGCTTAGCCTTACTTAGAGGGCCTTAAGGAGGTCCTTTTAATGAGTCTTGTTACATCACAAGGAAACACTAGGGGGAGATTCTCTGGCCTCCCAGTGGCGTGTTTCCTGCTGGTGGTAGGTGGCATGTTGTTTGCTCGTGCTGGGATTCTCTGGTTCCGCCACTGTCAATGGGAATTCACATTGATGTCACCCCACACCGGTGGAAAACCCACGGGCAGGGGTGCGCTGCCGGCAGGACCGGAGAATCCCATCGACGTGAACGGCCAAAGAATTCTGACCTAGTTTTCCGGAATGCATTGTATTGTTTACAGTCAGAGTGCTGCACTCTTGCCAGTAACATACTCACTTTAAGTTTATTCAATATTCACTGCAATCGTAGCAGTGTTTGCAAAAACTTGCGGGTTGCCTTGTCATGTTGACACAGATCTAAAGGATGGGAAGTGATACTTGAAACAGTGTCTGGTACATCCGCACTTGAGTGTCAGAGAGAGTTGGCATAGTGTCAACAGATGGGGGAAGAAGGGGCAACACATCAGCAGGTTTATCGAAAATGTATGCTTTTTAAGTACACCCTTGGCTCAAAGTGCATCGAGATGAAGCCCTTGTAGCAAGAGGGGGAGGGTACATTCAGTGTTCCCTAACCCAGCCATGCAACACTGTTTTCTGAAGATCCATCTGTCTCAGTTGAACAGATTCCCAGTGAGCTAGGGAATCAGTACACTCCCACGTAGCAACCTTTGCCTTGTGAAAGATGCACTCCGATTATAAGTATGTATTTTAACTTGATGGGCGGGACAGGCTGAGCCTCTCGCGAATCGCTCACTTGTCAAAATGAAATTGCAGTCTGACATGGGCACACAAGGTTCAGATGTGGATTAGAGATGAGCTTCCCTATCAGCTTTCCCAGGATCAGGCATGTTGATTTTGCAAAGTACTTCAGTGCGAGTGAGCTCCTGATAAGCTGCATCTGCTCAATTAACAAGAATTGCATTTGGACTTCACTTCACCATGTCCCATCTAACCTCCGCCTTGGCTTGGCTCAAGCTCAAACTTGACAAACTCCCTCGATTAGGCAGAAGTTTTGATGCATTCATTCATTCTCTTAGTCTGCTCTCTTGTTATTCTTCTCACTAACCTCAGCAAATTTATCCCTCTGCTCAGCTGAAGGCATTGACGCTTCATAGAAGATTTCTAAATCAGTGAGACCATTCGGTCCATCTTAATGGCCCTAATCAGCCCTTAATTGGTCCTATCCTAATTGCTTGTAGAACCTGCCTTTCCATTTTCATTGACTGGTGTACAAGGACACCCTGATCCCTACGTACATCCACACTCCCCAATATATCACCATTTAAATAACACTCTTCCTTTCTGTTTTTTACACCAAAGTGTATAATTTCACATTTACCCGCTGTGTGCTGCATCTGCCACATGTCTGCCCATTCACTCAACTTGTCCAAATCACCTTGAAGCCTCTTTGCATCCTCCTCACAGCTCACAATTCTATCCAGTTTTGTGTCATCAGCAAACTTGGAAATGCCACATTTGGTTCCTTCATCCAGGTCATTTACATATATCGTGAACAGCTGGGGCCCAAGCACTGATCCCTCCTGTACCCACTGGTCACTGCCTGCCACTCAGAAAGAAGACCTAGTTATTCCCACTCTCAGTTTCCTGCCTGTAAATCCAATTCTCGATCCATGCCAAAACATTACCTTCTATTCCATGTGTCTGCATGGGTTTCCTCCGGGCACTCCGGTTTCCCCCTACAGTCCAAAGATGTGCGGATTAGGTGAAGTGGCCATGCTGAATTACCCCTTAGCGTAAGGGAGATTAGCAGAGTAAATACGTGGGATTATGCAAGAGGCTTGGGTGGGATTGTTTTCAGTACAGGCTCAATGGGCCAAATGGTGTCTTTGTGCACTGTAGGGATTCTATGTTTCCTGACTCCAGAAGGAATCACAGACAAGCTGGAAGCCAGTCCTTATATAATTTTCACTTACACTCTGGGTCAAAATTCTGGACTTCCCGACCTACCAGCAATGCGGGAGCACCATTAGCCAAAACCAGGGCACCTTGGTGATGGTAGTAAGTGCAGGCTTAACAGCAACTAATTAGCCTTATCATGCTGCTGTGAGGTGTTTCACATTGTCAAAGATGCTATATAAATGTAGAATGTTATTATAATGTGAGGAACCAGCTCAGTGGTGGTGGGGGACACCACGCCAGTGTAAGAAAGAGGTTTAAATCATTTGCAACTATCTCTTTGGTCAGGAATGACAAGTGGATAATTCATCTGAGCCTTCTCCTGAATTCCCCAGCATCACAGAAGTTAGTGCTGATCTGAAGAGGTTCCCTCTTTGTGCTATCAAGGGATGGCTGCAGGCACTGGATACAGCAATTGTTCTAACAGCACCCTGACTTTTGTATAAAAGACTTGCACGGCTGCAAAACTGTGTTTTGTTTTTAATTCAGCAACATAATTTGGGCGATATTAATCAACATTAATCAGCCCATCGAGTCTGCACCTACTCTCTGATATGGTATCTTAACCAGGCCCGAGCCCCTACCCTATCCCTGTAATCCCACATGTTCACCATGGCTGATCCACCTAACCCGCACATCTTTGGATTGTGGGAGGAAACCGCAGCATCTGGAGCAAACCCACACAGACAGTGACCCAAGCCAAGAATCGAACCCGGGTCCCTGGTGCTGTGAGGCAGCAGTACCAACTACTATGCCACCGTGCTGCCATCATCCATGAGAATGTGGTGGTGAACCATTTTCTTGAACATGTTGGCAGATAAGAGTCAACCATATTGTCGTAGGTCTATAGACTGGGCAATGACAGAATTCTTTCCCTAAAGACTATCAATGGATCAGTGAGTTTTTATAACAATCTGGTCGCTTTATTGTCAGCATCATTCCAGATTTATTCAATTAACTGAATTTAAATTCCCCAGCTGTAATGGTGGGATTTGAACTCATCCCTCCCCAGATCATTAGTTCAAGCTTCTGGATTACTGACCTCGTCACATAATCACTGTACCACCACAAGCACAGGTTGGGCAGGTATGACCTAATGCTCAGTTAGTGCCAGAACCACTCAGCACCAGACTTCAACACAGCCTGGGTCCAGGTATGGTCAAAGTGGTTGACTTTCACAGGGAAGGTGAGAGTGACTGCCATTGACATCAAGGCAGCAGTGAATGGAACTTGGCATCAAGGACTTTTTGGTATAATTGAAGTCAATGGCAATCAAGGGAGGAAACCACTCCACTGGCTGAGGACAGACCTAATACAAATTAAGATGGTTATGGTTGTTGATGCTAAACTATCTCAGCACAAGGACATTGCTGCACATGATGGTACAGTGATTAGCACTGCTGCCTCACAGTGCCAGGGACCCGGGATCAATTCCAGCCTTGGGTGACTGTGTGGAGTTTGGACATTCTCCCCGTGTCTGCATGGTTTTCCTCCAGATGCTAAGGTTTCCTCCCACAGTCCAAAGATGTGCAGGTTAGGTTGATTGGCCATCCTAAATTGCCCCTCAGTGTCAGGGGGTTAGAAGGGTGAACAAGTGGGGATAGGGCCTGGGTGGGATTGTGGTCGATGCAGACTCGATGGGCCGTATGGCCTATTTCTGCACTGTAGGGATTCTATGATTCTATGATCTTGCGATGATCTCCAGATCCCTGGATGCATATGGCTCCAACAACACTAAAGTAGCTTGACACCACCAAGAACAAAACAGCTATCTGATGGCACTCCACCCATCCTCTTAAACATTCACTCCCTCCACTACAAATGCACAATGGCAGCAGGATGTATCATTTAAGAGATACAGTGTGGAAAAACCGCCAAGTCTTTGACAGCAGCACGCAAACCCACAATCTCTCCATCAATGTGGGAGAGGCGATGGCCGAGTGGTATCATCGCTAGACTATTAATGCAGAAACTCAGCTAATATTCTGAGGATCTGGGTTCAAATCCCGCCACGGCAGATACTGGAATTTGAAAGATTTGGAATTGAGAACTACTGATAACCATGAAACCATTGTCGATTGTCAGAAAAACCCATCTGGTTCGCTAATGTCCTGCAGGGAAGGAAATCTGCCATCCTGACTTGGTCTACATGAGACTCCAGAACCACAGCAATGTGGTTGACTTTCAACTGCCCTCCGAGGGCAACTAGGGATGGGCAATAAATGCTGATGTGGAGGTGCCGGCTTGGATTGGGGTAAACACAGTAAGGAGTCTCACAACACCAGGTTAAAGTCCAACAGGTTTATTTGGTAGCAAAAGCCACTAGCTTTCGGAGTGCTGCTCCTTCATCAGGTAAATGGGAGCTCTGTTCACAAACGGGGCATATGAAGACACAAACTTAATTTACAAAATTATTTTGTGAACAGAACTCCCACTTACCTGACAAAGGAGCAGCGCTCCGAAAGCTAGTGGCTTTTGCTACCAAATAAACCTGTTGGACTTTAACCTGGTGTTGTGAGACTTCTTACAATAAATGCTGGCCAGCCAGCAATGCCTATGCGAATGAATTTTTAAAAAAACCTACAAGGAAAGAACTTCAAGTGCATGGGAAACACTACTATCTCCAAGTTCCCCTCCAAGGCACACACCATCCTGACTTGGAAATGTATCCTTCACTGTTCTTTTACTGTCGCTGTGTCGAAATACTGGAACTCCCTTCCGATCAGTACTGTGGCTATGCTTACACCACACGGACTGCAGCATCTCACCACATCTAGTCACCATCTTCTCAAGGATATTTAAGAGTGGCAAATAAAAATGCTGGCCTCGTCAATCTCTCACTTAGCCCGAATGAATAAATAAAAATAAACGAGAGCACCGGAACTTTCCACCACACCAAATCCAGGGAACATGGGGAGTCATCTTCAAGGAAAACTGGAGCCCATGAATGAAAGAGCTTGAATAGCTTTTACTATCTACTTTGAACAGGAAAACTAAAGTCAGACCAAGATGATTGATAGAGGCTTCAAACAAATTAACGCCAATGGCATATTTCCCTTCAATGGATGGACATATAACTATATCGCTGACAGAATAAAAGACTTTGAAAAGAAAGGTTCTGCTCAGACATAAAAGCAAAAATTATAGTTATCTCAATGCTACCACCCACAAGCTGCCAATTAGTCATTCCCTCATTCCCAGCCCACCCATCACTACCAACTCCAGCCCATCACACAAGGAGGTGTGATGACAAGATGCAGATTGGGAACTTGTTTTTCTCACTGTGCATGTTGTCATTTATCTAAATTTGTCTTGCTTCAGTGTTTCCATTTTATCTGAGATTGGCCACAGTCATGTAGCTTTCGGCGTGTGACTGAAAGCACCATCATTTGTATTTAGCATCTGTGTTCTGCAACCCTGGTGAATATGGGGCATATGTCAGTCAATTGTCTTTCAACACCATCAGCTGTTAAGACCCCTGGTTAAAGTGTGTGCAGGACATCGTGTAGTCTGCACTGTTATAGAGATAAGTTCAAAGACAAATTATACAGACGCCACAAGCTTGGAACTTTTTGCTTGTTGCTTTTCTGTAGTCATGGTGAACAATTCTCTCAGGGTATAGCACTTTGGTAAAGCAAATGGGTGGCCCATGTAGCAGTTGCGTAGATTGTAACAAGCTCAGGTCTTGCCAGTTCCGCATCCACACAGACAAGAAGTCCAAAACTTCAATTTTCAATGCAATGCATTGAATTATTGCGATTCCATTAAGTTTAAAGTTTATTTATTCATGTCACAAGTAGGCTTATATTAACACTGCAATGAAGTTATTGTGAAAATCCCCTAGTCGCCACAATTCGGCACCAGTTCAGGTACACTGAGGGAGAATTTAGCATGGTCAATGCACCTAACTAGCGCATCTTTCGGACTGTGGGAGGAAACAGAAGCACCCAGAGGAAACCCACGCAGACATGGGGAGAACATGCAGACTCCGCATAGACAGTGACCGAAGCCGGGAATCGAACCCCCATGTCCCTGGCGCTGTGAGGCAGTAGTGCTAACCACTGTGCCACCGTGCTGACGTAAACTTAAAACTTAAATTTTCAATGTGATGTATTGAATTATTGAGATTGCATTTGCAAACTCTTCCAGGCACACAATACAACAATGACCATTTCTCAGTCAAGCACGAGATGCATTACGTGCAAAACAATGTCCTATCAACTCCACTGTACAGTGGGGGAAAGTTGGGACAGACGGGGGAAGAGAGGAAGTCAGTATTTACATCAAATCATCAACTGGAAGGTAGTGATTTTGCTGCAAATCGTAACCCCTCTCACAGCAGCCAGTCTGACAATCCCTCTGACTGCGAGGGACGTTTTGGAATCATAGAAGCATAGAAGCCCCACAGGGCAGAAAGAGGCCATTCAGCTCATTGAGCCTGCACCAACAACAATCCCACCCAGGCCCTATCCCCACAACCCCACATGTTTACCCTGCTGATCCCCCTGACACTAAAGCGCAATTTAGCTTGGCCAATCCACCTAACCCACATACCTTTGGAGTGTGGGAGGAAACCGGAGCACCCGGAGGAAACCTACGTAGACACGGGGAGAAAGTGCAAAATCCACACAGACAGTGACCCAAGGCCAGAATTGAACCCGAGTCCCTGGCATTGTGAGACAGCAGTGCTAACCACTGTGCCACCGTGCCTGCCCACTGTGCCACAGTGCCTGCCCACTGTGCCACCGTGCCTGCCCACTGTGCCACCGTGCCTGCCCACTGTGCCACCGTGCCTGCCCACTGTGCCACAGTGCCTGCCCACTGTGCCACAGTGCCTGCCCACTGTGCCACAGTGCCTGCCCACTGTGCCACCGTGCCTGCCCACTGTGCCACAGTGCCTGCCCACTGTGCCACCGTGCCTGCCCACTGTGCCACAGTGCCTGCCCACTGTGCCACAGTGCCACTTTTAGCATTAATCATCTCAAATTCAGGGCTTATTGGAGTGCATTTTCAGTCTATGGATTTCAATAGAATGAGAAATAGGCAGGTCCCCCAATGGGAAGGCAGTCCATGTTGCCACCTGACTGATAAAGGTGGAACTCTGCCTCATGTTCTCCAATGATTGGGGTGAGATTTCTCCACTTTAAGTCCAGTTGCAACATTGACAGTCAGCAGAAAGAGGAAACTTGCAGCCAGTAGTGAGAGCTGAATTTGAGCTCAGGGAGCACAAATATAAGGATAATGTGCAGCATACTCTTGCTATCTTCCCTTACTTATTTTTGTTGTAGTAAAGTGACTGAATGTCAGAGCCACTCAACCTTTTATGGTTCACCTTGATGGCTCCTCCTTCATCCAAAGATTGAAAGATATAAGGCACAATGATTTGATTTGATTTATTCAGCCCATTGAGTCTGCACCAACAACAATCCCACCCAGGCCCTATCCCCACAACCCCACATGTTTACCCTGCTGATCCCCCTGACACTAAAGCGCAATTTAGCATGGCCAATCCACCTAACCCACATACCTTTGGAGTGTGGGAGGAAACCGGAGCACCCGGAGGCAACCTACGTAGACACGGGGAGAAAGTGCAAAATCCACACAGACAGTGACCCAAGGCCAGAATTGAACCCGAGTCCCTGGCATTGTGAGACAGCAGTGCTAACCACTGTGCCACCGTGCCTGCCCACTGTGCCACAGTGCCTGCCCACTGTGCCACCGTGCCTGCCCACTGTGCCACCGTGCCTGCCCACTGTGCCACAGTGCCTGCCTGATGTACAGTGTCACTGTCTATGCGGAGTCTGCATGTTCAGTCACATGTATTGGGATTTAGTGAAAAGTATTGTTTCTTGCATGCTATACAGACATAGAGATGGAAACGAGAGAGTGCAGAATGTAGTGTTACAGTCATAGCTAGGGTGTAGGGAAAGATCAACTTAATGCAAGGTAGGTCCATTCAACAATCTGATGGCAGCAGCGAAGAAGCTGTTCTTGAGTCGCTTGGTACGTGATCTCAGAATCTTTTTCCCGATGGAAGAAGGTGAAAGAGAGTATGTCCGTTGGGTCCTTAATTATGCTGGTTGCTTTTCCGAGGCAGCAGGGAGTATAGACAGTGTCAATGGGTGGGTGTCCATTCTGAATAAAGCACCACTTACCACTGATGAATAAAGTCAAAATTGTAACTACATGGCCAGTTTCCAATTATCACGCACAGGAATCAAAGTTCAGAACTGTTCCCCTCCATACAATAGATGCTATTATAATATTGTATAATTGCTTGCACTCAATTTACAGTCAATCAGAATAAAAAATAGCAAGATGTAGACCATTGATGTAATAATGACATTTCAGAACTATTATAGTTACTGGCTACTGGAGTGTGAAAACTTAATTTTAATGCTTTTTAAACTATTCTTGGGTAACCAAGGTGAAGTCCCAGGGTTCACAATGCAGACTGGGATCAGGCATTTAAATTGTAGGTGGAAAATTAGTCAGATTTTGACATCCTGGGGAACAATGAGTACATTCCATCTAGAAGGACAAGGGCAGCAGATACATGGGAACACCATCACCTGCAACTTCCCCTCCAAGCCACTTATCATCCTGACTTGGAAATATATCGCCGTTCCTTCACAGTCGCTGGATCAAAGTCCTGGAATTCCCTCCCTAACGGCATTGTGGGTCAACCCACAGAATTTGGACTGCAGTGATACAAGAAGGCCACTCACTACCACCTTCCCAAGGGCAACTGGGAATGGACAATAAATGCTGTAAGAAGTCTCACAACACCAGGTTAAAGTCCAACAGGCTTAACCTGTTGGACTTTAACCTGGTGTTGTGAGACTTCTTACTGTGCTTACCCTAGTCAAATTCCGGCATCTCCACATCAATAAATGCTGGCCAGCCATGTCCCACAAATGAATTTTTAAAAATTAATTATACAAAACTTGAAGGGGAACTTGCAGGTGGTGGTGTTCCCATGCTGCCCATGTCCTGGATGATATCGGTCATGGGTTTGAAAGATGCTTTTGAAGAAACCTTGGCAGGTTGCTGCAGGGCATCTTGTATCTTGTAGCACATACTGACTGCTTCCACTGCGCATTGGTGGTGGAGGGAGTGAATCTTTAAACTGTTGGGTAGCACCAAATGGATTGCTTTTCCCTGGATGGTTGTCAAGCTTCCTGAGTGTTGTTGGAACCGCACTTATCCAGTATTCCATCACACTCCTGATTTGTGCTTGTAGGTAGTGTTCTTGTAAACAAGTAGAATTCTCTTCTCAAATCCTAAGTTTCTCTCCTTATGTACTGATGGCACTGACTGGGATCAGATTCCACCAGTGCCAACAGCCCTATGGAACTTTGTCCAAATAGCCATACACCAAGCTTGGATGTTGATGGGTCGTGCATCTTAAATCTTGGTCACTCAGATCGTCACATGAAGGTAGTATACTGCATTGAGTGTAAGAGTCAGACATTGAATTTCCTGAGCTAAAAACAGTTTACTTGCTATTGCTGTCTTTTACATTGCATTAAAGAGTTGTGGGTTCCAATCACAATCCACACTCTGGTGTCTTTGCCTATGTTACAGAGTTGAGCTCACTGTTAACCAGGATGAGAACTTCTGCCCATATTCTCCACTTTGATTTGGGAGATCTCTCACGCTCTGGGGAGATCTCCCACGTTGGCGACACGTGATCCCTCAAGTGGCCATGTCATCACCTGGCCACCAGTACTAGTCCAGTAACCACATGACAACCAGAGCCAGCAAATGCTGCACTCCCTCAGAGGATTGAACCAGCAAATGTTTTCACTCAAGGGTCAAGAGAGCTGCCAAATTAACCAAAGTTACAATTCAAGGTGGATTCAAAAGAAAATTAAATTCACCTTGGTTTTATGAAAAAGAAAATCTGCGTTAAATTTAAAATCTGCAGCAAATACTCTGGCCTGGATGTAACGCAGCCTGGAATGTATAGATATGAAGAGGAAATGATTTTGTGTATGGAGTTTGATGATAACAAATGTATAACGACACAATGAGGCATGGCAATGAACAGCTCCCATTGAATTCTGCAAGAGCAGACACTTAATTAAAAATGTAACAATCTGAATTGGCTCGGCAGCAGGGACAAATCTCCACTTGAGTCTGACCTGCTAAAAACTTAATTTAAACATCAAAAGCACTCCCATGAGAATTCTTAAAGGGACGGTGCATGAAAACCAATCCTGCAGAAATACCTGAATCAAAAGCCCTAGCGTGGAAATTTTTAAAGGGACCATCGATTAAAAGCACTATCACTGGAATAAGACGATCAAAAGCACTATCACCATAAATTCCCCAAGGGACTATGAAAATCACTATTCATTTTATTCATTGGAGTTCGGAAGAGTGAGAGGGAATCTCATAGAAACTTATAAAATTCTAATGGGGTAGAATCATAGAAACCCTACAGTTCAGAAGATGGCCATTCAGCCCATCAAGCCTGCACTGACAACAATCCCATCCAGGCCCTATCCCTGTAACCCCATGAATTTACCCCTGACACTAAGGGACAATTTATCATGGCCACAGGGTAGGATTAGATAGGGTAGATTCAGAAAGAATGTTCCCGATGGTGGGGGGAGTCCAGAACTAGGGGGTCATAGTTCGAGGATAAGGGGTAAACCTTTTAGAACTGAGGTGAGGAGAAATGACTTCACCCAGAGGGTGGTGAATGTGTGGAATTCACTACCACAGAAAGTAGTTGAGGCCAAAACATTGTGTGATTTCAAGAAGAAATTAGCTCTTGGGGCTATAGGGATCAAGGGATATGAGGGGAAGGGGGAATCGGGATGTTGAATTTGATAATCAGCCATGATCAAAATGAATGGCAGAGCAGGCTCGAAGGGCCAAATGGCCTCCTCCTGCTTCTAGAGTCATAGAATTTATAGAATCCCTACAGTGCCGAAGGAGGCCATTTGGCCCATCAAGCCTGCATCGACGACATCCTACCCAGGCCCTATCCCCATAACCCATGTATTTCCCCTGATAATCCAGTGGACGTGAATTAGTTAGGTTTCCAAAAAGCCTTTGACAAGGGGCTGCATAAGAGACTGAAATAAGTTAAGAGCCCATGGTGTTAATGGTAAGATCCTGGCATGGATAGAGGATTGCCTGACTGGCAGAAGGCAGGGAGTGGAGATAAAGGAGTCTTTTTCAGGATGGCAGTTGGTGACTAGTGATGTGCCTCAGGGGTCGGTGCTGGGACCACAACTTTTCACAATATATGTTAACGATTTTGAGGAAGGAACTGAAGGCACTGTTGTTAAGTTTGCAGATGATACAAAGATATGTAGAGGGACAGGTAGTATTGAGGAAGCAGGGGGGCTGCAGAACGACTTGGACAGGTTAGGAGAGTGGGCAAAGAAGTGGCAGATGGAATACAATGTGGAAAAATGTGAGGTTATGCACTTTGGAAGGAGGAATGGAGGCATAGATTATTTTCTAAATGGGGAAATGCTTAGGAAATCAGAAACACAAAGTGACTTGGGAGTCCTTGTTCAAGATTCTCTTAAGTTTAACGTGCAGTTAGGAAGGCAAATGCAATGTTAGCATTTGTGTCAAGAGGGCTAGAATACAAGAGCAGGGATGTACTTCTGAGGCTGTGTAAGGCTCTGGTCAGACCCCATTTGGAGTATTGTGAGCAGTTTTGGGTCCCGTGTCTAAGAAAGGATATACTGACCTTGGAAAGGGTCCAGAGGAGGCTCACAAGAATGATCCTTGGGATGAAGAGCTTGTCGTATGAGGAACGGTTGAGGACTCTGGGTCTGTATTCGTTGGAGTTCAGAAGGATGAGGGGGAATCTTATTGAAACTTACAGGATACTGCGAGACCTGGATAGAGTGGACATGGAGAGGATGTTTCCACTAGTAGGAAAAACTAGAACCAGAGGGCACAACCTCAGGCTTAGGGACGATCCTTTAAAACAGAGATGAGGAGAAATTTCTTCAGCCAGAGAGTGGTGAATCAGTGGAACTCTTTGCCACAGAAGGCTGTGGAGGCCAGGTCATTGAGTGTCTTTAAGACAGAGATAGATAGGTTCTTGATTAATAAGGGGATCAGGTATTGTGGGGAAAAAGCAGGGGATGGGGATGAGAAAAATATCATCCATGATTGAATGGCGGAACAGACTCGATGGGCTGAGTGGCCTAATTCTTCTCCTATGTCTTGTGGTCTTATGGTCGTAATTCCCCCTGACAATAAGGCTCAATTTAGCAAGGCCAATCAACCAAAATTGCACATCTTTGATGTGTGGGACGAAACCGGAGCACCTGGAAGAAACCCACACAGACACGGGGAGAACATGCAAACTCCACACAGACAATGGCCCGAGGCCAGAATTGAACCCGGGTCCCTGGCGCTGTGAGGCAGCAGTGCTAACCACTGTGTATCGCGTGAATTCTTAAAGGGACTATTTGTCAAAAGTATTAACATAGGAATTGTTAAAGGAAGCATGCCTCAAAAACACTACCAATGGAATTCCTAAAGCAACCATCTATAAAAAGCTTTGTGACTGAAATTTTTAAAGGAATCGTGATTCACAGGACCACCTCAGCTTCCATGTAACCAATTTGAAATATTTTAAAAAGTAAAGTGTAAAAGATATGAAGGGAGATTCACTATTGTAGAACTAGTCATAATAATGAGAAAATAAGTGGATGACTCAAATATGACTTTAAGCCTTCCACCTGGTTGGCAGATAAACTATCAGAATAAGATTTTCATAGAAATCATAGAAACCCTACAGTGCAGAAGGAGGCCATTCGGCTCATCGAGTCTGCACCGACCACAATCCCACCCAGGCCCTACCCCCACATATTTACCCGCTAATCCCGCTAACCTACGCATCTCAGGACTCTAAGGGGCAATTTTTTTAACCTGGCCAATCAACCTAACCCACACATCTTTGGACTGTGGGAGGAAACCGGAGCACCCGGAGGAAACCAACGCAGACACGAGGAGAATGTGAAAAATCCACACAGACAGTGACCCGAGCCGGGAATCGAACCCGGGACCCTGGAGCTGTGAAGCAGCAGTGCTAACCACTGTGCTACCGTGCCGCCCTTTTTCTCTAAACTTCCTCTTTTTCTCTAAACTTCAGGAGCGTAGCACAAGAGCAGAAAGTTAAAGCGCGAACAGAGATGGAACTGAACTAGGTTTGATCCAACTTTGCTCATTTCAGCCATTTACCAGCTCACCATCCAAGGGCAGCCCAGATCTTGTCTGTGTTTGTTTGTGAACACTCCCCCAGCCCCTCTGCTTTATGACCAACTATCTCTCAATTTTCTGTACACTGGGCTACACAGAAAAACAGAGATGGCCAGTCAATCAGCTGAAACTAAAGATGGGCAGTGATATCTACTTTGTGCCAACATCAAATTTGGCTAATACATATGGGGGTGATTCTCCCAAAAAAATTCTAAGCGTTGAATTTGCGTGAAAACTGGAGTTTTTTCAGCGGGAGTTTCGAAATGAATCTCTCACACTCTGTGCACTGTAGAGTGCACTAGTGTGAATCATGCTAAAAATCAGTGTGTGGGACCTATTCCCACCGAGGAGGCCAGCAGCATAGCGCTGATTGGGCCACTGTGCATGCGTCAAGATCGGCGATGCGCAGTAGCTATGCACTGCCAGTCTCCCAGTCGCTGGTCAGTTCGATTGCTTACTAGCCCCGCGACCCCTGCATCACCGGCCCTCTCACCCGCTCCCACGGCACAATCGCCAGACCCCGAACATGCCCGAGCCTGCCTTGACCCCCCCCCACCTTCCCCAGCCCACCTCGATGTCCTTCCCTACCACCCCAGACCCGATCTCCCGATACCCTCTCAACCCCACGCCCCACCACCGACAGCCCCGACCCACCCCCCTCCCCCCATCCGGCAGTCCCAACCACCCCCTGCAGCCCTGACCCCCCACCCACCAGCAGTCTGACAGTGCACATACCTGGAAAATGTTATGCCATAGGTTTGACATAAATAAGATAAATATTGGTGTGTATTTTGCCTTAGCTCCAGCATGACTGAGATCTCCTTGACCCTCCCATTGACTGAGTCGGGCCCAGCAATTTGTTCCAGAATAAGCGTGTGGACAGAAAACAAGAAGTATGGAGGAAGATTCTGCTCAGCACCAGGAAACAAAATCTGCAGAACAAAAGTCCATAAGGGATAATCCATCAGGCGCCATGGAGAGACAGTATAACAAGAACTTACATTGTGCCGTTAATTTTGGAGAAAAACTCAAGGCATTCACAACAGTGGGACATTCTACATCCTTTGATAGGATGTGGTTGGTAAGGCCACCATTTGTTATCTTGACCTGCTGGAACCATTCAAGATCCAGCCACATTGCTGCGGCTCTGGAGTCACATGTTGGCCAAACTAGGTAAGAGATGGCAAATTTCCAATTCCCTTCTCTCATGGACGTTAATGAACCAGATGAGGTTTTTAGCAACACTGGTTATCACCGCTGCCTCACAGCACCAGGGACCCGGGTTCAATTCCGGCCTCGCATCACTGTCTGTGTGGAGTTTGCACGTTCTCCCTGCATCAACGTGGGTTTCCTTTGGGTGCGCTGGTTTCCTCCCGCAGTCCAAAGATGTGTCACTTAGATTGATTGGCCATGCTAAATTACCCCTTAGTCTCTGGGGGATTAGTGGGGTAAATTCGTGGTGTTACGGGGATAGGGCCTGGGTGGGATTGTTGTCAGTGCAGACTCGATGGGCTGAATGGCCTCCTTCTTCACTGTAGGGATTCTATGATTCTATGAAAGGCAGTCACCATAGTCTCAGATGACCAGAGGTTAAATCTCCACCAGAGAGCTGACTGGTGGAGATTTAACCTGAGGATCACCACACCTCAGATGAGGAGCAAGGTTGGGAAGACAAGGGGTGTCATGAATATCCTTAGCCGGTACAGGAATTGAACCCACACTGTTGGCGTCGTACTGCATCACTAACCAGCCATCCAGCCAACTGAGCTAAACTCACCCCCACAACTATCAATTACGGTTATTGTCACTAATGTTATATTCCATATTTTATTAATTGAATTTAAATTGCGCCAGCCACCAGGGTGGGATTTGAACCAATGCCCCAGAGGACCAGCCTGGGTCATGGAAATATGCTCCAGTAAACCACCATTACCACCTGATGCACAAAGGTCAGAATGGGAAGAATGGTGGAAGAGCTTTTGGATGAGCTCAAGCTTGCGGAGGGAGAATTCTAGGAGATTGGCTACAGAGAGTTTTGGAATAACTGATTCCGGGGAGAGTTTCTGTAGCAGATGGACTGAGACAGGCGGTGTTCTGGAAGTGGAAGAAGGTGGCCTCTGTGATGGACAGGATGTGAGATTGGAAACTGAATTCAGGGTCTGAAAGGAGAGCTAGGTTGTTGAAGGGTTTCTCAACCAGAAAATAAAAACAAATTGCAGCGGGGAGTTACAATCTCCAGAGTTTGTTGCAAAGCGATAGGTTTTTATTTCGCTGTGGCACTGAGCTCCTTTTTGCTCCAACTCAACCCTATGGGACTGTGACAGGTCCGTTAGATTTTCAGTGATTGATGGCACTGTGATCCTGAGCAGAATGTGCTTGGTCCGATAATACTGTCAGGCTGCCAACAAAGCAGAGAACACCTGTTTCAGCTGGTGAGGACGGAGGCAGCGGTGAATCCCAAATAGTGTGAAGAATTAATCTGCGTCCCTCGCTCTGGATTCAATTTGTTCAGGTAAAATGTTGGGATTGATTTTCAACTGCCAATACCATAAAATCCTAACTGTACTTGATAGGCTCCACCAACTATCCAAACCAGGAGATGTCAGGTTTCTAATTTGGCTCTTATCTCTAATGTCTCATCAATTATAGTTCTGGGGACTCCTACCAAATTCCTCCGTACTTTCACAGACACACAGGCAGGAGATCTCGGCAGATGCACAGACAGGAGGTCTGGACGGACACACGGAGAGGGGATCTGGATGTACACACAGGCAGGGACTCTGGATGGATACACAGACAGAAGACCTCGATGGACGCACAGACAGGAGATCTGGACATACACACAGACAGGAGGTCCAGATGGATGCACAGGCAGAAGGTCCGGACAAATGCACAGGCAGGATGTTTGGACTGACATACAGACAGGAGGTCAGGGCAGATACACAGACAGGAGCTCAAGATGGACACACAGACAGGCATTCCAGATAGACACACAGGCAGGAGGTCTGGTTAGACACATAGACAGGAAGTCCGGATAGACACAAAGACAGGAGGTCCGGATAGACACACAGACAGGAGGTCTGGACGCACGCACAGACAGGAGGTCTGGACAGATGCACAGACAGGGAGTACAGATGGATGCACAGACAGGATGTCTGGACTGACACACAGACAGGAGGTCAGGGCAGACACACAGTCAGGAGGTCTGGATGGACACACAGACAGGATGTCTGGACAGACACACAGACAGAGGTCTGGTAGACATACATACAAGAGGTCTGGATGGACACACAGATAGGAGGTCTAAACAGACACGCTGTTATAATTCAGGTCAGAAACTCCAAAGTGTTTTATGAAGCCTGCCTGGACCATAAGTTTTGCATTTTGAATATGGCTAGGATAAGCATGAGATGCTTCACTTCGGGTATGATTCAAATGACCCACTAGGGAGCTTTTATCAAAACAAAGTTTATTTAAGAATACAGTTGACATATATGGAAAGAAAATCATTTGCTCATGGACAGTCTTTGAGCCACATTCGGAGGGCTCCACGATCAAATAGTTCACATGTCCCAAGAGAACAATGTTATGATGGCAGCTGTCAAAAGCAGTGAGGATTTATAATCAAAATGTCGAACAATTTCAGGCTTCTCTCCAATTTATCTCCGTGATACCAGATCACTGCAACAACCTTATCACAAAATAAGCAGTTAGGGCAGCGGCGAAAATCATCATCAGCCAGGAAAGTCTAATGAATGAAGTCTTGAGCTGTTGCTTGGGCATGGATCCAAGCATATAGATTTAATTCTGGATCCAGGTCTGACATCCTTGAAGTAAAGTCATCAAATCTCTGCCATGAAGGGAGGGGATATTAAGAATAGATCATTGGTAAAGATTGCATTGCACTCGCAGGAAGACCAAGAATGATTTTTTGTAATCAGTCGAGTGCCCGTACAGGCGTGCAGTGGTGTTAAAGATGATGAATAATTTTGTTGCTTATTATAATTACTGAAAGCAGGGATGGAGCCTCCATTGTAAGAGGCCTTCGCTGTAGAAGTTATAATGAAGAAAGGCCAGGGTAATTCAATATTAAAGCCGCTTTAGTCATAGTGACAGCGATCTTCGGAAATTAACGTCCTGTTCATAGACATCCTGCAAGGCGTAATGAGTTTTGAAAGGTCCGTATGCAAATTTCAGTGGGTTTTTCTTTTCAGCAGCGTAATGAGTATTACCCTTGGTGATTCTGGCCCAAGGCTGGCATCTTTGTCTGCTGTAGACAGCAGAAGCTGGGCTGAGGGAGGATCTGAACACAGTACAGTTTACCCACTTGACTAGCCAGAGGCTGCAATTAGTGAGAGAAGAGACGATGGAGAGATAACAGCCCCCCTCCCCACCCCCCCCACCCCTGCCCCCTCCAAGTACCTTGAGGAAGACAACTCATTTTGAAAGTTGGACAGATACAACTCCATTTACTTGCATGTCCAAACAGCTGGACAGCTGGCAGAACATTTACTGGGCGTCAGGTATCGTGAGAGCGCAATACTTTGATATCTGTCTCGTACCTTGTCAGGCAGCAAGTGGATGAATAATTCATAAAAATTTAAATAGCACAATTTCAGCGGTAACAGTTTTGATGTTGTGTTGAAAGTAAATAGTTAGTTTAATGTGGTACCGAGATGACAGTAGGATATCAAGGTATCAGCTTCTAAAAACCCCTCTAATCTCACCCCTAATGGCACATGGTGAGGTAAAGTTCAGACCCCACCCCCAATACCCTCGCTTTACCTTGCTAGGGTGGCCAACCTTCATGCCCAAGCCATTGCCCATATATCATTGGCAAGTTCAATTGGCCCTTCTCTGACCACCACATACGTCAACAGGTGGCGGCCATAATTCTCCGACCTCGCTTGGCTTATCCAGTCCCGCTGCTGTGAATGGAGATTTGGCTGCGTGCCAAATTCTTCATTCTCGCTGGCAGCGATAGCAGGGCGTAGGGGACTGGAGAATTCCCACCAGTAGATCAGGAGCAGAATATCTCACTTATTCTGTCACCTGAAAAGGTCAGGATTTATTTGTTCCCCCATGAAATATAATTTATTCATAAAATATGTAAAAGAATATTACGTAATAGTTAAAAATTGGCATTTCAGAAGTGCAATATAGTTTGATTTCTATCAATACGGACATTTCTATCAATACACTCTCAGCTGCCTCACTACACTTACATTATCTTCACTCAGAGGGTGGTGAATCTTAGGATTTCTTTGCCCCAGAGGGCTGTGGAGGTTCAATCATTTTTTTTTATTCATTTGTGGGACTCGCGCGTCACTGGCTGGCCAGCATTTATTGCCCATCTCTAGTTGTCCTTGGAGGGCAGTTGAGAGTCAACCACATTGTTGTGGCTTTGGAGTCACATGTAGGCCAGACCGGGTATGGACGGCAGGTTTCCTTCCCTACAATCAGCAATGGTTTCATGGTCATCAGTAGACTCTTAATTCAAGATTTTTTAAATTGAATTCAAATTCCACCAGCTGCTGTGGTGGGATTCGAACCCAGGTCCCCAGAACGTTAGCTGAGTTTCTGGATTAATAGGCTAGCGATAATACCACTAGGCCATCACCTTCCCGATATATTCAAGTGTATTCAAGACAGAAGCAATAGATTTCTAGATATTAAAGAGATCAAGGGATGGTGTGAGGAAATGGCGCTGAGGTGAAAGATCAGCCCTGAGTTAGTTGAATGGTGTAGCAGGGTCGAGGGGCCTGCTGGCCTAACCCTGCTCCTATTTTCTCTGTTCCCATGTTATATTGACAATATGAATTAACATTTCATGTCAAACACAGCCTGCGGGATTTTCCAATGCTCCTCGGTGTACCATGATGAGAAGGCCTGAGTGATGCACGTTATCAAACACGAGGCTAGATGCTCGGGAAATAAAGGCTTTTATTTACTGTAATGAAGCAGCCAATAATTATATACACGATACCAGACTGAGGGGTCCCAGCCAGAGCAGGGACTTTTATACCTCTCCCAGGAGGCGGAGCCCGACTGGGATGTACCACAACACTACAGTACAAAGGTGTAACAACCCCACCCTAACCCCAACAGCAACAAGTAGCACAACCCAACAGTAACATATGTATATCCTTGTAGTACTGGCCAGACCCTGGTTCAGTACTATCCAGTGGGAACCAACGATGGTTCACCACACTGAGACGGAGACCTTTCCCCTTTAAACCTTTGTGGCGGCAGCCCCAATCTTTAGTGCGTTCCTCAGCACTTAGCCGCAGACCATGGAATATGTCAGTCTGGCCACTGACAGCTCTTTGCAGCGAACTAGAGAATGTTTTTCATCAAGTTAAATGTCCTCCAGAGGCGGCTGATTTTTGTCTAGCTGTGTGTCTCTGGGAACAGCCCATGAAGCACAGTCCAGACCAGGTAAGGATGGCGGATCTCCTTCCCTAAAACACATTAGTGAACCAGATGGGCTTTTCTGCCATGGTTTTGTTACGGTGAACCATTATAGCTCAGGGATGACCAGGGCCAGGATTCTCCAACCTCGCCTGCGGCTGGAATTCTCCAGTCCTGCTGCTGTGAATGGAGATTTGGCTGGGCGCCAAATTCTCCCTGCTCGCTGTCAGCGGTTGTCCGACATTGGAGAATCCCAGCCCACATCTAACATAACACCTATTGTTGTCAAGCCTAAGATTGGTTAACTCAACACTAACCAGGCAGTGAATTCAGCTACCTTCTGGTCCCATACAACCTTTATTACCTGAACCATTGAGATATCCTCACACACATTAGTACCAACATTCTTTCTCTTTCTTATTCTCAATGCTCTTTCTCTATCACACAGTGCTGCAAATATTATCACACTCTCAGAGATCCCTGAAAAAGTCAGCCCAATCCCAGTTATCATCACTATTATTAAAAAAGACCGGGTATAATAATGACACCCTTATTAATGGGACTCGAATACAAAGAGGTGCAAAGTTATATGACAGTTATATTGGATGTATTTGTGTTAGATAATTGAATAGAAGCAAAGACTGAGATTCTCCGACCTTGCCCATGGCTGGGATTCTCCAGTCCCGCTGCTGTGAATGGAGATTTGGTTGAGTGCCAAATTCTCTGTCCTCGCTGGCAATGGTGGTGGGGCTTACAACATTGGAAAATTCCGACCAATGTATAAGGGTGTGGGGAAAAGGCAAGAGAATGGAACCAAGTCATAATGCTCATTTGGAGAGCTGGCACAGACTCGATGGGCCAAATGGCCTCTTTCTGCACTGTAACAATTCTGTGATTCCGTGAAGCATTGCCAAACTCTCAGAATGATAGATAGCAGTGAGTTGTAAAAGGGGGAAAAGTGACTTCGCTTTGGAAGGGGGCCCTGACAGTGATTATGACTGGACTCCCCAAAGAAATTTAGGGCAATTTAAAAAAAATTGTAACCCCTTACAGAAAGAGCCTGACTTCTATCTGGGAGGAAACCAGCAGCCAGTTATTACCAACACCCCTCCCCAAATGCAGAACAAAGATTTTGCACTCTCCATCATGATTTGTACCTGAAATCCCGAGCAGCCGATTTCCCACCATTCAACACTAGAATGATTTGCAGTTACATGTGGGTACCTTTCACAACATTTCAAATCACTTGCTAGCCAATGAAATGCTTCTTTAACTACTGTTGGAATGCAGGAAATGCATCAGCCAATGTGCACACAGCAAGCTCCGACAAAGAGTATTGAGACAATCTGTTTAGTGATATTGATTGTGGAATGAATATTGGCAGGGATATAGCGGGGGGGAGGAAGTCCTCCCCTCGCCCACCAAGACTTCACACTCCTCCATCCTGGGCTCCCCTAATGGTGCCTCACCCACAATGGTAGCCCCCACCTCTCTCGGTGGGATTGCCAACCTCGCGCATTCCAATTGGCCCTCCTACCGCAGAAGACCACTCACCGGCCCCAATCAGATGGGGATCCTGGGGGGTTCACTCTGTTAATTTGCCACCTCCAGGAATATCATTCTTGCGGGCAACACGTAGGCATGACGTCAGGGCTTGCATGTGGTCCCAACCTCAGGGTCTGATACCCAGTGAAAAATTCAGCCCCACATACTTTTCCTAGAGTCAGTGGTGAATGATTTAAGTAGACATACCTTGGCACTTACACTAGGATACACCACCCTGCTGATACTTGAGGTCATTCAGGGGCGGTACATTGGCACAGTGGTTGGGTTAGTACTGCTGCCTCACAGTGCCAGAGACCCGGGTTCGATTCCCGGCTTGGGTCACTGTCTGTGTGGAGTTTGCACGTTCTCCCCGTGTCTGCGTGGGTTTCCTCCAGATGCTCCAGTTTCCTCCCACACTCCAAAGATGTGTGGGTTAGGTGGATCGGCCATGCTAAATTGCCGCGTAGTGTCAGGGGGACTAGCTAGGGTAAATGAATAGCGTTATGGGGATAGGGCCTGGGTGGGATTTGTGGTCGGTCCAGACTCAATGGACCGAATGGCCTCCTTTTGCACTGTCGGGATTCTGTGAGTCTATGGTTCATTCCAAGACACCCTGGCTCTGAGTAGAAATCTCACTTCTGTATCTAGTGGCTATGGATTCAAGTTCCCATCCCAGGTTTTTTAGCTCTTAAGCATACACTGACACTTGGGGAATTTTAAAATCCTCTTTAGCAGACAGAGAGGATGTATCTTCTAAAAGATGGATTCTTCAACAATGCTACAAGTCCTCAATTCTGCACGTGTGCCAAGACGACGTAGTCTCAAAAAAGTCACCAATTCTGCCCTTCCACCTCATTCATCTCTTCATCTCCAACACATGCAAATTTTGAGATTTATTTTACCTCATATTATAGCTCGCAAGGACTAGAAATGCAATTAACCCAGTGCAAGTGAGGTGTCACACAATCTCTGAAAACGGTGTGCTTTGATTCGCTCTGACACATAACTAAGCACATTTGAATCGAAAGGAATTCATTTTGAGAACAGGGCCATTCTTTGTCACAATTCATTAAAGTGTCAGATGGACGGGCGGTGGGGGGGAGGGGGGGAAGGGGGAGTGGGTAGAGGAATAGCGACAGAGAGAAAGAAAGACAGGCTGAGACATCAGAAGAATGTAAATCGTTAAGCTGAAGGGTCAACCGCATTAACACGAGTGAGGGAGCGACATTGCAGTGTTTCTCCATGCGTTCATCATCTTTTTCATTCACCAAGTGCCACTGCATGGCTACCCTCCAAACTAAGGAGTATTCAAGAGTAGGAGGGGGAGAGATTGGACCAAAAGGAAGTGACAGATTGAAAATATTAAATCATCAGCAGCAATGGGGTGGAGTGGCAACACTGAAAGGGACCAGGTAACATCAATCAACTTAAAAATCTAAACAGAGAAAGCTGGCAATGTTCAGCAAGTCAGACTAAATCAGTGGAGAGCAAAGCAGTTCACCTATTGGATCGATGACCTTTCAGTTGGATTAGATAACGTAACAGGTTCCAAACAGGGAAAGGGAAGGGGTCGGGTTGTGGTGGAGAGAATGAAAGGGAAAATCTGTGACAGGTTGAAAGGTAGGAGTAATTCAATCACAGCATTTGATGACACAAGGCAGAATGATATTGTAATGAGACAAGTAAAGGAACATAACATTGGGCTAGCGGAGGTGTGAATGGCAACAGCAGAATCATGGCCAGCACCTCCTGTCTGAAAAAACGGGAGTTGTGATTACAAGCTCCAATTGTTCAACTCGATAACGATTCCTGAAGGCTGTAAAGTATCCAGTCGCAAGATGAGGTGCTGTTCCTTGAGCTTCCTTTGGGCTTGGTTGGAGCAGGGCAGCAGTCAAGGACAGAGAGGTCAGGGTAGGAGAGGGACAGAGAGGCAACTAGAGGTTCAGTATCTTGCTTGTGAACTGAATACACAGTGTGCTTTGAGACATCAGAGGAATGTAAATCATTAAGCTGAAGGGTCAACTGCATTAACACGAGTGAGCAAAAGTGGTATCACCCAGTTTGTGTTCAGTTTAACCCACATAGAGGAGACTGCATGCTTCACAGTCTATTAAATTAAACATGGGGTGGCTTAGAATCCCTACAGTGCAGAAGGTGGCAGTGGTTAGCACTGCTGCCTCACAGCTCCAGGGACCCGAGTTCGATTCTCAACTTGGGTCACTGTCTGTGTGGAGTTTGCACATTCTCCCTGTGTCTGCATGGGTTTCCTTTGCGTGCTCTGGTTTCCTCCCACAGTCCAAAGATATACGAGTTAGGTGCATTGGCCATGCTAAATTGCCCGTCAGTGTCCCGGGATGCATAGGTTAGAGGAATTAATAGGGTAAACTGTGTGGGGTTGAGGGGATAGGGCCTGGGTGGGATTGCTGTCGATGCAGACTCGATGGACCGAATGGCCTCCTTCTGCACTGTAAGAATTCTATGATCTATGACAAACATACAAGTATTGCTTCACCTATTGGAACGCATGGAGTCCTGGGTGGTGGGAAGGATGGAAGTGGAAAGACAGAGGTTGAATTTTCTGTAATTGCATAGGAGGATCCCATGGAAAGGGAGGAGTTTGGGTGATGGAAGAGTGGACCAGGAAATGTCTACCAATTCTATGGCCGGAATTTAATGGCCGTTCATGCCCTGTTGTCACTGCAAGTGAGGATGGAGAATTTGGCGCTCGGCAGTGGGACCAGAGAATCCTGCCGACATGAACGGCTAGAAAATTCCGGCCGATATTTTCTCATTGAGAGATTCTGGCGTGATGTTAGCAGTCTCAATTTCTTTGTTATCCTCACTCACTCTAACCTAATTCCCTCCCAGACTGCAGCATTCTGTTTCAGGTCCAACCCTGACAAAGCCATTAAACCTGTAAACATATTATTCAGTGAAGAACTCCAAGATATGGAGACTGATGGAGATGGAGTTCTGAAGGCTCTTCCCTTTCCCCTGACCGTTGAACATCGAGTTATCATTTCCCAGGCCATCACTGATCTCATCCCCTTTGGAGATTCCCCTTTCACAGGCTCAAATCTCATAGCACCAATGTCGCACAACAAATAGGGTTGCCTTGGTGGACCTTTTAGTTCAGCCTGTTCTTGCCCCACAGAATTAATTTCTTGCTCTTTCAATTCTATGTTTTCTCCCCTAGTCCAATCTCCTCTGACCTATTTCCACAACTTTCCATCACTTCAGCAGTTCTCACTTTCCTGGCCCTCAAACCAATTCCCTTTTGCTGTGGATGTCCGATCCCTCTACTCCATCATCCCCCATCAGGGGAGCCTGCAACCTCCATCTGTGCCTTTTAAGGTGGTCCATCCAGGCCCCATCCAGCAGCGCCCTCCTCTGTTTGGCTAAACTTGTTGTTACCTTGACCAACTTCTCCTTTGACTCCTCGCTCCATCAAAGTTGTTGCTATGGGAATCCAAATGGGGCCTGTCTTCTCCTGGGATATGTGGAACATTACCTGTTGCCATCTGATGCATGTACCCTCCCTCACCTCTTTAAATTAATAGAACGTCCTTTACCGGTGACCCATAAGACAATAAGATATAAGAGCAGAATTAGGCCATTCAGCCCATAGAGCCATTCAATCATGGCTGATAAGTTCCTCAACCCCATTCTCCTGCCTTTTTCTTGTAACCTCTGATCCCCTTACCAATCAAGAACCTATCTATCTCTGTCTTGAATATACTCAATGATCTGGCCTCCACAGCCCTCTGTCGCAATGAATTCCACAGATTCACCATCCTCTGGCTGAAAAAATTCCTCCTCAAATCAGTTCTAAAGGGTCGTCCCTTTACTCTGAGGCTGTGCCCTCAGATCCTAGTCTTTTCTACTAATGGAAACATCTTCCCCACATCCACTCTGTCCAGGCCTTTCAGTATTCTGTAAGCTTCAATGAGATCCCCCTCATCCTTCTAAATTCCATCGAGTATGGACCCAGAATCCTCAAACACCCCTCATATATCAAGTATGACAGCACAGAGCTCCCTTTGAAATGGAGATCCTTGTGGAGGAGGGGTGGATATGGAATATTTACGCATGTAGGAAGAGTAGATAGAATAAAGGTGACAAGTGGGCAGCAAGGGGTGGAAACCTCACACACTTGGACTGATCAGGAAAATCCAAGGTAAAAAAACTGGATCTCTCTACAGGAATATTGCTAAATGTGACAATTATTTTTATTTTTTTATTACATTGACACCGCAATGAAGTTACTGTGAAAATCGGCTAGTTGCCACAGTCCGGCGCCTATTCGGGTACATTGAGGGAGAATTTAGCGTGGCCAATCCACCTAACCAGCATGTCTTTCAGACTGTGGGAGGAAATTGTTGAAGAATCTGTCATTTAGAAGATACGTTCTCTCTGTCTGCTAAAGTGGATTTTAAAATCCCCCAGGTGTCAATTTATGCTTAGGGCCCGATTTTACCAAAACGGGCACAAAATGGCGGAAAGGTTGGGCGTCGGGCCTATGCCGCGATCCGCACCCGATTCCTAGTGGATCGCGCCTTTACCAACGGCCGATTCGGGCGCAGTTCCGGTACGCGTCTGATGCGCTATCAATAAGGCGAAAGACTACCGGTGTGCCAATATAAGTGTAGGCTTTCATTCACAACAGAATCAGGAGCAGATCCCAACAAGTAACCGACCTGGACTGAACAAGGGGGAGGAGACAGCCACCTTTATACTAGGTGCCGAGGGGAGGAACCAAACTGGAAGGGGGTGTGTCCAGGTATGACAAACACACACAACGGTGGTCCAGAGAGGACAAAGGCACAACTGAGGTCCACCACATTCACCCCTTCCTTTTAAAAAAACAACACGGGGGTGAAGCGGAAACAATATTACAAGTTCAGACGAACCGGTGGCTTGATCCGCCATCGCGATCATCGTAGTGCAGGTCGCAGAGTCGTCCGAGCAGGGAGCGATGTCGGCCCAGGCTCCGTACAGTGAGCGTCGAGAGAAGGCGCCAGATGGTGTGAAGCGGACCGATCCGTCGTCCTGTCCAGTCGTCGGGTACTGCGTGGCGACGGCTCCGGCGACTCAAGTGAGCTGTACACAGGGGCGAGAGGAGAGAGCAGTGGCCCTGGTGGCGTATGGGGAACAGTGGGAACCGGAGCTAGGGGGTGGGGGGCTGCAACAGGCTCTGGGCGGACTACATTGGAGACAGGGACTGAGGGAGGAAGAGGCGCAGAAATCTCCGAGTGGACAACACCAGGTACCGTGGGGCGGAAGGACGTGGTGACCTCAGGGGCACCCGCAGGTGCCAAGTCACGGACAGAAACCATGTCCTCCCGCCCATCAGGGTATGCTACATAAGCGTATTGAGGATTAGCGTGGAGCAATTGGACCTCCTCGACCAAGGGATCTGCCTTATGGGTCTGGACATGCTTCCGAAGCAGGACGGGCCCCGGGGACATCAGCCAATCCGGGAGCGAAGTACCCGAGGAGGACTTCCTGGGAAACGAAAATATCCGCTCGCGAGGGGTCGTATTGGTCGCTGTGCACAAGAGTGACCTAATGGAATGTAATGCGTCCGGAAGGACGTCTTGCCAACGGCTGACTGGAAGGCCCCTAGACCGTAGCGCTAATAGAACGGCCTTCCAGATGGTTGCGTTCTCCCGCTCTACTTGACCATTGCCCCTAGGGTTATAGCTAGTGGTGCGGCTGGAGGCAATGCCTTTGGCGAGCAGGTACTGCCTCAGCTCGTCACTCATGAAAGAGGACCCACGATCGTTATGGACATAGGCTGGGAAGCCGAACAGGGTGAAGAGCGAGGTCAGGGTCCAAATCACTGTAGCCGTGGTCATGTCCAGGCAGGGGAAGGCAAAAGGGAAACATGAGTATTCATCAATGATATTCAGTAAATAAACATTGCAGTTAGAGGAGGGGAGGGGACCTTTAAAGTCAATGCTCAAACGCGCGAGTGGCCTTTACAAGGTGCGCCCTACCTGGCCGGTAGAACTGCGGTTTGCACTCAGCGCAGACCCTGCATTGCCTGGTAATCGTCCAAACTTCCTCGAGGGAGTAGGGCAGGTTACGGGACTTGACAAAGTGGAAAAATCTGGTGACACCCGGATGACAGAGGTCATTATGGAGGCACTGTAGCTGGTCTAGTTGGGCGCTGGCACATGATCCACGGGACAGGGCATCTGGGGGCTCATTGAGCTTCCTGGGCCGGTACATGATGTCATATCTGTAGTTGGAGAGCTCAATCCTCCACCGCAAGATCTTGTCATTCTTAATCTTGCCCTTTTGCTCGGTGTTAAACAGGGAGGCAACTGACCGCTGGTCCGTAATTAAGGTGAATCGTTGGCCCGCAAGATAATGGCGCCAGTGCCGGACGGCTTCCACGATGGCCTGGGCCTCCTTCTCGACCGAGGAGTGTCGAATCTCAGGGCCTTGTAAGGTCCGGGAAAAGAAGGCCACCAGACGGCCCCTCTGGTTAAGGGTGGCGGCTAGGGCAAAGTCAGACGCATCACTTTCCACTTGGAATGGGATGGATTCATCCACAGCATACATCGCGGCCTTCGCGATGTCCGCTTTGATGTCGTCGAAGGCCCGACGGGCCTCCTCCACCAGGGGAAAAGAGGTCGATTTTAGGAGCGGACGGGCTTTATCCGCGTAACGGGGAACCCACTGGGCCTAGTAGGAGAAGAAGCCCAGGCATCTCCTCAGTGCTTTGAGGGTAGTAGGAAGGGGAAGCTGCATAAGGGGACGCATACGGGCTGGGTCGGGGCCAAGGACACCATTTTCTATCACGTACCCAAGGATGGCGAGGCGGCGTGTCCGGAAAACACACTTCTCCTCATTATATGTGAGGTTCAGGAGAGTGGCCGTATGAAGGAATTTTTGTAGGTTGGCATCATGATCCTGCAGGTGATGGCCACAGATGGTGACGTTATCCAGATACGGGAAAGTGGCCCGTAGCCCGTGCTGGTCTACCATTTGATCCATGGCCCGCTGGAAGACTGAGACCCCATTGGTGACACCAAAGGGTACTCGGAGGAACGGGTAGAGGCGGCCATCCGCCTCAAAGGCAGTATATGGGCGATCCTCCGAGCGGATAGGGAGCTGGTGGTAAGCCGATTTCAAATCGATCGTCGAGAAAACCCTATAGTGTGCGCTGCGGTTGACTATGTCCGCGATACGGGGAAGAGGATACGCATCTAGTTGGGTATACCTGTTTATGGTCTGGCTGTAGTCAATCACCATGCGGTGTTTCTCCCCCAATTTAACTACGACCACTTGCGCCCTCCAGGGGCTGGTGCTGGACTGGATAATCCCTTCCCGGAGCAAGCGTTGTATCTCGGACCGAATGAAGGCCCGGTCATCCGCACTATAGTGCCTACTCTTGGTGGCTATAGGCCTACAATCCGGGGTGAGGTTATCAAATAACGGGGGGGAGGGGGGGGTGATCTTGAGGGTCGAGAGACTGCAGGTGGTGCGCGAGGGGCGCTGCCGTGACGGCGCCTTGCAGACGGAGAGCGGGGGATAAGGGCCATCGTACTGCAGGGTGACGCTCCTATGATGGCTGAGGAAATCGAACCCCAGCAGTACAGCTGCGCAGAGTCGCGGCAGCACGAGGAGCCGAAAACGCTCGTAGACTGTGCCCTGTACCGTCAGCGTCACCAAGCAGCACCCGAGGACCTCCACCGAGTGTGAATTCGAGGCCATGGAGATGGTCTGGCTCCAGGGTCGCACGGGAAGGGCATATTGACGCACTGTGCGAGGGTGTATAAAACTTTCTGTACTCCCACAGTCGAACAGGCAGTTTTCTGCATAACCATTTACCTTGATCTCCATTATTGACTTGGAGAGTTGATGACGCTGCGACTGGTCCAGGCAAATCGATGCCACCGTCGAATCAAAGAAGAATCCGTCTTCGTCGCCGTCTGATGACGTCACGGATAAAGCTTCCTGCTCAGCGCGTCTTGATGCCAGTCTCAAAGGTGGCGATTCCCTTGCTTCCAGTGACTGCATTAAAGATGGCGATTCGCGCGCAGCCGCCGCCTGCATTAAAGATGGCTGCGCCCGCAGAACACACGTGGCGCCACGAGGCTTCGGAAGCGGCTTTGCCCGGCAGACTTTAGTGAAGTGGCCTAGCTTACCGCATCCGGAGCAAATCGCGTCCTTCGCCGGGCAGCGACGCCGACGGTGCTTGGGTAGGCCGCAAAAGTAACATTTGGGCCCCGCCAGAACAGCCGTCGCGGTGGAGCCGTCGGTAGAACGGGATGCAAGGTAAGACCCGAGATTGTCAGCCATTGTGGCTGTTCTTTGGAGATCTAGGTCATCTTGTTCCAGCAGGCGCTGCCGGATGACTCAATGCCCGCAACGTAGGCGTCGCGGATCAGGTCCTCCGTGTTCTGAGGTGCTGTAACAGCCTTACAGTCACAAGCTCGAGCTCAGACCCGCAGGGCACGCAGAAATTGGGCGCACGATTCTCCTGGCTGCTGCTTGCGGGTAGTTAGGGGATGTCTGGCGTAAACCACGTTAGGGCTCTTTCGGAACTGCCCTTTTAGGAGTTCGATAGCGTCCGCGTATGTAGCAGTGTCCCGGAAGATTCCATAGACAGCTTCGCTTACTCAGGCGCGGAGCACGTGGAGTTTAGCATCGTCGGTGTCGATGGCCGTAGCGGTGTCGACGAATGCTTCAAAGCAGTCCAGCCAATTATCAAATTTATCAGAGGCTCCAACCTCTTGAGGGTCTAATGCTAACTTGTCGGGTTTTAGAAACTGCTCCATGCTGGTCAACTGTTGTGAATAAAATTGATGCGCTATCAATAAGGCGAAAGACTACCGGTGTGCCAATACAAGTGTAGGCTTTTATTCACAACAGAATCAGGAGCAGATCCCAACAAGTAACCGACCTGGACTGAACAAGGGGGAGGAGACAGCCACCTTTATACTGGGTGCCGAGGGGAGGAACCAAACCGGAAGGGGATGTGTCCAGGTATGACAAACACACACAACGGTGGTCCATATAGGACAAAGGCACAACTGAGGTCCACCACAGCGCCCAAATCGGCCGGCGCGACGATTTAAATGCATTTGCCATGCATTTAAATCGACTTAATGAAGCGCGCGACCAACTTTACCACCAATTCCCCCTTTACCAGTGTTCGGCCCAATTCGCGTCCGCGCCTTTACCGACCTGATAAATAAAAATCCAACTTGTACTTTTATTCGGCAGAGGAATCGCCAAGGCCCACCCTTCGCGGACATCCCCTCTAACCACCCCGGCAGACCCCCCCCCGGTCGGACCCCTCTGGGAGGCAGGCGCCCCCAGCAAAGCACACCCCTAACCTACCTCGATCGTGGTCTCCCTCCACCATCCTTCCCGCTCACCTTCAGTCCTTCGACAGCCTGCAGCACGTTCCTGGACACTGACTTCGAGCCACGGCTGAAGTGACCGGGCTTCACACAGGTCCACTGGCGTCTGCCGGAGGACGCGGGGGTGGGCGCAGTTGGAACTCTGGGTGGGGGGGGGGGGGGGGGGGTGATGAGGAGAGGGGGCGGGCCCACATCGCCCTCTTGGGGATGGGGTAGGAGGGGAGGGGGGTGTGACGTCTCATCCTCTGGGTGTTGGGGTGGGGGGGGGAGAGGAGTGTGATGTCTCATCCTCTGGTGGGGGGGGAGAGCGGGCATGATGTCACATCCTCTGAGTGGTGGGGGGGTGCAGGCGGTGTGACGTATCATCCCATGGGGGCGGGAGGAGAGGGGGTGTGACTCTCATCCTCTGGTTGGGGGGATTCCGCTGCGTGTCTGCGGCCGATCCCTCCTGGCACCATCACTGGTACACTGCCAGCCACAGATTACTCTTCCCTGCAGGTGCGAGAGAGCGGGAGAGATGGCTGTGGCTGGTCGTGTACCAGTGATGGTGCCAGGAGGGATCGGCCGCAGACAGGCAGCGGGGCCCACCCGACCAGAGGATGAGATGTCACACCCCCTCTCCTACCCCCAGGGAATGAGACGTCACACTTCCTCTTACCACCACCCCCCCCCCCCCCACACCCCCCCCCAGGGGATGAGACGTCACACACCCTCTCTTCCCCCCGCAGTGAATGAGATGTCACACCCCCTCCCGCCCCCCCCCCCCACCCCCCCCAGGGGGTGAGACGTTACACCCCCTCCCCTCCTCCCACCCCACCCTCCTTCCCCCCCCCCCCCCCCACCCCCCGACCAGAGGATGAACGGCAGAGAGGCTCTCTCCATTCTCTGCTTTCTTTTTCGCACCTGGGCACGTTCTGTCAGATTTTTTCTGAACTGCGCAAAGCTCCTATTGTTCTGGCGGCGCTAAGCCCCGCCCACTGGACAGGCGCCGGAAAAAAACGTATGGGTGCGCTGGAGCGCGGCCTCCGGGCTCGGATCTATTTGACGCCCGCACCCGGCACTTAGTCTCTAAATGGTACAATCAGGCCCTTAAGAGCCAAAAAACCTGGGATGGGAACTTGAATTCATAGCCACTCGATACAGAAGTGAAAATCCCTACAGTGCAGAAGGAGGCCTTTGGGCCCATCGAGTCTGCCCCGACCACAATCCCACCCAGGCCCTATCCCCATAACCCTATGCGTTTACCCTAGCTGGTCCCCCTGACACTAAGGGGCAATTTAGCATGGCCAATCCTCCTAACTCACACATCTTTGGAGTGCGGGAGGAAACCGGAGCACCTGGAGGAAGCCCATGCAGACACGGGGAGAATGTGCAAACTCCACACAGACAGTGACCCAAGCCGGGAATCGAACCCAAAATCATTGGAGGCATGTTTACAATAGGGTGTCTAATTGTATTGGTAAACATTGTGACTTGGTTCATGCCCGGGTGTCTGAATTGTAGCAGCTACATTCATGGACGTTTGGGTTGATGAAGAGGGAACATGGTTGTCAGAGCAGGAGTTCAAAGTGCTTTGGCGAGAATGTTCAAGTATTTAATTTGATTCGAGGTCAAAGAAGCTCCAACACTTCGGAATCTATTGAAATGGTGCGACAATAATCTCTCCCTCAATGTCAGTAAAGCAAAGGAGATAGTTATCGACTTCAGAACGCGTAGTGGAGGACATGCCCTTTGCTACATCAATGGTGATGAAGTGGAAATGGTCGAGAGCTTCAAGTTTCTCAGTGTCCAGATTATCGACAACCTGTCCTGGTCTCTCCACACTGACTCTATAGTTTCTGGTTGTATCACAGCTTGGTGCGGCTCCTGCTCTGACCATGACCAGAAGAAACTACAAACGGTTGTGAACGAAGCCCAGTCCCTCACTCAAACCAGCCTCCCATCCATTGACTCTGTCTACGCTTCTCGCTGCCTTGGAAAAGCAGCCAGTGTAATTAAGGACCCCACGCACCCCAGACCTACACTCTTCCCCCTTTTTCCATCGGGAAAAAGATACAAAAGTCTGAGATTGTGTACCAACCAACTCAAGAACAGTTTCTTCATGGTGCCATCAGACTTTTGAATGCACCTACCTTATATAAAGTTGATCTTTCTCTACACCCTAACTCTGCAACACTATATTCTGCACCCTCTCCTTTCCTTCTCCCCCATGTACTCTATGAACGGTGTGTTTTGTCTGTGTAGTGCACAAGAAACAGTACGTTTCATCCCAATACATGTGACAATAATAAATCAAATCAAAGCAAATCAAAGAATGTGTGGTGTCCTGTGAAATGTCAGCATTTTTCCCTTGCTCCAGCACTTCTCCTTGTCTTGGAGATGCCTTCAGATGCAAAAGATGGGTAGATGGGTAAATGGACGGCACGGTGGCACAGTGGTTAGCACTGCTGCCTCACAGCGCTAGGAACCGGGTTCAATTCCCAGCTTGGGTCACTGTCTGTATGGAGTCTGTACGTTCTCTCTGAATCTACATGGGTTTCCTCCGGGTGCTCCGGTTTCCTCCCACAGTGCTGGTTAGGTGCATTGGCCATACTAAATTCTCCCTTAGTGTACCCGAACAGGTGCCAGAGTTTGGCAACTAGGGGATTTTCACAGTAACTTCATTGCAGTGTTAATGTAAGCCTACTTATGACACTCACAGGAACACAGAATCACAGAATTCTACAGTGCAGAAGAGGCCCTTCAGCCCCTCGAGTCTTCACTGACGCATGAAAGGCCCTGACCTGCCCACCCAATCCCACTTGCCAGCACTTGGCCCATAGCCTTGAATGTTATGGCGTGTCAAGTACTCATCCAGGTACTTTTTGAAGGATGTGAGGCATCCCACCTCCACCACCCTCCCAGGCAGCGCATTCCAGACTGTTACCACCCTCTGAGTAAAAAAGTTCTTCCTCAAGTCCCCCCTAAACCTCCAACCCCTCACTTTTAACTTGTGTCCCCTCGTAACTGACCCTTCAACTAAGGGGAACAGCTGCTCCCTATCCACCCTGTCCATGCCCGTCATAATCTTGAACATCCTAATTAGGTTGCTCCTCAGTCTTCTCTGCTCCAGAGAAAACAACCCAAGCCTATCCAACCTCTCGTCATAACTTAAATGTTCCATCCCAGGCAACATCCTGGTGAATCTCCTCTGAACCCCCTCCAGTGTTTCACATCCTTCCTATAATGTGGCGGCCAGAACTGCACACAGTGCTCCAGCTGTGGCCTCACCAAAGTTCTATACAACTCCATGATAACCTCTCTGCTTTTGTTATCTATACCCCAACTGATAAAGGCAAGTGTGCCACATGCCTTTTTCATCACCCAATTAACCTGCCTTTCCGCCTTCAGAGATCTGTGGAGAAACACGCCAAGGTCCCTTTGTTCTTCAGAACTTCCCAGTGTCAGACCTTTCATAATATACTTCCTTGTCAAATTACATCCTTCCAAAGTGCATCACCTCACACTTTTCAGGGTTAAATTCCATCTGCTACTTATCCACCCATTTGACCATCTCGTCTATATCTTCCTGCAACCCAAGACACTCAACCTCACTGTTTACCACCCGGCCAATCTTTGTGTCATCGGCAAACTTACTGATCCTACCCCCCATATAGTCATTTATGTCATTTATATAAATGACGAACAATAGGGGGCCCAGCACAAACCCCTGTGATACGCCACTGGTCACTGGCCTCCAGTCACGAAAGCAGCCATCTGTCCCCACTCTCTGTCTCGTCCCGCTAAGTCAATTCTGAATCCAATTTACAGATTAGCCTGTATCCCATGTGCATTAGCCTTCTTAATAAGTCTCCCATGTGGGACACTAATAAAAAAATAAAAATAATAAATAAAAATGGGCAGAAGAGTAGGATTGGGAGAGACAGCAGGAACTGGTTGTAAGTGGCAGTGGCATACAAACTATTAAACAGCACAGAAACCTAGAATTATGGTGCAAATGTTTTCAACTGTTATGGGATTCTTGATACATTCTTGTGGAAAGGTAACATTCTCATTTCCTTCCGAAAGTCAACCCCCGTGTCAAACCAACTATTATCTCATTGGAAGCAGGCTAATCCTCTGCAAAGCAGCTCTTATTGTGGATGTGCAGAGTAAGATATCAGCCATGTTCATGGAGAATTGTACGTCAGTCAAGGGTTACTGTCCTTTCTGGCTCTTGCAAGTTTACATTATTTTCAACATTTTGGTGTTCTGATTGCAGTTTGGAAGCCATCAGAGTCTCACTAATAATCTCTGTTGGCTATCCTCAGACTAAACTACTGATGACAATGAAACCATTGTCGATTGTTGGAAAAACACATCTGGTTCACTAATGTCCTTTAGGGAATGAAATCTGCCGTCCTTACCCGGTCTGGCCCACATGTGACTCCAGAGCCACAGCAATGTGGTTGACTCTCAACTGTCCTTGAAACATAGAAACATAGAACAGTACAGCACAGAACAGGCCCTTCGGCCCACGATGTTGTGCCGAGCTTTATCTGAAACCAAGATCAAGCTATCCCACTCCCTATCATCCTGGTGTGCTCCATGTGCCTATCCAATAACCGCTTAAATGTTCCTAAAGTGTCTGACTCCACTATCACTGCAGGCAGTCCATTCCACACCCCAACCACTCTCTGCGTAAAAAACCTACCTCTGACATCCTTCCTATATCTCCCACCACGAACCCTATAGTTATGCCCCCTTGTAATAGCTCCATCCGCCCGAGGAAATAGTCTTTGAACGTTCACTCTATCTATCCCCTTCATCATTTTATAAACCTCTATTAAGTCTCCCCTCAGCCTCCTCCGCTCCAGAGAGAACAGCCCTAGCTCCCTCAACCTTTCCTCATAAGACCTACCCTCCAAACCAGGCAGCATCCTGGTAAATCTCCTCTGCACTCTTTCCAGCGCTTCCACATCCTTCTTATAGTGAGGTGACCAGAACTGCACACAATATTCCAAATGTGGTCTCACCAAGGTCCTGTGCAGTTGCAGCATAACCCCACGGCTCTTAAACTCCAACCCCCTGTTAATAAAAGCTAACACACTATAGGCCTTCTTCACAGCTCTATCCACTTGAGTGGAAACCTTTAGAGATCTGTGGATATGGACCCCAAGATCTCTCTGTTCCTCCACTGTCTTCAGAACCCTACCTTTGACCCTGTAATCCACATTTAAATTAGTCCTACCAAAATGAATCACCTCACATTTATCAGGGTTAAACTCCATTTGCCATTTTTCAGCCCAGCTTTGCATCCTATCTATGTCTCTTTGCAGCCTGCAACAGCCCTCCACCTCATTCACTACTCCACCAATCTTGGTGTCATCAGCAAATTTACTGATCCACCCTTCAGCCCCCTCCTCTAAGTCATTAATAAAAATCACAAAGAGCAGAGGACCAAGCACCGATCCCTGTGGCACTCCGCTAGCAACCTGCCTCCAATCTGAAAATTTTCCATCCACCACCACCCTCTGTCTTCGATCAGATAGCCAGTTACCTATCCAATCGGCAATAAACAATGGGCAATAAATGCTGGCCAGCGATGCCCATGTCCAAGGAATGAATATTTAAAAAAATAACTACCTCAACTGTGAAGCAGATGAACTGGTTGACAAAAGAAGACTTAGGGAGATGAAGGTCTCTGATAAGTTCTTCAGACATTCAAGCACTGATATTGTACAATAAAGAATATACAGTAAAATAATCTGCAAAACATTAATGCACTAGCTCCTGTTTAAGAAGTCAATTAAAATGTTTTTAGATCATGATAGCTTCACATTGAAGCTTCAAACACTCTAGCCAAACTGAGTTCATTTACCTTTGTACACTTGACAAAGGGTAATAAGATTGGACATCCTAATTACTCGGCTCAAGACATCGTGAACATATGGTTTTAGCAATCTTCTTGCAGGGAATATTGGTCACAGCCCGAGGGATATGCCTTCCTTTACAACCCATGCCAAGAGATCTTCACCATTTACCATATTTGGTGGACAAGGACTGAGTTTAACATCTTAATGTAAAGGATTGTGTTTTCAAGGAAGGTGCATCGCTTTAATCCTTCCCTGGAATATACACGTTAGAGATGACATCAAGGGCGGCACGGTGACACAGTGGTTAGCACTGCTGCCTCACAGCGCCAGGGACCCGGGTTTGATTCCCGTTTTGGGTCGCTGTGTGGAGTCAGCACGTTCTCCCCGTGTCTGCATTGATTTCCTCCGGGTGCTGGTTTCCTCCCGCAGTCCGAAAGACGTGTTGGTTAGGTGCATTATCCATGTTAAATTCTCCCTCACTGTATCTGAACAGGCGCCGGAGTGTGGCGACTAGGGAATTTTCATAATAACTTCATTGCAGTGTTAATGTAAGCCTGCTTGTGACACTAATAAATAAATAAAGTTCCCAAATCTCAGGTTTCAAGGTTGATGCCTAAACCTTCCTGCCTTCAGGTCCAGAGAAAGAAATCTGCTGAGTGAGGGAATTGAGTATTGCCTCCCTAGAAACTGAGCTTTTCTTCATTTATCCTGTTTATACGTGTATTAAATGGAACATTCTTCCATTTTCTTAACTGTAGAGACATGAACATTAAATTGGTTGTGGGCATTTGCAAGTGAAAAATATTCCTGATGATGTGTCTTTGTGAGTGTCATTGAACTGACTCAATATGAGAGAAAGCAAAGCACCATTTTAGCCTTTGTCAACTCGATCCTGTACTGACAAGTTGGGCTCGAAAAGTACAATACCGACGAGTAATTAAGTATATGGGAATATCGGTACATTATGACACAGTGGCTTATGGCCTGAAGCATTCTCTGGTGCTATTGTTCCCCTGTTTTTCATCTCCTTGATGCTATTGCTCTGGCTTATCATCCAGGTCAGCCTTATTTCAAACTGTAATTGATTGCAGAAGCAAAAAGCACAGCTGGTGGAAATCTGAAATAAAAACAGGAAATGCTGGAAAGCATCAGCAGGTCATGCAGCCCGTAAGCACACGAGAGAGAAATAGAGCTAACATTGCAGATCGTTGGATGAAAGCCCTTTTCTCCCTTTCACACAAACTCACCAGCCTCGCCAGCACTGAAAGGAATAAGGCAGAGACCCCAGTTAAACAGGAACCGCCGTCAGACAGGACCCTCTTATTGCAATGACCCAGCAGGGTCCCATCACCAAATGCCTTGAACAAGCATTTTCCCAGTGTATGTTTAGACACGCAATGAAAAATAATGTACCAAATGTCGCCCTGAAAGCATTTTGATAGCACAATGTGATGTACACTTCTAACAATAAAGCAACCGACTGGTGTTGACCCTCTAATGTGCGGTGCCAAATGCCACACCAAACAGAAGGTCCTCGGATTCCCGCTTGGGAACCATGCTGGAGGGTTGAAGTCAAGTAATGGCTGCGATTCCCTTTGGTATCCAATACCATACCAAAATTCACCAACTATGTTCAGGGTGGGTGGAGGAGGGGGGCGGGGGGGGGGGGGGGGGGGAGGGATGTGGGTGGTTTGGGGTGGGAGTGCGGGGGTGTGTGGGGTTAGGGGGATGGGGGGCTTTGGGTGTGTGGGGTGGAGATGTGTGGGGGGGGGGGGCGGGTGTGGTGGTGGATGGTTGACTATGAAGAATGCCCACTTGGATACGACAGGAGTCTCAAATAATTCTCCCCCAGGAGCCAGAAGGCCTGGTTTCAATCTGCGGAGCCCGGCGAGAATTAGAGTTAAGCTGGCAGCAAACTATATTGACCCTGGCTGACTGTGTGCATCTTCCGCCACTTTAACAGGCAGGGTCTGGGTCAGCCAGCAAGGGCCTCGTTAAAGTTCAAAAACCGGGGTGTGCTAATATCCATCAGAACCTTCCCATATTTTGGCAGTGCAGTGACGCAGTGGTTAGCACTACTGCCGCACAGCGCCAGGGTCCCAGGTTCAATTCCGGCTTCAGGTGACTGCCTGTGTGGAGTTTGCATGTTCTCTCCATGTCTGCGTGGGTTTCCTCCAGGTATTCCATTTTCCTCCCAGAGTCCAAAGATGTGTAGTTTAGGTTGACTGGCAATGCTAAATTGACCCTAGTGTCAGGGGGACTAGCGTGGGGTTACGGGAGTAGAGCCTGGGTGGGATTGTGGTTGGTACAGACTCGATGGGCCAAGCGGCCTCCTTCTGCACTATAGGGATTCTATGATTTTGACCACTGACAGTCAGGAACATTGAGTGTGAAGGGGCAGCTGGCACAGCCAGAGATGGAAAGATAAGTTGTGTTTTTTAAACACTTACTTGTGGACCAGGAGGGCTACTCCAGTTCTTGCAGTGAAAGCTTAAGCCCTGCACATCCCTCCATGAACTGCTCCCACCCCTTACCATTCCCAAGACATGGGAGTAACTTTGCCCAAGCCTTGGTAACGACAATCCATAGCAAAGTTTCTTCATCCCCAGTTAAAATCAGGGTTACTGTCTTCATGAGAGGGGTCAAAATCCAAGCAAGATAAGACTTACCGGTTCCACAACACATTGTACTACTTAGGCTGACTTTTATTTGTTACCCTTAATGAGTTAAATCCCCCCAAAAAAATTTTTGGAACAAATATTTTATATGTTGTAGAAACAATTATGCTAGATCACAGGTCAACTGATAAAATAACTGGTTTACATAGAATGTAAAATAAATTGCAAGACAGATCACAGAAGGCACTTTTCTATTCATTTGAGGGATTCATGCTGGCTGGGCCAGCATTTATTTAAGTTATAAAGAGAGGTTGGATAGGCTTGAGTTGTTTTCTCTGGAGCAGAGAAGACTGAGGGGGGTGACCTGATTGAGGTGTTCAAGATTATGTGGGGCATGGACAGGGTGGATAGGGAGCAGCTGCTCCCCTTAGTTGAAGGGTCAGTTATGAGGGGACACAAATTAAAAAGTGAGGGGTGGGAGGTTTCGGGGGGATTTGAGGAAAAACCTTTTTACCCAGAGGGTGGTGACGATCTGGAATGTACTGCCTGGGAGGGTGGTGGGGGCGGGATGCCTCACATCCTTTAAAAAGTACCTACATGAGTACTTGGCACACCATAACATTCAATGCTATGGGCCTTCAAAGCTCTGGCAAGTGGGATTAGGTGGGCAGGTCAGGGCCTTTAGTGCGTCGGTGCGGCCTTGATGGGCTGAAAGGCCCTTCTGCATTCTAGTATTCTGCGATTCTCTGCCTTATTGCCCAACCCTAGTATTGCCATAGGGTCCAGAGTCACATATAGGACAGACTGCGTAGGGATGACAGTTTTCCTTCCCTAAAGGACATTAGTGAACAAGTAGGATTTTTGCATCAATCGACATTGATTTCATGGTCATCGTTAGATTCCTAATTTCAGATTTTTAAAATTGAATTCAAACTTCACCACCTGCCGCGGTGGGATTTGAACCAGGTCCCCAGATCTTGTCCTGTGTCTCTGGATTACTAGTCCAGTGGCAATACCATTACACCACTGCCTCCCCTGCAATGCAGATAGTGGAACTAAACCCGGGGAAGAAAATATGGAAGGGTGACCAAAATCTCAGTCAATAGGATGGGCTCTGGGAGGTTTTTAAGGAAGGTGTAGAGGTGGGGTGGTTTTGTGGGTGGAGAGGGGGGTGGGGGGGGGGATACTTGAGGTGGTTGAGAGTTCTGCTGACAGGTGTTGGACAAATTGGGAAGAGGATGCATGAGAAGCTGGAGCCAGAGGAACAGTATTAAATTAGGTTGGGGGGGAGGAGAACGGCTAAAGGTGGGTGAAAGAATAGCATGATGCACTGCTCTGGAGGGATTTAAAGGTAAGTATAATAATTGAGGCATTCAGAGACGGGGACTGCCGAGCAAAGCTAGTAATGACTCTCAGCAAGCAGTGCTTTACGCACTTAAATAAAAATCCTCTTCACTGGACCTGCTAACCCTGGGTTAACCCTCCTACAGAAGAGAGAGGAATTGGATGCAAACCTGCTAAGAATTCGAACGATAATGTTGCCCCGAGAAACTTAAACTAATAAAACCAGAGCACAATAACAGGCCCTTCCTAATTCTGTTTTAATTGACAGGCGTGCCGAGTTTCATTCACAAAGGGAGGAATGATTGGAGATGAAAGTGGCAAGAAATAAGATTAAAATAATGGAATATTCATAAGAAGTCAAAGGATAGCAAGGCGGAGCAGCTTAAGATCCAAAACAAAATGTGCCAACTGATAGAAGCAAAATAGCAGCCTTCAGAAATTAAAAACATTTGGAAAGAATTGGGAGTATTAAACATGGACTGCAAACTTAGGGTAAAATACAAATGAATTAACTTATGATGAAGGTAATGACAAAATCCATCTGAAAGAGGTGTAACAAATCAGCTGGATTTGAGCTTAAATGGAAGATAGTCAAGGCTGAAGGTCTGACATTCCTGAAGAAAGAGTTGCGAGGGAAGGAAAGGCGATTAAGAGGACTGAATGCGAGACAGTGAAAGGACTAAAAATAACCCGGCTCAGAACAACTCCCAACACTTTGCTTTGTGTACCTCCATCAGGTACTCATGACAGGAGCTGGTGGTTGTGGGGTGGGGGTGAGGGGGGGTTGTGTGGGGTGGGGGAGAGGGGGGGTGCGGGTGTTTGGGGTGGGGGGGAGGGGGGGTTGTGTGGGGTGGGAGGTGTGATCTTTGGGGTGGGAGTGGGGGGGGCGGAGGGGTGAATGTTTGGGGTGGGAGTGTGGGTGGGGTGGGGGTGTTTAGTGTGGGGTGCGGGGATGTGGGTGTTTTGGTGTTGGCTGTGGGTAGAGTGGGGTTTTCGGGTGGGGGAGAGGGGGTGTGGGGTAGGGGGGTGTGGGGTGGGGATGTTTGGGCTGGGGGAGAGGGTGGGGTGGGGGTCAATGGAGTGGGGTGTGAGGGTGGGGTGTTTGGGGTGGGGGAGAAAGGGTGTGGGATGGGGGGAGTGAGTATTTGGTGGGGGGTGGGAGTTTGAGGTGGGGGAGAGTGTGTGTGGGTGTTTGGGGTAGGGGGAGGGGGGTTGTGTGGGGTGGGGGTTGTGGTGTTTGGGGTGGGAGTGGGGGGGGCAGAGGGGTGAATGTTTGGGGTGGGAGTGTGGGTGGGGTGGGGGTGTTTGGTGTGGGGTGCGCGGATATGGGTTTTTTGGTGTTGGGCTGTGGGTAGAGTGGGAGTTTTAGGGTGGGGGAGAGAGGGTGTGGGGTGGGCTGTGGGTGTTTGGGGTAGGGGAGTGTTTGGGGTGGGGGTCAATGGGGTGGGGTGTGGGGGTGGGGTGTTTGGGGTGGGGGAGAGAGGGTGTGGGGTGGGCTGTGGGTGTTTGGGGTAGGGGAGTGTTTGGGGTGGGGGTCAATGGGGTGGGGTGTGGGGGTGGGGTGTTTGGGGTGGGGGAGAGAGGGTGTGGGTGGGTGGGGTGGGGTGGGGGGAGTGAGTATTTGGTGTGGGGTGGGAGTGTTTGGGGTGGGGGAGAGGGGGTATGGGTGTTTGGGGTGGGGGTTGTTTGGGGTGGGGTGTTTGGGGTGGGGATGGGGAAGAGGGGGTGTGGGTGGAGAGGAGGGGCTTCAAAGCAAACCAGCCTATTGTTCTAAGTGAACTCTGCACTGATAGCACAATGTAATGGGAATTTGCAGGCTATTCACCTCTTTCTGCAACGCAGTAGCTGCTTTCAGCTCAAGGGAAGGCTGTGCAAAGTGCGGGTTGAGTTTTAGATGAGAATGCATAAAAGCTTTGATATATTTTTATACAAACGCAGATAAGGATGCACTGAAATATGCATCCTTCCCCGGTGAGGATACTTCCTAAATTCTAACTATGGTTCAGAGAAGACAAGTTTTGCAGCAGCAAAGTGAATATCTTCCTTGAAGCTGAGGTTTACCAAGTTTAAGAGGCAAAATAGAATTACAGTGCCCACACCAAGCTGGCAGCGAGACCAGCTTGTCAATTGTACCCTAACTGGCACTCTAATTGTGGGCCAGGCAACCCATTGAGTACATTGGGCATGCTTCCGATACTGTCAGCCCAATCTGAGGGCGGGCAGCTCTGTAGAGTCAGCAACACCACTGGCAGAGGGGGGCGCTGCTGAGGCAGGTGGTAGAACTCAAGGGCAGCTTGGATATTAAATGATAATTCAGAATGACTGAGGGCAAAAGGCCTCGCTGTTCATGGGAAAGTCCCTTCCAGGGGGAGCATTGAGACCACCTCTTTGGGCCATGGAACCCCTGGCTCCACCTTGATGGATGCAGCTGCAGTTGGTTACCTCAGTTAGCTAGACGGCTGGTGTGTGTTAAGATTATAAGACCATAAGACATAGGAGCAGAATTAGGCCACTCGGCCCATCGAGTCCATGTCCACTCTATCCAGGCCTCGCAGTATCCTGTAAGTTTCATAGAATCATAGAAACCCGACAGTACAGAAAGAGGCCATTCGGCCCATCGAGTCGGCACTGACTGCAATCCCACCCAGGCCCTATCCCCATACCCCTACATATTTTACCCACTAATCCCGCTAACCTACACATCTCAGGACACTAAGGGGCAATTTTTTAGCATGGCCAATCAACCTAACCCGCACATCCTTGGACTGTGGGAGGAAACCGGATCATCCGGAGGAAACCCACGCAGACATGAGGAGAATGTGCAAACTCCACACAGACAGTGACCCAAGCTGGGAATCGAACCCAGGTCCCTGGAGCTGTGAAGCAGCTAACCACTGTGCTACCGTGCCACCCCTGTGCTACCATGCCGCCCCTTTCAATAAGATCCCCCCTCATCCTTCTAAACTCCAACGAGTACAGACCCAGAGTCCTCAACTGTTCCTCGTACAACAAGCTCTTCATTCCAGGGATCATTCTTGTGAACCTCCTCTGGACCCTTTCCAAGGCCAGCACATCCTTCCTTAGATATGGGGCCCAAAACTGCTCACAATACTCCAAATGGGGTCTGACCAGAGCAACACCCCGCATCGCAGGTTCAATTCCTGTACCAGTCAAGGTGAAGGCCTGCCTTCTTGCCCCTCGCCTGCAGTGTGGCGATACTCAAGTTAAATCAGCACCAGTCCCATCTGAGGGGGAGAACAGCCTTTGCCCATCTGGAACTATGGCTCTTTACCTTTTACCACCCTGCTTCCGTTCCCATGGGTAAAATTCAGGCCAATGTGAGTGCAAGCTCTAAAGCATTACTGTAATGAACGTGCATTGATCGGTCTGAGGTTAAACTCCTAGTTAATATAGGCAAGGAGGGTACTGTATATGAACATTTATACACATACCTTTCCTTTTGCTTTGTACAACCTGACATGGTGGCAATGCCATGGATACTGCTACAAGATGCCCCTCTTACAAAAGGTGGCATGACAAACAATATCACGAAAAATATTTTTAAGGCATTCAATTGCAAGATGTCATCAATAGCTTCAATAAATGTCCCTTTTGCTTCAGGGTGATGGGATATCTATGCTTCCTGAATGAAAAAAGGAAGTGCATTTATAAGGTGCTTTTTACAAGCTAAGAATATGTACCAAATAACTTTATAGCCAATGAATTAAGTGATTGAATTGTATCCATTTTGACAATGTAGGAAATAGCAGCAGTCGTTTTGTACCCAGGAAGCTCCCACAAACAGTGATGTGATCATAACCGAATAGTTTGTCTTAAGGTGTTGGTTGAGGAATTAAAAATGCCCAGAATGCCGGTAGGGAGGCTGACCCAGGGCAGGATTTTATGGAGATGGGATTTTATGGCAGCAGGATTTTATGGTCTTGCCAAAGAAAATTTGATTTGATTTGATCTATTATTGTCACATGTCTTCGTATACAGTGAAAAGTATTGTTTCTTACGCGCTATACAGACAAAGCATACCATTCATAGAGAAGGAAAGGAGAGAGTGCAGAATGTAGTGTTACAGTCAGAGCGTCGGTGTAGAGAAAGATCAACTTAATGCAAGGTAAGTCCATTCAAAAGTCTGACGGCAGCAGAGAAGAAGCTGTTCTTGAGTCAGTTGGTACTTGACCTCAGACTTTTGTATCTTTTTCCCGATGGAAGAAGGTAGAAGAGAGAATGTCCAGGGTGCGTGGGGCCTTTAATTATGCTGGCTGCTTTGCCGAGGCAGCGGGAAGTGTAGACAGAGTCAATTTTGTAATGGCCCTACATATTTAATGGCCCGCCTCCGCCACAATGGGGCTGTGAAATTCTGCCCCTAATCTTCTTCGCAATAGTCACATGGAATCATTAACTAGGCCTGATGAAGGGGCAAGAAGGACCTCAGCTTCTTTCCTTCGTCTGAAACGCAGCATATCTCCATTAGAGCACTCCTCCAATACTGCACTGGGATATCAGCCCTGGCAGGGCTGGCAAAGGCAAAATCTGACTCCTATTTTGAACAAGCTGCACCTGGCAGTGTTTCAATTCATTGACCAAAATGAAGTGGACTGCTCCAGTCAAAGACTGAAAGAGGCATCTTGTTAGCAACAATCGTTGAGCACTGCTGCGTAAATATTTTAAACCTTGTTTCCATTCTATGGGCTATTGATTGGAAAGAAGTCTGAAAGAGGCTCAAGATAAGAACCCCTCCTGGTTCCCTGTTCAGTTCCTGCAATTTTAGTCCATTGGCTGAGGGAGGGGAAATTCCTGTTCTTGGTGATCAGTGACCTGCGCTGGAAAGTGAATGAGGAGGCAACCTGCCAACTCCACTATAATTGCCCGCCAATGCTTACTGCATAGTGTAGTGGAATTCCTACAGGAAACATCTCAACCTGTTGAATATAATTGTGGACAGATGGGACCTGGGGAGCCTTATATTCAGCACAAGCAAAATAAAGAAGAAAATTAGGAAGGAGGAAATAATACTTCTCACATCCAGCCTACTCCCACAGCTGTAAAACAAAAGACACAAAACAAAACAGCCAGCATTCTTTAGCGGCCATTCCAATCTGTGCTAAAAATACAGCACTTCTCCTTGTAATTATATTTAATTGCTGAGAATTGAAGTGTGTGTTGTTTACCGTAGGCTTCAACCTCAATATAGCAGCTATGGAAAAGATATCCCCCCCCGGACCATCCCAGAATAGGTTCAAAGCCCTTCCATCTGTTATGATCAGTTTCTGAAGCTGTGTCACCCCAATGTCACTTGGTTAACAGAGCCGAAGATTTGACAACATTCACATTTAAATGTTAAGCAAAATCATTAAGTAAGGCACCATTGATGGCTCACTGTGTTCACGCAAGGGGACATGAATATAGCTGAGGAGGACACTGGGTTGCAAGGGAGTAGAATAGACAGTATTACAGTTGATAAGGAGGATGTGCAGGATATTCTGGAGGGTCTGAAAATAGATAAATCCCCTGGTCCGGATGGGATTTATCCAAGGATTCTCTGGGAGGCAAGAGAAGTGATTGCAGAGCCTCTGGCTCTGATCTTCAGGTCGTCGTTGGCCTCTGGTATAGTACCAGAAGATTGGAGGTTAGCGAATGTTGTCCCATTGTTTAAGAAGGGGAACAGAGACTTCCCCGGGAATTATAGACCGGTGAGTCTCACTTCTGTTGTCGGCAAGATGTTGGAAAAAATTATAAGGGATAGGATTTATAGTTATTTGGAGAGTAATGAATTGATAGGTGATAGTCAGCATGGTTTTGTGGCAGGTAGGTCGTGCCTTACTAACCTTATTGAGTTTTTTGAGAAAGTGACCAAGGAGGTGGATGGGGGCAAGGCAGTGGACGTGGTATATATGGATTTTAGTAAGGCGTTTGATAAGGTTCACCATGGTAGGCTTCTGCAGAAAATGCAGATGTATGGGATTGGGGGTGATCTAGGAAATTGGATCAGGAATTGGCTAGCGGATAGGAAACAGAGGGTGGTGGTTGATAGTAAATATTCATCATGGAGTGCGGTTACAAGTGGTGTACCTCAGGGATCTGTTTTGGGGCCACTGCTGTTTGTAATATTTATTAATGATCTGGATGAGGGTATAGTTGGGTGGATTAGCAAATTTGCTGATGACACCAAAGTCGGTGGTGTGGTAGACAGTGAGGAAGGGTGTCGTAGTTTGCAGGAAGACTTAGACAGGTTGCAAAGTTGGGCCGAGAGGTGGCGGATGGAGTTTAATGCGGAGAAGTGTGAGGTAATTCACTTTGGTAGGAATAACAGATGTGTTGAGTATAGGGCTAACGGGAGGACTTTGAATAGTGTGGAGGAGCAGAGGGATCTAGGTGTATGTGTGCATAGATCCCTGAAAGTTGGGAATCAAGTAGATAAGGTTGTTAAGAAGGCATATGGTGTCTTGGCGTTTATTGGTAGGGGGATTGAATTTAGGAGTCGTAGCGTTATGTTGCAACTGTACACAACTCTGGTGCGGCCGCACTTGGAGTACTGTGTGCAGTTCTGGTCCCCACATTACAGGAAGGATGTGGAGGCTTTGGAGAGGGTGCAGAGGAGGTTTACCAGGATGTTGCCTGGTATGGAGGGGAGATCCTATGAGGAGAGGCTGAGGGATTTGGGATTGTTTTCGCTGGAAAGGCGGCGGCTAAGAGGGGATCTTATTGAAACATATAAGATGATTAGAGGTTTAGATAGGGTGGATAGTGATAGCCTTTTTCCTCTGATGGAGAAATCCAGCACGAGGGGGCATGGCTTTAAATTGAGGGGGGGTAGTTATAGAACCGATGTCAGGGGTAGGTTCTTTACCCAGAGGGTGGTGAGGGATTGGAATGCCCTGCCAGCATCAGTAGTAAATGCGCCTAGTTTGGGGGCGTTTAAGAGATCCGTAGATAGGTTCATGGACGAAAAGAAATTGGTTTAGGTTGGAGGGTCACAGTTTTTTTTTAACTGGTCGGTGCAACATCGTGGGCCGAAGGGCCTGTTCTGCGCTGTAATGTTCTATGTTCTATGTTCTATGTAACCGCACCCAGTGTAGTATTGGCTTAAAACTGAATTAAGCTCGGTTGGGCAATTCATAGAATCATGGAACCCCTACAGTACAGAAGGAGGCCATTCAGCCCATCGAGTTTGTACCGACCGCAATCTCACCCAGGCCCTATTCCCATAACCCCACACATTTACCCTGCTAACCCCCCTGACACTAGGGTCAATTTATCATGGCCAATCAACCTAACCCAGACATCTTTGGACTGTGGGAGGAAACCAGAGCACCCGGAGGAAACCCACACAGACACGGGGAGAAAGTACAAACTCCACACAGACAGTGACCTGAGGCTGGAATTGATCCAGTGCCCTTGGCGCTGTGAGGCAGCAATGATAATCACTGTGCCACCATGATTTACAATTCATAGAATCCTTTCAGTGCAGAATGAGGCCATTCGGCCCACCAAGTCTGCACCGACTCTCCGGCATCTCACCCAGCCCCAGCCCTATCCCTGTCATGCCACCTATTTACCCCACTAATCACCCTAACTTACACATTTGCAACACTAAGGGGCAACTTAGCATGGCCAATCCACGTAACCTGCACATCTTTGATGAGAGAGAGAAAGAAAGAGCCATGCTTCCCACTCTTGGATTTTAGCCAGTAAGAATCGCACATCTGTTTTGAAATTTATCCTTGCATGGGATATGGGTGCTGCTGGCAAGACCAACATTGCTGCCCATCCCATATTGCCCTTGAACTGAATGGCTTGCCACAGCATTGCAGAGGGCAGCTAAGAGTCAGCCACATCATTGTGGGTCTGGAGTCACAGGTAGACCAGATAAGGACAACAAATTTCCTTCCCCAAGGGTTTTTACAACAATCAGTGAGAGATTCATGGGACAGAGCTTTCCTGGAATTTGGCAAAGACCCATAGCAGGTGGGAAAAACATTGCTGAAGATGTCAACAGCAACAGCGGTTTTCTCCGTCGCGTCATGTCGGACTTTGTGTGAAAAACATAAAGGGTAGCACCAACCCCGCACAAGTGGGGTTGAGGGCAATCACATCACGTGCTTACATCAGCGTGTAACAGAATAGCCGAGATTCTCCCAAAAAAATACTAAGTGCCCATCAGACAGGAAAATGGGAAAATTTCCCACCTGTTTTTTACCTGAACTAATCTCCAACAGTTTGAGCAATACTGAGTGCCATAGCATGATTCACTCTGGTAAATAGGGGACAGAGTCTCATCCGCTCGAGAGGTCAACAGCATAGTCCTGAACGAGCCACTGTGCATGCACCAATCTGTCAGTGCAGAGATCAGTGCATGCACACTGGCCCCTCATTGCCGCCTCCCGATCGCTGGCCATCCCCCTTCTGATTGCAGACCTCTCAGACCCTCCTGCCCCGGCCAATCCCAAGCCACCCCCTCGCCCCAATCTCTCCCCCCACCCCTGATGGCCAGCACCGACCCTCCCTCCCCATTCCGATGACCAGGCTCGAACTCCCCACCCCAATGGCCAGCCCTGATCACCTCCTCACTCCCTCTTCCATGGATCCCACTTGCAGAGTGGCAGTGGGTCCCCTCCCCCCACCACTGATCATCCCCCCTCAATAGGCCCTCAGTGTGCCCCGCCCCCTCTGGCTCTATCTCCTTGGCACTGCCTGGTGGGCAGTGCCAAGGTGCCCAGTGAGCAGTGCCAAGGTGCCCTGTGGCAGTGCCAGTGTGCCCCTTGGGCAGTGCCAGGGTGTCAGGCTGCCACTGCCCAAGGGGCACCCCCCTTGCCCGTGACCTCCCGGGGGGACTCAATGGCCTCCATCCCCACCTGCGGTGTGAGTTAGTGGGGAGCAGTAAACCCCGCAGGTGGGAACATCTCCCGATGGGGATGGGGGCAGGCCCAGAGAATACCATCCCAGGCCTACTAATCATATGGAAATATCAATTTCCATGACATTTCCATATGATAATCAGCTCTGCGCCAATTTCCAGTGCAAGGCTGATTACATCAGTTGAAGGGGCCTGGGAGACTCGCAATCGGCCGTACACTGGTTGCAACTCCTGCCAGAGGCCCCCCGTTGATGTCTCCCAGCCTGCTACACTTCTCGAGTAGCACAGCGGGCTGGGAGAATCCCAGACAATGTTGGACTTTTCTATTCCCATCACCGAAAATGCCTTACAAAAACAAGGGCAGAAAATCTCAGCCGTGATCACCATTAGGGATCAACGTTTAACTCCAGACCTCCGAATAATTGAATTTAAATTCCACAAGCTGCCCACATCCCAGACCTATGGATTACCCATATCGTGACAATACCATTAACACAATCATCTCTCTATCTGCAAATGCAGCATGAGGACAGGCTTTCTCTCATTATGATCACTCACTGTGGTAGCACATGCAGCCAACTCAAAATCTAAACTGATGGCGCAAAGGGATAAGCCACTTCAGAGATCTAAAAAAGCATCTGGTGCTGATGGGACTGTAACTCGATGGGCTGAATGGCCTCCTTCTGCACTGTCGGGATTCTATGATTCTATACTAACTAATCATGAAGTACCAGCTTCACGAAAAGGGGGGGAAAGATTTCAGGGGAGATTAAAAATAAATATTTTTATAACTCAACTGTGAGAGAACACAAATTCCATCCTCACTTGAGGTTCGAGCACTGACTAGCCGGAGTCAGTCCTGATCAGGATCAGGATCAGGAATGCTGCTGATTTTCCCCCCTCATAATTCCAAAATCATTGAGCAATTGTGGCATCCTTGTTGCTTCTGTCCATTCATCTAATTGTCAATATCCTTGGGGTTATGATTGACCAGAAACTCAACTGGACTTGCCACATATACACATTGGCTACGAGAGCAGATCAGAGGCTAGGAATACTGTGGCGAGTAACTCACCTCCTGACTCCCCAAAGCCTGTCCACCATTCACAAGTCGCAACTCAAGAATGTGGTGGAATACTCCCCACTTGCTTGGATGGATGCAGCTCCAACACTCAAGAAGCTTGACATCATCCAGAACAAAGCAGCCCACTTTGATTGGCACCCCATCCACAAACATCCACTCCCACCACCACCGACGCTCAGTAGCAGCAGTGTGTACTATCTACAAGATGCACTGCAGCAATTCACCAAAGATCCTTAGACAGCACCTTCTAAACACACGACCACTTCCATCTAGAAGGACAAGAGCAGCAGATACATGGGAACACCACCATCTACAAGTTCCCCTCCAAGCCACTCACCATCCTGACTCAGAAATATATCGCTGCTCCTTCGCAGTCGCTGGGTCAAAATCTTGGGATTCCCTCCCTAACGGCATTGTGGGTCAACCCACAGCACATGGAATGCAACGATTCAAGAAGTCTGCTCACCACCACCTTCTCAAGGGCAATTAGGGAAGGGCAATAAATTCCAGCCAGCCCGCGATGCCCATGTCCCAAGATTTAATTTTTAAAAATTCAGTACAAGGAGGCCTTAAATATAGTTTGGTCACAGATAATCACTAATAAATTGTGAATTCTTTACCAAGGGAGCAGTGAGAATGTTGAACCTGCTGCCACAGAGAGCGGCTGAGGCAAATAGTTATGGTTGTATTGAAGTGGAAACTGGAGAAATACATAAAGGAGAAAAGAGTAGAAGGACATGTTAATGGGATAAGATGAAGTTGAGAAGGGAGATTTGTTGATTTGATTTATTATTGTCACGTGTATTAGCATACAGTGAAAAGTATTGTTTCTTGTGCTCTATACAGACAAAGCATACTGTACATAGAGAAGGAAAGGAGTGGGTGCAGAATGTTACCGTCAGAGCTAGCATGTAGAGAAAGATCAACTAAATGTGAGGTAGGTCCATTCAAAAGCCTGAAGAGATTGAAGGGATTGAATTAAAGCATTGTTACAGAACTTAAAGGAGTTAGAATAAAGTTTTAAAAACACAGAAATCTCCAAAAGAAATTCTAAGCATTGAATTCACGGGAAAACTGGAATATTTCACATTGGGTTTTTTTCAGTGGGAGTTCACACTAGAATCTCCCTCACTCTGTGCACTGCAGAGGCCACCAACGTGAATATCATTAGATTTCAGGGGGCGGGGTCTATTCCTGCCCGGGAGGCTGAAACCAGCGAGACTCCGCACATGCGCAGTGACCCCAAACTGTCATCTCCCGTTTGCTGACCAGCACGATCGCTGGCCAGCCCGGGACCCCCATAGCGCTGCCACCCCCAACCCCCCCACTGCCCAGTCGCAGCCCTCCCCCAACCATTCCCGGACCCCCCTCACTACAGTCCTGGACCACCCCAATATATCATGTAAAATACCATTAAAATGCTCGCCCCACATCCCCGCTGATTTCTGGTACGGAGCAGACCCTGACGGAAATCCGGCGCTCGGAGGTGCTAGCGGGGTGCGAACGCTCGCGGGATTCCCACGAATCATCCTCCGCATGATTCTACGGGCCTTCTGCGCTAGAAAATTAGTGCAGTGGGATGGGAGAATCGCCCCCAGAATCAGAGGCTGTGCTGAGCACAGCTTGCAAGAAGTCGCCTCGTTCTGGCACCATCTTAAAATTCATCAGGATCATACGGAGCATAAGCACTCGCATCGACTAGTTGGGCTGGACAATAGATTTCTGATCCATCAACGTTGTGTAATCATCTGGTCAGGAATCCATAGCGGAAAGCCAGAAAAGTGGTTTTGACCGCAACATTGAGGAGATGGGGATACACCAGGTGCTTTTATTTGCTTGTACGTCACACATTGCCTCGAGGCTGGCAACATGTTCAGTGCATTCAAAGGTGAAGTGCATGAATATGTCCAGGGAGGTAATTAAATGGAAGGTCATTCACAGAGTCACTGAATTATGTATCAGGTTTGCTATGGTTTCAATGTGTGCAAATGTGTGCTAAAAATGCACAACTGCACAATGCAATAGCAAGCTTTTCCAGAAACAGGGAAATGTCGTCAGATCCAACATGCTCATCCCATAGATTAACTCCAGATAACCACCTTTTGACTTTATCCTTCAATCCCTTTGCTCTTCCTTCACACTTAATTGCCTCTTGACGCTCAATGTTGTCGACTTCCGTGGTTGTCTATGGCAACTGAACCCACAACTCGATTACCCTTTAGGTGGTAGATTTCTGCCCGATTTCCCTTTTTTCCTCCTGACAACTCAGTTTTTAAGTGGCACCCCTTGGTATTTCAACTTTACCTGCAATTTACCTTCTGTCAAATCCCTTTGCAACCTTGAAAGAGCCTTCAGAGTGCAATCCTTGTAGAAGATTCAGCTACAGTGAACCTTCTGCTAATGGAGAAGCACTTTAATGTCAACTAGCAAACACACATAAAATATACATGTAGCGTCAGTAAACGTAACCCTCAGCAGGTTGATGGAGTCAGTCTCTCATTTTCACCGTGATATTCTCGAGGCTGAGAGCACGGAGAACCAGAATATTCTTTGGAGTTGCTTTCATCCTCCCTTATAACTTTCTGGAAATGCAGTGGTGATCCCTGTATGGGTGTGTAGATAGAGGTTGGGATTTCCCGATGTAAAACCTCGGTCAGGCCGAATTTGGAGTATTGCGTGCAGTTCTGGTCACCACACTACCAGAAGGGCATGGAAGCTTTGGAGAGAATGCAAAGAAGGTTCACGAGGATGTTGCCTGGTCTCGAGGGTGTTGGCCATGAGGAGAGGTTGAATAAACTAGTATTATTTTCACTGGAAAGTCGGAGGCTGAGGGGAGACCTGATAGCGGTCTACAAAATTATGAGAAGCATAGACAGGGTGGATAGTCTGAGGCTTTTTCCCCAGGGTGCAAGTGTCAATTGCAAGGGGGCACAGGCTCAATGTGAGAGGGGAAAAGTTTAAGGGAGATGTGAGGGAGAAATTTTTCATGCAGGAAGTGGTGGGTGCCTGGAAAATGCTGCCAGGGAAGGTGGTGGAAGCAGGCACATTAGCAACATTTAAGAGGCATCTGGATGGGAGCATGAATAGAGAGGGAGTAGAGGGATACGGACCGAGTAAGGGCAAAAGGATTTTTTTGTAGTTTAGTCAGGGTATCATGATCAGGATGTGGAGATGCTGGCGTTGGACCAGGGTAAACACAGTAAGAAGTTTAACAACACCAGGTTAAAGTCCAACAGGTTTATTTGGTAGCAAAGGCCCTCTGGGGCTTGGGGCTCCGAAAGCTTGTGTGGCTTTTGTTACCAAATAAACCTGTTGGACTTTAACATCATGATCAGCACAGGCTTGGAGGGCCGAAGGTCCCGTTCCTGAGCTGTACTTTTCTCTGTTCTCTTTTTCTCTTTGTTCTTTGATTACCACCTCCCCCCCACTGCCCCCCCCCCCCCCCCCCCCCCCCCTGTCTCCGCGATGTGTTTTCCAGCAGTGGAGGCGTCTCACTATTGGCCAGCCGATGGGATCTTCTGGTCCCACCAATGCCTACGTCATTTTGTGTAGCTGGCACCCCTTGCCATCGGGGAACATGCCACTGGGTGGGGGGAGGTGGGGAGGGGAAAGGGGATGTCGACATCGATGGGACTGGAAGATCCCACTGACAGGGAGGGCTGGGTAATTCAGCCCAGAGTCTCTGACATCTTCCATGGTTCTCAGTTTGACATGCATACAATTTGTGGCACTGCTTATAAAGTCCTTTTAAGCTTTATCTTAATTAATATTTTGACATGAAAATTTATACGAGTCACTTTGGCAGGCAAGGCACTTTAAGATGATTGAACTTTTTTTTTTACACACTGCAAATATGAAATTGTTATCAATAAAAACAACTAAATTCAAAAACAGAGGAGGCCATTTCAGCCTCTCTGGCTACTTACTGAGAAAGATGAACACACACTCTCTCTGTCATACCCCTCATTCACTCAACCTGCTAAGTATCTATTCAATTCTCTCTTTGATTTGGCAATACTGAAAGAAACAGTGTCTTCCAGAATTAGGAAGTATTGTATTGTAGAAGTTCGCACGCTTTCTATTTCTCTCTATTCAGAGAGAGAAAAAAAACATCCTTAGCAGCCAGGGACTGAGGCAAAAACAAAAATGGACATGTTCCAGAACTGAAACGGTGGCACTGCTGCCTCACATTGCCAGGGACCAGGGTTCGATTCGACCCTCGAGTGACTGTGTGGAGTTTGCACATTCTCCCCGTGTCTGCGTGGGTTTCCTCCGGGTGCTCTGGTTTCCTCCCACACTCCAAAGATGTGCGGGTTAGGTGGATTGGCCACGCTAAATTGGCCCTTAGTGTCAGGGGGATTAGCATGGTAAATATGTGGGGTTACGAGGATAGGGCCTGGTGGGATTGTTGTCAGTACAAACTCAATGGGCCGCATGGCCTTCCTGTGAGCTGCAGCGATTCTATGAAAGCAGGCTGCCTTCTGGTGCCTGTGAACCCTTTTACCAATATGAGTATCTGATAAAGGCGAGCAAATGACCCTCAGCATGAGGTAAACTAAAGTATGTTTTTGAGTGCTCAGAGACAGGGGCAACCCTCGTCAGCAGCCGCCTTCCTCAAGTGGATGATGGTCCAAGGAAGATGGAGAAAGCATGGAGAAGCGTTCCCAAACACTTTGGTTCGCGAGGAGAAGGCTGTCCTCACAAGATACTGAGATCAGCACACACTGTGCCAACCACCCGTTCATCCTCTGGGATCAATGACTGGCTCACAACTGTCATAGATTGGATACCTTTCCGTCTACTTAGTTAATGCATCATGTTTCATAGAATCATAGATTCCCTACGGTGCAGAAGGAGGCTATTTGGCCCAACGAGCCTGCGCCGACAACAATCCCACTCAGGTCCTATCCCCGCAACCCCAAATATTTACCCTGCTAGTCCCCCTGACAAAAAGGTGCAATTTAACATGGCCAGTCAAACTAACCAGCACATCTTTGGAGTATGAGAGGAAATCGGAGCACCCAGAGGAAACCCAGGCAAACACGACAAGAACGTGCAGACTCCGTACTGACAGTGACCCATACCGGGAATCGAACCCAGGTCCCTGCCACTGTGAGGCAACAGTGCTAGCCACTATGTGGCCTGCTACTTCTCAATAAACTTAATAAATTACCTTAAAATTACATACAAATACTGAACTGTGGCTCCCGAACTCCACATTATTTTTATTATTCAATCACAGGGTGCGGGTGTCGCTGGCTAGGCCAGCATTTATTGCCAAACCCGAATTGCCCTTGAGAAGGTGGTGGTGAGCTGTTTTCATGAACCTCTGCTGTCCATGGTGTAGGTACACCCATTGCGCCGTTAGGGAGGGAGGTCCCAAGATTTTGACCCAGCGACAGTGACCCAGTGACGATACAGTTCTGAGTCTGGATGGTGACTGGCTTGGAGAGGAACCTCCAGGTAGTGGCATTCCCATGTGTCTGTTGCCCTTGCCCTTCAGGATGGTAGTGGTCGTGGGTTTGGAAAGTGCTGCCTGAGGGGCATTGAGCTCTACAGTGCGCCTTACAATCCGATCCATTACCTGGCTAGAAACCGAAGCAGGTTATACTGATTCAAACAGGTTTGTTCTATTGCCTCATTTGGAATGGCGTGTGACATTTTAGAGATCAATCCTGTGGGTGGGATTTTCCAGGCATAGTTTCCCCAAAACTGGAAAATCCTACCCGAGGTCAACGGACCTTTGCATGGTCCACCTACCCGCTCTCTACAATTCACATGGCGGGCGGAACAGAAAAATTCCCCCTGTATTTTTCCCCCTCCTGACCCTATGCCCAGCCTACCCTCAGTAATGCACTCCCTGCAATACCTAAGTTAATCTCTGTTGGACCTGGAAGGTTTTCCCAGTCAATATGTGTTGGGCAGGTGAAGGATGGACATGGACAGGCACAGTGGAACCAGTACTTTGTTCCCAAGGGATATGAAGCTTAGCAATTAAATCGATGCCAGATTATGTGGCCTGATGGTTATTGCTGGAAACAGAGTACAAATAGACTATCCCTTTTTATAATGATGCACACTCACGGACATCGCCAGGAACACACCATGTATTTATTAATGGGGAAAATCTGTATAGGGGCAAGTAGCCACCTGTCTCCCAGCACCCTCCCTGGCGGCCCGAGAGCAGCCTATTGGCCGCCCCAATTCCTGCATGTCTACTACATGCCTTCAGACTGTCTTCTACCTAAGAGAGAGCTCCATCCCCCGGAGTGATTCCCCACTCTGATCCTAATTGTTCCCCAAGCCAGGAGACCCTCTTCAGTTGTGTTTCCCTGAAAGGGACAATCACCACATCCATCCCCCTTTAACTTTTTTAGATTATCTTCAAAAATCAAGTTACTCCAGCCCAAATGCTAACTAAATATCATACATCAGAGTTGGACAATTGGAAATAGACTGCAAAATCTTACTAACAAATGGCAGAGCACTGGCTCTGGTGTGAAAAACGGAGTGATTCATATAGCTGGTGCCGCCATGATTTCAGACCGAATCTTATATCTCATTACTAATAATTTTTATACCCACGGGTATCCCGCCGTATCTGCGGTATGTTCCCTCTGATTCACACACCCTGTAATGACTTAACTGCTACAAGCACTGGGGAGCTCCATATGAACAGCTCTCCAGCATTTGTCCCCTGCACAACGACTGCAGGGGATGGCAGCCAAAATGTCCACACTTCGCTTTTCGGAGGGGGCCCTCACCAGGATGCTGGATGGAGTGGAACAGAGCTGGGACACACTCTACCCCCACTCCAGGAGAAGACCTTCCAGCGGGGCACCACCCCTGCCTGGGATGCTGTGGCAGCCCTGGTCAGTTGCAAGCGTACTCCAGAAGGGAACAGGACAGCAGTGTCGGAAGAACGTAAACAATCTCCTTTGCTCAGCAAAAGTAAGTGACGAACCCCAGTCTCCCTCTGGACCTCCACGGACATCCCTCGCCCCTCCAACTCCATCTCTCACCCAGCCACCTCTGGGGTTACCTACACCAGGCACGAGGCCATCCACCACCCTCCCATAATCACCATATTACCCTCCAGTAGCTGCTATGCTCCTCACACTCCAACTCTCACCCAAGCCCCATGCCTGCCACAACTCATCACCATCTTAAATGCCAACACACCCACCTGCACTCTCCCTCTGTGACATTGCAGGACAAACTCAACCACAACAAGTGTGAACAGGAACAGCTAGCTGGAGTCATGCCCAAGCTGAGAACACTCACGTGTTTCAAGGAGAGAGCCCTCAAGCTGGCCGGGGAGGGGGAGAGTGTGCTTGCGCTGCTGGTGAAGTGGGGGCAGCAGAGAAATGTGAGACCCCCAGGACACCCTGTCATTCCCCGAGTCTCAAGTGAGTAATCAATGATCCCTCCGTATCCCCTGTCATGCACTGATGCCACCCCCTATCTCTTGCAGGCTGCTCACCGGAACAGGCCAGGCCACTCTTGTACCCCTGGATGCACCGGACTCCGACAACTCAGAGGAGGGCTTCTCCAATCCCACCCCAGCTGTCACCCGCACCCGACACCACAGCACATACTCACACCTCGGTGGGATCACTAAGCAGGCAGGCTTCTGGGTCACTCACTGGTGGGCACCTCACAGCTGATGATCCACAGTTTGCGGAGGCAGGGATGTCCCAGGGAAGCGGGATTCAGTTTTTGTGCATTTTACTGTACTGGGGACCCGGTCCAAGGGGCCGTTTTTAAAACTTTCTTATTTATTTTCTTTTAAACGGAGGGAGATCTTCTCCTCTATTTAAAAACTTTGGAACCTCATTGTCTGCAATCCCTTGGTGCAGACCTGGACTCCCACCTCACCACCTTGCTCACTGCCCCCAATCGACCTTTTGCAGCTTTCAAGACACATGCCCCCCCCCGAAGTCCATTCCTGCCACATCTTTGTCTGTGAGATAAATCACTGCAGTTAAAGCACATCTACATTACAACACAGCAGCTATTCAAAGAAGACAAGTTTTTCCAGGGCTTTCCAGCACAGGAAAAGAGCAGGGGAGCGGGGAGGAAATTCAAATTTCCTCTGGATCTGAATTTTACCCTTGCCCCAATGGCAGGATTTTAGGGAGAGGGCGAGTGTGAAATTGCAGGGATGGGATTCTCTCCCACATCCTGCATTCCCCCCCCCCCCCCCCCACCCCCCAACCGCACAATGCTGTTACTCTGAGGAACAAGGCTTTGGGTGGGAAGCCCACTCCTGCCCAATTGAGGCCCTTAAGTGGCCAATTAACAGCTGGGGGGAGGACATTGAATCTCTGTGGGGAAGGCTGGAAAGAATCAAAGTTAAATCTCAGATAGGAAAGGGGTGTTGGGTGTCCATCAGAAACTCCCTTAGGGAGGTTAGCACTACTGCCTCACAACACCAGAGACCGGGTTCGATTCCCGCCTCGGGTCACTGTCAGTATGGGGTCTGCACATTCTCCCCGCATCTGCGTGGGTTTCCTCCGGGTGCTCCAGTTTCCTCCCACACTTTAAAGACATGCTAGTTAGGTGGATTGGCCATGCTAAATTCTCTCTCAGTGTACCCGAACAGGTGTCGGAGTGTGGCAACGAGGGGATTTTCACAGTAACTTCATTGCAGTGTTAATGTAAGCCTACTTGTGACAAAAATAAATAAACTTTAAACTTTCACTGAGGAACCCTCCCCTTAAGGCTTGGTGAACTCTGGACTTCCCTTCCCCTTGGCCTCTCCCCCGAGACCCGATTTAACCCCTGGCAACTCCCAAGCCTACTCTCCCCATCCAGGGACCACTTACACTGACCTTGTCCTCCAACCCCAACACTTAGGTTTCAGCACTTGGTGTAGTTCCTTCTCTGTCGACTGCAGACCGAAGGGCTGCCGGCTGATAACTCTGAGGTGGGACTTCCTCTTGAGTAAGAGGCGGAATTCTCGCTTGCAGCCAATCGATGCTTATTGTAAATTGACTGCGGGGCAGTCAGAGTTGGCGGGGACGTGTTCCCCACCGACTCTTCAGATGGGAGAGGTGAGCCCCCGGCCATGTGAAAGTTCAGGCCATGGTCCTCACAGCGGCAGCACCCCCCCACCATTCCCCCCCTCTCCCCCCACCAACACCCCCCCCTCCCCCCTCCCCCCCTCGGCCCCCCAACCTCAGAAGAGATGCTCGCAGGGTTGTGTCTCAAGGCCTTCTTGACCCATGAAAATGACACATGAAAATAGGGCAGGATTGGGAAGGGAGAGAAGATTCACCTTTGCAGTCAAAAAGGGCAAGTTTTCGGATCTCTCAACCCCATTTCCGTCTCCATTGGGAGATGAAAATTTGCCCCAAAAATATGATGGGAATGAGGTACGGAGTGGGTGGGGGGCTCACATTTTGGAAGCTGTAAAAGGGGCTCAATTTGTGTTTTCCCATCCTTACACGAAAATCTGGCCCAACCTTTCAGGCTGATGAGCTTCCGTCAGGACTAAAAGAACTTCGGCCTAAATCTTCTGGTCCCACCTGCCACAGAGATCATTGTGGGTGAGACCAGAAAATCCTACCCTTAGAGAGGTAATAGCTTTTACACAACTGAGGGAAAGGGGGCTGGGGGAGGAAAGAATAAGAGGAAATGTCTGTGAGATGGAGAGTGAAAGGCAGGAAGGATTAAGTATCAAAATGGATAACAGTGCAAGGGGAAAAGCAGTCAACTTAGGTGTTAATCTCCCCAGAGTAGGCTACAGGAAGCAGGCTGCCAAATGAAAGTGAGCTCAGTTTCTCTCCAATACGTTGTGTGATATTAGGAATGTAGGAACATAGGAATTAGGAGTGGGAGTGGGCAATTCTGCTCTTCAAGCCTGCTCTGCCATTTAACAGGACCATGGCTGATCATATCCTGGTCTCAGCTCCACTTTCCTGCCTGCTCCCCATTGCCCTTTAACCCGCTTTTCATCTGAAACAGATCTAACTCTTTCTTGAATCTGTTGATTGATTCTGCCTCCACTGCACTCTGGGGCAGTGAGTTCCACAGATTCAAGTAGCTTCTCCTCATCTCAGTTTTGAAGCTACCTCCTCTCACTCTGTATCCATGATCTCTTGCTCTAGAGCTGTGGCGATGATGGGACAGGAGAAATGGAGCAGAGAGTCCTACAGCCAGATCCCCAACCATTAATCGACCAGCTTAAAATTACTTCCCCCACAACAACAGACAGCTTAGTGCATATCCACCTTCTGACCATCTCACATGATTTCACTGACAGCAGATGGGCAGAGCTCCAAACTCCATCCCCACCTGCTTGCCGTAGTCGGTCCAACCCCAAGAGCAGAAGAGGGCAGTGTGATTTACACTTGAGCAGTGGTGGGATCATCAACAATGCTGAAAGGAGCAAAAGGGCTTCTTCCTTTGCCTCTTCCAGGTGACCCTCAAGCGAGATGCTACAATGGGGTGTCTTACTCAGGCATCTGAGCAAGATTGTCCACTCCATTTCTACTCGCGTATCCCCTATCTGCTCTCTGGTCCTGAAGAGGTCGGTGTCCTCTTTAGAGGCAGAGATCCACCAGGATCTTACTCCTGTGGGTGGCACGGTGGCACAGTGGTTAGCACTACTACCTCACAATGCCAGGGACCTGGGTTCAATTCCTGCCTTGGGTCACTGTCCGTGTGGAGTTTGTACATTCTCCTTGTGTCTGCGTGAGTTTCCTCTGAGTGCTCCGGTTTCCTCCCACAGTCCAAAGATGTGCGGGTTCGGTGGATTGGCGATGCTAAATTGCCCCTTAGTGTCAGGGAGACTAGCAGGGTAAATAAGTGGGGCTACGGGGATAGGGGCTGGGTGGGATTGTGGTCGGTGTAGACTCGATGGGCCAAATGGCCTCCTTCTGCACTGTAGGGATTCTATGATTCTATGAACCAAGGAAATGGGTTTGGGATGTGTAAGCAGGCAGGGTAAGGGTGCTGGGCAAAATCCCAGCCCAACCCTTCTCTAGGGATGATATCTCCCTGGAGGAAAATCAACCCTTTTAATGTTTACAGAAGAGCTGCATTAATGTCCGATTAGGAAGATTATTAGAATGGGTTTAAATAAAGTATTGTTTGCTCTGTGAGATATGCTGATTCCTGGGACCCAATGAGCTTGTAAAAGCCTCCAGAGGTTAATTTTCAGGTTCCAGATCACAACAACAATCCTGTTGGATCAGAATTTCCAGATGCTCCAAACACTGGTTACAGAGATTCCCGCCGTTCCTGCCAACAGGATCTTCTGGTCCCATTGATGGAGAACCCCACCCCCGCACCCCACCAGGGAAGCATGCGAACAACAGAAATCCCCATCGGCAGCGGCGGGACGGGTAGATCCCACCTCAGGTCAATGGCGGGACCTCTCCACCGCCACAAAACACGCCATGGAGTGGGCCGTAAGATCCTGCCCACAGTATCTAAGGGTAGGATTTTCCAGTCCTGCCAGTGGGAATTGTCGATGGTAGGATGGAAAAATTTGGAAAGCGACCAAACGGCTTTTGGCCACCCACCAGACTTTATTGTCCCACCCATGGCAATGCTCATCGCTGGCGGGACAGGAAAACCCCGCCGAAGACCTGTGTTAAGGAAGCACCAGGGGAGGCGATGGTCTAGTAGTATTATCGCTAGACTATTAATCCAGAAACTCAGCTAATGTTCTGGGGAACCGGGTTCAAATCCCACCACAGCAGATGGTGGAATTTGAATTCAATTTTAAAAAATCTGGAATTAAGAATCTACTGATGACCATGAAACCATTGCCGATTGTTGGAAAAACCCATCTGGTTCACTAATGTCCTATAGGGAAGGAAATCTGCTGTCCTTATCCGGTCTGGCCTACATGTGACTCCAGCAATGTGGTTGACTCTCAACTGCCCTCGGGCAACTAGGGATGTGCAATAAATGCATTAATGTCCGATTAGGAAGATTATTAGAATGGGTTTAAATAAAGTATTGTTTGCTCTGTGAGATATGCTGATTCCTGGGACCCAATGAGCGACACCCATGTCCCACAAATGAATTTTTAAAACCCCTATCTGCGCAAACTGCAGCGGTTCAAGAGGAAAGCTCGCCACCACCTTTACAATGGCAACAAAGAACGGACGATAAATGCCAGCCTTGCCAGTGACACCCACATCCTGCGAATTAATGTAAGTGGAAAGAAATAGTGGGGAATTAATTCAACAGCTACATTGGAAATGTGCTGCTAATGAAAGCTGAAGCCTGGTATTGTATTGTTGTGGGAGACAGCAAGAGCAAACATTCTGCTTGGATCAGGCATTTAGAATGAAATGTTACCCTTGGCACTGGGACCCTATAGTTAAACTGAATAGTAAGTGGCATGATACATTGGAATTCAATACATGGCTCACACTTAAGCTGATGACCCTGCCAGTAGCTTCAGGCCCATCCTTGTCCTGTATCGTTGTGCTTTGGTGTCTGTCCCAGCTATATTTATAGTCATAAATGTAACGTGTGACAGTGAAATATGCTCCTGATCCTTGGGAGACAGTGTTCAACTCTCTTAGGTGTAGAACAAGGTGGAATTCAAAACTAAATCCACATCACTCCACAAGGCTCTGTCTCTGTGCTTTGGGATTTAGATTGTCCTTGAAGACTTTCGCAGCAAAACACTCCAGGCCAGTGCATGAAGAATGAACGTCTGGGCAAACAATTGACGGAATGGTCATATTTAAGGACCAGTACTCCAGCGTAAACAGGGGGTCGGGGGAGAGGGGAGATGAAACAGGGAAGAGCAACACTGGAAGTAGGAACCAGCGTGCACTGCTCTCTTGATTCATCGTCATACAGTACAGAGGAGGCCATTCAGCCCATCGAGCCTGCACCGACAAACTACACCACATCTACAGTAATCCCACTTTCCAGAATTTGGCCCATAGCCTTGAATGTTATGACATTTCAAGTGTTCACCCGCGTACCTTTTAAAGATTGTGAGGTTTCCCACCTCCCAGGCAACAGCATTCCACATTCCCACCGCCCTCTGGGCGAAAAGGTTTTTCTGCAAATCCCTCCTAAAGCTCCTGCCCCTTATCTTAAAATGATGTCTCCTCATTATTGACCCTTCAACTAAGGGGAACAGATGCTTCCTGTCCACCCTGTCCATGCCTCTCATTGTCATGTACACCTCAATCAGGTCCCCCCTTCGGCCTTTTCTGCTCTAAAGAAAACAACCCAAGCTTACCCAGCCACTCTTCACATCATAAATGCTCCATCCCAGCAACATCCTGGTGAATTTCCTCTGCACCATCCGCAACCAATTACATCCTTCCTTTAGTGAGGTGACCAGAACTGCACACAATACTCCAACTGTGACCTAAACAAAGTTTTGTACAGCTCCAACATAACCTCCCTGCTCTTATAACCTATGCCACGACTCTTATAGGCAAGTGTCCCATATGCCTTCTTAACTACCCGATTAATCTCTCCTGCCACCTTCAGAGATCTGAGGACAAGCACCCCATGTTCCCTCTGTTCCTCTGAGCTTCTTCATGACCTGCCATTCATTAAATACTCCCTTGTCTTGTTACTCCTTCTTACCTATCATCTCCCTCACATTCTCATCTATATAGTTTTGATTTATCAAACGCAATGAGGGACCGAGCACCGATCCCTGTGATACGCCACTGGACACCGGCCTTCGGTCACACAAACAGCCTTCTACCACCAACCTCTGTCTCCTCCCACTAGACTAGCTTTGGATGCAACTTGCCAAGTTACCCTGGATCCCATGTGCTTTATCTTCTTTATCAACCTCCCATGTGGGACCTTGTCAAAGGCTTTGCTAAAATCCATATAAACTATATCAACTGCACTACCCTCATCTACACACTCCATCATCACCTCGAAAAATTCAAACAAATTTGTTAGGCATGACCTCCCTCTGACAAAGCCATACTGACCCTCTCAGTTCAAACCTTGCCTTCAAATAAAGATTAATTCTCTTCTTCAGAATTTTTGCCAGTAGTTTCCCTGCCACTGATGTGAGATTCACTGGTCTGTAATTCCCTGGTTCATCCCTACCACACTCTTGAAAAGTGAATCCACATTATCTGTCCTGCAATCCTCAGGCACCTCCCCCTGTGGCCAGAGAGGAATTAAAAATATGGATCAGGGCCCATGTAATTTCCTCCCTTCCTCCCACAGCGATGTGGCTGTGGGAGGGGCAGGGCTGGCAACTCAACATACCGGGGTATAGTATCTTCAGGCAAGACAGTGGTGGGTGTAATGGAAAAGATGGTGTTGCATTACTAATTAAGGAGGGATACTTTCTTGGAAGGGTCTTCAAATGAGGCTTTGTGGATCGAGTTTAGGAATAAAAAGGAGGCTGTCACATTGCTGGGAATGTATTATAGGCCCCCAAACAGTCAGCGGGCAATAAAGGAGCAGAAATGTAGATAATAATAGGGTAATTATATTAGGGGATTCCAACTTCCCACATACAACAGGTCACACATTTCCCTCGGCTGACTTCACCTACCATGCCTTAAACTTAAACATATTTCGCCTTACTTGCTAACGTTTGTAACTGCTTACTCTTAAAAGATACTCCTCTCACTTAACATTGTTTTGCTGGTTTTAATAATCCCTGGTGCTTCTGAGTTAATTCCTTATATTAGACTTTTCTAATTTACTGCGATTTAGGTAAGTCCCTAATGGCAGTTCCTTACCAGCCAAGTGTGAGTCACCCAACCTTACTCACCCAATCAATTGCTTCCTCTTGCCCCGGGTCACTTTCTGAATCTTAGCGTCACTTCAGTAGCTCCGCCCCTTGGATTCATAAAAATCAGAAATAAAGTAAAAAGATAAGAAGGAAAAAGTAAAAGAGAGACCTCTACCTTCTCCTTGAACTAACGTCCACCTGAGTCAGAAAACTACAGGCTCAACGCCTCCTCCAGAATTTCACTCCAGTACAGTACTGGGGGAGTGCTGCATTACTGGAGGTGACATTCTATAGGGCAGCACGGAGGAACAGTGGTTAGCACTGCTGCCTCACAGCGACAGGGACACGGGTTCAACTCCGGCCTCGGGTCACTGTCTGTGTGGAATTTGCACATTCTTCCCTTGTCTGCGTGGGTTTCCTCCGGGGGCTCCGGTTTCCTCCCACAGTTCAAAGATGTGCAGGTTAGGTGGATTGGCCATGCTAAAGTGACCCTAGTGTCAGGGGATTAGCAGAGTAAATATGTAGGGTTACGGGAATAGGCCCTGGGTGGGATTGTGGTCGGTGCAGACACAATGGGCCGAATGGCCTCCTTCTGCACTGCAGGGGTTCTATGAGATGACTGCCTGCCCATTTGTTGGGTGTTAGAAGCTACTCTTACATTGCTCTCTCTTTGCTTTTGAACCTCACAATCTGATAATGTGTGGATCTTCCAAGAGACCATATTTAACAAACTGTTGCTGTCACTGCTGTGTGGAGCTACTCTCACCAGGTACCTGCCTGTACAAACACCATAATAACACAATGAGTAAAGGATCTCTCAATCTGATAATAGAATCGGAAGGACAATGGCCAGTTCTCTTTATGTCCTGGTCAGTATTTCTTCCAAACTAAAAGAACACATACTACCTTATAATACAAAAACAGAAAATGCTGGAAAAACCTCAGCAGGTCTGACTGCACCTGTAGAGAGAGAAAAACAGATGATGATGTGGAGTTGCCGGAGTTGGACTGGGGTGGGCACAGTAAGTAGTCTCACAACACCAGGTTAAAGTCCTGACAGGTTTATTTGAGAACACGAGCTTTCGGAGCGTTGCCCCTTCATCAGGTGATGAAGGGGCAGCGCTCTGAAAGCTCGCACTACCAAATAAACCTGTTGGACTTTAACCTGGTGTTGTGAGTCTACTTACTGAGAAAAACAGAGTTAACGTTTCGAGTCTGAATGACTCTTCTTCAGGTCTGACGATGGATGGACTTTATACTGTTTAAGAGAGGGGCAGAGCAAAATCGAAGGTCACGGATCGGTGGGAGCTCAGGAGGGATTAGATGTCATGGACACAAGATAAATGGAGTGTTAAAGGCTAAAAGTTTGTTTATTAGTCACAAGTAGGCTTACATTAACACTGCAATGAAGTTACTGTGAAAATCCCCTGGTTGCCACACTCCGGTGCCTGTTCGGGTACACTGAGGGAGAATTTAGCATGGCCAATGCACCTAACCAGCACGTCTTTCAGACTGTGGGAGGAAACTGGAGCACCCGGAAGAAACCCACGCAGACACGGGGAGAAGGTGCAGACTCCCACAGACAGTGACCCAAGGCTGGAATCAAACCTGGGTTCCTTGGCGCTGTGAGGCAGGAGTGCTAACCACTGTGCCACCGTGCCATCCTAAAGAAGGTGCTAACAGTGACATAAACATAAGATAGCAGAACGTACCAACTTGGTGTGGTGAACCATCGTTGGTTCCCACTAGATAGTATTGAGCCAGGGTCTGGCCAGTACTACAAGTATGTATATATGTTGCTGTTGGGGTTAGGGATGGGTTGTTCTACTTGTTGCTGTTGGGGTTAGGGTTGGGCTGTTACACCTTGTATTATAGTTATTGTGGTACATCCCAGTCGGGCTCCGCCTCCTGGGAGAGGTATAAAGGTCACTGCTCTGTCTGGGACCCCTCAGTCTGGGATCGTGTATATAATTAGTAGCTTCGTTGTTACAGCAAATAAAAGCCTTTATTTCCTGAGCATCTCAAGCCTCGTGTGTGATAACGCGCATCAATTTTATTTGCTGTAAACAAACTCTCGTCGGAAAAAAAAACGATATAGAGAGTATGGAGCAGATACTGAAGCCTGAACGCCTTACACTGGATCCACGTGCGGCGGGCGCCTCTAACACCTTCGACCACTGGTTGAAATGTTTTGAGGACTACCTGGCAGCCTCCACAGTGGTCACCACAGATGATGACAGACTCCGGGTCCTCCATGCGAGGGTAAGCGACACTGTCTACCTCGCGATCCGTGCGGCCACCGACTACACAAAGGCCCTCGAGCTTCTTAAGAAGCGTTATATTAAACCGCACAACGAAATACACGCTCGTTACCTCTTAGCCACTCGACGACGGCAGTCCGGCGAAACGACGGAGGAATACGCGAACGAGCTCCTACAGCTAGCCAGGGGCTGTAACTGCAAAGCTGTGTCGGCAGAGCAGAATATGAACAACCTCGCTTGAGATGCATTTGTGGCGGGAGTCGGATCATCTTACATCCGACTCAAACTACTGGGGAAAGGTAATCTTGACCTCACCCAGGCAATAGAACTAGCGGAGATGTTGGAGACGGCCTCCAAAAGCCTAGTATTGTATCCTGAAGACCACGTGGAGACAATGTGGCAGGAGCAGTCGCTGATCCCTCCTCGTCCCTCGGGTTCGAAATGCTGCATGATGGCGTGCTCACACTCAGGCCAGACGACGGCAGCAGCTCCGGGTGGCCCGCGGTGTTACTTCTGTGGGGGAGCGAAGCATACTCGGCAACGGTGTCCCGCTAAAGCTGTGTTGTGCTCCGCCTGCGGTAAGAAGGGGCACTATTCGAAAGTGTGCCGATCTAAGTCTGCTTCTCGGAACAGCAGTGCGGCCTGCGATTCCTCGGAGCCCGGTTCTTCGTCGTCGGCATCGTCGAGGGTTTCGTCCACGTGCGAGGCCAGTACGACGCCATTACGGTCGAAGGAGTCGGAGATGTGTGACCACCAGGGGTCGCTGAGTTTGGCGCCATCACCCACGTGCGACCTATGGGAGCGGCCATGTTGGTTGGCACCGACCGCGAACGACCAGCAGGGGTCATCCTCGTCAATCTCAGCCGCCTGCAGTGGCGCTCATGAACCAACGGTGGCGTCGATCATCCTGGACCAGGCCAAGTCTCATAGACTTGACAAGTCTATGATGGACATTCAGGTAAACGACCACTTGATTTATTGTCTGTTTGACAGCGGGAGCACTGAGAGCTTTATCCACCCAGACGCTGTGAAGCGGTGTGGACTCCGGATTCAACCTGTCAAACAGACAATTTCTATGGCATCACGGTCTGTCACCATGCTAGGGAGTTGCGTGGTAACTTTAACGGTGCAAGGCACAGTTTACGAGCGTTTCAAGCTCCTAGTGTTGCCGCACCTTTGCGCGCCAATAATTCTCGGACTAAACTTCATGGTCCACTTGAGGAGTGTAACCCTATAGTACGGTGGGCCACTCCCTTCGCTTTCAGTGGGAGAACAGCAGCCTCCAAATTGCCTCTCGACGCTGAAGATTACCACACCCTCCCTGTTCCAGAATCTTGTGCCAGGCTGCAAACCCATTGCAACTAAGAGTAGGTGTTACAGCGCTGAGGATCGGATCATCATTCGATCTGAAGTTCAGCGGCTCCTCAAGAAAAGGATCATACCACCCAGCGCTAGTCTGTGGAGAGCGCAGGTCGTGGTGGTCAAGAGTGGGAACAAACCCCAGATGGTCATTGACTATAGTCAGACCATTAATAGATACACGCAGCTGTATGCGTATCCCCTCCCGCACATATCTGACATGGTCAATCAGATTGCGCAGTACCGGGTGTTCTCCACCATAGACCTCAAGTCTGCCTACCACCAACTCCCCATTCGCCTAGAGGACCGACAATACACGGCTTTTGAGGCGGATGGTCGCTTGTATCACTTTCTCAGGGTTCCCTTTGGTGTCACCAATGGGGTCTTGGTCTTCCAGCGTGCTATGGACCGAATGGTGGACCAGAACGGGCTGCGGGCTACCTTCCCGTACCTGGATAACATCACCATCTGCGGCCATGACCAGCAGGACCACGACACAAATCTCCTGAATTTCCTATGCACTGCATCTCGCCTGAACCTGACCTACAACAGGGAGAAGTGTGCGTTTCGTACGCGCCATTTAGCCATCCTCGGATACGTGGTGGAAAACGGGGTCATTGGCCCTGATCCAGACCGTATGTGTCCCCTCTTTGAACTTCCCCTGCCCACTAGTGCAAAAGCACTGAGAAGATGCTTAGGCTTCTTCTCTTATTATGCACAGTGGGTTCCCAATTACGCGGACAAAGCCCGTCCGCTCATCAAGTCCACTTCTTTTCCCCTAACACCAGAGGCCTGATTGGCCTTTGATAAACTAAAAGCCGACATCGCGAAAGCGATGATGCACGCTGTTGATGAGTCCATCCCCTTTCTAGTGGAGAGCGATGCAACTGATTTCGCCCTGCCGCCACACTTAACCAGGCGCCTTTTTTCCCCGCACCCTCCAAGGCCCCGAAATTCGGCATTCAGTGGTGGAAAAGGAGGCCCAGGCCGTTGTGGAGGCCGTCAGGCACTGGCGCCATTACTTGGCGGGAAAACGGTTCACCCTGATCACGGACCAGCGGTCCGTGGCGTTCATGTTTAATAACACGCTGAGGGGCAAGATCAAGAACGACAAGATCTTGCGGTGGAGAATTGAACTCTCCACCTATAACTATGACATTATGTATCGTCCAGGAAACTCAATGAGTCCTCGGATGCCCTCTCGCGTGGAACATGCGCCAGTATACAGGAGGACCGTTTGCAGGCTCTCCATAATGACCTATGTCATCCTGGGGTCACTCGGCTCTACCACTTTATAAAAGCCCGCAATCTGCCCTACTCGGTGGAGGATGTCAGGTCCATAACAAGAAGCTGTTGGGTATGCGCGGAATGCAAACCGCACTTTTACCGACCTGACCGGGCACAATTAGTCAAGGCCACTCGTCCCTTCGAAAGACTGAGTGTCGATTTTAAGGGCCCCCTTCCCTCAACAGATCAGAATGTGTACTTCCTCAACATCATTGATGAGTACTCGAGATTCCCTTTTGTTATTCCCTGCTCTGATACATCCGCTGCCACGGTTATCAAGGCATTCCGTGATCTTTTTACCCTGTTCGGGTACCCCAGCTACATTCACAGCGACAGGGGCTCGTCGTTCATGAGCGATGACTTGAGGCAATACCTGCTCTCATACAGGATTGCCTCTAGTAGAACCACGAGCTACAACCCTAGGGGTAACGGACAGGTGGAACGTGAGAATGCTACAGTCTGGAAGGCTGTCTTACTGGCGTTGAAGTCAAAAAGCCTTCCAGTCTCCCGTTGGCAAGAGGTGCTCCCTGATGCGCTCCATTCCATACGCTCACTCCTGTGTACGGCAACCAACGCTACTCCCCATGAGAGGATGTTTTCATTCCCTCGGAAGTCTTCCTCTGGGACCTCATTACCGTCTTGGTTGACATACTCAGGACCTGTCCTCCTGCGGCGACATGTAAGGGCCCGCAAGTCCGACCCGTTGGTCGAACAGGTCCATCTCCTCCACGCCAACCCTCAGTATGCCTATGTGGCATACCCTGACGGGCGAGAGGACACGGTCTCGATCCGAGACCTGGCGCCAGCAGGGGACGTAGAAACCCCTGTCGCTCCCATACCCCCTGTTACAAACCCCATAACTCTTGTTTCCCCTCCGGACACGGTGCGGGCAGCATCGGGACCATTACTTAACGCTTTTACTCCTGTGTACAGCTTGCCTGAGTCCAGAGGATGGTCGCCACTTCAGGGCGTGTCGGAACTCCATGGATTACCATCACCTCAGGGTCAACCGGCCCGTGAGACTGTGGAGGAACAGCTGGACATTGCCTTGGGGAGAACGCCACCGCGAGTGCCTACTCCGGTGTCATCGCCGGTATTGAGGAGGTCACAACGACGGTGCGGTCCCCCTGACCATCTGAACTTATAGACTGATGACAAATTATTCTGTTTTATTGTACCCCGCTGGCCTTTGTCTTCAAAGGAGGGGTGAATGTGGTGAACCATCGTTGGTTCCCACTAGATAGTACTGAGCCAGGGTCTGGCCAGTGCTACAAGTATGTATATATGTTGCTGTTGGGGTTAGGGATGGGGTGTTCTACTTTTATGCTGTTGGGGTTAGGGTTGGGCTGTTACACCTTGTATTATAGTTATTGTGGTACATCCCAGTCGGGCTCCGCCTCCTGGGAGAGGTATAAAGGTCTCTGCTCTGTCTGGGACCCCTCAGTCTGGGATCTTGTATATAATTAGTAGCTTCGTTGTTACAGCAAATAAAAGCCTTTATTTCCTGAGCATCTCAAGCCTCGTGTGTGATAACGCGCGTCACTTGGTACCATAGTTAGCTTTCCTTTGGTGTCTGTGGGATTTTGGCCAGGTACAAAATTGCTGCCTCCATAATGGCAGTCACCTTGCTTCAACACGAGGCATCGTAACGCAAAATGTTTTCAGGCACTTCTCAGTGATGGACTGAGGTGTTAGATAAAAGAATTTTCTCCTGAACTTAGCAGTGGATGCCCAGTGTTTTCACTGATGTAAATTACTTTTTGTTTCTTGACAAGAGTTCCTCTCCCCAGGGAGAGTCAAGCACACATTTGTACAAGAGCACTTTCCCCAGGAAAAGCTTTCAGTGAACACCCCGGTTTCCCAAGCACATTGATTTTCCCATTATGAGTCTAATAAGTCTGTCTGGAGCTTCTCAATTCCCAGGGTGAGGCCATTGATTCTGTGCAGCATGTTGAATTTTATACATTTTGATCCAATGCAGGTTAGCAACCCCAGCAAGCGAGATTCAGTTAGTTACCGTAGCAACCAGATGACGGCTGTGCCACTGAAGTTGAGGGGAACAGCCTGCTGACAGATCCCAGAGATTCTGGAGTCACGTAATCGCATGGAATAATGGATGGCTGCAGACCGGATGGCTAAAGAGGAAGCGGATTTGCTCTAGATTTGAAACTGTCTTCTTTTTACAATCACACTTTATGTTCCCCTGGCATCACAGTGGTTATGATGTGGAGATGCCGGCATTGGACTGGGGTGAACACTGTGTATCACAGTGGTAGGCACTGCTGCCTCCCAGCACCAGGGAGCTGGGTTCAATTCTCGGCTTGGGTCACTGTCTGTGTGGAGTTTGCACATTCTCCTCATGTCTGCGTGAGTTTCCTCTGGGTGCTCCGGTTTCCGCCCACGTTCCAAAGATGTGCGGGTTTGGTGGATTGGCCGTGCTAAATTGCCTCTTAGTGTCAGGGGGACCAGTGAGCATAAACGCATGGGGTTATGGGAATAGGGCCTGGATGGGATTGTTGTGGGTGCAGTCTCGATGGGTCGAATGGCCTCCTTCCGCACTGTGGGATTCTATGATCACATCGGTTTTATCCAGCGTAAAACAAAGACTTGTGGTCCAACGATGCCAAAAGTTCAGTGCTCAGGTCAACCGGAGAGGTTAAGTACCTGGCACTTTCACTGGCTTTAAAACTCCGAGGTGAGAGAGGAAAAATCGGCCAGGGACCCGTCTCCAGAGCACTGTGCGAACCTGCGTGCGTTTATACATGTGCTCCCTACCTCCCAGTCAGGGCACTGGATCACATGGTCACCTCGTGGAAGTATTTTACTGGAACAGAGCAGCACGGTTGCACAGCACTGCTCCCTCACAGCGCCAAGGACCTGGGCTCGATTCCTGGCTTGGGGTCACTGTCTGTGTGAATTCTGCACGTTCTCACCATGTCTGCGTGGGTTTCCTCCAGGTGCTCCGGTTTCCTCCCATAGTCCGAAAGACGTGCTGGTTAGATGCTTTGGCCGTGCAAAATTCTCCCTCAGTGTCCTCGAACAGGTGCCGGAGTGTGGCGACTAGGGGATTTTCACAGTGACTTAATTGCAGTGTTAATGTAAGCCTGCTTGTGACACAAATAGATAAACTTTAAAAATGGGTGAGGGGATGGCAGCTGGATCATGGGCACAATTTTAAAATTCCTGGCTATGCCTCTGAGCTTGGACTTTGAAGGAGTTGAACTCAGCTGATTTGGCAATTGTAACTCAGATTAGATTAGAATCATAGAAACCCTCCAGTGCAGAGGGAGGCCATTCAGCCCATCAAGTCTGCACCGATCACAATCCGACCCCTGACCCTATCCCCACAACCCGACACATTTACCCCGCTAATCCCTCTACACATCCCGGGACACTAAGGGGCAATTTAGCATGGCCAATCAACCTAACACGCACATCTTTGCACTGTGGGAGGAAACCCACGCAGATACGGAGAGAATGTGCAAACTCCACACAGACAGTGACCCAAGCCAGGAATCGAACCCAGGTCCCTGGAGCTGTGAGGTAGCAGTGCTAGCCACTGCACCACTGTGCCACCCTAGTTAGATTTAGATTTGTTAACCATTACAGAGAAAGATCCCAAATTCACTATGCCCTGGCACTGTGCACTCGGAAGGGCTGAAAGCTGGCACAAGTGATTTACAAATATTGCAAAGTATTTTAATCCTCTTTCACTCCTCATGGACCGTTTCTGATAGACAAAAAACCTCAGGGATGTCTTTTGGTTATCCCTCCACCAACCACCACCTCACTGCCCTGGGACTTGACTGATGACTTTTGTAATAAATTCTTTCAGTCCTTCAGAGAAAAAGGCACATACAATGGATCAATACTTTGTATTATTGAATGCACCTCCAGAATCCTGAACTCACTTTAAATGTATCGACCAGTCTACAGTGTACTGCAACACATCCCTATCAGTGTTCACGGAAACCTCCGTGCTTTGTACAATGCTGGCTTCAGGATGGTATTATTGGTGAACTTTTCAAGGAGATCTTGGCCATTTTAACACATCCACTTCAGGAAACTGTCAACGCTGTACAAGAATCTTACTTTAATTGTGACATTGAAGAATGAGCAATACTCTCTTTCTAGTGGAGCACTTTAATGAGGTAGTGTACGGATTTCTAGGAGTATGGGACACCATACTCTGGTCTTCCTGTGGTGAAGTGCAGGACGAGGGCAGGGCCGTAGGCAGCCTGGGCCTCGGTGATGATGTGGGCCACAGCTTCGGAGTTGGGGGGGAGGGGGGTAGCTCGCGACCCCGTTTGCTGTTCTGGTGACCCCAGTTGGGGTTGTGACCCGCAGTTTGGGAACCATGAGCCTAAGGTTTCCGAGGATGGCGGGACTGATGTATGAGGAAAGATTGATTAGGTGAGGATTGTTTTCGCTGGAGTTCAGAAGAATGAGGCGGGATCTCACAGAGACTTATAAAATTCTAACAGGACTAGACAGGGTAGATGCAGGGAGGATGTTCTTGATGGTGGGGGTGTCCAGAACCAGGGATCGCAGTCTGAGGATTTGGGGCAGACCATTTAGGACGGAGGTGAGGAGACATTTCTTCACCCAAAGAGTGGTGAGCCTATGGAATTCATTACCACAGGAAGTAGTTGATGCCAAAACATTGAATGTATTCAAGAGGCGGCTGGATATAGCACTGGGGGCGAATGGGATCAAAGGTTATGGGGAAAAAGCAGGATTGGGCTATTGAGTTGGAAACTCAGCCATGATTGTAATGAATGGCAGAGCGGGCTTGAAGAGCCAAATGGCCTCCTCCTACTCCTATCTTCTGTGTTTCCATGTTTCTATATGAAACCAGGAGGTCCACTCCAACTCTTCTTAGTCTACAAGGAAAACCCCTAAAAACAATCTCTTCTGGCTCAAGATCTGACAGATTTGGCCTGATGGAGAGGCTGAAACTAACCCTTTGCTACCTCATCTCCATCTTCACCCTCTCTACTTGGCCGAAGGGTCTGTTCCCGTGCTGTAATTTTCTGTGTTCCTTGTTCTTCTTTGCCAGCCTGAGATCTGGTTGTGGGAATATCATCATCAGTATTTAAATTTAAAATAGGAACCTGCTTCATGACTGGAAGAATGTGCGGGGTGTTACTGATTCCTGTTTTTTATTTAAACACTCACCCCTGCACCACCACCTCCATCTGTTTTGCACCAGGCTGGGGCAGGTAAATTCAATCCCTTTACCGATATTCCCTTTAATATTGTTGAGGCCCGTGGCCTGTTCAATGTGCTGCGTGGTCCATTCAGATTGCACAAAAAAGTGCCGTAAAATCTGGAGTAACTCCCGCTGTTTTTTTACCGGGATTTTCAAATTGAATCTCCCACACTCTGTGCAGCAGAAAGTTCCCCAGAGTGAATCACAATAAAAATCAGGGGGGTGGGGCCTATTCCCATGGAGAGGCCGGCAGCATAGCGCTGAGCGGGCCACTGCGCATGCGTCGATCTGTCAGCGTGGAGATCAGCACATGCGCAGTAGCCCCGCACTGCCGGCCTTCCGATTGTTGGCCAGCACAGCAAATCCCCCAACGCTGGCTCTCTGATCCCCTAAGCCCCGCCCCCACCCCCCACCCAACCTATCGCCTTCCAAATGTCCCCAGGTCAGCCCAACAATCACCTCCCCCCCCCCCCCTCCTCTCAGCCTCCCCCCCACCACGCCGGCAGTCCCGATCTCCCGACTTTCCCCCCCTCGACACCCCACAGCCTGGCCCCACCCCCCTCCCCCTGCAGGCCGAGCCTACTCCCCATCCGTTGGTCAGTCCCAATTGCTGCCCACCCTCCCTCTGTCACTGATCCCAAGTGCAGAGCAGCAGAGGGACCGGCCACCCCCACCGATCTCCCCCTCTGTCCCCACTCCTTGGCACTGACAGACGCCTGGTGGGCAGTGCCAAGCTTCCCTCTGGGCATTGCCACTTTGCCCATTGGGCAGTGCCAGGGGGTCTGGCTGGCACTGCCAGGCTGGCAATGCCCAGGGGGCACCACCCTTACCCCTGACCTATGGGGGGGCCTCCATGGCCCCCCCTTCACTCCCCATTAGTGGGGAACTGTTGTAAACCCTGCTGGAGTGAACCACTCCTGGCTGGGGTGGGGGAGAGGCTAGCGGGCCCAGACACTTCAGTCCCGGTTCCACTAATTGGATGGTAATGAAGATTACCATATTTAAATCAGCTCTGCGCCGATTTCAGGGCAGGAGCTGACAATGCTGGAAATCCAGCAGCCGGAGACGTGCAGAGGCCATAGTGCCCAATGTGTAGCCTGTAAAATGGCCTCCGCTTATATCTCCCGGCCTGCTGCGCTGGTAGAGCAGTGGAACAGGCTGGGTGAATTGCCCCCTGTTTATGCACATTCTACAACCCATATTCTAAATTTGCAATTATCCAAATCTCTGCTGCCTGTCTCACACCAAGTCCCTATCACCCCCAGTGTCACTGACACGCACCTCAATCTGTAAAATTCTCATCCTTCAAATGCCTCCATAGCCTGGACCATGCCAACCTCTGTAATCATGTCCAACCCCACAACCCTCTGCAGTATCTTCATTCATCTGACTCTGGCCTCTTAATCGTTCGCTAAGTTCTGGAACTCCCTCCCCAAATCGCTCTACCTCCCTTTCCTGCTTTAAGATACTCATTAACAACCGACCTCTCCGGCCTAACGTTTGGTCATTGGACCTAATGGGGGGGAGGGTGGGGGGGGGGAATTTTCCAGCTGTCCCGTTGGCGGGAACCCTGTTGACAGTGGCGCGACCGGACGATACCACTGCCGGCCAATGGTGGGCCACTTTGGCCACCGCAAAACACGCAAGGGGGGGTGGGGGGTTGAGGGGGATGGAAAATCTCACCCAATATCTTTTTTGTTTATATTTCATTTTTATGATGCTCCTGTGAGGCACCAGGTCTGTTTAATTAAATTAAAGGCGCTATATCAGTATAAGGTTGTTGTTGTTGCTAGACTTGTTTATGGTACTGTTCGGTACCTTCCAGATCACAACATACCTGCACAGCTTGGAACTAACCCTCACCTCAGTCGTTAAGTTTATTCATTATTGTCACAAGTAGTCTTACATTAACACTGCAATGAAGTTACTGTGAAAATCCCCTAGTCGCCACAATCTAGTGCCTGTTCGGGTACACTGAGGGAGAATTTAGCATGGCCAATACACCCAATCAGCACGTCTTTCGGACTGTGGGAGGAAATCGGAGCACCCGGAGGAAACTCACGCAGACACGGGGAGAACGTGCAGACTCCACACACATTGCCCCTAGCCAGGAATCGAACCCAGGTCCCTGTCGCTGTGAGGCAGCAGTGCTAACCACTGTGCCACCATGGCGCTAAGTATCAGTTGGGTGGCACTGCCATAATGCCAACAACCAGGGCGATGTGAATCAAGGACTGGAACAATTCAGTTGGAAGGAATAAGAAATATGAGGGAGCTGAGATAGATAAAGTTTAGGTGTGATGATAAAAGTATGACACAAGGAAGCACTTAAAGGTGATTATTTATATAAGCCTTTTCCATTCTCTGGATGGGTCAAAATGCTTCACTAACAAATTATTTTTGAAGTACAAATGCTGTTGTTTTATAGACAGACCTGGGCGTATCTGTGTATAGATCATTGAATGTGGCAGACAGGTGGAGAGAGCAGTTCATAAAGCATTTAGTATTCTGGGCTTTATCAAGAGGGGCATCGAGTACAAGAGCAAGGATGTTATGCTGAACTTATACCAGACACTAGTTACACCTCAGCTGGAATATTGTGTACAGTTCTGGGCATCACACTATAGAAAGGATGTGAATGCATTGGAGAGACTGCAGAAGAGGGTTACAAGAATAGTTCCAGGGATGAGAGACTTTAGTTATAAGGATAGATTGGAGAGGTTGGATCTGTTCTTCTTGGAGAGAAGAAGGTTAAGAGGAAATTTGATAGAAATGTTCAATATTATGACGGGGCAAAACAGAGTAAATAGGGAGAAACTGTTCCCACATGGGAAAGGATCAAGAATGAGATGGCACAGATTTAAAGTGATTTGCAAAAGATGCAAATGTGATGCAAATGTGAAGAAACTTTTTCACACAAGTGGTTGGGGTCTGGAGTGCACTGCCTGGAAGTGTGGTGGAGGCAGGTTCAATCGAGGCATTCAGGAGGGCATTAGATGATTACTTGAATAGAAACAATCTGCAGGGGTACAGGGAAAAGGCAGGAGAATGCCACTAAGTCATGATGCTCATTTGGAGAGCTGGTGCAAAGATGATGGGCCAAATGGCCTCATTCTGTATCGTAACAGTTCTGTGATTCTGTGAAATGTGGCAGCCAATCTGCACACCGCAAGGCCCAACAAACAACAAGGAGATATTGGCCCCGTCAAACAATTCCTGCGCTGTGCTGTGTTTGTTGTAATATGCTTCTTAGGGATTGCAGCATGACATCACTAGAAAGGAAGTATGTGGTGCGATCCAGTTTGTTTTGCTTTTGCTTGCAGCAGGGGACACGCACACACATGCTCATGTGCACACGCACATACACACGTGCACGCACGCGCACACACACACACACACGCACATGCACGCACGCATGCACACACACACACACACACATACACACACACACATGCACGCACACACACACGCATGCACACACACACACATGCATACACACACATACACACACGCATGCACACGCACACACACATACACACATGCACGCACACACACGCACACACATGCATGCACATGCACATACACACACACATATGCACGCACACGCACTCACACACATACACACACGCATACACACACATACACACATGCACGAACACGCACATGCACATACACACATGCACACACACGCACAGGCACACACACACATGCACGCACATGCACATACACACACACATGCACGCACATGCACACATACACACACGCATACACACACGCACACACATACACACACACACACACACACACGCACATGCACATGCACGCACACACATGCACACACACACACATGCACACACACACACACGCATGCACACACACATGCACACACATACACACACACACACATACACACATGCACACACACGCACATGCACACACACACATACACACACGCATGCACGCACACACATACACGCACATGCACACACACACATACACACATGCACACACACGCACACACATACACACACACATACACACATGCACGCACACGCACATACACACACGCATGCATGCACACGCACACACGCACACGCACACACACACATAGCTCTACAGCTGTGATGTCTTCAAGCTTTCTATTCATTGATGTCTGTTCACATATGCCTAGAATTAATAAATGAATCCATAATGTGTTTGCACAATCCCTTCTGAGTGATTGATGTCTTTATATCATTATGAAAACACAATAGTGCTGACTGAGGGAGAAATGCTGGCCAGAATATCAAGAGGACCCCTTCTCTTCTTCAAATAAACTGGCATGGAGTCTTAAATGCCCATTTGAACAAGGCAGATGGAGTGTTGGTTTTAGCTCGGTACATTGCACCTACAGCAATGATACATGTCCTCACTACTACACTGGGTGACTATGTAGCTGATGCCCGTAGTGGGCCCACAATCAATGGCCTGTGAACCAGAGGTGAGAGTACTTCCAGCTGAGGCAAGTAACCATTTCATGTGAAATGTGTGTGCACATGTAAGATGTTTGATGTGTTAAAATTACCCTTCTGCCCTTTGAGAGTAAGCTACTTGCCCAATCTCACAACCCACTCCAGTTAAGGTGTTTGCATTCATGACTAATTGAAGTCAGGTTTCATATAATTAAGAATTAAGCCCTTACCCCCATTCCACACTGGTCCCCTTATGTCTTGGGTCAACACTGCTATTTTGTTAGAGTTGTTAACCCAATTACTCTTATAGTGGGGTTATTGGAAGAGAAGACACAGATTAAATGTTACAAATTTGCCAGGCCATGTGGAAAGAATGATTTCTGTGCCCGCTCACCAGGGAAAAGGTTACAGGCAATCCCTGCTCAGGGGATTCAGTTGATGGGGCTCTAATGGGCATGTACACCAAGGCACTGGGTGCATTGACTGGACCCCCAGGTGACCATCTACCCCTCTCAAGGAGCCTGGAGACTCCATATTGGTAGACGATATCACACAAAGCTTTGCCCTCTCTGCAACCTCTGCCTGTCTTCCATCTCTCTATCTTTCTGCACATCCAGACGTACAGGAACTGCTCCCCCACACCTGTTGTGACCTTTGTGTGGACAGATCACCAGATCCTTTGACCTCTGTGTGAGGATACAGCAACACTTCCTGTCAAATCCAGGAACTCACCACAACACCTCAGCAGGGTACTTTCAGACACTGTGCAATAGCACGAGATTCAAAACTACTCTTCATGTAATTTGGATGCCTGTCTCTTTTAAAGTTTATTTATTAGTGTCACAAGTAGGCTTACATTAACACTGCAATGATGTTACTGTGAAAATCCCCCAGTTGCTATACTCCGGCATCCCATTAGGAGGACATTTGATATTCGTCACATTATTGGCAATGGTGCCATAATTACAATCTTCTTTCGCCCAGCGACCATATAAAGGACAAGCCAATCACATAAACTTTTCCAAACTGTGCAATCGATGGATTGTGCCTTTACATTTTAAATTGATACAACTAAGGTAATTGCTACCTCAAACCATCCTCACTTGGTGGCTTCCAAACTTTGATTATTCCATCCCCGGGTACACTGAGGAAGGTTTAAGCATGGCCAATGCATCTATCCACCATGTCTTTCAGATTCCAGGAGGAAACAGGAGCACCAGGAGATACCCATGCAGAGAATGTGCAGACTCCACACAGACAGTGACCCCAAGCCAGGAATACAAACCGGAATCCCTGGCGCTGTCAGCCAGCAGTGCTAGCCATTGTGCCACCTTTTATAACATTAATAATGAGGCCCTCTTGCAGCTATATCTCTGGTAAGTGAATAGAGAGTATATACGATGGACCTGTCCAGGCCGAATTTGGATGTTGAGCCTGAAATCTAGCGGAAAGGCTAACTAACATCATGGTAATACCAATTCGGAGGCTTCCAGGGATGGCTGTGTGGATGTCCTTCCCAGTGTGGAGTGTTGGATGGGCCACACCAGAAGTAGCTGGAGGCACAACGCATCCCATTAGGGGAACATTTGACATCATCGCATTATTTCCAATGGTGCCATAATTTTAGTCCTCTTAAGCCCAGCGACCATATAAAGGACAAGCCACTCACATGAACCCTTCCTAACCGTGCAATAGGTGGATTATGCCTTTACATTTTAAATTGATACAACTAAGGTCATTGCTACCTCGAATCATCCTCACTTGTGACTTCCAAGCTTTGACTATTCCATCCCCAAACTCTTTCTGCTCCCTGAATGCTGTGCCTATATCACGATGGATCACACTCTCTCCCACTCTACCCTATTTCCATCCCAGGGCCTTAAGTTGAATCTCCCTTAGTCTTCCCTTCCTCCAATAGGAGGTGGAGCTATTCCTGTGTATCAAATCTACCGTAAGAAGTTTCACAACACCAGGTTAAAGTCCAACAGGTTTATTTGGTAGCAAATACTATTTGCTACCAAATAAACCTGTGGGACTTTAACCTGGTGTTGTGAGACTTCTTACTGTGTTTACCCCAGTCCAACGCCGGCATCTCCACATCATATCAAATCTATCCACAGAGTTGGCTGAGGATGGGGGCGGAAAGTGGGGCCGGCAGGGCCGGAGGGGGGGGGGGGGGTGGGGGGGGAGTGGGGGGGGAGCAGGGTGTGCACATTCACCATACGGGCTGCAACTGTTCAAGAAGAAGGCTGAGAATCACCATCTCAAGGACAACTAAGGCAATAAGTCCCAGTCTTCACAGGCCAAGTCTCAAGAATGAATTGAAAATAACAGCTGAGACTCTCAGCCTCACTGCTGCTGTTTTACCAGACTTCCTGCTGCTAAAGAAACCCCATCAGCCCCCCTTATAATGGTGGAAGGTGTGCTCACTGATATCACTGACTGATTAGATTCGGGTTGACAGGTGGAATCCTTTTCCTTCGAGACTCACTGAACACCAGTCGTTTCCTCACTATTCACTACTACTCCTGAATGAGGCATAAGTCAGCAAGCAGGCAGAAGGTGTATAGTTCACACAGACAATGTAAGTTCATTCAAAGTCTCCTCCAATAGTGTGAATCTGTGGCTTCCGACTGCTCCACATTAACTTGCAGCATGATATCGGGGGAAAGTGTGGATCGTGTGTTTGGCAGGGTTGACAACCGCACTGGGCTGACCTGGGGAATAGTCAGTGATGAGGAAGCAGGTGGAATTGGTGGGCTGGGTTTGAGGGTTGTGAGGGGGGGGGAGGCTGCGGGATGGGGTCTGTGGGTATAGGAATCAGCAGCTGGTGAGGTCAATGTTCTTTTAATGTGGGGCTGGGAGGAGCACGCTTGACTTTCCAGCTACACAGTCAGGTAAGCACATTTTTAAAAAAAATACCTGTTGGTTGTAGCCAAGAGTATGCCTTTTTGACTAATTCCTGCACCTTTCCATGGCATTGTAATGAGTTTATGCACCTGAAACCCCCTAATCTCATTTGACATCCACTGAATTTAAATTTGTGCCTTCTAAACAAATACCCTGACCTATCCTTTTTTGATCCAAAATGGACAACCAGGGAGGCACAGTGGCATAGTGGTTAGCATTGCTGCCTCACAGCCCCAGGGACCTGGGTTTGATTCCAGCCTTGAGTCACTGTCTGTGTGGAGTTTGCATATTCTCACCGTGTCTGCGTGGGTTTCCTCCAGGTGCTCCAGTTTCCTCCCACAGTCCAAAGATGTGCGGGCTAGGTGGATTGGACATGCTAAATTGCCTCTTAGTGTCAGAGGGATGAGCAGGGTAAATACGTGTGATTATGGAGATAAGGCCTAGGTGGGATTGTTGTAGGTGCAGGCTCGATGGGCCAAATGGCCTCCTTCTGCACTGTAGGGATTAGAACAAAGGACAAAGAACAAAGAAAATTACAGCACAGGAACAGACCCTTCAGCCCTCCAAGCCTGCACTGACTATGCTGCCTGACTGAACTAAAACCCCTACCCTTCCGGGGACCATATCCCTCTATTCCCATCCTATTCATGTATTTGTCAAGATGCCCCTTAAATGTCACTACCGTATCCGCTTCCACTACCTCCTCTGGCAACGAGTTCCAGGCACCCACTACTCTCTGTAAAAAATCTGCCTCATACATCTCCTTTAAACCTTGCCCCTCACACCCCCCTATGCCCCCTAGTAATTGACTCTTCCACCCTGGGAAAAAGCTTCTGACTATCCACTCTGTCCATGCCTCTCATAATTTTGTAGACTTCTATCAGGTCCCCCCTGAACCTCTGTCATTCTAGTGAGAACAAACCAAGTTTCTCCAACCTCTCCTCATAGCTAATGCCCTCCATCCCAGGCAACGTCCTGGTAAATCTTTTCTGTACCCTCTCCAAAGCCTCCACATCCTTCTGGTAGTGTGGCGACCAGAATTGAACACTATATTCCAAGTGCGGCCTAACTAAGGTTCTATAAAGCTGCAACATGACTTGCCAATTTTTAAACTCAATGCCCCGGCTAATGAAGGCAAGCATGCTGTATGCCTTCTTGACTACCTTCTCCACCTGCATTGCCACTTTCAGATTCTATGAACTTCACAGATTGTTTATATTAGAATCCATTTGCCACAGCTTGGCCCATTCATCCAATCTATCAATATCCTGTTGTAGTTTTATGCTGTCCTCAACACTATGTACAATGCTGCCCAATTTTGTGTCATCCGCAAATTTGGATATTTTATTTGTAATGTCATTATCCAAGTCATTAATGAATATTGTAAATAATTGAAGCCTAATTAATCAAAGGATCTTATGTGTGTTTCACACATGGGTGATGCACACCAGTTATTTGGCCTTACCAGTATGGCAGATGGAGCACAGTGGTCATGTAATTGGAATCTTATTCAGCTATTTAGTACCCAAATAATGTGGCTGTGCGGCTGAATTTCTAACCCTTGGTATTGGCTCCATACAAGGCTGTGGGGTTTGCCGATTTGCATACACCTTTATATTTCTTTTGTCACCTCTGGCCCAGTTGATAGAACTCTTGCCTTTGATTCAGAAGGCTCTTGAATTCAAGTCTCACTCCAAGGCCTGAGCACAAAAATCTGGCATGAAACTCCTGCTTGAGGGAGTGCCGCAGTGTTGAAGATGTCATCTTTTAAGTTAGGTATTAAACAAAGGCTCTGAACTGCCCTTTCAGGAGGATGTAAAAGATCCCACGCCACTATTTTGAAGAAGAGCAGGCCAAATTCTCCCAGGTGTCTTGATCAATATTTATCCCTCAATGAACATTATAGGACAATTATTTTGGGCATTATCAAATTGCTATCTTGTGGGAGATTTCTGTGTGCAAATCCATTGCCACATTACCTACTGCAATGCCCTCAAAGAGACCCATGAGGTGGCCCTCTTGGAATATGAGCTCCCTGATTGAGGTCATGATTGCCTGCCTAATCAGGGAGTCTCAGCTGTATTTGGCGATATGGTTAGCACTGCTGCCTCACACCGCCAGGGACCTGGGTTCAATTCCGGCCTCGGGTCACTGTCTGTGTGTAGAGTCTGCATGTTCTCCTCGTGTCTGCGTGGGTTTCCTCCGGGTGCTCCGGTTCCCTCCCACATTTCAAAGTTGTGTGGGTTAGATTGATTGGCCATGCTAAATTGACCCTAGTGTCAAGGAAATTAGTAGGGTAAATACGTGGAGTTACAGGAATAGGGCCTGGATGGGATTGTGGTCGGTGCAGACACAATGGGCCAAGCGCCCTCATTTTGCACTTTAGGGATTCTATCATCCTATCATTCTATTCTACGATATATTGAGGAGTGCCAGGACTACTGATACTCCAGATTTTGACTTTGTATGTTGCGGCCTGTTTTTTAATGGCGTCAGATTTGTTACATTAAAACAGGAAAATTTTCCAGCTGCACATTTTGAAAAATATGTGAATAAATGATAGTTTTCCATAAAAACAAAAAAAAAATGGAGGACGAGTTGACCCTTGAGCCTGCTTCCCCCTTAATTAAATTGTGGCTGATATCTACATCAGCTCCGTCTTCCCATTCTGTTCTCATTTTCCTTCATTTATTGCTCACAAATCTATTGCTGTCAATCTTGAATATGGTAAACCGTGACTACAATCTTGAATATGATCAAGGACTGTACATCTTGTGGACAGAAAATTCCAAAGGTTCATAACCATCTGAGGAAAGAGATTTATTCCCATTTCAGTCCAAAATGGCCACCCCCTTATCCTGAGACTATGGCCGTCTGCCTAGTTCGAGACTCTGCAGCCAGAGGATTCGATGGCTGGAATTTTCCAGGTCTAGCGCAGCAGATGAATCGGGCCATTCAAACCTCCTTTCATTTTGGCAGGAGAGGAAGATCCTGACAGCAGGGAGGGCTGGGAGATCTGGCCCAAACCTCTCAGTATCTGCCCTGTCTGACCAATGTTTTCAAAGGCTTTCATTCTACTAAACTCGAAAGAATATAGGCCCGATCCACTCAACCTCTTCTCATTCCAAGAATCAATCTGATGGTTTCTAAAGCTTTAATTTTCATGATGTCAATCAGATAAAGAGGAATATATAGAAGGAATAAGTTCCACAGCCGTTCTTCTTGGCACACTGAGGTCAATTTTATTTAATTTTTTCATTCATTGAACGTGGGCGTTGCTGGCTGAGCCAGCATGTCTTGCCAATTCCTAATTGCCTTTGAACTGAGTGGCTTGCCAGACCATTTCAGAGGGCATTTAGCTGTCAATCACATTGCTGTGGCTCTGGAATCACATGTCGACCAGACTGGTAAGGACGGCAGATTTACTTCCCAAAAGGACATTTGTGAACAGATGGGTTGTTACAACAATCGACAATGGTTCTATGGTCATCATTAGACTTTTTCCTGATTTTCTTTTTCATTGAATTCAAAATTCACCATCTTCCGTGGCAGGATTTGAACCCCAGGTCACCAGAGTATTATACTGGCTGTCTGGATTACTAGTCCAGAGACAATACCATTAGGCCACCTCCTTCCCCACTTATCTTAATGGAGATAGAATGCAGTGGTGCTTTTAAAGGTGACTGGTCAGGCCGTATCTGGATTTGGTCACTATTCCAACAGCCTCTGTGTCAATATTAAGTAATTTCCATTTTGGGTTTTTAAACAGATTCCTGCATTAGTATATTCAAGGGGCCAAATGTTTAGTGACCAACAGGTCTGCCTCTACAACACCACTCTAACACCATTCTGGTGTGGGTGGTTGGCCCTCTAATTTGAACCTCTTTACACCCGATTTTCCTTCAAAAAACACAACTGTTATGTCAAGGCGGGAGGCTAGATTGACTGAGAAACATTAAGGCACAAGAAAATTCCCAGCACATTATAAGAACATAGAAACTAGAAGCAGGAGTAAGCCATTTGGCTTTTCGAGCCATTCATTTTGATCATGGTTGATCGTCAAACTCAATATCATGATCCCCCCTTCCCCTCCCCATATCCTTTGATCCCTTTAGCCCCAAAAGTTATATCTAATTTCTTCTTGAAATCACACAATGTTTTGGCCTCAACTACTTTCTGTGGCAGTGAATTCCACACATTCACCACTCTCTGGGTGAGGAAATTTCTCCTCACCTCAGTCCTGAAAGGTTTACCCCTTATCCCCAAACTATGCCTCCCTAGTTCTGGACTCCCCCACCATCGAGAACATTCTTTCTGAATCTACCCTGTCTAATCCACGTGGAATTATCAGGAAGGCAGGACAGTAAATTGCAATGAGGAAATAAGAACCTTACAAATGGATATAGATAGGCTAGGAGAGTGGGCCAAAATGTGGCAAATGGATTTTAGCGTGGATAAGTGTGAAGTCATGCATTTTGGTCAGAAAAATGGGAAGGCGACATATTATCTAAATGGGGAGAGACATCGGGGTGCTCCAGTGCAGAAGGATCTGGGTGTCCTCATTCATAGGTCACAGAAAACCAGCATGAGATAATAAAGGAAGTGAATGGAATGTTAGCATTTATAGCTAAAGGAATAGAATATAAAGGTAAGGAAGTATTGTTGCAACTATACAAGGCATTGGTGAGGCCGCACTTGGAGTATTGTGCACAGTTTTCGTCCCCTTATTTGAGGAAAGATGTAGTGGCATTGGGGACAGTTCAGAGGAGGTTCACTCGATTGATTCCAGAGATGAGGGGTTTGTTGTATGAAGAGAGATTGAACAGTTTAGGCCGATACTCTCTGGAATTTAGAAGAAGGAGGGGATATCAAATTGAGGAAAACAAGATGATAAAAGATAGGGATAGGCACCTCTTGTGGGGTGTTCAAAAATCATAGAATCCCTACAGTGCAGAAGGAGGCCATTCGGCCTATCAAGACTGCACCAACAACAATCCCATCCAGGCCCTATCCTTCTAACCCCACATATTTACCCTGCTAAACACCCATGACACTAAGGGGCAATTTAGCTTGGGCAATCCACCTAACCTGCACACCAGAGGAAACCCACGCAGACACAGGGAGAACATGCAAACCCCACACCGACAGTAGCCCAAGGCCAGAATTGAATCTGGGTCCCTAGCGCTGTGAGGCAGCAGTGCTAGCCACTGTGCCACCGTGCTGCCCTCGGGCGAGAGGTCATAGTCTTAGGATAAGGGGTAGCAAAATTTGAAACAGAGTTGAGGAGAAACTACTTCTCCCAAAGGGTTGTGAATCTGTGGAATTCGCTACCCCAAAGTGCAGTGGATGCTGGGAGAGTGAGAAAATCTAAGGAGGAGTTAGACAGATTTTTAAATAGTAATGGGTTGAAGGGTTAAGGGGAGAAGGCAGGAAAATGGGGATGAGGAGCATATCAGCCATGATCGAATGGCGGAGCAGACTCAATGGGCCGAATGGCCTAATTCTGCTCCGATATCCTATGAACCTATGAAGGAAGGAGAGTAACTGGTGTAAGGACAATGGAGGCTCACCTGTACCAGGAAGACTAGAACATTTGACTGAGGCATTGCCTGACACTGTGCAAAGCCGCGTTTGAATTATTGAGTAATTTTGGACAGCCTACCTGGAAAACATTATTGTTATTGAGAAACCTCGATAAAGATTAGAGGCACATATTGCCTGACAAGCCCAAGGTTGAAAAGAATAGAGGAGAAGATGAGGTAAATGAGGAAGGATTGACTGGCTGAACGATAAATTAATGTTTTTTTCTGATGGTTTTCAGAGAGGACCAACCAATTCTGGGGAAAATCATGTCATATTGATAACATAACAAGGTTAACTTTGAAGTCCAGTAGCAGCACCAAGCAAGCTGAATACAAACTAAGCAAGCCTAGACTCCCCCTAATGGTTCAATGGGTAAAAACACGCAAAATAAAGTCTCGGGACACAAAATTGGATCCCAAAGCAGCACTGGGCCCAGTTTTACGGAAGCATTGAAGCAAGAAAATAGCGCCCACCATGTTTCTGGCCACCTCCGATACACCCCCTACAGCACTGCATACTCAGAAGACCATCAGCGCAGCCCTGTCACTGGGAGCGTTCCAGGGACGGAGGAACATAGCAACATAGGAATTAGGAGCAGAAGTAGGCAGTTCAGCCTTTGAGCCTGTTCCACTATTCAATCCGATTTCTTCCTGGTCTCAAATCCACCTCCCTACTTGTACCCCATGTCCCTTTGTCAGGGCTTGACTTTCACACAAGATCAACCATTGTTCGAGTACGTACAGCATGTACTTGGAGACCTTGGTTTTTGTCTGGCGTGGTCTCAGATTGAGTCCAAAGATGTGCGGGTTAGGTTGATTGGCCATGCTAAAGTTGCCCTTAGTGTCCTGGGATGCGTAGGTTAGAGGGATTAATGGGTAAATATGTAGGGACATGGGGATAGGGCCTGGGTGGGCTTGTGGTCGGTGCAGACTCGATGGGCCGAATGGCCTCTCTCTGTGCTGTAGGGTTTCTAAGTTTCTTGAGCAGCAGGGCGGCACGGTGGCACAGTGGTTAGCACTGCTGCCTCACAGTACCAGAGATCCAGGTTGGATTCCTGGCTTGGGTCACTGTGTGTGTGTGGAGTCTGCACATTCTCCCCGTGTCTGCGTGGGTTTCCTCCGCATGCTCAAGTTTCCTCCCACAGTCCAAAGATGTGCGGATTAGGTTGACTGGCCATGCTAAATTAACCCTAGTGTAAAGGGATTAGCAAGGTAAATATGTGGGCTTACGGGAATAGGGCCGGGGTGGGCTTGTGGTCGGTGCAGACTCGATGGGCCGAATGGCCTCTCTCTGTGCTGTAGGGTTTCTAAGTTTCTTGAGCAGCAGGGCGGCACGGTGGCACAGTGGTTAGCACTGCTGCCTCACAGTACCAGAGATCCAGGTTGGATTCCTGGCTTGGGTCACTGTGTGTGTGTGGAGTCTGCACATTCTCCCCGTGTCTGCGTGGGTTTCCTCCGCATGCTCAAGTTTCCTCCCACAGTCCAAAGATGTGCGGATTAGGTTGACTGGCCATGCTAAATTAACCCTAGTGTAAAGGGATTAGCAAGGTAAATATGTGGGCTTACGGGAATAGGGCCGGGGTGGGATGGTGGTCAGTGCAGACTTGATGGGCCAAATGGCCTCCTTCTGCACTGTAGGGATTCTATGATCTTCTGCTTGAAACCATTCAGTGATTCAAACTCCATTGCCATGTGCTGCACTAACATCAAACAGCCTTACTGACTATTTTGACATTACTTTCAGAAAGTTTGTAGGTTTGGGGTTGCTGGTGGTAAGAATTCTCTGCTGACCCCTCCCAGTTCAACACATGTTCAGCAGCATGATGGTCACATTCCCAACCCCCACACCACCGCCTCCTCCTCCCCCCCGCCCCCCCCCCCCCCCCCCCCCCCACCCCCACCCCTGCCCCCGGCCACCTAACCAACAGCAACTAACAATTGTTTTTGACTTACCTTGATTTGATTTGATTTATTATTGTCACGTGTATTAGTATACAGTGAAAAGTATTCTTTCTTTGCGCTATGCAGACAAAGCATTCCATTCATAGGGATGGAAATGAGAGAGTGCAGAATATAGTGTTACAGTCATAGCTAGGGTGTAGAGAAAGATCAACTTAATGTGAGATAGGTTCATTCAAAAGTCTGACGGCAGCGGGGAAGAAGCTGTTCTTGAGTCGTTTGGTACGTGACCTCAGATCTTTGTATCTTTTTCCTGACGGAAGAAGGTGGATGAGAGAATGTCCGGGGTGCGTGAGGTCCTTGATTATGCTGGCTGCTTTTCCAAGGCAGCGGGAAGTGTAGACAGTATCAACGGATGGGAGACTGGTTTGAGTGATGGACTGGGCTTCATTCACGACCCTTTGTAGTTTCTTGCGGTGTTGGGCAGAGCAGGAGCCATACCAAGTGGTGATACAACCAGAAGTCATGCTTTCTGTGATGCATCGGTGCTTTGGGTGGTGTTAAATCTCTTAGTACTGAAGTGTCTCCTCAGGAATGACTCCACAGCCAGGTGTCAGGGAACACACATCTTTATTCAGTCGACTCGCTCCACACTCCAAACATTGACTGCCCACTCAGGGTAGTTCCCAACCAGCTCACCCTACGCCCAGGTCACATGACCCATTCCCTTAAAGGGGCAATGCCCCAACATACATAACAGCTGGCAGCTCCACCTGACACAGGAGCAGCATCTGAGCTGATTCTGAAGTAACGAACTGTCCTTCCATCCCTACCTGGCTACAGACCACTTGTCAGATACTACATGCTGACTCTATATTAGGGTGTAAAGTGGGTACAGTGCCAGTACCTGAGCTGTTGTCTAGGAGCATTATATTAGCTGGTGGCCTTTCCTTATCAGTGATGGGATTTACCCTCTCTCGTCCTCCTGGGTGTGCTGCAGCTGACTAGATGGCTGTTTGTGGGTACTTGAATGCATAAAATCAGGAAGGAATGGTTAGAACATAGAACATAGAACAGTACAGCACAGAACAGGCCCTTCGGCCCACGATGTTGTGCCGAGCTTTATCTGAAACCAAGATCAAGCTATCCCACTCCCTATCATCCTGGTGTGCTCCATGTGCCTATCCAATAACCGCTTAAATGTTCCTAAAGTGTCTGACTCCACTATCACTGCAGGCAGTCCATTCCACACCCCAACCACTCTCTGCGTAAAGAACCTACCTCTGATATCCGTCCTGTATCTCCCACCACGAACCCTATAGTTATGCCCCCTTGTAATAGCTCCATCCACCCGAGGAAATAGTCTTTGAACGTTCACTCTATCTATCCCCTTCATCATTTTATACACCTCTATTAAGTCTCCCCTCAGCCTCCTCCGCTCCAGAGAGAACAGCCCTAGCTCCCTCAACCTTTCCTCATATGACCTACCCTCCAAACCAGGCAGCATCCTGGTAAATCTCCTCTGCACTCCTTCCAGCGCTTCCACATCCTTCCTATAGTGAGGTGACCAGAACTGCACACAATATTCCAAATGTGGTCTCACCAAGGTCCTGTACAGTTGCAGCATAACCCCACGGCTCTTAAACTCCAACCCCCTGTTAATAAAAGCTAACACACTATAGGCCTTCTTCACAGCTTGATGTAATGATGTAAGGCATGACGTTCATGCTCATGCAACATGCAACTTGTACATGATAGCAGAATAAGTGTGAGGTAGGAATGTATAACGGCCATAGGATGGGAACGTACCATCAGCCTGGAATTTTTTATTCATTCGTGGGACCTGGGCATCACTGGTGGCCAACATTTATTGCCCATCTTTAGTTGCCCGAGGGCAGTTGAGAGTCAACCACATTGCCGTGGCTTTGGCATCACATGTAGACCAGACCAAGTAACGACTGCAGATTTCCTTCCATAAAGGACATCAGTGAACCAAATGGGCTTTTTCCAACAATGGTTTCATCGTCATCAGTAGATCCTTAATTCCAGATATTTTTTATTGAATTTAAATTCCATCATCCACCATGGCAGGATTTGAACCCAGGTCCCCAAAACATCAGTTGAGTTTCTGGATTAATAGTCTAGCGATAATACCACTAGTCCATCCCCTCTCCTTGGATGATCTCAACAATACCAGATGCAACTCGCTCTGTAGCAATCAACCCCATGTTTCAGAGGACTATTTCTTCCACTGCGCTTAGTGCATGAATGCCTGACCCCCATTGATTCTCTGTTTTGTTGCAGAAGAGAGAGTGCAGAATGTCAATGATTGCGTTGCATTGGGTGATGATCATGCCACAGCTGAATAGTTGGAGGTAGGTGGACAGAGAAAGACATAAGTGTGAGATTGGCTGCACTGGGAGGTGTCTGAGGGTGAGGTGAAGGATGCAAATGTTAAGTGTGAGTCCTGAGTATTTGGGAGTACTGCACACTCAGTGATGGCGGTAGCGATGTGGGGCGCAGCATGAGAGGTCTGTGATGTTGTGGGAATGAGATATCATGTGTAGAAGCATTGACAACCTATACATGGTCATTGCATCTATTGCAGGAATGTTGCCATGTCTCTGGGAACCCTTGCTCCCACTCACTTCATCCTTGAAGGCTTTCTGGTTCCCCGTGGAAATATAAACTCTCCTTATGTCCACCTCCAATGATGAGGGTTTCCAGCACTGCATCTGTAAACCAGGATGCCCTTTCTCTCTACCCTGGTGTTTCACCTCCCCTGGTTCCAAGGTCCCTCGTGTAACGCGGTGGTGGGTCTAAAGAGATGGGGATGGGGGCATGCGGAGATAGATTGTACACAGATCCAGAATCCACTGACTGGGATGAGCTGAGATGAATCACCTGTTTTCTTTTTCTACCATGGTGTCAGACTCTGCGAGGTATCACCAGATAAACAGGGTGTGGGATTTAAATGGGCAGCTCTTTCAAAAAGCCAGCACTGGGGTGAGGGTCAAATGGCCTCCTGCACGGTAAGATTCTCTGGCTCTTCAATTGAGTGGACCTGAAGATAATCCAGGAAGGTGTTAATAGGTACTTTACAGAATATCATTCTCATTCCAGAGGATCACGAGCCTCTTCAATCTGGGTAAAAATAAATAACGTAGATTGCAATTTCAGAAGTATTAAAGCTTTTGCTCGATTATCATAATGGGCGAGGGCAAAATTTCACATTTTTTTCATCTTCCTCGACATTCTATGTTTAGTTAATCAACCATTATAACTCTGAGGAATCAACAGAAGATAGATTAGTAGCAACTTAATGAGATTTTCTATTAAGCTGAAACGCAGACAGCGAGCAGTTCTGTTTAACTCCACATGTTTCAGTGGAAAGCTTTCTTTCACTGAGGGGAGGGGCGCGGGGGAAGGGCAGAATAATAAAAAAGACTTACATTTATATAACCACCTTACATCACCTCTAGTTGTTCCAATAGAACGTTATATGTGATGAAGTATGTTTGGATGCAGCCACTGTTGTAAAGTAGGAGGTGCGGCAGCCAATTTGTGCACAGCAAGATCCCACTAATGACCAATCATTTCCTTTTTGTTCTGTGATGTTGTTTGGGCTATAAATATTGGCGAGCATACGAGAGAGAACTTTCTGGCACATCATCTAAATGACCAGGTGTTTTTTACAATGTACCAGAGAGACAGAGGTGTCTTGGCTACATGTCTCAATCAAAAGACATTGGGTGGGATTTTCCAGCACTTCCCACCAGCGGAATCTTCTAATCCCGCCGCTGACGGCCACAGCCGCCCCCCCCCCCCCCCGCCCCCCCCCCGCAACTGGTTCTCCGTCGACATCGGTGGAATGGGAAGATCCCACCGGCAGCCTCTGCCACTGGAAAGCATACTGTGGAGAAGCTGGAAAATGGTACCCAGTACCTTAGCCATGGTGGCACTCCCCCAATACTGCTGTGACATGTCAGCCTGGGCTCTTCCCTCAAGCCACAGGAGTGGGACTTGAACATTGAATTTCTGAATGAAAAGTAATTGAGTACAATTAAAAATTGATCCTCGTTGTCTTCTCAACCATGGCCCCCCAATTCCTGCTTCCCACCCCCACCCCGCATGGCCCCTCTTTTCCTCAGTGACAAATCAAGGCACTTCCATGCCCATTCACCCAATATGCACTCTGTACAGAACCAGGACACTTCAGTAGCAATGGACATATGTGCGACTGTTTAAAAAAAATCTCCCAGTCATGATTTTGTTTTAAAAAACCCAGACCTGAGTTTTGCGCCCATGCGGGGCACATACTCAGCACTCCCGGAAGCGGGAAGTGTAGACGGAGTCAATGGATGGAAGGTTGGTTTGTGTGATAGACCAAGCTACGTTCACAATCCTTTGTAATTTCTTGTGGCGATGGCCAAGTGGTATTATCGCTGGACTATTAATCCAGAAACTCAGCTAATGTTCTGGGGACCCGGGTTCGAACCCTGCCACGGCAGATGGTGGAATTTGAATTCAATTAAAAAGAAAAAAAAATCTGGAATTAAGAATCTACTGATGACCATGAAACCATTGTCGATTGTCGGAAAAACCCATCTGGTTCATTAATGTCCTTTAGGGAAGGAAATCTGCCATCCTTACCCAGTCTGGCCTACATGTGACTCCAGAGCCACAGTAATGTGGTTGACTCTCAACTGCCCACCAAGGGCAACTAGGGATGGACAATAAATGTTGGCCAACCAGTGACACACATGTCCCATGAATAAAGAAAATGCACAAAATTCACGTCTGGCTGCAATTAGCCCCAGAATGTGATTGCACACTGGCTGGCCAATTAATGGGGCAGTCCATGTGAAACATGCGCTGAGAAAGGCTTAACATAGCCAGGGAGGGTGGGAAGAGGGCGGGCGCTGAGAAACGGGAGAGTATGGGCTGGCACTCCTAGTGTGCTTGCTCAGGGGGACAGCCGCTGCTGAGCTGTCTCAGAGAGCCAAAGATTTGTACAAAATTAAATGGCAATAAAAAAAGCCTAGCAAACAGTGTCTGGGCAATGCACTCAAAAACAAACCTTCACCCCAGACATTTCTTTTAATTTTATTCCAGCCGTGACATTTCATCCCACCCTAGATTTAGTTTGGAGCTAAAACGTAAAGGCCGCCTAGCCAATTGGTCCTTGCGACAACCTGAAAAGTAGACAGGCCATATAAAATAGCTTTTAATGGCTAGCTTTTTCATTTTAACTCTCACCAATTTCTACAGATTCACCATAGAAAGCATCCTTTCCGGATGTATAAGAACATAAGAACTAGGAGCAGGAGTAGGCCATCTGGCCCCTCGAGCCTGCTCCGCCATTCAATAAGATCATGGCTGATCTTTTTGCGGACTCAGCTCCACTTACCCGCCCGCTCACCATAACCCTTCATTCCTTTACTGTTCAAAAATTTATATATCCTTGCCTTAAAAACATTTAATGAGGTTGCCTCAACTGCTTCATTGGGCAGGGAATTCCACAGATTCACAACCCTTTGTGTGAAGAAGTTCCTCCTCAACTCAGTCCTAAATCTGCTTCCCCTTATTTTGAGGCCATGCCCCTAGTTCTAGTTTCACCAGCCAGTGGAAATAACTTCCCTGCTTCTATCTTATCTATTCCCTTCATAATCTTATATGTTTCTATAAGATCTCCCATCATTCTTCTGAATTCCAATAAGTATAGCTCCAGTCTACTCAGTCTCTCCTCATAAGCCAACTCTCTCAACTCTGAAATCAACCTAGTGAATCTCCTCTTCACCCCATCCAGTGCCAGTATATCCTTTCTCAAGTAAGGAGACCAAAACTGTACACAGTACTCCAGGTGTGGCCTCACCAGCACCTTATACAGCTGCAACATAATCTCGCTATTTTTAAACTCCATCCCTCCAGCAATGAAAGACAAAATTCAATTTGCCTTCTTAATTACCTGCTGCACCTGCAAACCAACTCCTTGAGATTCCTGCACAAGGACACCCAGGTCCCTCTGCACAGCAGCATGTTGCAATTTTTTACCATTTAAACAATAGTCCATTTTGCTGTTATTCCTACCAAAATGGATGACCTCACATTTACCAACATTGTACTCCATCTGCCAGACCCTCGCCCACTCACTTAGACTATCTATATCCCTTTGCAGACTTTCAGCGTCCTCTGCACACTTTGCTCTTCCACCCATCTTCGTGTCATCTGCGAATTTTGACACACTACACTTGGTCTCCAACTCCAAATCATCTATGTAAATTGTAAACAATTGCGGTCCCAACACAGATCCCTCAGGTACACCACTCTTTGCTTTCTGTTAGTTAATCAATCCTCTATCCAAGCTAATACATTACCTGTAACACTGTGCACCTTTATCTTATGTAGCAGTCTTTGGTGCGGCACCTTGTCAAATGCCTTCTGGAAATCCAGATACACCACATCCACAGGTTCCCCATTGTCCACTGCACATGTAATGTTCTCAAAGAATTCCACCAAATTAGTTAAACATGACCTTCCCTTTATGAACCCATGCTACGTCTTACCAATGGGACAATTTATATCCAGATGTCTCGCTATTTCTTCCTTGATGATAGATTCAAGCATTTTCCCGACTACAGAAGTTAAGCTAACCGGCCTATAGTTGCCTGCCTTTTGTCTACCTTCTTTTTTAAACAGTGGCGTCACATTTGCTGTTTTCCAATCTGCAGGAACAACTCCAGAATGCAGCGAATTTTGGTAAATTACCACTAGTGCATTTGCTATTTCTCCCGCCATCTCTTTTCGTACCCTGGGATGCATTCCATCAGGACCAGGAGACTTGTCTACCTTTAGCCCCATTAACTTGCCCAACACTACCTCTTTCGTGATAATGATAGTTTCTAGGTTCTCACCTGCCATAGCCTTCCTGTCATCAATTTTTGGCATGTTATTTGTGTCTTCCACTGTGAAGACCGACACAAAATACCTGTTCAATGCCTCAGCCATTTTCTCATTTCCAGTTATTACATCCCCCTTCTCGTCCTCTAAAGGACCAATGTTTACTTTCGCCACTCTTTTTCGTTGGGACATGCGGTCGACATCTTCTCATGTGCTTTCACCCGCCTCTGGGTCATGCACGTGCCTACCCGAGCAACTCAAATTTCTGGTCCTGGTGTTGCTGCAATCCTATAAAAGCTCGATAAACTAGATCTTTAAAGTATCCATTTCAAAAGATATAAACACTTCTTGACACCTCTTTGCCTCATGCAAATAAACTTTGTGAACTATAGACAAAACAGAAAAACAGCTTATTATAGCATCATAAAGCTATCAATCAGGCAAAATGTTCCCTCCTCCCTCCCTAGCTGTGTCAACAAATTAAGACCTATTGAGGGAGTCTGACTTCTAATCTGACCCATTCCACAGAACAAAATCCCAACTGCGAGCGGCTATTTTTAATGGTCAGAGTCACGGAGCCAGGAATTCGCCTATCTCTGCACACCTGACCTGGGAGCCAAAATCGGCAAGAAACAGACCCGGTTCCTATTTCCCACCACGGGCAGCATGGTGGCACAGTGGTTAGCACTGCTGCCTCACAGTGCCAGGGACCCGGGTTCAATTCCGGCTTCGGGTCGCTGTCTGTGTGGAGTTTGCACGTTCTCCCCATGTCTGCGTGGGTTTCCTCCGGCTGCTCCGGTTTCCTCCCACAGTCTAAAGATGTACTAGTTAGGTTGATTGGCCATGCTAAATTGCCCAGGGTGTCAGGGGGGTTAGCAGAGTAAATATATGTGGGGTTACGGGAATAGGGAGGGCCTGGGTGGGATTATGGTTGGTGTAGACTTAATGGGCCGAATGGACTCCTTCTGCACTGTAGGAGTTCTATTCTATTCACTTGGTGAAAATCCAGCACTTAGTTTCTCTGAGACAGCAGAATATCTCGGAGTGGGGTGGGGGAGAAGGTTAAAATCCCGGAGCGAGGGACAAGGATGCAGTTATGGCCAACATTAAAAGGGGGACTGAGTGCTTGACTGAAAAGTCAGTTTCTCTTTCAGAGAATTTTAAATGAAATGAACTGGGGAGATTGTTGGGAAGAGATTTCTAAAAGCTGACAGTGTAGGGACTGAAGGATGAGGAGAGCAGGCGAAGCAAGAAACAAACAGTGCAATGATGCATGTTCACAGGCTTCGTTTGTGAATATAAAAAGGATTTATTAATAAGCAAACAGCAGCCTCATGGCTGCACCTGGCTCCCGACATCTCTCATGCCAAAGAGGACTCCAACCCCCAGGGTGATTACCCACTCTGAGTCCCAATTGGTCACACAGGCCATGTGACCCTTACTCGGCTGTGTTGCCCTTAAAGGGACAATCACCACCAAGAGTAAGATCAAGAACAGGATTGTTTGGAGATAAAATCCTGGAAAAATGGATCAGACATTTCGGTGCAGGACTTGAGCAGTACTGATCTGTAGTGAGATGTTAAACCCAGGTCTTGCCTGCCTCTTTAGGTGGGTGTCATATATCAGGCGATAGCATTCGAAGCAGAGCAGACAGCGTTGTTGACATTCACAGAATCACAGAATTGTTGCAGTGCAGAAGGAGGCCATTTGGCCCATTTTGTCTCCGCATGAGGAATTCACTTTGTGCCAATCTCCCACCTGCTCCGTGTAACCCTGCTGTTGAGAGATCCTGTGTATGGTTTGCTTCATCTAGGCAAAGACTTCATTTTAAGATATTTCTGCCTATGCGATTACATTTAAATGCCCGACTGTAGGAGTTAACTAACACTTGACTACATTTTAAAACTCAGAAGGCATGCTGGGTTAGCTAGAAATTGACTGCAATTTTGAAGGGTACAATGCAAGCAAAACAGGCTTTTCATAAACAACATCTGCAAGGCCTGGTTGGCCAAGTTGGAGACAGCATGTGCAAAACAATTTTGATAACAAGATAACAGGTGACATATATTATAGTTTCAGCTGTGTGGTTGCAGTTCAGCTTTGTTTTTGAGTTCTGTGTGATCAGTACAGGGCTGGCAGAAAAAGCCAGCCTCTCTCCACCTCTCTCTTTCTTTTCTCTTTTGTAATGATTTAATTTTAAGTTCTGTTCAATAAAAGAAATTCACTCAACATGGTACCAGTGCTGTCCTCATCTGTTCAAAGGAAAGAATGGACCCCACACCTGCACATTTTTCCTTTTCAGACAACAATCTAATTCTTATTTAAAAGCTTTGATTTGACCTCCCTTCACCACACTCTCGGGCAGTGTATTCTGTACAGCAAAGGGTTAACTTGAATGACAGCTGCTGAGCATGTGCGTGAGGAGCAAGGTCACAGTGCTGTCACTCATTGACTGAAGATGATTGAGAAGCATCTTAGAGAGTAAGCTCCAGTCATGGCTTGGTCTTGTTTAACCTTAGTGAATAGTTAGTTTATAAATAAATGTATTTTCCACAAAAAAACCCCACTGCCTCCAGCAAGGTTTCTTCCAGAGTGAGAAGCTAACAAATCCCACGATAAAACCACAGTAACAGACATTGCAGACCTTAGCCACTCGCTGAATGAAAAAGTTTTTTTCATCTTGTCTTTGCTTCTTTTGCCAAACTGTCCAAAGTTCTTCCCTCAACCAGCACCAAACAAAATCAGTCATCTTTTATTCAATGATGTGGCTAATGTAGTTGATGTTGTGCATGTGAATTTCATAAGACACATGTATAGTTTTGGTCACCCTGTTATAGGAAAGATATTGATAAACTGGAATGAGTGCCAAGAAGATTTACGAGGGTGCTGCCAGGACTAGTGGGCCTGAGTTACAGGGAACGGTTGGCCAGGCGAGGACTTTATTCCTTGGAAGGTTGGAAAATGAAGGGTGAATCATAGAATCTCTACAGTGAAGAGGAAGGTCATTCGGCCCATCGAGTCTGTACTGACCACAATCCCACCCAGGCCCTATTCCAGTAACCCCACATATTTACCCTGTTAACCCCCTAGGGTCAATTTAGAATGGCCAATTAACCTAACCCACACATCCTTGGACCTTGGGTGATCTTATTGAGGTGTATAAAATCATGAGGGGCATAGATAGGATGAACGCACATAGTCTTTTCCCCAGGGAAGGAAAATTGAAAACTCAAGGGCATGGGTTTGAGGTAGGAGGGGAAAAATTTAAAAGGGACCTGAGGGTCCCAACTTCTTCACTCAGAGGGTTGTGCACATATGGAATTAGGCTGGCAGAGAAAGTGGTTGAGGCAGGTTCAATAACAACGTTTAAAAAGCATTTGGATAAGTACATGGATGGGAAAGGATTAGAGGGATGTGGGTCAAACGTGGGCAATTGGGACTAGCTGGGAGGGCACCATGGTCTGGTTAGGCCGAAGAGTGCTGTATTGCTCTGTGACTCTATGCCATTTGACAAAGTACCACACAGTGGTTGGTTAGCAAAATAAAAGCCATGGATTAAAGTTACAGTGGCAACTTGGATACAAATTAGGAAAGAAAGCAGAGACTAGTGGAGGAACGTTGTTTCTCAGAAGGGAGTATTCAATGGTGTTACCCAGGAGCTGTGTTGGGATTGCTGCTATATTCTGTGGATATTAATGACCTGAACTTGGGTATACAAAGGCAGCATTTCACAGTTTGCCAATACTGCAAATTCGACAAATTTGAGATATCAGCAATCAGGGTTTGGTTGAGGAAACAGTTTTTAGTGTCTATCCAGCACATCAAAGTTGATTTTGCAGGAAATTTGCCAGAATGAATGTGGAGCTGGTTTCAAGAAAGATGGTGAAGTTTGATTGGCAATCCTCCCTTTGGATCTGGAGGTTACAATAAAGGCATTGCTGATGGAATTTCTTTCATCCCCTTATGTGTCACTGATACACAGTCCAGTTCTCGCAACCACCCTTTCTCTGTGGGCACCCTTAGGGAAACCAGCCCCAGCTTTAGACACTCTCCAGCTGAGATGAGGGGCCATTGCATCCCATCTATGACTGGAACTCTATATCTTCCTTCTTGTCATTGCATTGGGCTGTTGGACTAATTGGCTGGCACAGTAGCACAGTGGTTAGCACTGCTGCCTCACAATGCCAGGGAGCCAGGTTCGATTCCTGGCTTGGGTTACTGTCTATGTGGAATCTGCATGTTCTCCCTGTATTTGCATGGGTTTCCTCCGGGTGCTCCGATTTCCTCCCACAGCTCTGAAAGATGTGCTGGTTAGGCGGATTGGCCATGCTAAATTCTCCCTCAGTGCACCAGAGTGGGGCGACTAGGGGATTTTCACAGTAAGTTCATTGCAGTGTTAATAACACTAATAAATAAACTTTAATTTGTCCTTTTGGTATGAATATTGTGCCTCATATAGCTTCAATCTTATTGTTGAGGGCTTCATTTTCAGACCACCATGTTGAACCATTTCACACACACCTGTGAAGGTCATGATGTTCCATAATGCACCTGTATCTATCTGACACTTCTTATTTGCTTGGTACTATCCCTCTGCGACCATCATTGTAACAGTCACTAATCATTTGTCTCCTGTAGACTTGACCAAACTAACCAGTTGGATTGTGTACTGTTCTTGATCAGACTCTTCAGCTGATGTCTCTCCAATGCCTCTCTGTTTGGCTTGTTTTGCTTTTTTTCTTACCAAGCACTGGTGTGCAAAATGATTCAGCTTTTTGCTGTTAAAGGATTGCTTTCCCCACACTGGACAATCCTTCTGCTCCTGGGGATGTAGTCCTCCACAGTATTTGTCTGTTATTGTTCCGCTCTTCAGTTTGGACTGTCTCTCAGCATAATGTATCTCCTGGTCTGCTCTACCATACATATGCTGACGTTTCTGCATTGTGAAACACGTCTATCACTTCGTTTAGCGTCAGTATCCCATCCTTCAGTAGATTTGTTCTCATTGAGGGGGTCGTCCATGCCTAAGACTCAGGGCAGCATGGTGGCACAGTGGCTAGCACTGCTGCCTCACAGCACCAAGTTTTGTTGACTTGTGGAAGTCATATATTAGTATAGATTGGTATCTGATGGTTGGCATTGACATGGAGGGCTGAAGGGCCTGTTTCTGTGCTGTATATTTGGTCTAGTTTGTAGAAGGCTGAACTGGTTCAGCTGATCCAGTTAGACCTCTTCATCAATGGTGGCTATTTGAGAGAGGCTATTAAATTTGGAAAGAGTGCAACACATTCCAGAGTCTCTCCTTCATGGTAGGTGGCATATTGGACTGCCCAGTTATGGGTTGATATATGAATTTTGCTTTGACAACTTTCAGCAACAAGCTAAGCACTTTGTATGCACAAATCTGACATTCAAGAACAGGGAGTGCAAGAACCCTCCATCCCAATCAGAAATATCACTCGTTCTCCATAATTGCAGGGAACTGGCAATGTGGGTGGGAACTCTTGGCCGTGCGCGGTCCAAGACTGGAAATAACCGCCCGAGCTCAACGGACGTCAAATTTTCTGTCTCGCTCACTACGATTCCCATGGCGGGCGAGGTGGGAACGTTCCAGCCCTGGTCTTTGCAGTAGGGTTAGCAACTGTTCTAATCTCTCCCTTGCATTGAATCCCAAAGAAAATTGAATTCGCATTCTGACGAGGTTGCGCTATCTGTAAATAAATTATGAAGAGAATAATGGAATACCTGGGGGGTGATTACAAAGCAGTCAACTCATAAAACAGTTCAGGTGACCTTGTAAATGAGATCAAAAAGCTCAAGTGGTTTATAAGTGTCCTCTGGTCCCTGATGTGATCGAGCAGCCATTAAATCACTCCGGGGTATCTGCTAATTTTCCTATAATACAAAATGTGCTGTAATGTTTCAGAGATTTGCTTTCAGTTTTGAGCCCAATTTTGTGGCAGTGCTGATGCTCAATGTTCCATTAAGGCTGGATGATGCTGGCACTGAATGACTAACAATTCTGATATTGTTACAATTCATGTGGGAAAGTTGTAAGTGGTTATTGGGAATTTCCATTGATGTGTGTGTGTGTGTATATCTGTGTGCATGTATCTGTGCATCTGTGCGTATATGTGTGTCTGTGTATATATGTGTGTTTGTGTGTGTGGCTGTGTGTGTGTGGGTGCGTGCATGTATGTGTATGTGGGTGTATCTGTGTGTATGTCTGTGTATCTATGCGTATGTGTATGTGTCTGTATGTGGGAGTGCATGTGTGTATGTGAGTTTGCGTGTGTATCTATATGCATGTGTGTTTGTGTATCTGTGCATGTGTGTTTGTGTGTTTGCCTGTGTACTTGTGTGTGCATGTGTGTGTGTGTTTGTGTATCTGTGCATGTGTGTAGGTGTGTGCATGTATGTGTCTGTGTGAGTGTATCTGTGTGTATGTCTGTGTATCTATGCGTATGTGTATGTGTCTGTATGTGGGAGTGCATGTGTGTATGTGAGTTTGCGTGTGTATCTATATGCATGTGTGTTTGTGTATCTGTGCATGTGTGTTTGTGTGTTTGCCTGTGTACTTGTGTGTGCATGTGTGTGTGTGTTTGTGTATCTGTGCATGTGTGTAGGTGTGTGCATGTATGTGTCTGTGTGAGTGTATCTGTGTGTATGTCTGTGTATCTATGCGTGTGTGTGTGTGTGTGTGTGGGTGTGGCCTAGATATGGTTTGATATGCAGAAATAGGAGAATTTCTGGCTCTATCAGCCCCATGTTTAAAAATCGTTGCACGCAGTTGGGACTTTCATTTGGGGTGGGGGGGGGTTGGATCTGTGGCTGCATTAGTAGTCAGGCCTGTTGCCCCCAGAGTGAGTGTGAAAACTGCTAGGTGTGAAGATGGGCTGGGTAGAAAACCTGCCTCTGTACTCAGGCACTTTGAATAACATTCTGGGCCTCACCCCTCTCACCCACATACCCCTTCCATGCCAAACTATACCATCTTGTGCCTCCCACTTACATCCTATAGTCCCTCATGCTCCTATGCCAACCCATGCCCCTCTTTCTGACCATCCACAGCCCTTCATATCACCTATGCCCCAAATCCCCATAGCCCTATATAGCTCCTTGGCCAACTTAATGCTAACATGACAACTTATGCTCCCCACCCACCAGCCTTTGCCTCTAACTCCTCCCCCCATGCCAACTCACCTGCTATCTTTTGGCAGTTCTTTGACAGCATTGACAGTTCCTTGACAGCTTTGACTGTTCCAATGAGTTTATGCACTTTTTAGCAAAGTGTAATTTACCCTAGTGGATGCTTTACCTATCCCAATAGGTGCCTTACTTTTTCCAGGACCATATCCAAATGGTATTTTGCTTCTTGTTACCCAAATGAATCCATCTAGTTCAGACACGCTTGTCCCTAATCTACACACACCAGGCGTCACACTCCTGCCTGACCAAAATCTCACTTGAGTGGAGACTGTTGGTGCTTAGTGGGCAGCTGCCTCCATGAACGATGCATGCATGAAGCCCAGCCCAACTCCAGTTCCAGCTCCACAGACTTAGGAAGTGCCATGTTTGGAGTGGGGCTGCAATGTAAACTCCTCTCTACAGTACTGCAATATGCCAATGGTCCTATTACATCGACATCCTGGGACTTACCATTGACCAGAATTTTAACTGGATCAGCTACATAAATATTGCAGCTACAAGAATGGGTCAAAAGTTACATGTTCTACAATGACTGACTGCACTTCAATTTCCCAACCATTTGCAAGTCAAAGTTAGGAATATTATGGAATGCGCTGCACTTGCCTGGGTGAGTGAAGACCCAACAACACACAAGAAGCTTAACACCATCCAGGCTTGCTTGATTGGCACCCCCATCCACCTCCTTAAAAAATCACATGCTCTAGCACCGGCACTCAGTGGCTACAGTGTGTACCAATTACAACATACCTGGCAGCAACTCACTAAGGCTTCTTTAACAGTAACTTCCAAACTCATGACTTCTATCATCGAGAAGTGTGTGAATACTGCCACCTCCTTGTTCCCCTCCAAGTAACATGGATCCTTCATGACCACAAGGTCCAAATCCTGGAACTCCCTTCCTGAAAACACAGTGTCAAACCACGCAAAGTGACTGAGGTTAGGTCCTGACAAAATGGCAAACGCCACAGAATTGACCGAGTCTTTTCCATTGGAAAGCTCAAACAATTATTTTATTGGAACAGATAATCTATCCTGATATCTCCACGACATCAGGTCGTTGGCTTTGAAGTGGAAGGTTTTGAGGCTGATGCTTCCATTAGAGCTCATTGCTCTGTGGGGTTAATCCTCAGGATGAGAGAATACAAAATCTACAGGCAGGTATAGCACCCATTTACTTTGCTAGATCTTTTACGCCAGCCTTTGACGAACTTGCACCACCCCTATGTGTTAAAGTGGGTGAGGTGGTGAAAAGACCATTCACTGTTTCACCAGATGATTACTCAAAACTGCAGCAATTATGCCATGAGGTATAGAAGGCTATAGACCTTAAATAAAGGGATTTACAAGTTCCCTCAATATTCACATCAGGACATCACCTAAAGCGGCCGTTGTGATTTTTTACAATGAGAACCGCATTACACCTGTTCAGTTCCGTTCTTATCGTTTTTCCATTATTGAGAGAACGTACATTAAAAAAGAAAGAGTCATCACTATAAAAATGAAGAAATATAGAAAATAGGAGTGGGCAGCACAGTGGCCAGCACTGCTGCCTCACAGCACCAGGGACCCGGGTTTAATTCTGGCCTTGGATCACTGTGTGGAGTTTGCACATTCTCACTATGTCTGCGTGAGTTTCCTCCCACAGTCCAAAGATGTACGGGTTAGGTTGATTGGCCATGCTAAATTGACCCTAAAGTCAGGGGATTAGTTGTGTAAATATGTGGAGTTACAGGAATAGGGGTTGGGTGGGATTGTGGTTGGTGCAGACTTGATGGGCCAAATGGCCTCCTTCTGCACTGTAGGGATTCTATGAGTCAGCCCATCAAGTCTGCTCCACCATTCATTTTGATCATGGCTGACCATCAAATTCAATATCCTGATCCCCCTTCCCCCCATATCCCTTGATCCCTTTAGCCCCAAGAGCGATATTTAATTTCTTCTTTAAATCACACAACATTGTGGCTTCAACTACTTTCTGTGGTAGTGAATTCCTGATTCACCACTCTCTGGGTGAAGAAATTTCTCCTCACCTCAGTCCTAAAAGGTTTACCCCCTTCCCTTCAAACTATGACCCCTAATTCTTTACTCTCCCACCATTGGGAATATTTTTTCTGAACCTACCCTGTCTAACCCTGTTAGAATTTTACAAGTTTCCATGAGGTCCCCTCTCACTCTTTTAAACTGCAACAGTGGCACAGTGGTTAGCACTGCTGCCTCAGCGCCAGGGACCGGGGTTCAATTCCGGCCTTGGGTCGCTGTCTGTGTGCAGTTTGCACATTCTCCCCATATCTGCGTGGGTTTCCTCCAGATGCTCCAGTTTCCTTCCACAGTTCAAAGGTGTGTGGGTTAGGTTGATTGGCCATGATAAATTGCCCCTTAGTGTTAGGGGGATTTGGAGGGTAAATATTGGGGTTAAGGGGATGGGACCTGGGTGGGATTGTTGCTGGTGCAGGCTCGATGGGGCGAATAGCCTCCTTCTGCACTGTAGATTCTATGACTTCTATAACTCTATAGTACAATCCTAACTGATTTATGACAGACCTGCCATGCCAGGAATCAGCCTGGTAAACCTGCGCTCCCTCTTTCGCAAGGACATCCCATAGTAGTTTAATGCCTCATTCTGCATGTGTCTTTCTTGGGGAACACCCCATTACTATCTATACTGAGATACCAGAATTAGATCAGTATGAGGATGGCCTCTGATGAGAAAAAGAAGCTACCCAGATCTGATGTGGTAAAGGAACATTATTGTACACTCATTTTTAAATCCCCAGCCTCAGGTGTGGAGTTAGAGCATCTTCTCATTGTGAGGATGATGATACTGAGGAGTGAGTTCCCATTAAGCCATTTGCAGAACTCCATAGGTTTATCGACAGTGATGGATCATCAATGATAACTAAAATAGGGACACTCCAACCATCCTCAGCTAGGATGGGATAGCAGTGGCAACATTTTTGGTTTTATTATTTTTTTTCCCCTCAGCACAGTATCCTGAAACACTTTAGTATGCTTTAAAAAAAGCAAGGCCTATTAAAACCACGTTGATCTGGTCAGGAAGCGACTATTTTAAAAGAGAATACAACCAGGACTTAGTGCTCTGGGAAGAAACAAGTTTTTACCAATCATAAAACTGAAGTCATTGTGGGAGGACGTTCTCTGTCTGAGGACAAGGATGGTCATGTCAATGAACATATCGCTGGTACAGTGCACTCAAAAGGCAACAGTTTTGCAGATTAACAGACAAAACCTCCGGGATGTGCTCTTCACTGCACTGAGTACAAACTGAAAGTAAAGCTGTGGCCTGTGGCAACACCCTAATGACATTGCCAACAAATCAAAGGGAGACATGGTGGCACAGTGGTTAGCACTGCTGCCTCACAGCTCCAGAGACCTGGGTTCAATTTCCGGCTTGGGTCACTGTCTGTGTGGAAGCTGTACATACTCCCCGTACTTGCGTGGGTTTCCTTCAGGTGCTCCGGTTTCGTCCCACAGTCCAAAGATGTCCGGGTTAGGTTGATTGGCCATGCTCAATTGACCCTAGTGTCAGGGGAATTGCAGGGTAAATATGTGGGGTTACGGGGATAGGGCATAGATGGGATTGTTTTCGGTGCAAGCTTGATGGGCTGAATGGCCTCCTTCTGCACTATAGGGTTTCTCTGATTCTGAATCATATGATCAACTCTTAAAGCCACCTGCAACCCTTTTAAATATATTACACCATGTGGTAACTCCTCGAGACGAACCTGCCAAAGTTAGTGTTATCGCTAGGGCAGAAAAGGCAAATAATCATGACGAGGAACTGATTTAGCTATTAGACCCAACAAAAGAGAATCCACCTGAATATCCATCAACGTACTATTAATCAGCAGTCCCGACTGGTATTATACTGGTTAAGTTGTCCGGGGAAACAGAGAAGTAACCCTTGTTTGAGCCTCTCGGTTGTAGTTCAATAAAGGAGACACGAGTTCAACTTCTTCATAAACTACCTTTATTTCTTTGATCCAACTCCACATACAATTTTCCTTCAAGATCCAGTGCCACCTGTAGCCCTTTATATTTCAGTGACTTCTATTGAATAATTCACATCAAATTAAGAACTAATTGGAAAGTCTGTTGACCCATTCCTAACAACCCGGAGTCACAGAGGAGAATAGTTTGTAAAAGAAAGCTCACAAGGTCAAGTACATTGTGGTTCCAGAACAACATGCTGCAAATTAGCTCCTTTACATTGGTGGCCAGGCATGCTTAAAGCATGTAAAACATACATGGCTAATTGTGAGCCATGCAATTTAATTAGTAAGACATCACTCATTAAACCACCACCATTGGCTCCTGTAAAGCCTACTCAATCAATCCATAAATTGTTGCTCGATTTCATTGGACCACTTCCCCCATCACTGGAATATAAACACGTTCTCATTTGTGTTTATTTGCAAGGTCATCAAAGGTTATTGTGAACAAAGGGGTTAGAACACAAAACGCCAGATCAGGGGAGGCAATGGTCGAGTGGTATTGTCACTGGACTAGCAATCCAGAGACCCAGGGCAAGATCTGGGGACCCGGGTTTGAATCCCACCACAGCAGAGGGTGAAATTTGAATTCAATATAAAATCTGGAGTTAAAAGTCTAACGAAGAACATGAAACGATTGTCGATTGTTGTAAAAACCCATCTGGTTCATTAATGTCCTTTAGGGGAGGAAATCTGTCATCCTTACCCGGTCTGGCCTACATGTGGTTGACTCTTAAATGCTCTCAGAGATGGGCAATAAATGCTGGCCCAGTCAGCGATGCTCAAATCCCGTAAATCAATAAAATAAGTTCTCCCACAGTTAGTAGACCTTTTAGAACATTAAAAATCAGGAGGTAAAACGCTTTTGAATAAATTGCTGAGAATCGGGGAAAATAAATGACCACCATTGCAATGACTGTTGCTTAATAATGTGTCCTCATTTGCACCAGGAGCCACGTTCCCGAGAACTCCACATTATTTAATAATGGGGTTGAGATGCAAACACCACTTAGCCATGGTTCTTTTATTGCCTCAATTCTTTCTATTTTCTTGACCCGACAGCAGCAGTTAGATTTAGAACCAGAAATAACAGATGAAATTCATAAGATTGATCAGAGGATAAGGAAGACAAACAGGCAAAAGAAGCCAACCAACAAAGCGTGGCAACCCTTAGGGGGGAAGTGGGTTCAGGAAAGGGGTTCGAATGAAAACCTGGTTTAAGACCTAAGAGCAATGGGTGGCACGGTAGCACAGTGGTTAGCACTGCTGCCTCACAGCGTCAGGGACCTGGGTTCGATTCCCGGTTTGGATCTTTGCCTGTGCAGAGTCTGCGCGTTCTCCCCGTGTCTGCATGGGTTTCCTCCGGGTGCTCTGGTTTCCTCCCTCAGTCCGAAAGACCTGTTGGTTAGGTGCATTGGCCGTGTTACTTCTCCCTCAGTCTACTTGAACAGGCGCCGGAGTGTGGCGACTAGGGGATTTTCACAGTAACTTCATTGCAGTGTTAATGTAAGCCTACTTGTGGCACTAAAAAACAAAAGTGGAAGAAACCTGTTCAAATACATTCAGTTGTTAATGAAAGAACTGTAAACATAGTCCCTAAATGGTGAGCAAATTGTTAAAAAAGTCTCCAGAGACAATCTGAAGGGATGTCCTGATGGATCCAAGAGTGGAGGAACAGTGCAAGGTGCAGTTGTATACAGTCTTCTAAGACGCAGTCCGGAACCCAAAAACTGAAGTGATCCAGTTACCACAGCACCGCTGACTTCTCATCATTGCAATACTTGGCAAAGCCTCAGGAAATGGTGCTACTAAAAACCACAACTGACACAATTAGTGACAAACAAGTCACAACAACGAAGGAAGGTGATACTCAGTAAAACGAGGAAAGTATCAGTGTTGATCTGGGATGAGCTCTCAAATGAACGAATGAGGTGTTATTGTTTTACCTCAACCTCCTACTTATTGCATTAATTGTTATCCTGTAAATTATTGTTTAATATGGTGCTGACAGAAAATTTGTTTCCAGACATTCCTTCCCAGCATGGCAGTACAACTTCCACTGCAGATTCTGTGATTGTTCTTGGAAGGCGTCATTCTTCAACAGCTCATAGCGGCACATCTCGACTCTTACTAAGGCATCACGTCATTTTTGGCATCATTTCAATATCTCAGCCTCAGTCGCTTGTGTTATCATATGGCTCTATTTATCAAGCAACTCAAGTTGAGTATTACACCACAGCTTTAGCTAAGACACTTGAAATGAATCAATTCGAAAGGAAGATGAACTGGTTTCAAGACTTAATGCAACAATGAGCAACATTCAAAAAGAAAATCCAGCTTTCCAGATGTCAGCTGAAGATCCTGCAGAAAAGACACAACATGAACAATGCTTTGAGCAAGTGAGACATTATTAATTTATTGACTGGGGTCTGTATTCCGACCTAATGATATTCCTGCTGTGACAAAATCTTCACCAACACAGACATATTTCTACAGGTTCATGATGTGGAATCATGTGAATCACCCCAAACATGAGGTTTGTTTAGTTCCACATCTATTGAGCAATATGTCCCTCATTCAACTCCATCAGTGCTCCTTTGGGACCATAATCAACCTATCAACTAGGATGGCACAGTGGTTAGCACTGCTGCCTCATAGCACCAGGGACCCAGGTTCAATTCCTGGCTTGTGCAGAGTCTGTACGTTCTCCCCGTGCCTGCGTGGGTTTCCTCCGGGTTCTCCGGTTTCCTCCCACAGTCTGAAAGACGTACTGATTAGGTGCATTGGCCATGCTAAATTCTCCCTCAGTGTACCCGAACAGGCACCGGAGTGTGGTGGCTAGGGGATTTTCACAGTAACTTCATTGGGTGTTAATGTAAACCTACTTGTGATACTGATAAATAAACTTTAAACTATGGTTTTACTTCCTGTTGATGGCGGATTCCCTTGCAATTTGACAATATTTTCTTCCTCAAAATTTTACTCTGACTCTTTTCATAATATTTGGATTTATGCCAGGATGGTCTGTCTAAACTTGGAGCATAATTTCACTTTCAATTCCCACATGGAATATAATTTTCTTCAGGAAGAAGAGCATATCGATCCGAGATATCTGCCACAAATGAGGGAAATTTTAAAAACCATGAGGAACTGGTTAGATAAGGCAACTTCTCTGACACCTCTACAACAATTAGACTGGATTACTGGAGACATTTCTCTTTGCCAAATAAATCCTATGCAGTCATTCTGACTATGGTCTTGACCCTGATAGGTGCCTGGATGATAACACCCTCTAAAGATGTCATATGTTGTGGACATACTTTCCATATAAAAAGTCCTCTAGATCAAGAAATTCCAAAACCCTTTATATTATCAAAATTAGCAAGTTTAATATGGTCCTTAGCCAATTACAGGGCACGTCACTGATTCTTACTTTACCAATTGCCAAGTTGAGGATATGTTAGAAAGGCACAACATTTGCTGCCATAAGTTGAGTTAAATAATATGTGGCAGGTTCCAGACTGGCTTCAGGCTATAGAGCAAGATATTATAGAAGCAATACCAGGGTTCGCTTCTGTTAATAAACCTGCAATTGAATGGACCATTGATACTGTCTCAGGAGCACTTGGAAATACTTTTGGTGCCTTCTTTTACACCATCCCAGAACTCTTTTGAGTTGATTTGATTTGATTTATTATTGTCACATGTATTGGTATACAGTGAAAAGTATTGTTTCTTGCGCACTATACAGACAAAGCATACCGTTCATAGAGAAGGAAAGGAGACAGTGCTGAATGTAGTGTTACAGTCATTGTTAGGGTGTAGAGAAAGATCAGCTTAATGCGAGGTAGGTCCATTCAAAAGTCTGATGGCAGCAGGGAAGAAGCTGTTCTTGAGTCGGTTGGTACGTGTCCTCAAACTTTTGTATCTTTTCCCGACGGAAGAAGGTGGAAGAGAGAATGTCCGGGGTGCGTGGGATCCTTAATTATGCTGGCTACTTTTCCGAGGCCGCGGGAAGTGTAGACAGAGTCAATGGATGGGAGACTGGTTTGCGTGATGGATTGGGCTACGTTCACGACCCTTTGTAGTTTCTTGCGGTCTTGGGCAGAGCAGGAGCCATACCAAGCTGTGATACATCCAGAAAGAATGCTTTCTATGGTGCATCTCTAAAAGTTGGTGAGAGTTGTAGTGGACATACTCTGATTGGGATTCTCGTTTTTAGTTATTAAGTAGTTGTTTCTCTTCAATGATTATATTCAGTGTCGTTATCTTTGCAGAGTTTTTACTTTTCCATACTATAGACTGCTTTGAATTTGAGAATGGCATCTAATCACAGCGATGAACAGCCTTGTGCACCTACCAACAGATGTTCAAGTCTTATTTCCTCCACCACATCTTGTGTGAACCTTTCACCTCATTGACCGCATTCAGCTGCTGATTATTAACCTTCACGGACATGGCTTCGCATGTCAAGCTTCAGCCGGTTTATCAGGCATTGAGACTTCACCTTGATTCACCTGACTGCGTCAGGCTGAGGACATTTCATCCTACTCATCACTCATTCAAAGATTTGTTTGATTTGCAATGAATCTGAAGAATGGCCTTAGGGTAGTTTAGAGGATCACTCTGTGGCACATACTGAGATTACTCCAGATCTTTCATTATTGAAATTGGTTAGTGTATTCTTGAGACACACTAGATAGGCATCGGTACTCTGTTAAATGTCTCTTGGGAAACATCACTAAACTTGAGAACTCTTACCCTCGCTTTTTGCACTCATGCTGGTCAAGAAAGCATTGTGAAGGAATGTACAAAAAACAAACAAAGAACAAAGAACAATACAGCACAGGAACAGGCCCTTCGGCCCTCCAAGCCTGCGCCGCTCATGTGCCCACTAGACCATTCTTTTGTATCCCTCTATTCCCAGTCTGTTCATGTGGTTATCTAGATACGTCTTAAACGATCCCAGCGTGTCCGCCTCAATCACCTTGCTTGGCAGTGTATTTCAGATCCCCACCACCCTCTGTGTAAAATATGTCCCCCTGACATCTGTGTTGAATGTAGCTATAATTTTAAAAATCTTTTTTTAATTAATTCATGGGACATGGGCATCGCTGGCTGGCTCGCATTTATTACCCATCCCTAGTTGCCCAAGGGCAGCTGAGAGTCAATCACATTGCTGTGGCTCTGGAGTCACATGTAGGCCAGACCAGGTAAGAACGACAGATTTCCTTCCCTAAAGGACATTAAGTTAAAGTTTATTTATTAGTCACAAGTAAGGCTTACATTAACACTGCAATGAAGTTACTGTGAAATTCCCCTAGTCACCACACTCTGGCGCTGTTCGGGTCAATGCACCTAACCAGCATGCCTTTCACAATGTGGGAGGAAACCCACGCAGACACGAGGAGAATGTGCAAACTCCACACAGTGACCCAAGCTGGGACTCGAACCCAGGTCCCTGGCACTGTGAAGCAGCAGTGTGCTACCACTGTGCTATCGAGCCGCCCCTAGTGAACCAGATGAATTTTTCCGACAACGTTTTCAAGGTCATCAGGAGATTCTTAATTCCAGATTTCTTTTAAATTGAAATCAAATTCCACCACCTGCCATGACGGGATTCGAACCTGGGTCCCCAGAACATTAGCTGAGTTTCTGGATTAATAGTCTAGCGATAATACCATGAAGAGAATCCGGCTATAAATACAGAGTTATGCGATGAAAAAGAGTGATCCTACTATGGAGAAGGGATTCAAAATTAAAAGCATAATTTATCTAATATCCTGTGCCACGGGATATGGTATATTCTCCAACACAAGGCTGTTGCTGAAAAAATCTGAATCTGAACTGGAAACACCTCTGGGCTGGGAGAAGATAGAGTTTTAATCAGTCCTCCTGTCAAGCCGGAAAAGGCTTGGGCTGCAAAAAGCAATTTTGTCCTGACACTTCTTGGAGTTCCACAGGAAAATGGAAGAGAGTTTTTAAGGGGGGTTGTAATATACTTTAATTAAAACGACAGCAGTTTTCCCTCGAGTAATATTACTAGAATTTTATAGTTAAGCATATTAAGGGAGCGTTGCCTAGAAGGTGTTGACTTGTGGGACTGAGCAAGTAGGGAGTCTTGTGGGGGAAACATCTTGTAAGACTAAAAGTTTTAAAGTTCATTTATTAGTCACAAGTGAGGCTTAAATTAACACTGCAATGAAGTTACTGTGAAATTCCCCTAGTCGCCACACTCTAGCGCCTGTTCAGGTCAATGCACCTAACCTGCACATTTTTCAGACTGTGGGGGGAAACCAGAGCACCATTCAACTGTGTAACTTAAATCTTGTGTTCATGTTTTATTTTCTTCTTGTTAATACGTCTTTTACTTTTAATTTTTAAAATCGCAGAAATGTTACAGGAATTCTTCCTGCTCAGATCAACACATTGGGCCTTATTTTACCAACAATATGCGCCCGTTTTCGGGCATGCATTTAAATCGATTTAATGAACTGCCCGCCCAACTCTATCAACATTTCCCACTTTACCTCTGGTGGATGCAGAAGATATATTCTGTGTTGACGAATAGGGGAGATGCTTTCTTAATTTGTGACAAGGGAAATTGTTCCATGCTCATGTCTGCCTACACTATTTTCACACTGATGGAGATGAGAGGGGTTTTTGGATGTGTCAGATATTTTCGAGACTGATAGATGAGGGAGATATTTTCAGACTGATGGATACGTGAGCTATTTCACACTGATGGATGGAAGATCATTGTTCAAACTGTTGAATATTTCCCATGTTTTCATAGTCATGGATCTGAGCGAAATTTTCATCATGAAATATATGGGAAAAATATTCATTCTAAAGGATATGGGAGATGTTGTATCACTGATGGGAATGGGCGATAACTTCGTGTCAATGGGTCGGGGTGACATTTTCATAATGATATATATTGGCGGCATTTTAGTGCTGATCGTAATATGGAATGACTTCATCCAGCTGGATATGGGCGATTCTTTCATATTGATGGAGATGGGCGATGCATTTAACACTGTTGCCCCCCTCCCTCCCCACCGATTGCCCGCAGAGTGGCAGCGGACCCCCCTGCCACCCCCCCACCAGAGATCCATCTGCCACCCCCCCTCTGAGATACACCCTCGCTGCTGCTTTTCACTCCGAGCCGCTCTCTCCACTTCCTGCTTTTTTTTCTTTCCCGACATGGGCGCGCTTTTTCAAATTTTTTTCAATCTGTGCATGCGCAGTTTAGAGCTCCGATCGTTCCGGCAGCGCTAAGCCCCGCCCACAGCGCGGATCGGTCTGGAGATGGCTGAAAGCGTATGGGGGTGTCTGAACGTGGATTTCTAGGTCGGATCTGTACTGCGCCCAGATTCGGCACTTAGAATCAAAATGTTAAAATCAGGCCCCTTTTCTTCTCATTTTCAGAATACAACAAAAGGAAATGCTCCATAAACCAAATCTGGGATTTGCTCAGCATCTAACATCTGCCATGTGAAAACAGGGAGAAAGTCCCGCTCTCGGGAACTGCTGGCCAATCTGATTGGTCGACAGGTAAGCTATCCCAGAACTCAGTACAGCTTCTTCCCTGCTGCCTTCAGACTTTTGAATGGACCTGTTATATATTAAACTGATCTTTCTCTTCTCCCTATCTGTAACTGCAATCCTATGTTCTACACCCTCTCCTTTCCTTCTCCCTTATGTACAGAATCATAGAAATCATAAAAATTATGGAAACCCTACAGTGCAGAAGGAGGCCATTTGGCCCATCGAGTCTGCACCGACCACAATCCCACCTGGGCCCCATACTTGTAACCCCACATGTTTACCCCGCTAATCCCTCTAACCTACACATCCCGGGAAACTAAGGGGCAATTTAGCATGGCCAATGCACCTAACCCACACATCTTTGGACTCAAGGGTTCTCTTCGGTATGATTTTATCTGTATAGTACGCAAGAAACAATACTTTTCACTGTGTCCCAATACACATGACAATAATAAATCAAATTGAATCAGTAATGGGCACTGCGAGAGCTGAAAGCAAGTCCACGAGGAAGGGCAATGGATTTCAAAGGACCCGCTCTCGGGTAAGTTTGGGATTTGTGGGTGGGAGGATGGATTGGACACCCCAGGCAGGGGAGGGTGTGAGGGAATTTGGGTGGGGGAATGGGGGGGCATGTGGTGGTATGTTTTGGAGACCAGGTGAGAAGGTACAAAGGGCATGGGTGTCATCTTTATGAAGTGTTCCAAATGTGCATAGGTCACCACCCTTCCTTCCTGCTTTTCCACCTGAGATGAAGTAGCACTCTCGCTCACCTTCCCATGCCAACTGCATTATGGCGTGGGCAGTGTAATATTTACGTCACAAAAACAGAAAATGCTGGAAAATCTCAACAGGTCTGACAGCATCTGTGGAGAGAGAATAGAGCCAAAGTTTCAAGTCTGCACGGTAGCACAGTGGTTAGCACTGCTGCTTCACAGTGCCAGGGACCTGGGTTCGATTCCTGGCTTGGGTCACCGTCTGTGTGGAGTTTGCACATTCTCCTCGTGTCTGCGTGGGTTTCCTCTGGGTGCTCCGATTTCCTCCCACAGTCCAAAGATGTGCGGGTTAGGTTGATTGGCCATGCTAAAATTGCCCCTTAGTGTCCTGAGATGCATAGGTTAGAGGGATTAGTGGGTAAAAAATGTAGGGATATGGGGGTAGGGCCTGGGTGGGATTGTGGTCGGTGCAGACTCGATGGGCTGAATGGCCTCTTTCTGTACTGTAGGATTTCTATGATTTCTGGATGACCCTACGTCAATTGGCTTGGTTAGAAGCTCAACTGTCAATTTGTGATTTTTTAAAGATGGTGGATGGGCTGCCAATTTGTTGTGGACACACTTGCCACATTTAAAGTCCTCTAGATCAAGAAATTCCTAAACCCCTCATACAATTAAAATGAGCAAGTTTAGTACGGTTCTCAGCATGGGACTGGTTTTTACTTTTACCAATTGCTCAGTTGAGAATATGTTAGAAAGGCACCACAAGTTGAGTTGAATAATATTTAGCAGGCTCCAGACTGGCTTCAGGCTATAGAGCAAGATATTATAGAGGCAATACCAGGGTTAGCTTCTGTTAATAACCCTGCAATTGAATGGATCATTGATACTGTCTCAGGAGCACTTAGAAATATTTTAGTGCCTTCCCTTACACCATCCCAGTACTCACTCTGATTGGGATTGGGATTCTCACTTTTAGTTATTAAGAAGTAACTTCCTGAAGGATTTTATGCATGTTCAGACCAGAAACCGTCCTGATTTGCCAAAGTAAACATACAGCTGATGAATAGAGATATATAAGAAAAGATTTTGGTGGCTGGTCAGTAAGTCAAAGTTTTTGACATCTGACCCCTCCTAGCTCTCTGCATCTGAGGATTAGAGTCATAGAGGTTTGGAAACAGGCCCTTCGGCCCAACTTGTCCATGCCGCCCAGTTTTTAACCATTAAACTATTCCCAATTGCCTGCGTTTGGCCCCTATCCCTCTATACCCATGTAACTGTCTAAGTGCTTTTTAAAAGACAAAATTGTGCCTGCCTCTACTACTACCTCTGGCAGCTTGTTCCAGACACTCAACATCCTCTATGTGAAAAACAATTTCCCCTCTGGACCCTTTTGTTTCTCTCCCCTCTCACCTTAAAACTATGCCCTTTAGTTTTAGACTCCCCTACCTTTGGGGAAAGATGTTGACGATCTACCTTATCTATACCCCTCTTTATTTTAAAAACCTCTATAAGATCACCCCTAAGCCTACTATACTCCAGGGGAAAGAAATCCCAGTCTTTCCAGCCTCTCTTTGTAACGCAAACCATCAAGTCCCAGTAACATCCTAATAAATCTTTTCCGCACTCTTTCTAGTTTAATAATATCCTTTATATAATAGGGTGACCAGAACTGGTATTCCGAGTGTGGCCTTACCAATGTCTTGCACAACTTCAACAAGATGTCCCAGCTCCTGTATTAAATGTTCTGACCAATGAAACCAACCATGCTGAATGCCTTCTTCACCACCCTGGTTGGCAGCCTCCTGTTTGAGGATTCCCTCACTGTTTTCGCTTCGGAGCTAAAAGTTAAGTTATCCACCCATATAAAATGATGGAGGCAAATATGGCTGTCATTTATGAATGGGAAGATACCACAAACAGTAATCATAGAATAGAATCATAGAATCCCTACAGTGCAGAAAGAAGCCATTGGGGCCTTAGAGCCTGCCCTGACGACAATCCCATCCAGGCTCTATCCCCTCAATGCACATATTTATCCTCATAACCCCCTGACACTAAGGGGCAATTGAGCATGGCCAATGCACCTAACCAACGCATTTTACAGACTGTGAGAGGAAACCAGAGCACCCTGAGGGGACCCACGTCGACACAGGGAGAACGTGCAGACTCTGCACTGACAGTGACCCGAGGCTGGAATTGAACCTGGGTCCCTGGCTCAGTGAGGCCGCAGCCTTAACCACTGTGCCACCGTGCTGCCACAAAACAAAGGGGCGTTGTATTGGCAGGGAATTGAACCTGGACCTCACACATGGCAGGCGAGAATTCTACCACTGAACCACCAATGCACACAGTAACGGAATGAATGGCTAGCTGATCTATTTATTTGGCAGTGTAGTCTGAAGGGGAGATTGATAATTGAAGCCACTCTGCTGGCCTGCATATAGTCTGGTACTCCTGTCATGGCATACATCAGTAGTCATGCTGTTTCGCCTTTTGAATTCACAGGCTGAACCTTTCTGTATTGCTGTTGTGCGTTACCACCAGGGGCAGGAAAGCCTCTTCATTTTATTCCTGAACAACTATAATCCAAAAGCGATGATGCTAGCAGAGAAATAAAAGTCACGTTAGAGTTACACTGTATTTCTGTGTCGCCCTTGCACCTGCATATCTCCATGTATTTCTGTGTGCCAGTGTGCTTCTGTTTGTCCCTGCATATCTTTATGCATCTCCATATCCCTCTGAATCCCTGTGCAGCCTGGTGCATTCATATGTACCCTTGTACTCCGAGCACAGCTCAACAAGAACTTGTATGTTTTACCTGGATGTGGGATTGCTTCAGGGAAGCTTATGACGATTGCTCAATTGCGTGCAGCATGTATAGATACAAAAACAGCAGATTGAGGGGGATGCGATGGCCTAGTGGTATTATCGCTAGACTATTAGTCCAGAAACTAATGGCCTGGGGACCTGGGTTTGAATCCCGCCACGGCAGCTGGTGGAATTCGAATTCAACAGAAAATATTTGGAATTAAAAATCTAATTGTGACCATGAAACCATTATCGATTGTCGGAAAAGCTCATCTGGTTCACTAATGTCCTTTAGGGAAGGAAATCTGCCATCCTTACCTGGTCTGGCCTACACGTGACTCCAGAACCACAGCAATGTGGTTGATTCTCAACTGCCCTCCAAGGGTAACTAGGGATGGGCAATGAGTGCTGGCCCAGCCAGCGACACTCATGTCCTACGAATGAATAAAGAGTGGACCTTCACTGGACTTGGTCGGGCTGGTTCTGAGCTTGTTTGTTCCTTGTTACCTCACAGACGTTCCTCAAATTAACACTTCACTAACACCCCTGGTTTTCAGTGTTTTTGGCCCTTGTTTTCCACACACAATGCACCTCATTCCGCACTGAATCCCCTACCGTGTATCTCGACTACCTGAGGTCAGTACACTCTATGCTTTCCCAGGGGCCAACTCTCACTGATGGTTATCTCATCGTGGTTAGGTCCACAATCTGCCTTATAGGCTCTGTGAATTCACTGGAAAATCTCCACCGACAAAGCAGCTGATATTCTACTGCTCCCAGAGCAGATTCTGGATTCCCGGATTCACCACCCCTCCACCCCCCACCTCCCTCTCAGCACTGGCACTATATCTGGATATCACTTGATGTTTGTTCCATGTTGACCTGAAGCTTTTTTCAAATGGACTTCATCGTACCACAGGCCTTAATATTTTAATCTATTTATTTACCCCCTTTCCTGTGGAAAGTGACTAATTATCTCACCTGTTCTCTGCCATGATTATGTAACGCCCCAACAAAACCGCCCCATCTGGCTATACTTTTCCATCACTTGCTCCTGCCAAATCAGGGTGCTGGTTCATTCTTTATCAGAGTTTGTCGACTTCCATCATGGTAAGTGTGATGGCGCGGCCTCTTTAAAGGGCGATTCTTCTTGGGTCATGTGACCGGGCTAAAGCCAATGGAGCACAAGCCCACAAACCTGGGCCAATTGGGAGTGAGGGCAAGCATTCCCAGGCCCCAAGGCCAGGAAATCCCATCCGAGGTCAATGGACCTTTACATGGTCTGTGTCCCGCCCCCCCATTACGATTCCCGTGATGGGCGGAATGGGAAAATTCTGCCCATAAAGCTTATTTCTACTGCACTGTAGGCTGCGGTTGGACGTATTCAGCGCAGACTACCTTACTGTTCCCACCAATTGGTTACCCCACAGATCCGTCCTCACAGAGTAGTGCCTCCCTGCAGCAATTAGCAAAGATAGACTGTGGTGATAGATTAGATGATCACTGTCAGACAAGCAGTATTTTTACTCATCCTCAATAAATGTATAACTAAGGAACAAAAATGTTCAGAGAAAATAAAAAGGGAAGCACCATTTTTGAGACACCTTTTATTTCTCTCCCGGGTTCATCCCGACAGTGTCCTGGCAATTCATCCTTTATTCCTGAAAACTCCAGGACAATCCGGGAGGTTTGACAACCCTCCAGCTGACACAGTTACATTGATGGAATGGGATCAGTTTGGAAGAAATCCCTAGCCCATAATTCTAGTATTGATCTTTGACCCCAGCTTAGACCGAAAGACTCTCGTCAAGATTCTACCAAAGCCACAGTTAATACAGTAATTAATGTCCACCGTAAAGATTTTGAAAGGCTGTTATAGATTTTTATCCAAGAAGAATTAAAGGAGAGGCTGTACGAAGCTGACTTAGCTCCCCAGTTTCTGCTTGGGCAGTTAGCTCGATGTCATTATAACGTGACCTGCTGTGACCCACAAGCAATCTGCAACAGATCCAATAATAACATCATCTTTATTTCATTCAGGAATTATAAGAAGGCCCTGGGCTCAGAGTACAGGACAATGCCAAGGTCAACATGAGTAACAAGGTGAATCCTGTCATGGCGGATGACAGGTTTGCAAAGCCTCTGAATTTTCAAGGAGAGGGAACCAAGGCTGATCGAGGAAAGGAGTCACACAGTTTGGAGATTCCGGGGAGGCAATTCTTGACTTCAACACACTGGAGATGAAGCCAGGTGGAAGAAATCACATAAGTTGCAATTCAGAAGGAGACGGTAACAGTCTTTGGCTGTGCTAACTGGAGTCACCTGCTCTAATCCTATTTTCTTGTTCTTTTGCAATATTATTTTATATTCCTCATTTTCAACATATCCAATTCCCTTAATATAATGTCTGGCTCAATATAGTCACTTGTCTGGAAATCATTCTGTCTTTTTATAAATATATAAAAAGGAATAGAGTGGCTAGAGTGAATGTTGGACCCTTGGAGGACGAGAGGGGGGAGTTAATAGTGGGAAATGAGGATATGGCTGAGTCTTTAAATACGTTTTTTGTGTCGGTCTTCACGGTGGAGGACACAAATAGTTTGCCAAATATTAACGATAGAGGGTTGGCAGCAGGAGAAATACTTAATACGATTAATGTTACCAGAGAGGCAGTGCTGGGTAGACTAATGGGACTGAAGGTGGACAAGTCCCCGGGTCCGGATGGAATGCATCCCAGGGTATTGAAAGAAATGTCAGAGGTAATAGTGGATGCGTTAGTGATTATTTATCAAAACTCGTTGCATTCTGGGGTAGTGCCGGTTGATTGGAAAACGGCTAATGTTACGCCGCTGTTTAAAAAAGGAAGGAGACAAAAGGCGGGTAACTATAGGCCGGTCAGCTTAACGTCTGTAGTAGGGAAAATGCTGGAATCCATTATTAAAGAGGAGATAGCAGGGCATCTGGATAGAAATGGTTCGATCAATCAGACGCAGCATGGATTCATGAGGGGAAAGTCGTGCTTGACGAACATGTTGGATTTTTATGAAGATGTGACGAGGGCGGTTGATGGAGGAGAACCGGTGGATGCGGTGTTTTTGGATTTCCAAAAGGCATTTGATAAGGTGCCCCATAAAAGGCTGCTGAAGAAGATTAGGGCACACGGAGTTGGGGGTAGTGTGTTAAAGTGGATTGGGGACTGGCTATCCGACAGGAAGCAAAGAGTCGGAATAAATGGGTGTTTTTCCGGTTGGAGGAAGGTAACTAGTGGCGTGCCGCAGGGATCGGTACTCGGGCCGCAACTGTTTACCATTTATATAGATGATCTGGAGGAGGGGACGGAGTGTAGGGTAACGAAGTTTGCAGACGACACAAAGATAAGTGGAAAAGTGAATCGTGTGGAGGACGGAGAAGATCTGCAGAGAGATTTGGACAGGCTGAGTGAGTGGGCGAGGATATGGCAAATGGAGTATAACGTTGAGAAATGCGAGGTTATACACTTTGGAGGAAATAATAACAAATGGGATTACTATCTCAATGGAAACAAATTAAAACATGCTACCGTGCAAAGGGACCTGGGGGTCCTTGTGCATGAGACGCAAAAGCCCAGTCTGCAGGTACAACAGGTGATCAAGAAGGCAAATGGGATGTTGGCCTATATTGCGAGGGGGATAGAATATAAAAGCAGGGATGTCTTGATGCACCTGTACAGGGCATTGGTGAGGCCGCAGCTGGAATACTGTGTGCAGTATTGGTCCCCTTATATGAGGAAGGATATATTGGCATTGGAGGGAGTGCAGAGAAGGTTCACCAGGTTGATACCGGAGATGAGGGGTTTGGATTATGAGGAGAGGCTGAGGAGATTGGGTTTGTACTCGTTGGAGTTTAGAAGGATGAGGGGGGATCTTATGGAGACTTATAAGATAATGCGGGGGCTGGATAGGGTGGAGGCGGAGAGATTCTTTCCACTTAGTAAGGAAGTTAAAACTAGAGGACACAGCCTCAAAATAAAGGGGGGTCGGTTTAAGACAGAGTTGAGGAGGAACTTCTTCTCCCAGAGGGTGGTGAATCTCTGGAATTCTCTGCCCACTGAGGTGGTGGAGGCTACCTCGCTGAATATGTTTAAAGCGCGGATGGATGGATTCCTGAGTGGTAAGGGAATTAAGGGTTATGGGGATCAGGCGAGTAAGTGGTACTGATCCACGTCAGATCAGCCATGATCTTATTGAATGGCGGGGCAGGCTCGAGGGGCTAGATGGCCTACTCCGGCTCCTATTTCTTATGTTCTTATGTTCTGTTAACTCTCTGTGTGGAAATATCTCCTGTAGATTCTTGCAGTTATTCTTTCAGTGATGGTGCCCCTTGTTACTCATTCGTCAACTATTTACCTTCTTCAAACCTTTCATACATTATAAAATTGTAATAATTTCGAAGGCGACTCGATGTGTCCTAAAGTTATCAAGGGTTTACTACCAATGATACATATGGGTCTGACAGAGCTGCAATATACGTCTATTCTCTTCTCCCTGGCTCCAACTGAGTTTCCTCCCCGACTCAGGATGTGTGGTCTTGTGCTCGATTTTCACAGCTTCCCACGTTGCGTCTTCATAGGGTCCGATCTGATCATGAGGCCCTCAAGGATCAACCCCCACCTTTAAACGGGCCATGCTACCACAAAAGTCTATTTGTCGACATCCCCCAGATCTCTGAGATTCTCCTCGGGGAGAACACTTCAGGCCTCATTTTAACCCAGGGGATGAGTATGCAGCAATCGATAAGCAGTCGATGGGCCTAATGTGCCTCCTGGAACTGCCCACCCGAACCCACTTTAGTCACGGCCCAGTCAGTGACAGAGAACTGAGGGAATGATCCCTGATACCAGGCTAAGGGGAGGAGGGAGATTTCCTTGTGGGACAAGAGGACAACTATAGGGATAAAAAATTCTTACCTGGTTGGGATTCTTCTTTCCCATTTATGGAATCCATGTGCTGGTCGCTTTCGCCAACACTGAGCCAGAATGAAACTTGTGTTGGAATCTGAATAATGTCATCAAACTCCAACATTTTGAGGTGGGTGAGGACCTCACACGTCTCTTGAAACTCCAGAATTAAAATAGTGATCAATGGGAGTTCAGCGTGGAAGGGGTAACAACATGTCCACAACACAACAGCTTCTTTCCTAATAAAAGCAAATTGCTGTGGATGCTGGAATCTGAAACCAAAAGAGTAAATGCTGGAAAATCTCAGCAGGTCTGGCAGCATCTGTACGGAGAGAAAAGTCCAGACAACCCTTTGTCAAAGCTTCTTTCCTGCTGCCATCAGACTTCTGAATGGGCCTTCTTTATAATAAGTTGATCTTTCTCTACACCCCAGCTATGACTGTAACACTACATTCTGCACCCTCTCCTTTCCTTCTCCCATATGTACTCTATGTATGGTATGCTTTGTCTGTGTGGCGCGCAGGAAACAATACTTTTCACTGTATACCAATGTGACAATAATAAATCAAATCAAATCAAATCAGATTTCTGAATGATCCTATCGCATATTAAGCTGATCTTTCTCCTCACCCTATCTGTAATTGCAACATTGCATTCTGCATCGACTCCTTTCCTTCTCCCCGATGTACTCTATGAACGGTATGCTTTGTCTGTATAGTGCGCAAGAAACAATATTTTTCACTGTATCCCATTACATGTGACCAACAGTAAATTAATTCGATTCAATTCAAACATTTTAACTCCTCCTCCCCACTATTGGAGTGTCTCTTCTCACTGGGCACAGGGGCTTTCAGTAACAGAAGCAAGAAGAGTACAAACTTCAGTGGAATCAACGATTTGCGAATTAATGATAAAATGAAGACAAGAAAAGTTGCAAGACAGGATGAGAGCGGGTGGAAGAGAGAGAGAGGGATCACCTATTAATCAGTGAGCAACTGAAAGAAAACCAATTTAATTGGATGAATCTTCTTATCATAGAAACCCTACAGTGCAGAAAGAGGCCATTCGGCCCATCGAGTCTGCACCGATCACAATCCCACCCAGGCCCTACCCCCATATCCACCCACTAATCCCTCGAACCTACACATCTCAGGACACGAAGGGGCAATTTTTTTTTAGCATGGCCAATCAACCTAACCCGCACATCTTTGGACTGTGGGAGGAAACCGGAGCACCCGGAGGAAACCCACGCAGACACGAGGAGAATGTGCAAACTCCACACAGACAGTGACCCAAGCAGGGAATCGAACCCGGGTCCCTGGAGCTGTGAAGCAGCAGTGCTAACCACAGTGCTACCGTGCCGCCCTAATCTTAGATTCATCCAGGTGTCTTAATAAAGTAATCTCGCACTTGCTGGTGACTTTCAGTAACTCAGTGTTCCCCAGCTGCTGTCTGGAGAAAGTTAAGAATTTAGGTCTCGACCATTCATTGTGTGTCAGCTGTGGCTGACTGAAAGAGAAAAGAAAGACTTGCATTCAAGTAGCGCCTTTCCTGATAACCACAGATAAAGAAAGAACAAAGAAAATTACAGCACAGCAACAGGCCCTTCGGCCCTCCAAGCAGGCACCGACCATGCTGCCCGACTTAACTAAAACCCCTTACCCTTCCGGGGACCATCTCCCTCTGTTCCCATCCTGTTCATGTATTTGTCAAGACGCCCCTTGAAAGTCACTACTGTATCTGCTTCCACTACCTCCCCCGGAAAAGAGTCCCAAGCACCCACCACCTTCCTTGTAAGAAATCTGCCTCGTACATCTCCTTTAAACCTTGCCCCTCACACCTTAAACCTGTGCCCCCTAGTAATTGACTCTTCCACCAATGATGTAGCCAATCAGCACACAGCAGAGCTCCCACAAAAGGCAGTGTGATAATGTCCAGCTGATCTGTTCTCTTGTGATGTTTGTTGAGTGAATAAACATTGATCAGGAAAGCAGGGTTAACTCCCCTGCTCTTCCTCAAACTAGTGCCATCTGATCTTTTGCATCCAGCAGGCAAACGGGGCCCTGGTTTAGCCTCTCATCTGAAGGACAATGCAGCACTCCCTCAGTACTGCACTCGAATGCCGGGACTGGAACCCAGAATGTTGTGACTCAGCGATGAGAGAGCCACCAACCGATTCACAACTGCAAGTCCAAAGGTTCGAACCTTACTCCAGAGACCTGAGCACCAGCTGCACACCGACAAGGTGCTGCACTGTCAGAGGTGCTGTCTTTCAGATCAGGCACGAGGCGCAAGTCCCCATCTGCCCTCTCAGCTGGCACTGTTTTGAAGAAGGCTGTGGAGGTCTCCTTGTGTCTTGGCCAACACTTATCCTTCAATCAACTTCACCAGCCGAGATATCTCAAAGTCACACTGCTCTATGTGGGAGCTTGCTGAGAGGACATTGACTGCTCTGTTCCCTGCATTGCAACAGGGGCTGGAATTCGCCGACCTCACCCGTGGCCGGAATTCTCCGACCTCGCCCGTGGCCGGAATTTTCCAACCTCACCCACGATTGGGATTCTCCAGTCCCGCTGCAGTGAATGGACGTTTGGCTACCTGTCAACTTCTCCTTCCTCGTTGGCGGTGGCAGTAGGAGCGCTTGCGAGATCGGAGAATTCCGGCCTATGTTCCAAAGCGTCCTTCACATGGGCTGGATTTTCCGTTCTTCCCACCGGCGGGATTTTCCCCTCCTGCCGAAGGCCAACCCCACAGTGGGAGCAAAGCATAATGCCATCGACATTGGTGGGATCAGAAGACCAGGAGTGGGGGGAAGGAAGGGGTCGGGGGGGGGGGGGTGGTGGTTGGAGTCCCATCCATTATCTGTTAAATGCTTTGAGATGCCTTGCGGTTCTGAAAGATACGTGATATAAATGCACATCTTATCCTTTGTTCCGCTGCAGTGATGGAGTGATTGCGTTGGACCTCCAGCCCGACACTTCCTCAAACCTAGGCGGACACTAACAGCTGCAGTATAAAGGGAAGCAGTGAATACAAGATTACAACAGTGAAATGTACCTTCCTCACTCCTGCAGACTACAATATGCTTCAGGCAGGATGCCTTTCAGTCTCCCTCTCTAAGCAGCTTAATTCAGTGCATGGGCTGGTTTATTTTCACACGAGATAACAGAGATTCCTGATAAGCCTCTCCCCCATTTGTTTTAACACAATTGTTAACCCATCGTTTTTAAATAGAATGCAGCTGAACAGGGCAACTAGGGATGGGCAAAAACATTCCAGCTTCGTCATTGCCAAGCATTAGCCCAAGAATATATATATATTTTCTTTAAACGTATGTTGAAATCTGTTAAAATATCACAGCTGTCAGAATGTATTTCAAGCATTTGAACCAGCAAGATAGAGATTTCACATAAACCCCTCGGTGATAATTCTCCTCCCCTTGCTCCTCCACGTCTCTGCCTCTCTGTTCCAGCAGAAGGCTTAATTTGCTCAGCAGCGACCCATGTAAGAGATTTGGAACATAAATAAAACATTTAAAACTTGTTGAGATATTCAATGTTCTGTCTATTTGTTTTTCCCTCCAGTTTATGAGCCTTTGTCTAAGGCTGCTGGATAGACAGCTGAGACATGTTCTCTCCCTTGACTTACAAAATGCAATTACATTTCGGGACAGTGTGTGTTTCTGCTTTACTTCCTGGCAGCACATGTTGACTAAAACAACACTGCCATCTACAGGACCCGTCACCGGGCAGGATTGCCAAGCGAGCAGTGAGCAGAGACAGTTACTGCTCCTGTTACTCTCTAGCTCCAGCCTTCAACACTGAGGGGAGAGCGAGCTTAAAATTTAAACGGATCACCTATCAAGTTTCCAACTCCAAAACTCATAGAATCATAGAATTATAGAATCCCTACAGTGCTGAAGAGGCCATTTGGCCCACCGACACTGCACCGACTCTGGCATAGTATCTTGGGGTGGCATGGTGGCACAGTGGTTAGCACTGCTGCCTCACAGTGCCAGGGACCCTTGTTCGATTTTGGGTCACTGTGCGGAGTCTGCATGTACTCCTTGTGTCTGCGTGGGTTTCCTCCGGGTGCTCCGATTTCCTCCCATAGTCCAAAGATGTGCGGGTTAGGTGGATTGGCCCTGTTGAATTGCCCATTAGTGTCAGGGGGACTAGCATGGTAAATACGTGGGGTTATGGGGATAGGGTCTGAGTGTGATTGTGATCGGTGCAGACTCAATGGGCCGAAAGGTCTCCTTCTGCGCTGTAGGATTCTGTGATCTTACCCAGGCCCTATCCCCAACCCTATCCCCGCAACCTCACACATGGCAAATCCCATCTAACTGACACATCTTGGGACACTAAGGGGCAATTTAGCATGGCCAATCAACCTAACCTGCACATCTTTGGACTGTGGGAGTAAACCGGAGCACCCGGAGGAAACCCACGCAGACACGGGGAGAACTCCTCACAGACAATACCCTGAGCCAGGAATTGAACCCAGGTCCCTGGCACTGTGAGGCAGTAGTGCTAACCACTGTGCCCCTCTGGAGCCTGCTCAGCTCAAGAATACACTTTACGGGCTCTTTCTGAATTGCTGTGGTCCACTCTGAACCTTGGTGCAGGCCTGCCATTTCTAATAATGCTCTTCATAACCCCTTTGGTAGCCCAATACAACTCCGCCCCCCCCCCCCACCACCGCCCCCCCCCCCCCCCCCCCCCCCCACCCCCACTCCCACCCCCTGCCATTGTTATAACATTGCTACAGGCCTGCGGTTTATCAATGGTTCACTGAATTTACTCCATCGCCCACTCCCCACAAGTACCCCTCCCAAAATATTGAGCTGTTAAATGTAATGGCAGCAGTAACGGTGCCCACATCCCACCCCATAGCAGGCTGGAGAGCTAGGGGCTCCGGTTTCCTCCCACAGTCCAAAGATTTGTGGGTTAGGTGGATTGACCATGGGGATGCAGGGGAAAGGGCCGGGGTAAGATACTCTGTCAGGGGGTCGGTGCAGACTCGATGGATCGAATGGCTTCCTTCTGCACTGTCGGGATCCTGATTCAAAGTTCCACCAGCAGTATCTGCCTGGTGCCAGTGCTCCTGTCCCACCTCAGGGCAAAAATCCTACTTCCTAAAGCTGGTGACCAATCAGAGGGCCAACAACTCTTTAGTCCCAGAAACGCCACCGAGATCAGTGGTCACTACTGGGACTGCAGCCAGCTTGGAGCAGCAACCTTGGAGGATGCTCCAGTCGGGCTCGGTGGGGCTGACAGATAAGGTGGGGAAGGGTTTCACTGAGGATGGGGGCAACAATTACCATCAGGGGGAGCCTCCGTGGGGCCACAGCCTGCTTGATCGGGGGAGCGCCTTCTCTAAAATTCAAAGGGAGGCCACCAGTTTTTACTAGTCAACTTCCCCAGGAGGTGTAGGGTGTCCCCTGCTGGGAGAATACCAATGGCAACAGGATGAGACCCTAAAGTGGCTCTTAATTGCCACTTAAGGGCTTAAATTGGCATCCCCTTGGGGCGGCCCTCATTGACCCTCCCCACCATCTGATTCAACTGAAGGGATTCAGATGGACTTTCCACCATCCACCTTCCCTCCCGATCCTATATCTCCCACCTCCCCTTCACAGCCTACTCCTGAGGGCCAGATTAAATCCCTTCTCAGTCTTGTGTAGGCTGCCTGCTGGTTGAAAGAAAATGAGCCCATCCATCAACGTGTCACCTCAAAAAGGAACATTAAAATTAAAATAAAAACAGAAAATGCCAGAAACACGCAACAGCTCAGACAGCATCTGAGCAGAGAGAAACTAAACGAACAAGGGGAAAATTGGATTCTCCAGTGTCCATTTTCTAGGCACTCATTCATCTCCATACTGACCTGGCTGGGTTGAAACCATGATCAGGTGGGGCGGGATGAGGCTAGCTCATTGCACTCGGGGGGGTGTGCTGAGGCCTGCGATGGTGATTTGCCCAGGCTAGGTTAGAGTAAAGGATCAGGGTAGCCAATGAGGTTAAACCGAGGCTTTACCTGATGCAATTTCTCAAAGCCATCTCGGCCTTTTGGCTAAAATGAAGCGTCAGATCAAGCCCAGGAAGGGGTGCAATGCCTCATCCTGTCAGCTTGGATATTGTTTGATCGAGCCCAAGATGGGAAGTCTTGTCAGCTTGGATCTGGATTATCCCTCATGTGGGGACCATGATTGGACTTAATTCAAATTGGCTTTTTTGATTACAATTAAAGTACTGAAAGGTACCATTAGAAAAAAGGACTTCAGAGCTATGAAAGAAAATTGTCTCCAAAAGATTAGATAACGTTTTCTAGATGCCGGTGCACATTTCTGACAAGAGATGTGCAGGACTCCACCTTGACATAGTGACATCCTGCACACTGTGAAATACTGCCAGCATCATGCAGGCCAGGGAGATGAAGGGGCGAGTCACTGTGCAACACTGATTTGATGCCAGCGCTGCCATTTTGAATGCTCTTAACCTCCCACAGCTAAAGGCCCTTGCTAGCTCAATGTGCCATCAACATTATTTAAAGGCGTATGGATTACAAAAGCAGAGAGGTCATGATGGAGTTGTATAGAACTTTGGTGAGGCCACAGCTGGAGTAATGTGTGCAGTTCTGGTTGCGACATTATAGGAAGGACGTGAACGCACTGGAGGGGGTGCAGAGGAGATTCACCAGAATGTTGCCATTCTGGGATGGAACATTTAAGTTATAAAGAGAGGTTGGATAGGCTTGAGGTGTTTTCTCTGGAGCAGAGAAGACTGAGGGGCAATCTGATTGAGGTGTACAAGATTATGAGGGGCATGGATAGGGTGGATAGGGAGCCCTTAGTTGAAGGGTCAGTTATGAGGGGACACAAGTTAAAAGTGAGGGGTGGGAGGTTTAGGGGGGATTTGAGGAAAAACATTTTTACTCAGAGAGGGTGGTGACCATCTGGAATACACTGCCTGGGAGAGTGGTGGAGGCGGGATGCCTCACATCCTTTAAAAAGTACATGGATGAGCAGTGGGCACCCCAAAACATTCAAGGCTATGGACCAAGCGCTGGCTAGTGGGATTAGGTGGGCAGGTCAGGACCTTTCATGAATCGGTGCAGACTCGATGGGTCGAAGGGCCTCTTCTGCACTGTAGGATTCTGTGATTCTGTGAAGTACTTGCAGGTTAGTTGCTATATTATTTCTTCTATCTGATGCTGAGATTTTATGCACCTTTGAAGCTATCTTATACTAATCTAAAGTTTCAGCAGACAATAGTGCTCTGGCTGGGGCTGAAGTAGCTTTGTTGGTGGTTTAAAGGTTTGTACTGGAACCAGATTCTTGCAGACATAAGTGGCCAGGCAGGGTTTTCTCTTTGGTTACAGCATGACTGGGAGAATGAAGAGAGCCTTTTTTTATTCATTCCTGGGACATGGGCATCGCTGGCTGGCCAGCATTTATTGTCCATCTCGAGTTGCCCTTGAGAAGGTGGTGGTGAGCTGCCTTCTTGAATCGCTGCAGTCGATGTTCTGTGGGTTGACCCACAATGCCGTTACAGATGGAATTCCAGGATTTTGACCCAGCAACTGCGAAGGAATAGCGATATATTTCCACGTCAGGATGGTGAGTAGCTTAGAGGGGAACTTGCAGGTGGTGGTGTTCCCATGTATCCACTGTCCTTGTCCTTCTAGATGGAAGTGATCATGGGTTTGGAAGCTACTGTCTAAAGATCTTTGGTGAATTGCTGCAGTGCATCTTGTAGATAGTACACACTGCTGCTACTGAGCGTCGGTGGTGGAGGGAGTGGATGTTTGTGGATGGGGTGCCAATCAAGCGGGCTGCCTTGTCTTGGATGGTCTCAAGCTTCTTGAGTGTTATTGGAGCTGCACCCATCCCTTTCTCTGTCTCTCTCTCTCTTTCTTTCTCTCCCTGTCTCTCTCTCTCTCTGTCTCTTCCTCTGTCTCCCTGTCTCTCTCTCTCTCTGTCTGTCTCTTTCTTTCTCTGTCACTCTCTCTCTCTCTCTGTGTCTGCCTGTCTCTTTCTCTCTCTTTCCATGCCTTTCTCTCTCTCTTTCTCCCAGTCTTTCTCTCTCTCTCCCTGTCTTTTTCTCTCTCTCTCGCTGTCTTTCTCTCTCTCTCTCTCTCACTGTCTTTCTCTCTCTCTCTCTCTCCCTGTCAGGCAAGTGGGGAGCATTCCATCACATTCCTGACTTGTGCTTTGTAGATGGTGGACAGGCTTTGGGGAGTCAGGATGTGAGTTACTTGCCGCAGTATTCCGAGCCTCTGACCTGCTCTTGTAGCCATTGTATTTATGTGGCGAATCCAGTTGAGTTTCTAGTCAATGGTCACCCTAAGGATGTTGACGGGTCACGCAGAGCAGGGCAAGCTGCTGGAAGGGGGAGAAGCAGGAGAGGGAGAAGGACTCCTAGTAGGTAGCCTTATACATTAGGGTCTTTAGGGAACAGTTCTCTTACCTGAACTCCATGAGGACCAATGCATGAGGCCTCTTTTCATGAAAGAGATTGTGACTGAAATTGATCAACTATTTGAGCTACAAATGTATCATAGCAGGGCATGGACAGCATTGTATGTGACTGTCAGAATACCATCCTTTCAGGTTGCTGCTGGAGATATCAGCAGTATTTTTTTATTTGTATATGGGATGTGGGCAACACTGGCCAACATTATTGTCCATCCCTAATTGCCCTTGAGAAGGTGGTGGTGTGCTGCCTTTTTTTAAACTGCTGTGGCCCATCTGCTGTTGGCATACTCAGAGGGTTGTTAGGGAGGGAACTCCAAGGCTTTTGCCCAGTGACAGTGAAGGAGCAGCAATATATTTCCAAGTCAGGATGGTGTGTGGCTTGGAATGGGATTTCCAGGTGGTGGCATTCCCCTGTGCCTGCTGCCCTTGTCCTTCCAGGTGGTAAAGGTTGCAGGTGTGAAAGTTGCTGCTAAAGAAACCTTGGTGAGTTGTTGCAGCGCATCTTGTAGATGGTACACACTGCTGCCACTGTGTGTCAGTGGTGGAGGGAGTGATTGGTTAAGGTGGTGGATTGGGTGCCAATCAAGCGGAATGCTTTGTCCTGGATGGTGTTGAGTCTCGAGTGTTCTGGAACTGCACTCATCCAGACAAATGGAGAGTATTCCATCACAGTCCTGGCATCTGCCAGAATTCCCAGCCCCTGACCTGTTCTTGCAGCCATAGTATTTTAATGCTGGTCCAGTTCAGTTCCTGATCAATGATAACGGCACGGTAGCACAGTGGTTAGCACTGCTGCTTCACAGCTCCAGCGACCTGGGTTCGATTCCCGGCTTGGGTCACTGTCTGTGTGGAGTTTGCACATTCTCCTCGTGTCTGCCTGGGTTTCCTCCGGGTGCTCCGGTTTCCTCCCACAGTCCAAAGATGTGCGGGTTAGGTTGATTGGCTATGCTAAAATTGCCCCTTAGTGTCTTAAGATGCGTAGGTTAGAGGGATTAGCGGGTAAATATGTAGGGATATGGGGGTAGGGCCTGGGTGGGATTGTGGTCGGTGTAGACTCGATGGGCCGAATGGCCTCTTTCTACACTGTAGGGTTTCTATGATTCTTCTATAACCCCCTTGGAATGTTGATAATGGGGGATCGCGCAATGAAAATACCATTGGTTAGATTCTCTATTGTTAGAGAAGGTGTGATTTTACTTCTCACTTATTCAGGCCAAACCTGAATATTGCCGAGGTTTTTCTGCATTTGGACATGGATTGCTTCCTTCTCTGAGGAGTTGTGGATGGAGCTGAACATTATGCAATCATCAACGAACATCCCCACTTCAGCCCATGTGAGGAAGGTGCTCCCACAATGTTGTTCGAGAGGGAGTGCCCGGACTTTGAACCAGCGATGATGAAAGGAAGAATCCAAGCTCTTCCTTACCTTGATGAGATAAGACAAGTAAACAAAAGGTTTCCAATACACCAGAGCAAATTCGGGATGGTCAAGGTTTGATAGCACAGGGTATTCCTTCATGAGTAACCAGTGGTTGGTATGGTCTCACACTTCCAATGATTCAGGCCAAAGCGCTTGGTTCATTCAGTAAGAGCTAGAATCAGGGAGGTGGAGATGGGAGGGTTGGGTATCAGGATGAGATCAAGTGGATGGCATGGTGGCACAGTGGTTAGCACTGTTGCCTCACAGTGCCAAAGACCTGGGTTCAATTCCAGCCTCGGGTGGCTGTCTGTGTGGAGTTTGCACGTTCTCCCTGTATCTGCGTGGGTTTCCTACGGGTGCTCCGGTTTCCTCCCACAGTCCAAAGATATGTGGTTTAAGTGGATTGATCATGCTAAATTGTCCCTTAGTGTTAGGTGGATTAGCAGGGTAAATACGCAGCATTACGGGGATAGGGTGTGGGTGGGATTGTTGTCGGTGCAGGATCGATGGGCCAAATGGCCTCCTTCTGCACTGAATGGATTCTATGATGGTATGATTCCAAGAGAAATTGAACGGCCAGAAAATTCTGCCCTTTGTCTATCTCACTGAGTTGGCCACATGTGTTGCCCCCTGTAACTTTTGCACCTGTCCTGCTTATGCTGTGAGCAAACTTCAAACGAGAGGCGCTATGAGAGAATTGTTCAAAAGTGTAACCGTGAGGTTAATTCTGAGCTTCCCTGATGTCAGAGGAACATTCTGTGCAAGTCAGCAGTGGGAGTACTCGTTCCAACAATAGGCCAAACTCTCAGCTGTCCAGGAAAATAGTGTCACAAGTAGGCTTACATTAACACTGCAATTAAGTTACTGTGAAAATCTCCTAGTCACCACACTCTGGCGCCTGTTCGTGTACACTGAGGGAGAATTTAGCATGGCCAATCCACCTAACCAGCACATCTTTTGGACTGTGGGAGGAAAGTGGAGCACCCGGAGGAAACCCACACAGACATGCGGAGAATGTGCAGATTCCACTCAGACAGTGACCCAAGCCTGGAATCGAATCCAGGTCCCTTGTGCTGTGAGGTAACAGTGCTAATCACTGTGCCACCATGTCACCCAGGGGCAGCAAAGTCTATCCCCTGAGATAAAATTCTGCATTGTGCTAATACCACCTCATCACAAGGCAAAGTTATTGGGAGCCAATAATTCTGCAGCTTATTGTGAGATATGTCCTTGGAGTGAGATTCATTTTACAATGATAAACTGGGGCTTGAACCATTAAGGAACCTTTGTCCAAATGACAGGACTTGTGTCATTGCTTATTTTTAACGAACTATAGAAATGATTGGAAATACAGGTTAAATCCTCTGCTTGCTGTCCCTTCTTTTTTTAAAACTTTGTTTCACGTTGAGTGGTGGGGGAATAGATTTCAGCCTTGAGATAGAACACTAATTATAAGTGTAGTGTGTAAGCTGTTTTCTATTAAATGCCCCTCTACTATACACCATTGGCCTTCAATTTTATTTGAGAAAGAATCCCTTTTTCAAAGTGAATGAGAGTTGAATAAACAAAATGGGTCACATGGGGAAAGATTATAGAATTTGCTGTATCGATTCGGCTAAGCTGACATTACTCTTGCATCTGAACCCAAAGGATATGGATTTAAGTCCCACTCAAAGTTTTGGCCACACAATCAAAATCTAATCTGGCGGCACAGTGGCACAGTAGTTAGCACTGCTGCCTCACAGCGCCAAGGACTGGGGTTTGATTCCCGGGCTTGGGGCACTGTCTGTGCGGAGTTTGCACGTTCCTCCCCGTGTCTGTGTGGGTTTCCGCCGGGTGCTCTGGTTTCCTCCCACAGTCCGAAAGACATGCTGGTTAGATGCATTGGCCATGCTAAATTCTCCCTCAGTGTACCCGAACAGGCAGAAGTTACTGTGAAAATCCCCTAGTCGCCGGAGTGTGGTGACTCGGGGATTTTCATGGTAACTTCATTGCAGTGTTAATGTAAACCTACTTGTGACACCAATAAATAAACTTAAATAAAACTTAAAGCCACTGATGGATTGCTACACTGTTCAAGTCGTTGTCTAGTTGACACAATGTTAAACTAGTTCAGGGACATGTAAAGTACCTGGACAGGTAGTTCTGGTTCACTAGATAACCTACATCCCTCAAATCAATGCCAAAAGTTGCTCGTATTAATGTTTGTGGGATTATTGTTCATGCAAAATGGTTGCAATATTTAGTATTCCTATACGGTGGGAGTCCCCGGTCTTGTACGTGTTGAGACCCCGTTGCGAGCGAGAACTGAAAATTTGGCGTTCCAGCCAAAACTCCATTCACTTTCAGTGGAAAATGCCAGCCACGAACGAGATCGGAAAATTTTGGCTCATGCTCAGGATTTTCCAGTACCGCAGACAGCTTGCAATAGGTGGGATTTCCCAGTCCTGCTGGGGGGGAGAGGGGGGTGCGGGTGGAGAGGGGAGGGGGTGGCTCGTCATTGAGACCGGCAGATCCAAACAGCAGGAAGGACTGGAAAATCCCACCCAATGGGAATTCTCCCCGACACTAGTTACATTTTCTCTCCTTAGATATTGTCCCATTTTCCTTCATAAACATCATTGATCTCACCTAAAACCCTGTCCATGATCCTTCTTCGGTCTAATCACCGCATCACTAACTCTTCTTCCTTTTACAGAGCTCTTGAATGTGTTTTAATTCCCAGTCTAGGTTTTGTCATTCCAGCAGCACACTCTGGTAGAGCTCTGTGACCCGAAACAAAGTCACAAATGACATTCCCTTTGGGGTCATCGGTTCAACTCTGGTTTCACTTCCCCTCCTTCACTAGCCACCTTTACCTTCAGAGTCCCCCCGCAGGATCCATTCTTGTTGCTGCCCCTTCCTTATCCAGATATCGCCCTATTACAGCATCATGAACAGACATGAGACAGCTTCAAACATAGGCTGATGACATTAAACAGGTGGAATGCTCCCATTTTGTGAATAAATACGGTGGTGGCCATTTCCGAGGGCGCTTTTCCCGCTGGACAGGATGGTAGGATCCCGTGCCTGATGCTGCACTCAGAACCTCATTAATTATGAGGTGTGTTCCGCTCTCCCGACAGCTGATTCATCCACCCGCCATCAGCTGATGGGCTGGATGATCCTGGCACCAGATTTAAACACCAGTCTAACGTACTGAGATCACTCTCCCCAGCCCATCTACCTTCACCAGACTGTGCAGGATGTCCGGAACCCAAGAGCAAAAGACCAGGAGCAACAGGAAGAGGGCAGAACCAGCACTCAGTGCCAGGGCCCACGAGGCCCTCATGGGGGGAATCCAGGCCCACCGGCTTTGCTCTACCCCAGGAACGGCTCAAAGAAGCAAGCCAACCTCACCTCTCTGGTCTTGGAGGCCACTGCCCAGGAGGCCAACATGTCTGTGAAGTCCATCCAGTACAGGAGGGCGGCACAGTGATTAGCACTGTTGTCTCATAGCGTCAGGAACCCAGGATTAATTCCAATCGTGGGTGACTGTCTGTGTGGAGTTTGCACATTCTCTCCGTGGATTTCCTCTGGGTGTTCTGGTTTCCTCCCACACTTCAAAGATGTGCGGGTTCGGTGGATTGACCATACTAAATTGCCCCATAATGTCATTGGGATTAGCAGGGTAAATATATGGGGTTATGGTGATAGGGCCTGGTGGCATTGTTGTCTGTGAGGGCTCAATGGACTGAATGGCCTCCATCTGTACTGTAGGGATTCTATTCTATTAAATGATCTCATACACTCCTCCAGGTTAAATCCTCTCACAGCTCCTTCCTCTGTCAAACTCTCAGCATGGCATTCTTTATTCAAACACCTCCTCTCTTCACCAATCTCACATATTCAGTCGCCGGGAAAATAAGTATCACTCTCTCAACAAGTCTTTCATGACAACACCGTCCCATCTGTCTTGCTGCTCACACTCCATTCTCTGTCCCTCCTGGGTAGGGTACACCACACACAGGGGACATGCATTTCACCCAACCTCTACTCCATCCCCTCCGATGGACTATGACAACAGTGACCTTCACAAAGCATTGCAGCCTCAGCCCTTTTAGTGTTTGTGCGAACTGTCCCTATTGTGCCACACTAACCTAGAATAGAATCCCTACAGTGCAGAGTGAGGCCATTCGGCCCATTGAGTCTGCACCGACCACAATCCATCTAGGCCCTATTCCCATAACCCCATATATTTGCTCTGCTAATCCTATGACACTAGGGGCAATTTAGCATGACTAACCTGCACATCTTTGGCTGTGGGAGGAAACTGGAGCACCCGGAGGAAACCCACACAGGCACAAGGAGAACGTGCAAACCCCACACAGACAGTGACCCAAGGCCAGCATCGAACCCGGGTCCCTGGCGTTGTGAGGCAGCAGTGCTAACCACTGTGCCATCGTGCCACCCCATAATCTGTAACCTGCATGCGTCCCCTTTCAGTAATACATGGGCTGTTCCTTAGACCCTCTTGTTTGTTAACTTTTCATACAGCCTTGTCGGAGCCCAGCTTCCCTCCCCTCGGTCTTCCCTCTGCCTTCCATTGTTTGTCTTCTTCATCATTGCCTTTCTATCTGCCATTGTGAGCCCTCATCCTTCCCCTCACCCCTCCTTTCACAGCCCTCTTTCCACATTGCCACCCTTGCCTTTGGTTTGCCAACCACCACCTCCCTCCGCCACCTTCACCCCATCCTTGACCTCACTTCGCAGCCCTACACCATTTGGACCTTTGATTCAGTGGTTGTCTGAGTCCCGCAAGACAGTGTCGCACCAGGGAGAAGGAGACCCCTGTACTCCGCCGACCCCAGGCAGCGTACAGAATCGAGTCAGTGATACAGTCTCCCTGAGTCCCGCAGCATGGTGTCGTCCGTGAAGACCAGCTCGGTGTGGAGGTGAAGGGCAGGAACCAGCCTGTCCTGGCAGAGTGGTGAACAGTGCATCAGGAGCAGTGCAGCAAGGCTTTGTTGCAATCGCTTTGAAGCCTATTGTGAATTGAGGACTGCTCTGTGCACACCAATCTTTATCAGTCGGGTTTCAGACCGATGTAATTTCACGCTGATGCGACAGAAGATTGAAAAGCCTGATAGGATGCCGGCAGGCAACTGTTTTAATGAGCATCATAAAATGCAAATGGCGTTCGCAGCACTAGCCAGTGGGAAGACCCACTATTAACCCGCCATTGGGAGAATTGCAACATGATCGTACACCGGTGGGTTTCTGACTTTCTGATTCCCGCTCGACTCTCCGCTCCCACCATCACCAAACCTGCCATGGACAGAATGGGAGAACTCCATCCTACCTCTACCACTTCTGTCTTCACCCATCCTCAGCCTCTGTTTTCAGACTGAGGGCAGGGGGTGGTGTCGTGGCATTGTCGCTGGGCAAGTAATCCAGAGATTCAGGGTAATGCGACCTGGGTTCGAATCCCACCAGGACAGATGGTGAAATTTGAATTCAGTAAAAATCTTCAATAAAAGTCCAATGATGACCATGAAACCATCATCGTAACAAACCATGTGATTCATTAATGTCCTTTACGGGCTGAAACCTGCCGCCCTTACCTGGTCTGGCCTACATGTGACTCCAGAGTCACAGCAATGTGATTGACTCTTAAATACCCTCTGAAGTGACCTAGTGAACCTCTCAGTTCAAGGGCAATTAGGGATGGGCAACAAACCCTGACCCAAACAGCAATGCCCAGATCCTGTGAATAAATAAATAAAAGCTGTGCTATCCAGCTTCCAATCTCAGATGAAGCAGAATTATTTCCAGTTGATATGAGGAACCATTGGAGCATTCATCATGAGCAGTCCGGCACTAATTCCATTCCCCCTCCAGCTCACTGTGTCAGCTTGAACCCTTTGCACCCTCAGCATGTGACAGGGTTCCAAGCTGTGTTTCTACATCCTCTCCATCACCAAGTCTGCCTTCTTGCATCGCCTTCACATCACCTGCTTCAGCCCCAAACTCAGCCCACCAGCTTCAGACTCTTAATCCACGCCCTAACCATCTCTCGAGTCAATTATTTCAATTGTCTCCTGATTAGGTTCCCATTCCCCCTCCACCAACAGTCCCACCCATCAGCATCCAAGCATTTCAGCTGACTTAGCTTGGCTGCCCCAGACAACACCAAGTCCCCCTCACACTAATCTCCCTCTCTTCACTGGCCTTCTTTGGGACCCTCCCCCCACCTTGAGTCACCCAACTCCTCAAATTTAAAACTCTCAGTCATCAACTTCTCTATCTCTGTAAGTTCCTTCAGTCCTTCAATCTAACCCCCTCCCCACATCGTTTAAACTGTCCATCCAACTGAAGAGGAAACCGGAGGAACTGAAAATGATTGGTTACTGGTCCAAAGAGGTCTTCCATGCCTTAAAACAGAACTCCAGTGCCAGTCATTTCCCAGGTTTTATTGGTTTTTTCCTGCTCTGTGTCTCCCCTTTCCTTCACCCACCATTGACAATCACATCTTCAGCTGCCAATGAACCACTCTCTTGCATTGAGTCCCTAAACATCTCTACCTCTCCCACTTCCCACCCCTTCTTTAGGATCCTTGTTAAAACCCACCTCTTTAATCAATTATGGCCACCGTTCCCAATAACTTCTCTTTTGACTTGGCATCCATTTCATTGATTAAAAGCTCTTTAGGTTATTCTTCCTGTAATGACTTTAATGAGGCACAGGATGTGGCCCTTTTAGAATTCAAGCTCCCAGATTAAGGCAATAATGGCTTGTCCGATCACGGAGCCCTGAACGTGTACATAATGTGGAGTGTCAGGGTTACTAGCACTCTGAGTTTATACTCTGTACGGGGAAGCACCTGTCCGAGTGTTGCTGATGATGTAGATAAATCTAACTTTGGTGAAGGGACACTGGCTTGGAGGAGTTATTTCACTTCCTCTCAAAGGTAGTAGCAGTCTTAAAATAGGGGAGGCAATGGCCCAGTGATGTTGTCACTGGGTTAGTAATCCAGAGTCCCAGGGTGTGCTCTGGGGACCCGAGTTCGAATCACACCATGGAAGATGGTGAAATTTGAATTCAGTAAAAAAACTGGAATTAAAAATCTAATGATAATTATGAAACCATTGCCAATTGTTGTAAAAACCCATCTGGTTCACTAATGCCCTTTAGGGGAGGAAATCTGCCGTCCTTACCTGATTTGGCCTACACATGACTCTAGACCCACAGCAATGTGGTTGCTTCTTAACTGCCACTCAGTTCAAGGGCAATTAAGGGTGGGTAACAAATGCTGGCCTTGCCAGTGGCACCCACATAGAATCTCTACAGTGCAGAAGAAGGTCATTCGGCCCATTAAGTCTGCACTGTCCACAATCCCACCCAGGCCCTATCCCCGAAACCCCACATATTTACCCTGATAATCCCTCTAACATACACAGCCCGGGACACTAAGGGGCAATTCATCATGGCCAATCACCCTAACCTACACACCTTTGGACTGCGGGAGGAAACTGGAGCACCCGGAGGAAACCCACGCAGACATGGGGAGAATGTGCAAACTCCACACAGACAGTGACCCAAGCCGGGAATCAGCTTGAATGAATGCCATGAAGGAATCCTATGAATGAATAAATAAAAAGCGCAACATATTGCAAGTTGTTACTGGTGTTGTCCCAAAGCACCAGTAACGCTGTTGCTTACGTGCATTGAGAAAAAAATACTCTCAGCAATAAGACTTAATTATTTGTCTACATGCCGACAGGAAAACTCTGAAAGATCCAGTAACCATTTCTCGTACCATCTCACTTCCAATTCGATTGCCATTTCCTCAGCTATCAAGCCATAGCCCAGAATATGGCAACGGTACAGTGCTTTGATAGCTTCAGGGATCTATCAGTGACGATTCCCATGTTGCCTCATTGATCTGTTTTTGCCTTCCATTAATTAGCAATTTCTCTGAATCTCTATCCCTGCCTGCATGATCTTACACTTATCTGCAGTGTCTTATCTGCTCATTACCAGCAGACTGAGCGACTGAGAACTATTTGCTCACATACCGTGTTAGCCATGTGAAGTATTTTTGAACCTTAAGGGCATCCATATTCCGGGTTTCTGTCCTGTCGAACTGTGTGACGTCTATAAAATATCTACTTTCTCTGGAATTCAAATATTACCAGTGTCCTGCTGTGGTGATTGTCCCGTCAAGGACAACACAGCAGAAGAGGGTCAATTGGATTGGGGATTAATTAGGGATAAGAGTGGGTATCACCCAGGGGGTGGAGTCCTATCTTGGGCAGAAGACAGTCTGAAGGTGTGTAGAAGACATTTAGGGACTGAGGCAGCTGATGGGCTGCTCCATGGCAGCCGAGGAGCTGCAAGTTTTTCCTTGTTAATAAATACCTTTTGAGTCCCTGACGAAGTATGTGAGCATGCATTGTTATACCTGTAGGATATATATATATATACCTCAAAACAAGTCATTAAAACAGGCTATCTGGTCATTATTACTTCTGCTTGTAGCTTGCAATACGCTGATTAGCTAGTCCATTTCCTACACTACAATGGTGATCGCACTTTGAACTATAATAATAGAATTCCTACAGTGCAGAAGGAGGCCATTCAGCCCATCGAGTCTGCACTGACAACAATCCCACCTAGGCCCTATCCCCGTAACCCCACATCTTTACCCCGCTAATCCCTCTAGTCTACACATTCCGGGGCACTAAGGGGCAATTTAACATGGCCAACGCACACAACCCACACATCTTTGGACTGTGGGAGGAGACTCAGAGTTTTGCAGGCAATGGGAATTTCCAAGCGGGCATCGTAGTGCAGGCACACGGCAACTCCATGCATGTAAGGTGTCCTTTCACTGATTCAGCCAATGCCAGTGGGGTCAGTGCTGGACAGCTGCAGAGGGCGTGATCCTTGCTTAAGTACCAGCATTGGGGCATGCAGATTTTCAGGGCTGCGATAGTTCAGCAGCACAGTTCCTTCGCAGTCGTTGGATCAAAATCCTGGAATTCCCTCCCGAATGGCATTGTGGGGCAACCCACAACAAGTGGACTGTAACAATTCAAGAAGACGGCTCACCACTATCTTCTGAAGGGCAACTAGGGATGGGCAATAAATGCTGTAAGAGTTTTAATAACACCAGGTTAAAGTCCAACAGGTTTATTTGGTAGCAAACACCATTAGCTTTCGGAGCGCTGCTCCTTTGTCAGATGGAGTGGAAATGTGCTCTCAAACAGTGCACAGAGACACAAAAATCAAGTTACAGAATACTGATTAGAATGCGAATCCCTACAGCCAGCCAGATCTTAAAGATACAGACAATGTGGGTGGAGGGAGCATTAAGCACAGGTTAAAGAGATGTGCATTGTCTCCAGACAGGACAGCCTGCAAGTCCAGGAGGCAAGCTGTGGGGGTTACTGATAATGTGACATAAATCCACCATCCCGGTTTAGGCCGTCCTCGTGTGTGCGGAACTTGGCTATCAGTTTCTGCTCAGCAACTCTGCGCTGTCGTGTGTCGTGAAGGCCGCCTTGGAGAACACTTACCTGAAGATCAGAGGCTGAATGCCCGTGACTGCTGAAGTGCTCCCCCACAGGAAGAGAACAGTCTTGCCTGGTGATTGTCGAGCGGTGTTCATTCATCCATTGTCGTGGCGTCTGCATGGTTTCCCCAATGTACCATGCCTCGGGACATCCTTTCCATCTGTAGGGATTCGCATTCTAATCGGTATTCTGTAACTTGATTTTTGTGTCTCTATGCCCTGTTTGAGAGCACATTTCCACTCCATCTGATGAAGGAGCAGCGCTCTGAAAGCTAATGGTGTTTGCTACCAAGTAAACCTGTTGGACTTTAACCTGGTGTTGTTAAAACTCTTACTGTGTTCACCCCAGTCCAACGCTGGCATCTCCACATCAATCAATGCTGGCCAGCCAGCAATGCCCATGTCCCACGAATGAATAAACAAAACGTTTTCAAAGCAGAGCCAAAATGCCAATTGAAAGGGCATTGGGAAGCTTTTGATAATCATAGAATCAGAGAAACCCTACAGTGCAGAAGGAGGCCATTTGGCCCATCGAGCCTGCACCGACAACGATCCCACACAGGCCCTATCCCCGTAGCTCCACATATTTACTCTGCTAATCCCCCTGACACTAAGGGGCAATTTATCATGGCCAATCCACCTAACCCGCACATCTTTGGACTTTGGATAAGGGAAGATATAACAGCATACAGGGAAAGGGAAGGGCAATATGATTTGAATGGAAAGCTCCAGTTGAATCCAGTACTTACAGAAGCTCAACGGCCAGAATAGCTTTATGATTCATTCTCATTTCTATGATTGTAAGGAATTATCCGTTGTTTTATTGGATTATTGTCTCGCAATCTTGGCTCAATTACCTCTTTCCATTCATTTCCACTCAAAATTAATGCTTTTCCAATATTACTAAAGCTGTGAAAAGAAGGAGTTGGTACCAGAGGGTTGCTCAATCAGGCTGGCCATATCGCTGACCGTTATTAAATGTGTGTAAACTATAAATGAGTTGCCGTTTCTTTTGTCATTCTGATATCGAACAGGGGAGGCGATGGCCTAGTGGTAGTATCACTGGACTATTAATCCAAAAACTCAGCTAATGTTCTGGAGACCCAGGTTCGAATCCCGCCACAGCAGATGGTGGAATTTGAATTCAATGAAAAATATCTGGAATTAAGGGTGGAATTTTCCGGTTTCGGGGCGAGTGTGGCCGGAAAATTCCACCCAACATCAACACCTCTCGCTCACTCCGATTCCCATGGTGGATGGGACAGGAAAATTTGCCCCTAAGACTCTAGTGATGACCATGAAACCATTGTCCAAAATTTGCCCCTAAGACTCTAGTGATGACCATTAAACCATTGTCCAAAAAACCCATCTGGTTCACTAATGTCCTTTAGGGAAGGAAATCTGCCATCCTTACCTGATCTGGCCGACATGTGACTTCAGAGCCACAGCAATGTGGTTGAGTCTTAAATGCCCTCTGAAATGGCCTCGGGAGCCTCCTAGTTCAAGGGTAAGTAGAGATGGGCAACAAATGCTGACCCAACCAGCAACTGCCCTCAGGCAACAAGGGATGGACAATAAATGTTGGCCAGCCAACGACACCCATGTTCCAGAAATGAATAAAAAAATAGATACTGAGGTGCCATAGCAACAGGGCCTGACCTAACCTGTTCTCACCTTTAACCCCCTTTCACTGAGCACTTTGGTCTGGAGAATAAAAAAAACTATTATTTTTTAAATCCCCAATTTAAGATCAGCCTATGATGTGAAATGATGGATTGTTCAGCTCAGCTACCAACAAATCTGTCAGAAAGCTCAGAGCTTATGCTGACAGGAGCAGCTGTAGGCTTTTGTTCACAACTGTTTGTTGGCCGACACTTAACTTGCAAAAATTACAAGGGAGAATCCTGAGCCAGCCACAGCATCTGACAAGATTCAGTATTGATCGCCAAACCCATAGTCCCAGATCCCAGAATCATATCGTTGGTATGGGACCTCTGAATTTTACAAGCCTTTACTCTATCTTCCATTGCTGTGGGACAAGGCTCTTCTCCCAATATGAAGCTCCACCGGACTGGATGCCAGTCACACTTTGACCTAATAAGAGCCTCTCTCCAACCTGCTTCGAATCTAACAAGCAACATCTTTACTGGAGGGAGCTTTGTAAAATTAAGCTTAATATTTCATCTTTCAATCCCAAGAAATTCCAATCTCCTAAAGGTTATGAAGGACAGGGAAAGGGAATACTTGCAAGCCTCCTAGGGGTGGGATTATCCCCGCCACCCCCACCCCACCCAAGGGAAGGGCAGGAAAATCCCGCCCTAGGTCTTAAAGACCTTCGTTTCGATCCCACACTGTGTCGAGTTCGTTTGAGTCAAAGAGAGTCAGTTGCTGGAATTGCTTTTGGTGCCTCGGATCTAAGAGCAGAATGGGTTCCTGCTCGCAATCAGTGTCCAATTGGTGTTCACTCCTGCTAGAATCATCATGGGAGTCAATCTCCAAGACATTTCTTCCAATCGAAGATTGTAACTTTTGTGGGAAATGTGCAGAAGCTTTGGAGAAATGACACTTCTGCTTCCACAGCCTTTGCAGCAAAGTTATTCTCTCCCACTATCTGTCAGAAATTCCATCCTTTTTGAATAGACCTTCGATGAGGAACAAGACCCGATGTTGTCCGCTATTAGCCTGTCAATACTCACTTTCTAGATCTGAACTGGATCGCAGTCTGGGAGACGCCCAATGTTCACAAGGCTGCACCCCTGGAGCAGTGAGGGAGAAAAAGGATAACTGGTGTAAACTTGTATAAAAAGCTCTCCATTCTCCTATCGTTTCATACACATGGGGTTGCATTTTCTGCTGAAGTGGGGGGGAAGGTGGGGGGTGGGGGGAAATGCTGACAATATGGCGGGACAAAGCACTGGGAGGGCAGACCGGTGTCAACACACTGCCACGGCATACCAAGGGCCACATTTCCCTATCCTGCCTGTGTCATGTGTGCCCGGCACTGTGTGGGAAGTCCATCGGTTAAACGCTGCTGGTACCATCCTTGTGGATTCAGCGGGAATATGTGGGCATCTCTTTGATGGGCTGCACTCCCAAGCCACTGCCGTTGGAACAATGCCCCTCTTCCCCGATTGCTACTATAAATTACAGATGCTCACAAGTAAATCTAGCAACATCCCTTTAAGTATCAATGATAAGTAAAGCCATAGAATCCCTACAGTGCAGAAGGAGGCCATTTGGCCCATTGAGTCTGTGCCAATCACAATCTCACCCAGGCCCTATTTCCATAACCCCATTTATTATTTACCCTGCTAATCCCTCTGACACTAGGGGCAATTTAGCATGGCCAATCAGCCTAACCCGCACATCTTTGGAGTGTGGGAGGAAACCGGAGCACCCGGAGGAAACCCACGCAGACACGAGGAGAATGTGCAAACTCCACACAGACAGTGACCGGGAATCGAGCCCGGGTCCCTGGTGCTGTGAGGCAGCCATGCTAACCACTGTGCTACCGTGCCGCCCCAAATTTATTTTCTGTGTGGGAAATGCTGAATCATCAATTCCTGGAGTTAGGTTTGCTGCAGTGAAGTCAACACCGACTGGCTCTCTCTAATTCTCCTTCATTCAACTCTGGGAACATTCTGAGATCTAAGCAATGCTCGCTGTCTTCATGAAGATGTGGATGACCCACAATATGAATTAACTTCACTTGAAAGCTTTGCGCTTGATGGTTTACAGGAACATCAGAACAAAAATGTGGGGGATCTCTGCTTCTGCCATCATGGAGCTAGGTTTAGTAACAACAAGTTACACTTGCATAGCGCCTTTGATGTGGAAAATGGAGAGGTTGGATCCTGTTGTATTGTTCCCTGAGCAGACGGGCAGAGCTATTTGGCAGAATGCCTCATCACCAGCACTTTCCATAAGGCCATAAGATATAGGAGCAGAATTAGGCCATTCAGCCCATCGAGTCTGCTCTGTCATTCAATCATAGTTGATATGATTCTCATCCCCATTTTCCTGCCTTTTCCCCGCAACCCTTGATCCCCTTATTGATCAAGAACCTATCTATCTCTGTCTTAAAGACACTCAATGACCTGGCCTCCACAGCCCTCGGTGGCAATCAGTTCCACAGATTCACCACCCTCTGGCTGAAGAAATTCCTCCTCATCTCAGTTTTAAAGGAGTGTCCCTTCACTCTGAGGTTGTGCCCTCGAGTTCCAGTCTGCTCCACTAGTGGAAACATCCTCTCCATGTCCATTCTATCTCGGCATCTCAGTATTCTGTAAGTTTCAATTATATCCTCTCTCATCCTTCTAAACTCCATCGAATATAGGCCCAGACTCCTCAACCACTCCTCACATGACAAACACTTCCAAGTGAGCACCAAGGCGTAGCTTGGCTGCTGGTGAGAAAGGCCCTCCCTGTCAAATGCTTCCTACATGTCCGGAATCTCACCCCATCTGCAAGTGGTCCTTGAGATGACTGTGGTGGGAAAGAGACCATGGTCCACCACTTTGTGGAATGTGCCTTTGTAAAGAAGGTCTGGAGAGAGATGACGTGGTTTATGTCACGGTTCATCCCGAGCAGCTTCATGACGCAGGACTCTGTGCTGATCCCAAGGATGAATTCCGAGACAAACACCAACTGTTGCTGGAGGATCATCAACTCGGTGAAAGATGCTCTTTGGTCTGCCCGAAACCTGTTGGTCTTCCAGTGCAAGGAGTTGTCCCCGACCGAGTGTAGCAGACTGACATATTCCAAAGCACAGGACTATGGGCTGAGGGATATATCAAAGTTTGGGGCAGCTACCGCAGAGCTACAATGGGGAAAGGTTGCTGTCTAAGACCTTTCAGCCACAGTGAACTGAGGGGAGGGGAGTTGTATAGAACCCTCTCGAATGGTATGACTCACACTGAATGTGTACAGTGAATATTACATATATCACAATTGTGTTGAAGCACCTCAGAGTGTAACTTGATCAATGTAGACAACTTAAATACATTTGCACTATTTGTAATGACTATTTTGAAAAGCATTGAAGCACCTCAGAGTGTAACATGATGTACGTAAAGAACTCAAATATTATTATAGATATTTTACAAATAAAGTATATCTTTGCAAGAAAAAAGCATCCCAATTCCCTTCGCAGGGGAAGAAAGGAAGAGTTTCAGAATGTCGCATGAGGAAGGAAGAAAAATGATTGGAAGGTGGGGCAAGTGGTGAAATGGTTTCTGGAGTGAGCTCCTGAGATTGAGGGGAATGGTGGTTGAAGTTTCAGCCGCCTAGTGGCTGGTTCACTAATGTCCTTTAGGGAAGGAAATCTGCTGTCCTTACCTGGTCTGCCCTACATGTGATTCCAGAGCTACAGCAATGTGGTTGACTCTCAACTGCCCTCTGAATAAGGGCAACTAGGGATGGGCAATAAATGCTGGGCCAGTGATGCCCATGTCCCATGAATGAATAATAAAAAAACAAAAATAGGTCCAGATGCAGGAGGGAGCAGAGTGAGCGGGACAGAGTGAATGGGAGGGGCGATAAACTGGAGGAAACAGCAAGGCCATGGATGGAAAAGCAGATGATCAGGGGTTTGAAAAGTGCTCTTCCTTGTTTTTCATTATTATTGACATTTGAGTCACACCATTGTGGCTCTTAAAGTATTGTGTTTTTGACTACATTTTTAAAGAGATTTTTTATTTTTTTCTTCTATGGGATATGGGCTTTGCTGGCTAAGCTAGCATTAATTGGCTGCCCCTAATTGCCCTTTCAAAGGTGGTGGTGGTACACCTTCTTAAACTGTTGCAGTCTCTGTGTTGTAAGTACACTCACAGTGCTGTTGGGAAAGGGTATTCAGAATTTTGACCTAGTGACAGTGAAGAGAACATTGATATAGTTCCAAGTTAGGATGGTGTGTGATGTGGAGGGGAACCTCCAGGCGGTGGTGTTCCCATGCACCTGATGCCCTTGCCCTTCTAGGTGATAGAGGTTGTGGGTTTCGAAGGTGCGGTCGAAGGAGCCCTGGCGAGTTGCTGCAGTGCATCTTGTAGATGGTACACACTTCTGCCATTGTATATCAGTGCAAAGTGAATATTTAAGGTAGTGGATAGGGTGCCAATCAAGCTCGTTTGTCCTGAATGGTGTTAAGCTTCTTCAGACTTGTTGGCACTGCACTCACCCAGGCAAATGGGGAGTAGTCCATCACACTCCTGACTTGTGCCTTATAGATGGTAGACAGGCTTTGGGAAGTCAGGAGGTGAGTTGCTCACCATAGAATTCCCAGCCTTTGACCTGTGCTGGTAGCCACAATATTATATGGCCAGTACCGTTCAGTTTCTGGTCAATGGTAACCCCCCAGAATGTTGATAGCAGAGGATTCAATGATGGTAATGTTATTGGATGACAAGAAAAGGTTATTAGATTCTCTCTTGTTGGAGATGGTCACTGCCTGGCACTTGCGTGATGTGAATGTTACCACTTATGAGTCCAAACCTGAATATTGTCCAAGTTTTGCTGAATATGGGCATGGACTGTTTCAGTATCTGAGTAGTCGCAAATGGTGCTGAACATTGTGCAATCATCAGTGAATGCCTCCTCTGCTGACCTGATGATGGCCAGAAGGTCAATGATGAAACAGCTGAAAATGGTTGGATATAGGAGGAAGCCCCAGGATTTAAATGATTGACTTCAAACAACCACAACCATATTCCTTTGTGCTAGGTATAACTCCAACAAGTGGAGTACTTTCCCCTGATTCCCAGTATGTGAATAATGTAAAAGCAAAGTGCTGCAGGTGCTGGAGATCTGAACTAAAAACAGAAAGCCATGGAATAACTTAGCAGGTTCGTGGAGAGAGAAGAGCATGGTGAACATCTCAACTCCAATAGGACTCTCTTTAGAACTCTTCACAGTCACTCTGTCACTCAACACATTCATCCACTTAAGCCTCAATACCTATATACCAGCAGAGGGAGTCTAAATGGAAAATGAAGGAATCAATTTTTAAGAGCTGTTAACAGTTATAATTCTCAATGTTCCTTACTAAATCAGGATGACCAACTCTCCTGAATTTTGATGGTTCTGTAATCTTCACCCTCCCAGCTAGGTAAATGTATTCAGTTGAATGTACTGTTAGTCTGAAATCTTTTTAAAATTATTACAAGAGATTAGTGAGCTATATGAGATATAGAGTTGGTCCTACACTAAAATGTCCCCCTCACAGGAGGAATTTGGTGAAACAAAGATATCTTCGACTAAAATATATTAGAAGGGATATTATAGCAGAATGAATTCCTCTGGCTTAAGCACTTTCAGTTCATAGAACTCCCCATTAAGAATTCTAGAGAAGTAAGGTTCCTAAGGTATAAAGAGTGAGTCTGCAACTTATACAAGGATTGCTAAATAATATATTATAAGAATAAATCCTACATTACATTATAGTAATGGTTGCAATGTTACAGAGTGTAAAATAATTAAATTAATCAAATCCACCAAAAAAATAATTACAGGATAATAAATCCACGTAGAAATAAATGCCAGAGATTCAAATCCACCTCAAACAAAATTGTGGAATAACAAATCCCACCTATCAATAAAAGCAGTATATTCAAGCAAACAACATAGTAAGATTCTGCTCACAAAGTGAAAAGTGTAGTTTTATCTGGGGGATATTTTATATAACATAACTACTCTCTGCTTGGTCAGCAAGTGTAAAGTCTGACATTGATGATTACCGAGAGGCCAAATTTAAAGTGAATCTTTTGCTTTGTTAATAAGCTCACCATTGAAGTTTGTTACCAGGTTTTCAGCTTTTCTTTGAGCATTTTGTCAATTTTTGAGGATCAGTCAATGAGTGCGTGTGAGCAGATGTTTTCCCAGCTGGAAAACTGGCAGCCTCAAGGCCTTAGCTAGCAACAAGCAGTCTCAAGGCTAACTCCATCCTTCTATGTTTTGTGTAGCATTGCTTTTCACTTTGCTCTCCCTGCTCTTGACAAGGATTCAAATTCTTCACTAGTTGGGTTAAAATCACATCACCGGGACTGTCCTGTAGTTCGGCAGTTTGTCTTGGGTCTTGCCTGGTATGGAGGTCATTTAGCTATGAGGAGAGGTTGGAGAAACCTGGTTTGTTCTCACTGGAACGATGCAGGTTGAGGGGCAACCTGATAGAAGTCTACAAGATTATGAGGGGCATGGACAGAGTGGATAGTCAGAAGCTTTTTCCCAGGGTGGAAGAGTCAATTACTAGAGGGCATGGGTTTAGGGTGTGACGTGCAAGGTTTAGAACATAAGAACATAAGAAATAGGAGCAGGACTAGGCCATCTAGCCCCTCGAGCCTGCCCCGCCATTCAATAAGATCATGGCTGATCTGAAGTGGATCAGTTCCACTTACCCGCCTGATCCCTATAACCCCTAATTCCCTTACCGATCAGGAATCCATCTATCTGTGATTTAAACATATTCGATGAGGTAGCCTCCACCACTTCAATGGGCAGAGAATTCCAGAGATTCACCACCCTCTGAGAGAAGAAGTTCCTCCTCAACTCTGTCCTAAACTGACTCCCCTTTATTTTGAGGCTGTGCCCTCTAGTTCTAGCTTCCTTTCTAAGTGGAAAGAATCTCTCCACCTCTACCCTATCCAGCCCCTTCATTATCTTCTCGGTCTCTATAAGGTCCCCCCTCAGCCTTCTAAATTCCAACGAGTACAAACCCAATCTGCTCAGTCTCTCCTCATAATCAACACCCCTCATCTCTGGTATCAACCCTGGTGAACCTTCTCTGCACTCCCTCCAAGGCCAATATATCCTTCCGCAAATAAGGGGACCAATACTGCACACAGTATTCCAGCTGCGGCCTCACCAATGCCCTGTACAGATGCAGCAAGACATCCCTGCTTTTATATTCTCTCCCCCTTGCGATATAGACCAACATCCCATTTGCCTTCTTGATCACCTGTTGCACCTGCAGACTGGGTTTTTGCATCTCATGCACAAGGACCCCCAGGTCCCTTTGCACAGTAGCATGTTGTAATTTTTTTTCATTTAGATAATAATCCAATTTGCTATTATTTCCTCCAAAGTGAATAACCACGCATTTGTCAACGTTATACTCCATCTGCCAGATCCTCGCCCACTCACTTAGCCTGTCCAAATCTCTCTGCAGACCTTCTACGCCCTCCACGCGATTCACTTTTCCACTTATCTTTGTGTCGTCTGCAAACTTTGTTACCCTACACTCAGTCCCCTCCCGCAATCGTCTATATAAATGGTAAATAGTTGAGGCCCCAGTACCGATCCCTGCAGCACACCACAAGTTACCATCTGCCAACCAGAAAAGCACCCATTTATTCCGACTCTCTGCTTCGCCGAATGGAATGTTGGCCTTTATCGCGAGTGGGATAGAATATAAAAGCAGGGAGGTCTTGCTGCAACTGTACAAGGCACTGGTGAGGCCGCAACTGGAGTACTGTGTGCAGTTTTGGTCCCCTTATTTGCGAAAGGATATATTGGCCTTGGAGGGAGTGCAGAGAAGGTTCACCAGGTTGATACCAGAGATGAGGGGTGGAGCTTATGAGGAGAGATTAAACAGATTGGGTCTGTACTCGTTGGAGTTTAGAAGGATGAGGGGTGATCTTATAGAGACATATAAGATAATGGAGGGGCTGGATAGGGTAGAGGTGGAGAGATTCTTTCCACTTAGAAGGGAAACCAGAACTAGAGGGCACAGCCTCAAAATAAGGGGGGGCCGGTTCAGAATAGAGTTGAGGGGGAACTTCTTCTCTCAGAGGGTAGTGAATCTCTGGAATTCTCTGCCCATTGAAGTGGTGGAGGCTTCCTCGTTGAATATGTTTAAATCATGGGTAGATAGTTTTCTGATCGATAAGGGAATTAGGGGTTATGGGGAGCAGGCGGGTAAGTGGAACTGATTTGCTTCAGATCAGCCATGATCTTGTTGAATGGCGGGGCAGGCTCGAAGGACCAGATGGCCTACTCCTGCTCCTATTTCTTATGTTCTTATGTTCTTCCTGTCGGATAGCCAATCCCCAATCCACGCGAACACCCTACCCCCAACTCCGTGTGACCCAATCTTCTTCAGCAACCTTTTGTGAGGCACCTTATCAAACGCCTTTTGGAAATCCAAAAACACCGCATCCACCGGTTCCCCTCCGCACTAGTCACATCTTCGTAAAAATCCAACAAGTTTAAAGAGGATGTACGAGGCAAATGTTTTTACACAGAGGGTGGTGGGTGCCTGGAACTCACTGTCAGGGGAGCTAGTGGAAGCAGATATGATAGTGACTTTTAAGGGGCGTCTGGACAAATACATGATTAGGATGGGAATGGTTCCTTGAAGGGTAGGGGGTTTTAGTTCAGATGGGCAGCATGGTTGGTGCAGGCTTGGAGGACCAAAGGGCTTGTTCCTGTGCTGTAATTTTCTTTGTTCTTGCTGAAGTCTGCGCATGCGTAGGCAGTTTGGTAATCTGTGGGAGAGGCTGTCCACTGTTTCTTCCCAAGAACTTCACAATAGCGACAAAGAGATTGAAAATATGAAATATTGCTTGGAATTCACTGATGGTGTAAGCCCTGCCACCATTGCCAGTGAGAACAGAGAATTTGGCACTCAGCGAAATCTCCATTCACAGCAGCAGGACTGGAGAATCCCAGCTGCGGGCGAGGCCGGAGAAGTCCAGCCATGTTTTTAGACGTGCAACGTTTGGAACGTGTCAACTGTAGACAGCATTTTAAACTGGAACAATTGCCAAGTCCTAGAAAACGTCACCTCAGCCAAACAAACTCAGGTGCTTGTTCCATGAAAACTCAATCATATCCTTCAGTCATGTGAATGAATGTTATGCAATCCTCGGAAAGTTAAAGCCATTGCAAACGCTACACATCCTACACAGGAAATCCAGAGTCTGCCATGACTCACCACACACACTGCAGTTGCTTCATCCCTGACCAGAGGAAAATAGGAATTAGGAGCAGAAGTAGTCAAATTCAGTCCCTCGAGCCTGCTCTGCCATTCAAGCAGATCATGGCTGATCTCTCCCTGGTCTCAAATCCACCTCCCTACCTGTTCCCCATATCCCTTTTTTATTAGAAATTATATTTATCTCCTTCTTGAAACCATTCAACGATTCAGACTCCGCCGTGCTATGGGGCAGCGAGTTCCACAAATTCATCACCCTCTGCGAGAAGTAGTTCCTCCGCATCTCAGTGTTAAGTCTCCCGCCTCTCAACCTATACCTGTGACCTCTTGTTCTAGATTGCCCCACAAGAGGAAACATTTGGTCTACATTTACTTCATCAATCCCTTTTAAAATTTGATATACCTCAATCAGATCCCCTCTCATCCTCCTAAACACCAGCGAATATAAACTAAAACGGTTCAATCTCTCCTCATACGTCAACCTTTTCATCCCCGGAATCAATCTGGTGAACCTCCTCTGAACTGCCTCCAATGTCACCACATCCTTCCTCAAATAAGGAGACCAAAACTGGACACAGTACTCCAGATGTGGTCTCACCAACACCCTATACAATTGTAACAACACTTGTCTACGCTTGTACTCCAGTCCCTTTGCAATAGATGCCAACATCCCATTTGCTTTTTTTTAAATCACTTGCTACGCCTGCAGACCGACTTCCGGCAATTTGTGAACATAGGCACCCAGATCCCTCTGCCCAGAGGCATTTTGATTCTGCTTCTGTGAATTTGAATCTGCTAATGTGACTGTGCCACATTGTCTGCCACCTTAAGTGACCTGACAAAGGCAATCATCAAGTCAGAGTGGACTAAACCACACAAACAGGCAGTACACCAGATCAAACCCAGTTGTCAGCAAGTTGCAATACCTATTTCATCCCTGAAGAATCCACCCAGCTGGTCTTGGATGCAAGCCTGTTTAGCTTAGGGCAGTCCTCATGAAGAACATCAAGACAGGTAACCCATAAATCATCGCAATGGCAAGCAAATTGCTCAAGCCTGCAGTGCATTATTCACAAACAGAGAGTGAGGCACTCTTATTCACGCGGGGTATCCATCTCTACTTGGATGGAAGCAATACTTGTTGGAATACGCAATCATAGATCATTAATAAGCTAGTTGAACAATCCACACAGCAAACCACCTACTCAAATAGAATGTTGGATACTCAAACTATGAGAGTACAAGCATGGCTAGTAAGCAAAAGGTGAAGCGAGCTGTTTGACACTGCTACTATGTAGTAGCAACACGAGTGGCACGACTGATGACACGATGGCAGTCGTGATGACACGACTGCCATCAAGCCAAAAAGATGCTCTGCCTATCATACAAATGAGTAATGAGGTATATGCACTTCAGTGCCACTGTGATACTGGTTATGTAGGCTGTATATTCTAAAGACTGGTCGATAGTATCAAACAGCATGCCCTCTCAGCTGTTTGCAACAGGAAAGATTCAGACCATACCCTAGCAGCCCGTGCTTGCAAAACTCAAAACACAACATTAGATGTGACTCTACAATTGGGCAACATTTATTAAACATTGGTTTGTGTGCTAAGAATATTCCTGGCACCCAATTTATGATTATCAGTCAGGATCACAGTGTGGCACACTTCATGCTCGAAGCTGCGGCACGGTAGCACAGTGGTTAGCACTGCTGCTTCACAGCTCCAGGGATCTGGGTTCGATTCCCGGCTCGGGTCACTGTCTGTGTGGAGTTTGCACATTCTCCTCGTGTCTGCGTGGGTTTCCTCAGGTGCTCCAGTTTCCTCCCACAGTCCAAAAATGTATGGGTTAGGTTGATTGGCCATGCTAAAATTGCCCCTTAGTGTCCTGAGATGTGTAGGCTAGAGGGATTAGCGGGTAAATATGTAGGGATTTGGGTGGGATTGTGGTCGGTGCAGACTCGATGGGCCAAATGGCCTCTTTCTGCACTGTAGGGTTTCTATGATTCTAAGCTACATACATTAATACACAGGGCCTTGTTCTTTGTAGACAGAAAGGACAAGTTCACACATTGCATCAATTTCAATTGAACAAAATGAGTGAAAGCCATTTTCTGGTTCATTCCCCAGGCAATGCTTTGGCCGGCACAAACAAAGTGGACCAAAAGGCCTCTTCCTGTCCTGACTGCCAATCAAAATCAACCTGCCTGGTTTGAGTTTAATCAAAGCCTGACAGTTAGCTGTCAATTATCAGTTAACTGGTGCATTCTCCATGGTAAAGCCTCCACCAATTAGCATCCACTTGCCAACCAATCAACAATCTCTTCTCATGAAGTATAAATTGTTTTTCCCTTTACATTTGGTATTCTTACAAAATATCCTGATGAGTACAAGACTAAAAGCTTCAACATTGTGTGTCTTTTTCAATGACACTCAAGTTCTGCTCTACCAATAAACTACAAAAGGATCGATGATCACTGCTAAGGTCGGTTTCCAACTCATCACTCAAAATCTGCCATTCTTCAAAGCACAGAAAACACTGTTTGTCAGCGTTGAATCCAATCCCGACATCAACAACTCAGATAAAGAACATGAGTTAAATGAGGCCACACTTGATGTCAGACGCTGTCCCACTCATGAGAGAAAACGTCCACCATTCCTATGTGATAATGCTACAGAGTGATCAATTTTCAGTTGATGAAGGAATCTTTCATCTCATTGTTTATGACTGAGTGCATTGTTAAATTAAGTTGAAGGTTCAAATGATGCTAAGTTTACTGTTTATACTTTGGAATGCAACCCACTGAAACATGCTGTGTCTCTCATCTACTAAGAGAGGGCAGGATGTAGTGTATTGAAACTTGCACTGTGCATTTTGTCCACATAAGGTCACCACACCTATATACTTGCAGAGGGAGTTTCGAGGGAGAGTAAAAGAGTCCATGTTTTAGAAGCACATGTAGTTTAGATTCTGAATGCTTCTTACTGAATCACACTTTTCTGCCCAAGAGTGCCACAATCTCAAAACCGAAACCTGGCGCTTCATCTGAAGTTCAGAAACTGCTTGGGCCTTCACCTTACAGAGCAGCAGCAGTTCAAAAACAAACTCTCAACTCGAGATGGACAATCAATTCTGGCCTTGCCTGAGAATAACTCGAAGAAAAAAACTGACCCGTACATTTACATGCTAGGCACTTTTAGTTTGGCTTGTGGAAAAAACAGAACTGGTAAACCAGCTTCCCACATTTACGTTGGTCAGACCTACTGCTTCATCCTGGCATGAAAATCGAAAATCCCCCAGCCACCAAAAAAAAAGTGTCCAACCGTGTGCTGCTAAGAAAACATTGCTGCTATTGAAGGATTGCTGCATTTACCCAGATAACAGGCACTACATTTCCAAGGTAATTGGCTGTGCAAAGTTCTCTGTTAAGAAGAGCCAGGAGGGGACATGAGAAGTCTTTGGCAGGTAGGATCAAGGAAAACCCTAAAGCTTTCTATAGGTATGTCAGGAATAAAAGAGTGACTAGGGTAAGATTAGAGCTAGTCAAGGACAGTAGTGGGAAGTTGTGCGTGGAGCCTGAAGAGATAGGAGAGGCGCTAAATGAATATTTTTCGTCAGTATTCACGCAGGAAAAAGAAATGTTGTCGAGGAGAATGCTGAGATGCAGGCTATTGGACTAGACGGGATTGAGGTTCATAAGGAGGAGGTGTTAGCAATTCTGGAAAGTGTGAAAATAGATAAGTCCCCTGGGCCGGATCGGATTTATCCCAGGATTCTCTGGGAGGCTAGGGAGGAGATTGCAGAGCCTTTGACATTGATCTTTAGGTCATAATTGTCTACAGGAATAGTGCCAGAAGACTGGAGGATAGTAAATGTTGTCCCCTTGTTCAAGAAGGGGAGTAGGGACAACCCTGGTAATTATAGACCAGTGAGCCTTACTTCAGTTGTGGGCAAAGTTTTGGAAAGGATTATAAGAGATAGGATTTATAATCATCTAGAAAGGAATAATTTGATTAGGGATAGTCAACACGGTTTTGTGAAGGGTAGGTCGTGCCTCACAAAGATGTGCAGGTTAGGTTGATTGGCCATGCTAAAATTGCCCCTTAGTGTCTTGAGATGGGTAGGTTAGAGGGATTAGCGGGTAAATATGTAGGGATATGGGGGTAGGGCCTGGGTGGGATTGTGGTTGGTGTAGACTCGATGGGCCGAATGGCCTCTTTCTACACTGTAGGGTTTCTATGATTTCTATGAAACCTTATTGAGTTCTTTGAGAAGGTGACCAAAGAGGTGGATGAGGGTAAAGCGGTTGATGTGGTGTATATGGATTTCAGTAAAGCGTTTGATAAGGTTCCCCACGGTAAGCTATTGCAGAAGATACGGAGGCATGGGATTGAGGGTGATTTAGCGGTTTGGATCAGGGAATTGGCTAGCTGTAAGAAGACAGAGGGTGGTGGTTGATGGAAAATGTCCACCCTGGAGTTCAGTTACTCGTGGTGTACCGCAAGGATCTGTTTTGGGGCCACTGCTGTTTGTCATTTTTATAAATGACCTGGATGAGGGCGTAGAAGGATGGGTTTGTAAATTTGCGGATGACACTAAAGTCGGTGGAGTTGTGGACAGTGCGGAAGGTTGTTGCAGGTTACAGAGGGACATAGGTAAGCTGCATTGCTGGGCTGAGAGGTGGCAAATGGAGTTCAATGCGGAAAAGTGTGAGGTGATTCACTTTGGAAGGAGTAACAGGATTACAGAGTACTGGGCTAATGGTAAGATACTTGGTAGTGTGGATGAACAGAGAGATCTCGGTGCCTATGTGCATAGATCCCTGAAAGTTGGCACCCAAGTTGATAGGGTTGTTAAGAAGGCGTACGGAGTGTTAGCTTTTATTGGTAGAGGAATTGAATTTCGGAGCCAGGAGGTCATGTTGCAGCTGTACAAAACTCTGGTGCGGCTGCACTTGGAGTATTGCGTACAGTTCTAGTCACCACATTATAAGAAGGATGTGGATGCATTGGAAAGGGTGCAAAGGAGATTTACTGGGATGTTGCCTGGTATGGTGGGAAGGTCTTATGAGGAAAGGCTGAGGGACTTGAGGTTGTTTTCGTTAGAGAGAAGAAGGTTAAGAGGTGACTTAATAGAGGCATACAAGATGATCAGAGGATTAGATAGGGTGGATAGTGAGAGCCTTTTTCCTCAGATGGTGATAGCTAGCATGAGGGGACATAGCTTTAAATTGAGGGGTGATAGATATAGGACAGATGTCAGAGGTAGGTTCTTCACTCAGAGAGTGGTACGGGGGTGGAATGCCCTGCCTGCAGCAGTAGTGGACTTGCCAACATTAAGGGCATTTAAATGGTCATTGGATAAACATATGGATGATATTGGAATAGTGTAGGTTAGATGGGCTTGAGATTGGTTTCACTGGTCGGCGCAACATCGAGGGCCGAAGGGCCTGTACTGCGCTGTAATGTTCTATGTTCTTTCCCTAAAGCACTGTGGGTGTACCGACACCACAGGGACTGCAGCGGTTCAAGAAGGCAGCTCACCACCACCTTGTGAAGAGCAACTAGGGATGGGCAATAGATGCTGCTCTGGATAGCAACGCCCACATCCCGTAAATGAATAAAATTAAAAGTCACAGCCACTGACAATAGACTTGGGCACTAGAATCATTGACAAGCACACTAGACAAACATTAAAGCATTTAAAGAGGGTAATTCTTGTTTGTTTCTGTTAAATAATTCACAGTTTAAATTGAGTTGTTGGATAAATTATTTTGTGTAATGTGTGTGATATTGCAATGAGGTGAGGAGTGGGTCTATATGGCCGGGTTGAAGGGAAGCAACGTGATGATGGTAAGAAGGATTGAAAGCAGATAAGGATTTGTTTGCTTTCTATCTTTACACACGCTTTTAGGGAAGTGTTAGCAGGCTGATTATCAACCTGTCGAACATTATTGTGAACCCTTCTTCCGTGACTGGGATGGAACTTGAGCCCAGAGCTTAATTCTTGCTCAGAGCGAGGGACACGACCTACATGAGCCACAGGGGGGATAATTCACATGAAGTACTTTTTAACAACCTGCTTTCCAAGCTCTCTGGCAGTTGGGGTAATGGCGGCCAACATAGCTTCTCTCCTTCCTCCTGTCTCTCCTAGAACTCCTCCCTCTTGCTGCCTGGGCAGTGGTAACCGGTTGGTCTCTCGTGACGATAAAGCTTGGGGCACGCAGCAGACAGTGGAAAACCTGGCACAATGAAAGCAAATCAAATTAGATGCTTCGGTGCCCGTTTAATGCCCGGAAAGCAGAAGTACAATCACATTTTTAGGCTTGTAGATCCAAAATAAGGAAATGCACCATTCGACAGCTCTGCTTTCCCTTATGAGTACAACATTGTTAAAATCTTATAGAATTTGGGGGTGAGAGCAACACAGTAATATATAAAATTAACAATAACAAATCAGCAACACTGGTTTGCATTCTGCCCGTGGGCAGCACGATGGCACAGTGGTTAGCACTACTACCTCACAGTGCCAGGGACCGGGGTTTGATTCCCGGCTTGGGTCACTGTCTGTGCGGAGTCTGCATGTTCTCCCCGTGTCTGTGTGTGTTTCCTCCGGGTGCTCCAGTTTCCTCCCACAGTCCAGAAGACGTGCTGGTTAGATGTATTGGCCATGCTAAATTCTCCCTCAGTGTACCCGAATATACGCTGGAGTGGGGCGACTAGGGGATTTTCACAGTAACTTAGAATAGATTAGAATAGAATCCCTACAATGCAGAAGGAGGCCATTTGAACCATCGAGTCTGCACTGACCATAATCCCACCCAGGGCCTATCCCCATAATTTCACATATTTACCTTGCTAATCCCCCTGGCACTAGGAGTCAATTTATCATGGGCAACCAACCTAATCTGCACGTGTTTGGACTCTGGGAGGAAACTGGAGCACCTGGAGGAAACCCACGCAGATACAGGAAGAATGTGCAAACTCCACGCACAGTGACCCAAGCCAGGAATTGAACCCGGGTCCCTGGTGTTGTGAGGCAGCAGTGCTAACCACTGTGCCACCGTGCCGCCCATTGCAGTAAGCCTACTTGTGACACTAATAAATAAACTTTAAAAAACTTTTAAGGATATTGGTTTAGATAGCTCATCTGAAAGCAGCACCCGCAACCACGCAGCACTCTCAGTATGGCACCAAAGTGACAAATAGGATCATATCCAAGAGTGGGGTTTGAACCCAACAACCAACTGACTCAGGCAAGGTGCTACCTGAGATAAATACCCCTCCCCGCATACGTTCAACCTGGGCTGCGACTGAGGTATAAATGTGGCAATTTGTGACATTGGAGGAGCATTATGTTGGTTCTGACACATTTATCCTACACCTCAAAGTCTGGTATTCATTTGGAGATTCTTAATCTGTATTTGAGTAAGACTGATCAGTTGCCCTGAACCAATTTTGATTCTAAAAGCATTTTGGTGTTGCAGCTTAAAGAGCAAAAGAATTGGATCAGGACTGTCCAAACCCATTTCTCTCGCAATCTGTAGCAACCACCAGAAAGCAAAGTGTTATGACATCTAGAAAAAACTGTTCAACTCAGAGGTGGAATGGAACGAACTGACCCTTCCAAGGGAAATAGCTTCTGTCTCGCTACAATCAAAAGATATAAAACTTTACTAACCTGCTAACTGGTGACTTTATGTCTTCTCCCTTTTGTCCCTTCCTCATCATAAGACCATAGGACATAAGAGCAGAATTAGGCCACTCGGCCCATCGAGTCTGCTCTGCCATTCAATCATGGCTGATATTTTTCTCATCCCCATTCTCCTGCCTTTTCTCCATAACTGCTGATCCCCTTATTAATCAAGAACCTATCTATCTCTGTCTTAAAGACACTCAATGACCTGGCCTCCACAACCTTCTGAGGCAAACCTTTCCACAGATTCACCACTCTCTGGCTGAAGAAATTCCTCCTCATCTCTGTTTTAAAAGGATCGTCCCTTTAGTCTGAAGTTGTGCCCCCTGGTTCTAGTTTTTCCTACTAGTGGAAACATCCTCTCCACATCCACTCTATCCAGGCCTCGCAGTATTCTGTAAGTTTCAATAAGATCCCTCCTCATCTTTCTAAACTCCAACAAGTACAGACCCAGAGTCCTCAACCGTTCTTCATACGACAAGCTCTTCATTCCAGGGATCATTCTTGTGAACGTCCTCTGGACTCTTTCCAAGGCCAGCACATCCTTCCTTAGATATGGGGCCCAAAACTGCTGACAATACTCCAAATGTGGTCTGACCAGAGCCTTATGCAGCCTCAGAAGTACATCCCTGCTCTTGTATTCTAGCCCTCTCAAAATGAATGCTAACATTGCATTTGCCTTCCTAACTGCCGACTGAACCTGAATTATTAACCTTAAGAGAATCTTGAACAAGGACTCCCAAGACTCTTTGTGTTTCTGATTTCCTCATAATTCTCGCTTCACCCAGTTTTCGCCTCAATCTGTTTTCATTGCGACATTTTGGATTCTTGGACATATCCAGAGAACTGAACTTCCTCCTTTGTTTTGACACTGAAACAATGTCTAAATGGTACAGAAAAATAGAATAAAAGTCATTTTTTCCATCAAACAGCATCACACCAGCACCCTGATTTGAAAATACATCACCGTTCCTTCACCGTCACTGAGGCAAAATCCTGAAACTCCCTCCCTAACAGCACAATTGGTATACCTACACCATGTGGACTGCAGCAATTCAAGATGGCAGCTCACCAACATCTTCTCAAGAGCAATTAAGAATTGGCAATAAATCCTGCCCTGTCAGTTGACACCAACATCCCATTCACGAATAAATAACAAACTCTTCTACAGCCTCAAGCTCCTTTCCACAATTTGGCCTTTCAAAAATGTGACCAATGTTCTGACTGACCTCATTAACATATATGACATTATCCATGAGACACGGTGGCACGGTGGCTAGCCTCACAGTGCCAAGGGACTTGGGTTCAATTCTGACCTTGGGTAACAGTCTGTGTGGAGTTTGCATGTTTTCCCAGTGTCTGCATGGGTTTCCTTCCACACTCCAAAGATGTGCAGATTAGGTGGATTGGCCTTACTAAATTGCCCCTTAGTGTTCAAAGAGGTGCAGGTTAGGTGGATTGGCCATGCTAAATTGCACTTAGTGCCCCAAGCTGTGTAGGTTTGATGCATTAGCCATGGTGAATGTGTGGGGTTACAGAGATAGGGTGGGGCGGAGGGCCTGGGTAAGATACTCTATCAGAGAATCAGTGCAGACTCGATGGGCCGTATGGCCGCTTCTGCAATGTAGGGATTCTATGATTCAATGGTTCAAAGCCCCTAAGTGAAGTTTTCAGAGAATCGTTGTAGCACTTCCTTTAGCTGCCATGAAAGGTCACTCAGGACTCAAGCTGTCCGTAGAAGGTTTGCTTTGTCAAGCATTCTGGCTACATGACCAGTCTAACTCGGTTGCGACTGTCTCCATCTGATATGGATGCTTGGCATGCCAGCTCGGGTGAGCATCTCAGTGTCTGGTATTTTATCCTGCCATCTGGTCTTCAAAAGATGTTGAAAGCAGTTCAAGTGAAAGTGGCTGAGCTTCTTGGCATGAGGCTGCTACTCAGTCCAAGTCTCACAAGTGTAGTGCAAAATGGGAGGCACTGTTGCCTTGTAGACTTTCAGTATGGTAGACAAACTTACTCTTCTTCATTCCCAGACTGATGTACAATGTCTGCCAAAGGGTAAGTTTGCTTTGGCAACTCCTGTATGTGTCTTGTTGTCAATACAAATAGCTTGAAAGAGTGCGTTGCCGAGGTAAGTGAACTTACTCACTGCTGATGTGTTCTGGTCGTGGATTGAAATCTTGCGCTCAATAACAGGGCTATCCTGGAACAGGCCAGTACATTATTTCAGTTGCCTTTTTGCTGATCGTAAGGACAAAGTTGTTGCATGCATTGCAGAATGAGACCTTGCCACATTGCATGTCCAGCTCTGAACTGACAGCTTGTGCCCAACAAGAAATTGTGAAGCACCGTATATACTCTTGTAAAACGCGAGTTTCTAAGACTACAGTTTTTGGCTAAAAGTGGAGAGTCAACTTTTAAAGGAGTGATGTTTTTGAGGGGGTGAAATTAGGACAGCACAGTGGTTAGCACTGCTGCCTCTGAACAACAGAGACCCAGTTCAATTCCTGGCTTGGGTGACTATCTGTGTGGAGTTTGCACATTCTCCCCGTCGGTGTGGGTTTCCTCTTGGTGCTCTGGTTTCCTCCCACAGTCTAAAGATGTGTGGGTCAGGTTGTTTGGCCATGCTAAATTGCCACTTCGTGTCGGGGGGATTAGTAGGGTAAATACGTGGGGCTATGGGGATAGAGGCTGGAAAGAATTGTTGTTGGTGCAGACTTGATGGGCTGAATGGCCTCCGTCTCCACTGTAGGGATTCTATGAACCCTCACCTATCATCTTGCTATCACAGAGTTGGCAGTTTGGAAACCATTCCCACTAACCCAAACTCTTAAATGCAGGACAAAAGGAACCAAATAGTATTCTTATTAGCGATTTTGTATTTAAAATAAATAAATAATAATCTTCATGGATACAGACATTAATTTCTGTAGAATAAATTCATCAAATTCATCAAAAACAAAATACAATTTTATACAATTTCATTCAGTTTTTTTCTTGTTCAGTTGCTTTCAGTAATGCTTTTGATTTGATTTGATTTGATTTATTATTATCACATGCATTAATTAATATACAGTGAAAAGTATTGTTTCTTGCGCGTTATACAGACAAAGCATACCATTCATAGAGAAGGAAAGGAGAGGGTGCAGAAAGTAGTGTTACAGTCATAGTTAGGGTGTAGAGTCCTCACCATTTGACTGGCTGGCATGTCAAAATTCATGGAAGTTTCATCCACATTCCCAATTCTGTATCCATCCCTTTCCCGATGTTTGATTATAAATCTCTGAAATGCGATAAGCCTGTCATCACGTTCCGCTGGGAGACATTGTGAAATTTTGGTCTTCTGTCGCAGTACAGCATTGTTTCTCTTCATGAACCTGGTACACCAGCCAGGGCTGGCTTTGAAATCTGCACTGCTTTCCTCATGCTTGCCGGGCAGCACGGTGGCACAGTGGTTAACACTGCTGCTTCACAGTGCCAGGAACCTGGGTTCAATTCCCAGTTGGGTCACTGTATGTGTGGAGTTTGCACGTTCTTCCCGTGTCTGCGTGGGTTTCCTCCGGGTGCTCCAGTTTCCTCCCACATTCTGAAAGACTTGCTGGTTAGGTGCATTGACTTGAACAGGCGCCGGAGTGTGGCGACTAGGGGAATTTCACAGTAACTTCATTGCAGTGTTAATGCAAGCCTTACTTGTGACTAATAAATAAACTTTATAACTTTATACTTTATCTTTGGACTGTGGAAGGAAACCGGAGCACCTGGAGGAAACCCACCCGGAGCACCCGGAGGAATCCCACCCGGAGGAAACCCACGCAGACACTACTTTCAGAGTGAAGATTTGGAGAGATCCCATTAGAAACTGAGAGTGGACCCTGGTGATTGTCCTTGATGTACGTGCTTTCCAACTGTCGCCACATGCTAGGCTTTACTTTGCTTGCACATTCATTCTTCAGAAACTGCTTAAGCTATGTGAAGTGCTACCTCCAATCTCTCATGGTCTTCACTGATATCAGCCGGGATTGCCTGACCTTGCCCGCGGCTGGGATTCTCCAGTCCCGCTGCAGTGAATGGAGATTTGGCTGAGCGCCAAGTTCTCCGTTTTCACTGGCAGTGATGGCGGGGCCTGCAAGACCAGAGAATTCCAGCCCTTGTCCCCTCCAGCTGCTGCACAATTATTTGTCTGCTCGCCGATGTCAATAACTTTCAGTTTGAACTGGGCTGTGTTTCTGCTGTTCCTTCTTGATACTGTGCTGCCAGATTTGAGGGTGCAGGAATGCAGTATGAATCAGTGAGGTGGTAGCTTTGATATCACGTGTTGGCAGACATGAGAACTTGAATAGTCGCTTCAATAGTGCGTTATTATTTAATTCAATCAATGAGCAGCTTTGCACTAGAACGAGTTTGACTTTAAAAGTGAGCAGCTGGTAAGTACAAAGAATGGATTTTTTGGCCAAATGTCACACAAGATCAACGATTGTTCGAGTATATACAGCGTGTACTTAGAGACCTTGGTCTTTGCCTGACATGGTCTCAGAGTGAGCAGCAGGGCAGCATGGTGGCACAGTGGTTAGCACTGCTGCCTCACAGCGCCAGGGACCCGGGTTCAATTCCCAGCTTGGGTCATTGTCTGTGCGGAGTTTGCACGTTCTCCTTGTGTCTGCGTGGGTTTCCTCTGATGCTCCGGTTTCCTTCCGCAGTCTGAAAGACGTGCTGGTTAGATGCATTGGCCATGCTAAATTCTCCCTCAGTGTACCCAAACAGGCGCTGGAGTGTGGCGACTAGGGGATTTTCACAGTAACCTCATTGCAGTGTTAATGTAAGCCTACTTGTGACACTAATAAATAAACTTAAACATCCTGTCCATGTAGCAGCTGATTCTGGTGCCAGGATCACCTCCATGGAAGCAGAACATTTTGCAGAGAAAAACATGCCAAAGGGGGTTGGTGTTAGCACACAGCTCTGTTTAATTTCACTAGTTGAATGGGAATGGGTCAGAAGGCTCACCATTCAGGCCACACATGAGCATGCCCCCATGTTATCATGGTTATCACCACCTTGAAAAAACACTTGTATTTATTTTGCGTTTTTCACAACTTAAGAATGTCCAAAAACACCTTGCAGCCAAAGAAAATATTTTAAAGTGTTAGATTATAGGAAATACAGCAGCTAATTTCTGTATGCAGAGGTCCCACAAAAGCAACATGAGTATAACTGAATGATCTGGTTTAGTGATGGGATAAATATTTTCCCGGCCACCAGGAGAACATACTGTTCCTTCTTTAAAGTATTCCCACCAGATCTTTCACAATCATGAGAGGACAAATATGAATTTGATCTGAAAGACATCGGCCGGAATTCTCTGGCTGTTCACACCGGCGGGATTCTCCAGTCCGACCGGTAGCGCACTCCCGCCATAGGTTTCCTGCCGGCCTGGGGTGATGTCAATGACAGCGGCAGGACCAGAGAATCCCACCCCTAGCAAATAATGCGCCATCTCCTGCTGGTGGGAAGCACTGGGTTGGGTGGGCAGAAAATCTCGCCCAACACCTCTGACACTACAACATTCACTTAGTACTGAACTGGAAAGTCAAAATGGATTAAGTGTTAAGTCTCCAGCACACAACCTTGTAACTCTGAGACACAGCATATCACAGCTCCAATAAACATCGATCGAGGAGTTGTATATCGGAGGAGCTAACTTCACCAAGAGGAATAAATTGCAGCAGTGCCACCTACTGCGTACTGCTTGCACTGGTCACTCTGTGTCGGTGAAGGGGACTCGTTGCTCTATTCTTACAGCACACATACATTCCAGGCAGTGCCAAATTGTCTCTGTAGCATTGACCAGGAAGCAGTCACGTCATACAGTCATCAGCTCACTGACACTCCTTACAGGCAAACAAGTCATCATCCTAGACATCTCAGCAAGGCAGCAGGGAGATAGAGCCATCCAAATTGCTCCTCAACTTCCAAGATGCATCCACTAAACTATTGCAACGGAAGGAGCTCACACCCTTTCAATGCGCATGATGTGCGAGACAACGGCCCAAATTGGGACAAAGTGCCCACTCAAGCGGGGAAAATGGATGCTTCCTGCTGGCACTTCCAGCATTTGTCAGGTGAGATTCACCCATCTGAAAGATGTGAATGAGATCATTTCGGGGAACCCGCCAACCAATCCCACTGTTCCGAGATCGGGGCACCTTTTTAAAAGGTAGCAGGCGCCCCTCCCTCAATGGTCCCCACCCTCCAACCTCCCCCCCCACACCCCTCCCCCCCCCCACCCCTTCCTGAGTTAAGGAAATCAAAACTGTACGCAGTGCATCAGGTGTGATCTCACCACAGGCCTGCACAAGTGCAGTTAAACATCTTAACATCAGACAAGGAATTTGTGCCTTAGATTGGGGTGGCACAGTGGTCAGCACTGCTGACTCACAACGCCAGGGACCCAGGTTCAATTCCGGCCTCGGGTAACTGTCTGTGTGGAGTTTGTACATTCTTCCCGTGTCTGCGTGGGTTTCCTCCGGGTGCTCCGGTTTCCTCCCACACTCCAAAGATGTGCAGGTTACGTTGATTGGCCATGCTAAATTGACCCTTAGTGTCATGGGGTGACTGGAATCGGGCCTGGGTGGGATTGTGGTCGGTGCAGACTTGATGGGGCGAATGGCCTCCTTCTGCACTGTCGGATTCTACGATTCTGTGCACTTTTCCACATTGCGGTCTTCCCTATAAGAAGCAGTGGAAGAAACTGGAAAATGTAAATGTAATCCTGAGGTTGTACATTTATCATCTAGCTGGTTTTGAAATGAAGCACCATGCTTGGTGCCTGCCAGTCCTTCTTCAGTGAAAATACCAAATTGTACAGAATTAGGAACAGTTTAATGACATCATCCTGTCAACATCCTTGGGGTTGCCATTGACCAGAAACCTTAGTGGATTCACCACAAACACAGTGGCGACAAGAGCAGGTCAGAGGCTAGGAATACTGTGGCGAGTAGCTCCATTCCTGACTCCCCAATGCTTGTCCACCATCTATAAGGCACAAGTCAGGAGTGTGATGAAATACTCCCCACTTGCCTGGATGTGCAGCTCCAATAACACTCAAGAAGCTTGACATCATCCAGGGCAAAGCAGCCCACTTAATTGGCACCGCATCCACAAACATCTACTCCCTGCAACTCTGACACTCAGTAGCAGCAGTGTGTACTATCTACAAGATGCACTGCAGCAATTCACCAAAGATCCTTAGGCAGCACCTTCCAAACCCACGACCACTTCCATCTAGAAGGACAAGGGCAGCAGATACATGGAAACACCACCACCTGCAAGTTCCCCTCCAAGCCACTCACCATCCAGACTCGGAAATATATCACCGTTTCTTCGCAGTTGCTGGGTCAAAATCCTGGAATTCCCTCCCCAATGGCATTGTGGGTCCACAGCATGAGAACTGCAGCGATTCAAGAAGGCAGTTCATCATCACCTTCTCAAGGGCAACTAGGGATGGGCACTAAATGTTGGTCAGCCAGCGATGCCCACGTGCCACGAATAAATAAAAAAAACATGACCTCATGAGGAACTGCATTCAGAAGCCCTGCATCACTTCGATTAGAATCCTTACAACCAGAAAATAGAAGAAAATTTCATTCCATCATCCTGAACTGGATTTAAATGTAGGCCCCAAAAAGGAAAGAAGCAGCGAGTGTCTAACCCTCCACTCTCAAGGACAATGAGACAGAACAAAAGATGAGAGACAAAAGAAAAAGTGATGGAAGCAAATTACTGTGGATGCTGGAAGCTGAAAAAACAGAAAATGCTGGAAAATCTCAGCTGGTCTGTCAGCGTCTGTGGAGAGCGAATGGAGCTAATGTTTTGAGTCTGAATGACCCTTCATCAAAGAAAAGGCAATATTGGTGGCAAGAAAAGTTTCCCCATCTTCTGCCTTGGACGATGAGCAGAATAGCTGCAGTTATTTGCTTATCGTTGCTTTGTCCCCAGGGAAAACATGAAGGTTAATGAAGATATTTTGTTTCTCGTCATATCTTTAATTCCATTGCATAGCATTCAATGAGTGAGGTCTTCACAGATATTCCGCGGTTGTAACCAGTGGCAAGTATCTGAGCAAAAGCGAAATACTGCAGATGCTGGAAATCGGGAAGAAAAACAGAAAATGCTGAAAGTACTCAGCAGGTCAGGCAACATCTGTAATGAGGGAAACAGGTTTCATAGCCAGGATTTACAGAAACAATTATTGCAAATTTTTAAAAAAGTTTAAATTTTATTTATTAGTGTGACAAGTAGTCTTACATTAACACTGCAATGAAGTTACTGTGAAAATCCCCTAGTCGCCCCACTCCGGCGCCTGTTCGGATGCACTGAGGGAGAATTTACCATGGCCAATGCACCTAACCGACACATCTTTCGGACTGTGGGAGGAAACCGGGGCACCCGGAGGAAACCCAGACAGACACGGGGAGAACATGCAGACAGTGATCCAAGCCGGGAATCGACCCCTGATCCCTGGCGCTGTGAGGCAGCAGTGCTAACCACATTTGTATGTATGTGTCAGAGAACAGGGAAGTAAATTCTGAAATCCAAAGACAGACTCAAAGGCTTAACCGGTGAAAATGTGACACCTTGTCAGCAAAGGTGAAGTTTAAAGTTCCTAATGTGACTCACAAAAACAGCCATCATAAAACTGTTAGCTCATTCCAGGGCGAGATAAACAGCAACAATGCTCAGATACTGTAACCTGACGACAGGTCACAAACCTGAAACATTAAATGACCAGGATGTTACGGCCCTACACCATCGCATGTCTCCTCCAATGGTGGATGCAATGGACCATTTAAATTGTTATTTACTTCAGGGCAGAACCTTACCAGCCTACCAGAGGAGAGGGAACATCAAATCTTGGCCATTAACTCGGTTTCCCTCTCTGCAGATGTTGCTTGACCTGCTGAGAGTTTCCAGCATTTTCTGTTTTTCTTTCCGATTTCCAGCATCCGCAGTATTTTGTTCTTGCTCAGATACGGTGGCACAGTGGTTAGCACAGCTGCCGCACAGCACCAGGGACCCGTGGTTCAATTCCGGCCTCGGGTGACTGGCTGTGTTGAGTTTGCACATTCTCCCTGTGTCTGCGTGGGTTTCCTCCAGGTGCTCCAGTTTCCTCCCACAGTCCAAAGATGTACGGGTTAGGTGGATTGGCCATGCTAAATTGACCCTTATTGTCAGGGGGATTAGCTGGGTAAATATGTGAGGTTATGCCAATAGTGCCTGGGTGGGATTATGGTCGGTGCAGACTCGATGGGCCAAATGGCCTCCTTCTGCACTGTAGGGATTCTATGGTATTCTTCTCTGGTATTCTATGGTATACTTGCCACTGGAGGCCTCACTCATTCCTGATCTTTAAATGGGACCCCCAGCTAATTCGGGGAGCTTTCTCCCCTCAGATGGTGATCTGTTTGATTTCTCTTTCTGACAAAACTTAGCAGTACCTGTGCTACAACATGCTTTATCTTTCAATGCAATTAGATGGGGGCTTAATGATGTGTGATTGATGACATTGAGATGTGGCTAATGACTCTTGCCAGCTCCATGTAGCGGAGAGATCAGGATTTGTTAACATGAAATAAACATATTGTTACGTCGGCTGAATGAATACAAAATGGGTGAAAGAGGCAACAAAAAGACAATCAATCGCCCTGTAGCAGCAACTATAATATCAGTTAGTCAGGGCTTTCTTGCAACAGGCGAGTGAATGAGAAGACAAAGCAATTACATGGGTATCAAACATATCATATAATCCAGAACACTGCATGAAACAGCAAGAATTCTGTTTACTCATTCATAATTTTCAAAAATAATTGATCACAATTGTAATTTTAGCAAAGACTGATATATTATTACAGTGGTTAGCACTGCTGCCTCATAGTCAGGAACCTGGGTTCAATTCCCGTCTTGGGTCACTGTCTGTGTGGAGTTTGCACATTCTCCCTGTGTTTGCGTGGGTTTCCTCCGGGTGCTCCAGTTTCCTCCCACAGTCCAAAGACGTGCTGGTTAGGTGGATTGGCCATGCTTGACCATGGGTTTCGGGTCAAAGGGGGCTGGGGAATCCTCTGTGGGTGGGAAATTCGATGGGATACAGGGTGGTTAGTTTGTGGGGTAGGGGCGTAGTTGTGGGAGAGATTCCCTGGGGCTGTCGGAGGTGTGAGGGGTGTCCCGTGTCGGGCTCAGTCTGGGTTTTAAATAGTTGCACTGAAGTTAGAACTGCTTTTTTTTCCCTTCTAAATCATTCAGAGTCTCTATGAGGGTAAGCCTGGCAAAACTATCCGAAGTTAATTATTTAAATCATTTGTTGGATGGTTCCCAGCCCAATACAATTGTCCAGGGAAAGTTAACCTTTCCGGACAATTGCCGGGTAAAAACCTACCTGGGAACTTCCTAGAGTGATTCCCCAGCGTATCTTTGGGGTACCCTATGTTTTAATTGAACAATTTTATGTTCATTAAGATGCAGATTGTTAGTGTTAGGTCATAAAACAACACTGAATGTTTTAGGGATCTCAGACTCAACATTAAGCACTTACAAATATGACACTTAGTAATTGAGAGTAAAATCATTCTCTGGAGTTCCATTTGAGCATTTCCAGATCTGCTTCGGAATGTAAAGGTTACTCTACGCTTTCCAGAATGCGCCTTGGCCTTAAACGTGGAAGAGCTCGTTCCCACTCGACTTTCAAACGGAGAGCACACATTTGCCCCTTGACTGTTAAAAGGACAAACCCTGTCTACACAAGTTTATCAAAGGAAGAGGACGCACTAACCCAAGGGGTGATGCACATCCGCAAAACAGTTTATCAGGGGAAAACTAAACGTCCGTACAATAGTTTATCAGATGTGCACATCTGCCTGCTGGACAGTTACAGGGACAGTTGACATTTAGTCCATCAGAGAGAGAGTATATGGCACCCCAACAAAGAGACATTCATCTCAAAACTATCATGGAGAGGGTGAGTGCTAGACAAACACCAAATGCTCTATTCCTTACACACAGCCTGCTCCCTGTACCTCTTAGGCTCACTTCATTGCCTCTTCTTCAAATTTCTTTCTTACTGGGAGCCTCAGAAAAACAAAACACTTTCATTTCTCCACCCTACCCTTCTTTATACACTTCCGGACTTATAAAGCCTTAACTTGAAAGCTGCCAATCACTACTGTAATAACTTCCAAGGCAAATCATTGCAGCTTCAAGTTATGAAGGGTCTATGAAGAATATTTATATGTGTACAAACAAGCGTCTGGCAGAACTGAACACACACCTACTCAGATCTCCTCCCTGGTTCCAACTGAGGTTGCTCCCCAACCCATGACGGATGCCCTTGCCCCCGATTGGCTCTGCTTCCCACGCTGCCTCGCCACAGGGTCCAACCAGGTCACATGACCCTCATGGATCATCCCCTTAAAGGGGCCACGCTCCCACAAGTACTTCATCAACTCTTCTGACAAAAGGGCATTGACTGTTTCTCTCTCAACAGATCCTGGGCAGTTCCTGTATTTTCTGCATTTCATTCAGATACCCGGACAACCACAGTGTTTTCTTTTAGATTGACCATCTCTGAGCCCTCTCGGGTATGCAGAGTCCTGAACAATGGGTCATCATGATTAAAAACCTGCAGGAGTAAACACACCCCCGGACATTCTCTCTTCCACCTTCTTCCATTGGGAAAAAGTTACAAAAGTCTGAGGTCACATACCAACCGACTCAAGAACAGCTTCTTCCCTGCTGCCATCAGACTTTTGAATGGACCCTCCTTGCATTAAGTTGATCTTTCTCTACATGCTAGCTATGACTGTAACACTACTTTCCTTCTCTATGAACGGTATGCTTTGTATAGCGTGCAAGAAACAATACTTTTCACTGTAAACTAATACATGTGATAATAATAGATCAAATCAAATTAAATCAAATCAAGTCAATGGCTTCTGACTTAACTCATCTTCTCTTGTACACTGCAGTCTGGCTGCTAACCTGCACTGCAGACTTTAGTCATTCATTTAGACTGGCAATCGATATTTAAACAGAATCTAGCACATGATGGGTGACAACAGGAAATAGACAACCTTCATTAGACTACCGTGGAGGGACACCAGTCTGACAGCTGACAATTTTCTTTTGATCAATAAACATCAGCCTTTCTTATGTACAATGGAATAAAACAATGCATGCACGCATTTTTATTACTCTGTAGATTGGTGCCACAAGGTTTGATAGGATTTGTATGCATGATTGAAATACAACACTTTGAAAAGCATGGCTAAAGCTATCTGTGCGAACTGACGGAGACACGTATCAGAGGAAAGAAAGGGGATGTGGCATCTTATATGTCTTCGAAGCAAGGAGTTTTTCATGGTCAGTGAATGGCTGGAATTCTCTGGCCATTCACGCCGGCGGGATTCTCCGGTCCCGCCGACAGTTCACTCCAGCCCATGAGTTTCCCGCTGGTGTGGGGTGACATCAATGGGAATTCCCATTGACAGCGGCAGGAGCAGAGAATCCCGCCACGAACAAACAACGCACCACCTCCCGCCGGTGGGAAACACACGGCTGGGAGGCTGGAGAATCTCACCCTTTGACTTTGATGTGCGCTCACTATTATGTGGGGCAAACACAGCATCCATTTTCAGCATTGTAAGATCTGGATCTGGTGGCATTATCCGAGTGAAGACAATGGACTGAGACACATGAAGGATCTCCTGCTCTTCCTCAAATAGAACCACATGATTTATAATGCTCACTGGAACATGACTCTCAGTATAATTTCTCACCAGAAGAATCAATGTGGCTAAACAGAGTTGAGATACAGATCGAATAAAATGGTGGAGATCGGGACTGAATGGCCTACACCATGTATGTTTCTACAAGGGTTCTGACTGACAATACAGCATTTCCTCAGTGTTGCACTGAAATCTTTTTTCTTAAAGTTTATTTATCTTAAGTTTAAGAATAATTTTAAGTTTATTTATTATTGTCACAAGTAGGCTTACATTAACACTGCAATGAAATTACTGTGAAAATCCTCTCGTCGCCACACTCCGGCGCCTGTTCGGGTACACTGAGGGAGAATTTAGCACGGCCAATGCACCCTAACCAGCACATCTTTCGCACTGTGGAAGGTAACCGGAGCATCCGGATGAAACCCACGCAGACGCAGGGAGAACGTGCAGTCTCTGCGGAGACAGTGACCCAAGTCAGGAATTGAACCCAGGTCCCTGGCACTGTGAGGCAGCAGTGCTAACCACTGTGCCACCGTGCTACCCACATGGGGTATGAACCAGCAATCATCTGAGTGCTGTACTAGCAACTAAACTAAGATGAAACAAAAATGTGAAAGGCCCTGGTAAGGAAATTAACCAATGCAGATGGTTTGAGAGATGAGCTTGGTTAAAAACCTGCAGACGTAAATACACCTCATCACCAGATCACCAGATCCCAAGCTAATCACCAATCAATGGCTTCTGACTTAACTCACCTTCTCTTGTACACTTCAGCTGGGCTGCTATCCTGCACTGCAGACTTTAGTCATTCACTTAGACTGGCAATCTAAGATGGGTCCAACATAGATGGGAGCAAGCTATTAGGAAATATTGAACAACAGGAGTAGGCCGTTCAACGCCGTACACCTTTTCACATTTCTGTTAGACCACAGCTGATCTCCATTTGAATTTCATCTACTCCTCTTGCTTCCATGCCCCTTAATATCTGAAGATGCCAAGAAGCTTAATTCTCTCAACCACATGAGCAGATAGTTCCAGAATTCCATGAGCATTTGTGTGATGAAGTGTCACTTGACTTTATTATGAGCTAACCACTTCTATTTTTATTGTTCTTCCTCTTGTTCTGAACTCCCCCATGGAATTCTCTCTATCGACCGCATCAAATAATTAAATTATCTTAAACACTGCCATCAAATCACTATTATTTTTTTGAAGTGGTTGCATGATTGCTTCAAGAGTCGGTCGGTCACATAAGAACATAAGAACTAGGAGCAGGAGTAGGCCATCTGGCTCCTCGAGCCTGCTTCGCCATTCAATAAGAGCATGACTGATCTTTTTGTGGACTCAGCTCCACTTACCCTGTCCACTCACCATAACCCTTCATTCCTTTACTGTTCAAAAATGTATCTATCCTTGTCTTAAAAACATTCAATGAGGTAGCCTCAACTGCTTCACTGGGCAGGGAATACCTCAGATTCACAACCCTTTGTGTGAAGAAGTTCCTCCTCAATTCAGTCCGAAGTCTGCTTCCCCTTATTTTGAGGCTATGCCCCCTAGTTCTAGTTTCACACACCAGTGGAAACAACTTCCCTGCTTCTATCTTATCTATTCCCTTCATAATCTTATATGTTTCGATAAGATCTCCCCTCATTCTTCTGAATTCCAATGAGTACACCCCAGTCTACTCAGTCTCTCCTCATAAGCCAACCCTCTCAACTCCGGAATCAACCTAGTGAATCTCCTCTGCACACCCTCCAGTGCCAGTATATCCTTTCTCAAGTAAGGAGACCAAAACTGTCCACAGTACTCCAGATGTGGCCTCACCAGCACCTTATACAGCTGTAACATAACCTCGCTGTTTTTAAACTCCATCCCTCTCGCAATAAAGGACAAAATTCCATTTGCCTTCTTAATTACCTACTGCACCTGCAAACCAACTCCTTGAGATTCCTGCACAAGGACACCCAGGTCCCTCTGCACAGCAGTATGCTGCAATTTTTTACCATTTTAATAATAGTCCATTTTGCTGTTCTTCCTACAAAATGGATGACCTCACATTTACCAACATTGTACCCCATCTGCCAGACCCTCGCCCACCCACTCAGACTATCTATATCCCTTTGCAGACTTTCGGCGTCCTCTGCACACTTTGCTCTGCCACCCATCTTAGTGTCATCTGTGAATTTTGACACACTACACTTGGTCCCCAACTCCAAATCATCTATGTAAATTGTAAACAATTGCAGTCCCAACACTGATCCCTGAGGCACACCACTACAAAGAACAAAGAACAATACAGCACAGGAACAGGCCCTTCGGCCCTCCAAGCCCGTGCCGCTCCCTGGTCCAAACTAGACCATTCTTTTGTATCCCTCCATTCCCACTCCATTCATGTGGCTACCTAGATAAGTCTTAAACGTTCCCAGTGTGCCCGCCTCCACCACCTTGCCTGGCAGCGCATTCCAGGCCCCCACCACCCTCTGTGTAAAATATGTCCTTCTGATATCTGTGTTAAGCCTCCCCCCTTCACCTTGAACCTATGACCCCTCGTGAACGTCACCACCGACCTGGGGAAAAGCTTCCCACCATTCACCCTATCTATGCCTTTCATTATTTTATACACCTCTATTAAGTCTCCCCTCATTTCCAGGGAGAACAACCCCAGTTTACCCAATCTCTCCTCATAACTAAGCCCCTCCATACCAGGCAACATCCTGGTAAACCTCCTCTGTACTCTCTCCAAAGCCTCCACGTCCTTCTGGTAGTGTGGCGACCAGAACTGGACACAGTATTCCAAATGCGGCCGAACCAACATTCTATACATCTGCAACATTAGACCCCAACTTTTATACTCTATGCCCCGTCCTATAAAGGCAAGCATGCCATATGCCTTCTTCACCACCTTCTCCACCTGTGACGTCACCTTCAAGGATCTGTGGACTTGCACACCCAGATCCCTCTGCGTATCTACACCCTTTGTGGTTCTGCCATTTATCGTATAGCTCCTCCCTACATTATTTCTACCAAAATGCATCACTTCGCATTTATCAGGATTGAACTCCACCGGCCTATCTGCAAGTCCTGCCAATTTTGTGTCGTCCGCAAACTTACTGATCACCCCAGTTACACCTTCTTCCAGATCGTTTATATAAATCACAAACAGCAGAGGTCCCAATACAGAGCCCTGCGGAACACCACTAGTCACAGGCCTCCAGCCGGAAAAAGACCCTTCCACTACCACCCTCTGTCTTCTGTGACCAAGCCAGTTCTCCACCCATCTAGCCACCTCCCCCTTTATCCCATGAAATCCAACCTTTTGCACCAGCCTACCATGAGGGACTTTGTCAAACGCTTTACTAAAGTCCATATAGACGACATCCACGGCCCTTCCCTCGTCAACTATTCTAGTCACTTCTTCAAAAAACTCCACCAGGTTAGTGAGGCATGACCTCCCTCTCACAAAACCATGCTGACTATCGTTAATGAGTTTATTCCTTTCTAAATGCGCATACATCCTATCTCTAAGAATCTTCTCCAACAACTTCCCCACCACGGACGTCAAGCTCACCGGCCTATAATTACCCGGGTTATCCTTCCTACCCTTCTTAAATAACGGGACCACATTAGCTATCCTCCAATCCTCTGGGACCTCACCTGTGTCCAGTGACGAGACAAAGACTAGTCACTGATCGCCAACCAGATCAAACATGGTTTGATGGTGATGTCATTGGAGTGTTTCACAGGCTCCTATGTTAGTTTCAGTTTCAAGTCTATACAGTCAACAGCTCCTTCAATAAACTTCTTGGGTGGGACCTTGAGCCTGCGTTCACCGTCTACGGGAATGGGGGAGTGGACTCAAAATGCTGAGAGTTCGGAAAAGTGTGATTCTTGCTGGCATTTTCTGATTTTGAACTGACCTCGCCAGCAAAATGATGCGGAACGCGCCGGGAAAGGGTGTGAACCTAATTTGAATACATCAGCATATCATTAGCGAGCACTCACGCCAGATATTGAGCCCACACCAAGTATTCAGCTGGCGCTGCCGTGACATCACACCAGCGCCATTTACAACAGATCTACATAAACGTGAACCTGGCATTATCACCCCCACCGAGGAGGGTATCAGAGGTGAGCGCTCAGGTGGCCATTATTTCTCAGGTAGCTCAACACATGAGGGGCACCAGGGACAATGTTGGGGACACACAGAGTTGCAGCTCAAGGCCGGGGGTGAGGGTCACTGTTGCCATCATTGAGGTGGGGGGGGGTGGGTTTAGGCCATGTGGGTCGCTCAGAGGCCTTACCTTCACATCAGGTCTTCACTTGCTCCAGGGGGATGTGTTGGCTCCCAGTACGCATCACATCCCGGTTCCACCATGCTGTGTTCCTGTTCAAACAGTAGCTGAGTGGGTGCCCTTCTTTGTTGAGGCTGCAAATTGGGTGGGAGGCAGCCATGACAGAGGGACAATACTGGGTGCAGCTAGGGCTCCTGCTTTGTAAGAGGTCAGGCTGCAAGGGAAGTGTGGGGATATAAATGATGGAGAACTGCCGTGTCTCATGAGGCATAGATACTTGCACACTTGGGGTAGGGCAAATGCAGTGAAACCTACAACCCTCACTATGTCAATGGTGTGAGGTCATTACTGAGGGGATTACTGTACGCAAAGTTCAAATCCACTTCTCTGCGAACTCTGACTGTCAGGTACAGCAGTGAGAGGGCCTTCATTGTTCTCATGCAATGCTGCTTAACTCCACAGCATTGAAGACTGCAAAGAATGAGGTTGTCCTTGAGCGAATTGCTTCCAAAGCTAATTGCAGACCTCTCGGGATTCAGCTGTTGTTGCCAGAGTGACTAACTGATGAATCTTGGAGAAGGCCAGAATGCCGGTTTAATATCCAGAGCTAGATCTAGTTGCACAGCCCGGGGACAAAGGTCACCCTATGGAACTCCTAGCCCCAAGAATGTAGAAGTGTCTTTCGATTCAAGACTTAGAGGTACACAGCTCGCACTTTGAGGAGCCCCCAGGCAAGGCGGGATGGTGATAGCTGGCACCACTCCCCATGTTCAGTATCGTGACTGGCATGATTTCTGAGGTGCCCCATCAGGATGCAGACCTTGTTGTCAGGCATTCTCTTTGATGCACTTTAATTCTATGCAAGGTCAGGACTTATGCTCTTTGGCTGCGGGTGTGGAGAGTGGGGGGGTGAGGGTGGGGGGATGTGCGGGTCAGATGCCCAGGGACTGCAGAGGCTCAACACTATTCATCTGCTGGAGTACAGAGAAGACTATGTGCGATGTAGCTGTAGTATCAGAGGGAGTGGTGTGACAGAGAGCAGAAATTCACACAGGTAATGGAAAGCACTGTGGTGGAAGTGGTGAGGTGGCACGGTGGCACGGTGATTAGCACTGCTGCCTCACAGCGCCAGGGATCTGGGTTTGTTTCCTGGCTTGGGTCACTGTCTGTGTGGAATCTGCACATTCTCCTCGTGTCTGCGTGGGTTTCCTCCGGTGCTCCAGTTTCCTCCCACAGTCCAAAGAAAAAGTATAAAGTTATAAAGTTTATTTATTAGTCACAAATAAGGCTTACATTAAAACTGCAATGAAACTACTGTGAAATTCCCCTAGTCGCCACACTCCAGCACCTGTTCAGGTCAATGCACCTAACCAGCATGTCTTTCAGACTGTGGGTGGAAACCGGAGCACCCGGAGGAAACCCATGCAGACACGGGGAGAACGTGCAAACTCCACACAGACAGTGACCCAAGCCGGGAATCGAACCGAGGTCCCTGGCGCTGTGAAGCAGCAGTGCTAACCACTGTGCTGCCGTGCCACTCCTGTGTGTGTAGGTTAGGTGAATTGGACCTACTAAATTGCCCCTTAGTGTCAGGGGGATTAGCTAGGGTAAATGCATGGGGTTATGGGGATACGGCCTGCGTGGGATTGTAGTCGGTGCAGACTCGATGGGCCAAATGGCCTCCTTCTGCACTGTAGGGATTCTATGAAGTTACAGATGCATGGAGAGATAAGGGTCAGGGCTCTGTGATGACTCCTCAGTGCTCACTATGGTGTTCTCGATCTTTAATGCATTATTCATCAGAATCATGGAACCTGCTGAGTTGGTTTTTCTACTGATCGGAATTGGCCAGCAGCAGAGACAATGATGTGCGACTGCACATCGATCAGGGGCCTGCAGCATTCCAGGGAGCAGGACAACACATGCAGGAGCAACGTCAGAGACAGTGGCGGGCAAGAATCTTCTGGCGTCGATGTTCCGACCTTCGGTTGTCCGAGGTGCACTGCTGGAGATGACATTGGCAGGTGTCCCCATAGGGGACCGGGACCTCGATGGCCCTGGCCTGCATTCAGGCATCAAGGATATTGCAGAGCTGCCCTCATCAGTGTGTGGGGCTGGAGGAGTGTCACTCACAGGAACAGGAGACTCAGAAAGGCTGGGCACCCCAAGAGTCTTCTGGGTGGAAGACTCAGGGCTGTGCACCAGACAATCCTCATCCTTTCGGGTGTCTGGTGGTTCTCCATGGGACAGAGGAGCAGCTGGAGTGAGGTCCAGGCGTCTTGCCATCTTTGTGGATTCTCACCACTGCCTGCACCATGCAGTTGAGAGCCTCAGACATGGAGGTCATGAGCTGAACTATGGTGTAGACATCTCCTGCCATGGAGTGCATATCCTCCTGCTCAATGTTCTCCACTGTAGATGCCAACTTCGCTGTGTTGGCCTCGGTGCAAAGACGTGACTGCACCATCTCCTCAGATAGAAAGCATTGGGACTCCTCCAGATGGCCTTGAAGTCTGAGGAGGGGCCCTGTTATCCTCTCCTAATGCTCGTGACGCTGCCTTTGCAGCTCCAGCAGCTCTGGGATGACCGGGCCCAGAGGCACATCATCAGGCAGGGTCCCAGAAGCATCCTGGCCTCCGGCATCCTACTGAGTGCCAGTTCCCTGCAACATCCCTGCCTCTGCCTGCTGCGGATCTTCAGCTGTGAGGTGCTCACCAGTGAGTGACCCAGAAGCCTGCCTGCTTAGTGATCCCACCGAGGCGTGAGTATCTCGAGTGGCGCCGGACGTCGGTGACAGCTGCGATGTCTCTTCATTGGTGGGGGTCTGAGAGGTCTCCCTCAGAGTTGCTTGAGTCTCGTGTGTCCAGGGAGCGTGAGGATGGTCTGGCCTGTTTGGCTGCTTTGCCTGCAGGAGGAGGGAGATGGCATCACAGGGGATAAGGAGGGAACATTGATTACTCACTTGAGACGTGAGGAACAACAGCATGTCTTGAGGATTCTTATGTTTTTCTGCTGCCCCCATTTCACCATCAGTGCAGGCACGCTCTCCCTCGTTCCCCAGCCAGCTTGAAGGTTCCCTCCTTGAAACACATGAGGATTCTGATCTCTGGCATTACTCCAACTGGGCGTATTGCTAAGGCATTACTCCAACTGGGCGTATCGCTAAGGCTTGTTATGGTTGAGTTTGTCCTGCAATGACACAGATAGGGAGAGTGTAGGTGGGAGTGTTGACACTTACAATGGAGATGAGGTGCGGCAGGCATGGGTCTTGAGTGGGAGCAGGGGTGTGAGGATCTTGGCGGCGAGTGGGAGTGGGTGAACATGGTGATTGTGGAGGGGACAGGAGGACCTCCTTGCAGGTGTTGGCAAAGGCCCAAGGGGCTGGCTGAGAGATGAAGGTGGAGGTGGGAGGGTTGTGCAAAGGGTACAGAAATAGACTGCATGAGGCTCACTTACCCTGGCTGAGGGCAGAAGATCATTCATCTTTTTGAGGCACTGCTGCTCCGAACTCTTCTGTAGCGAGCTGGCACTCACCATGGCTGCCACTGCAGTGAGTGGTGACCTTGGTGAGAGGCTGTCTCTTGAAGCGTGGGGGGAGGTAGAGTGCATCCCACTTCTGCTCCACTCCATCGAGCAGTCAGGGCTCCCTGTTTGAAACGTGGTGTGGGCTTCCTGGCTGCCATCGCCTGCAGTCATTGTGGAACAAACGCTGGGGAGCCTTTCATACAGAGCTCCCCAGTGATTGGTGTAATTAAGAGGAGCCGTGGCGGGTGGATCAGGGGAGGCCGCCATGGCCATAAAACGTTTTGTCAATAAAGCTCTCAAGATCCGGTCAGAAATTATCCATCAGTGCGATTCACTCCATCTTTATCGCAGGAATCAACACTTTGCTAAATTCTGATAAGATCACTCCGTCCCCACCGCCCCCCCCCTCCACCACCCCCCCCCCCCCCCCCCCACTTTGTTGTTTTTTGAACCTATGTATGCAAACTATATCTTATATATCTTATTCTTTTTGTGTAAAACCCATGACCCCTAACATAGTGAGGACATTACAATCGCTCCTTAGTCCTCAACACTCAAGGGAATACAAAAGCCAAGAGTGGGATTTTCTGTTTCCCCCGCAGCATGTTTTCCAGTGCCAGAAGTGGCCTGTGATTGACCACCAACAGGATCTTCCAGTCCTGCCCTTGTCTCCAGCATCTTTGTGGCTCGCACCCTCTGCCGCTGGGGAATCCACCATGGGGATCCACCATCAACAGGATTGGAAGATCCTGCCGGCAGAAAGGGCTGGAAAATTCAGCCCCTAGTCTATGTAACCTGTCCTCAGAATTTAACTCTCCTGGCCTAGGTATTCTGTTGATTTTGGGCTACACCTTGTCCAAAAGACAATACATTCTTTTTGAGGATCAGAACTGAACACATTTGTTCCAGATGCAGTCTGACCAGAGCTTTATACAACTGTAGCTTAACCTGCATGGCTCTGTATTCCAGCTACCTTGAAATACCAGCCAACATTATAGAATCATAGAATCTCTACAATGCAGAAGGAGGCCATTCGGCCTAGTGGTATTACTGCTAGACTAAGGAGGCAAGAGCCTCGTGGTATTATTGCTAGACTATTAATCCAGAAACTCAGCAAATGTTCTGGGGACCCGGGTTCAAATCCTGTCATGGCAGCTGGTGGAATTTGAATTCAATAAAAAATATCTGGATTTAAGAATCTACTGGTGACCATGAAACCATTATCGATTGTTGGAAAAACCCATCTGGTTCACTAACATCCTTTAAGGAAAGAAATCTGCCACCCTTACCTGGTCTGGCCTACATGTGACTCCAGAGCCACAGCAATGTGGTTGACTCTCAACTGCCCTCAGGCAGCAAGGGATGGGCAATAAATGTTGGCCAGCCAGCGATGCCCATGTCCCACCAATGCACCATCGAGCCTGCACCAACAACAATCCCACACAGGCCCCACCCCTGTAACCCGACATATTTACCCTGCTAGTCCCCCTGATACCAAGGGGCAATTTAGCAGGGCTAATCCACCTAACTTGGACATCTTTGGACTGTGGGAGGAAACTGGAGCACCTGGGGCAAACCAATGCAGACACGGGGAGAATGTGCAAACTCCACACAGACAGTGACAGCTGGACAATCTCACTAAAAGCAGTGGAGACAGATCAAATAGGCAGGATGCACAGCGTGAATGAGTCATGTTTATTCTGCCCACTGCTCAAAGATTCCCTCCCCTATAAACCCTTCTTGCCCTGCCACCTGCAACCTTGCTGCCTAACCTAGCTCCATTACCATTCTGCCCAGCTTGTCTTGACCCTGATCGATTCTCTATTTCCGCATGTCTGGCTTTTGAGAAGCTAATTGTCGCCAGATAGAGTATCAGGCCTTTGCTAAGCCAATCATCAGCCCGCAGGGTTTCTGTGTTTCCCGTACAATACACAATAGACTGGGCAGTGCTCAAATCACTGAAGCTACAAGCCATGAAGTCGGCTGCATTTAGGTTTTTAGGATACATTGATAATCTCTGTTCGGTTACACTGCCCTTTAGCTGTTTCAGCTGAGGCTGGAACTTTCATTTGTCATGTTAGGTTCAGATAGAATAAAAAAAACAACACCATGGCTGTTGTAGCCCGTGCAATCTGAAGCAGCTGACCCATCCCTTCACATAGTCACACTTGGAGAATGAGACAATTTATCACTGCAGGAGGACATTGGTCCAATACTCCCGAAGGGTTCCGAGTGTGTATTTATTAACACTTCATTACCTACAGCGCATCCTGTCTTTTGTCCAGGTGGGAACTACAAGAGATTGTACTTATCACAGAGGACAACCGTTATGTCAAGTATTTAAGGAAAGAAAATGTAGGCAGATTCTCTGTGGATTCGTAGTGGCCCGGATTTTCTGCTCCCAGAAGTGTTGGGTGGCTTTGGCAACGGGAGCGGCCCACGAGAAGGCCAAAGTCGCATTCCACATCTGTAACTTCATTGCAGTGTTAATGTAAGCCTACTTGTGACACTAATAAATAAACTATAAACTTTTAAACTTTAAGCTTCCAAAATGGGAATGGGAAAACAGGTGAAAACAAAACATGGAGAGAGTGGTTTAGGTTCGGAGGTTGAAGGTTACTTCTAGCCAATCGGCAGCCAGTTTTACACCTCAGCCAATCAAGCATCATGTAAATTAGGCTGTCAATTTCCCATAATCCCAATTGATGTGGTTGGTATTGATGAAGTGCGCTCCAAGATGTCCGGCAACGTTCATTAGTGAGCTGATCTGTCCAGCTTAGCTCAAACAGCTTTGAGGATTTGACAGGGGCATCTTGATAAATACATGAATAGGATGGGAATAGAGGGATATGGTCCCCAGAAGGGTAGGGGGTTTTAGTTCAGTCGGGCAGCATGGTCAGTGCAGGCTTGAAGGGCCGAAGGACCTGTTCCTGTGCTGTAATTTTCTTTGTTCTTTGTTCTTTGTTCTAGTTGACACAGGGTCACAGTGGAGCCTGAACATAAAAATGGCTCTCACCTTTTGCCAATAAATCCATAAATGAAATTTCCCTTAGGTTTTGTGCCGGAACTAAATAGGCGCTAAAAATGTATTGGAATGTGATTGAGGATTAAGGACCGGATTCTTCCAACCATTATCTCCAATACTGACCCCACCTTGATCTTCCTGGTCCATGGACACCCATCCAACCAGCAGTGTATTTTGAGTGCCCAAGTGTGGAACCCGTGGTTAGGTTGATTGGCCATGCTCAGTTGCCCCTCAGTGTCAAGGGGACTAGCCAGTAAGTATGTGGGGTTAAGAGGATAGGACCTGGTGGGATTGTTGTCAGTGCAGGTTTGATGGGCTGAATAGCCTCCTCTGCACTGGAGGGATTCTAAGCGCTCCACAATACTGGGAATACCAGGCTCCACTGGGATGGTAGAAGGCTGTCCTATGTTTTAAACACCTCTGGAGAGGACTGAACATATAGGCCGGAATTTTACCATCTCGCCCTCCACGGGAATCGGAATTGGAACAGGCAAGGACCGGACAATGGGAAAGCCCATTGACCTCGGGCTGGATTTTACGGTTTCGGGACGAGCGAGGCCGTATGATCCCACCCAAAATCTGTACTGTGGGAGTGCCGCATGATTGGAGGTATGGTTTAGATTGGAAGTTCAACCCAACACCCCATCTACCTGCCTTGCTGATTTAGATGAATCTGAAAGACCCCACTGCATCCCATAACTGAAAAGGAGAAGGTTTTACTGGCTTTACAGAAGGACTGACAAGCCCGTCAAAGTTTCGCCCTCAGTCGCTGCCACCAATAACTTCAAAGAACACTTTGGAATCTTTCTTGCTATTGTGTTTTCCTACATAATGAATACATGACATTTGAAAAGCAATTGATGGATTGTGATGTACCACAGGAGTAATCTTGGAAATATGTTAAAATTAACTCTATGATTCACATGACCAGGACAGTTGTGACTGCTGCCACATCTCTTTCCTAACTCCCCCGCTCCCCTCATTTACCTTTGCACCTCAATCCCTCTCGCACTGCAGTGTTTCTCCAATGTTAACTACCTCTTCCCTACACAATCCTGCCGGCTGCTATATAAAACACAAGGCCCACTTTCTGAGTGGGATTTTCTGGTCCTGTCGCCCCCAGAACCGGACATTCGCACCCGAGATCAACGAACCTTTCATTTGTCCGTCAAATTGTCTGTCCCGCTGATGAAGGTACCCTTCTGTTACCCCTTTTATTACCCCTCTGCTTCCACGATGTTCAATCCAATATAGCTGCTGCTCCTTCCTGGTCTCTTATGCTTGAATTATGTGGCCTGGCTTGTCCCCTACACTATGAAACTCAGAGAGAACCAAACAAGGATATCAGGTGGAATTTAATGCCCCACACCCTCTCCCCTTGGGAATGCTTTTTTTCAACTTTTATGGTTCTTTTAAGTTTATTTATTAGTGTCACAAAAAGGCTTACATTAACACTGCAATGAAGTTACTGTGAAAATGCTCTAGTCGCCACACTCTGGCGCCTGTTCGGGTACACTGAGGGGGAATTTAGCATGGCTAATGCACCTAACCAGCACGTCTTTCTGACTGTGAGAGGAAACCGGAGCACCCGAAGGAAACCCACGCAGACACAGGGAGAACGTGCAGACTCTGCACAGCCAGTGACCCAAGCCAGGAATCGAACCTAGGTTCCTGGCGCTGCGAGGCAGCAGTGCTAACCACTGTGCTACCATGCCACCCCAAAGCTAATCCCTCGTTTGTGGAGGAAGATTGGTCTGGAACTGCGCAGGCCTGGGTGTTTTTTATGCATCCTGGAGGGTTGCTCCAATCCTAAAATCGTCTTTGATTTGCATATTAAAAGCCAAATGCCACCTCGAACGGGCTGAATGTCGGGTTTTTTACAAAATATCCGCAACAAGATGGTGAATACTGGTCGGAATTTTCCAGCTGTTATCGCCGGCGAGATTTTCCGGTCCTGCTGATAGTGAACCCCCGCAGTGGGATTCCCGGCGGCTGCGGGCAGCGGGGAGGTGCATAGAACTAAAAACCCTTTTGACAGCAGTGGACTCTTCTGATCCCCCTGTTGGCTGATGGGGTGGCCACCTCCAACGCAGTGAAACACACCACGAGGGCACGCGGAAAATTCCGCCCATTGTGTCACCATTTTAACATGACACATTTCCCCAAGTTGTAGCAAGTTAAAATCATCTCCATCGTCCAGTTCAACAGGAGCAAGCGAGACCTACTGCAGCTGTACGGGGCGGTGAGACCATACCTAGATTATTGTGTGCTAGAATATAGACCACACCTAGAATATTGTTCTCCATATCTAAGAAAGGATATACTTACCACAGAGGGAGTGCAAGCAAAGCTTCACCAGGCTGATTCCTGGGATAGCAGGATTATCATACAAGAAGAGATTTGGGTCTGTATTCACTGGAATTTAGAGACATGAGAGGGATCTCATTGAAACGTATAAAATACTGACAGGGCTGGACAGACTGGATGCAGGGATATTGTTTCTTCTAGATCTCGAACAAGAGGCCACAGTTTCTGGTTAGGGGTTGACCACTTAAAACTGAGATGTGGAGCAATCTCTTCACTCAGAGGGTGGTGAACCTGTGGAAATCTCGACCACAGAAGTCTGTGGAGGCCGAATCATTAAGTATGTTTAAGGAGGAAATGGATTTCTAGATTCTAAAGCTATCAAGGGATAGGGGGAAGAGGACGAGAGTATGGTGTTGGGACAGAGGATCAGCATGATCATACTGAATGGTGGAGCAGACTCAAAGGGCCGAAAGGCCTACTCCTGCTCCTATTTTCTATGTGTCTAACCGGTCAACTCTACACGACTGAGGTACATAATCAGGTCTTCTGGTCAGACCACATTTAGAGTATTGTGAGCAGTTTTGGGCCCCATATCTAAGGAAGGATGTGCTGGCCTTGGAAAGGGTCCGGGGGGGTTCACAAGAATGATCCCTGCAATGAAGAGCTTGTCATATGAGGAACGGTTGAAGACTCTGGGTTTGTACTCGTTGGAGTTTAGAAAGATGAGGGGGGATCTTATTGAAACTTACAGTATACTGCGAGGTCTGGATAGAGTGGATGTGGAGAGGATGTTTCCACGAGTAGGAGAAACTAGAACCAGAGGACACAACCTCAGGCTAAAGGGACAATCCCTTAGAACAGAGAGTGGTGAATCTGTGGAACTCTTTGCCGCAGAAGGCTGTGGCGGCCAGGTTATTGAGTGTCTTTAAGACAGAGATAGATAAGTTCTTGATTAATAAGGAGATATGGGGTTATGGGGAAAAGGCAGGAGAATGGGGATGAGAAAAATATCAGCCATGATTGAATGGTGGAGAAGCTTGATGGGCCGAGTGGCCTAATTCTGCTCATATGTCTTATGGTCTTCTGCCTATCTCGGAAGTCTGCTCCTCACTTCTATCATTCCATAGGGAATGCTGGTGATAGATTGTGAACTCCCACAATAGCAGGGATAACCCAGGAAATTATAGGCCGGTGAGCTTGACGTCCGTGGTAGGGAAGTTGTTGGAGAGGATTCTTAGAGACAGGATGTATGTGCATTTAGAACGGAACAATCTCATTAGTGACAGACAGCATGGTTTTGTAAGAGGGAGGTCGTGCCTTACAAATTTGGTGGAGTTTTTTGAGGAAGTGACAAAAACGGTTGATGAAGGAAGGGCCGTGGATGTCGTCTATATGGATTTCAGTAAGGCATTTGACAAAGTCCCACATGGCAGGTTGGTTAAGAAGGTTAAGGCTCATGGGATACAAGGAGAAGTGGCTCGATGGGTGGAGAACTGGCTTGGCCATAGGAGACAGAGGGTAGTGGTCGAAGGGTCTTTTTCCGGCTGGAGGTCTGTGACCAGCGGTGTTCCGCAGGGCTCTGTACTGGGACCTCTGCTATTTGTGATATATATAAATGATTTGGAAGAAGGTGTAACTGGTGTAATCAGCAAGTTTGCGGATGACACGAAGATGGCTGGAATTGCGGATAGCGAAGAGCATTGTCGGGCAATACAGCAGGATATAGATAGGCTGGAAAATTGGGCGGAGAGGTGGCAGATGGAATTTAATCCGGATAAATGCGAAGTGATGCATTTTGGAAGAAATAATGTAGGGAGGAGTTATGCAATAAATGGCAGAGTCATCAGGAGTATAGAAACACAGGGACCTAGGTGTGCAAGTCCACAAATCCTTGAAGGTGGCAACACAGGTGGAGAAGGTGGTGAAGAAGGCATATGGTATGCTTGCCTTTATAGGACGGGGTATAGAGTATAAAAGCTGGAGTCTGATGATGCAGCTGTATAGAACGCTGGTTAGGCCGCATTTGGAGTACTGCGTCCAGTTCTGGTCGCCGCACTACCAGAAGGACGTGGAGGCATTGGAGAGAGTGCAGAGAAGGTTTACCAGGATGTTGCCTGGTATGGAGGGTCTTAGCTATGAGGAGAGATTGGGTAGACTGGGGTTGTTCTCCTTGGAAAGACGGAGAATGAGGGGAGATCTAATAGAGGTATACAAGATTATGAAGGGTATAGATAGGGTGAACAGTGGGAAGCTTTTTCCCAGGTCGGAGGTGACGATCACGAGGGGTCACGGGCTCAAGCTGAGAGGGGCGAAGTATAACTCAGACATCAGAGGGACGTTTTTTACACAGAGGGTGGTGGGGGCCTGGAATGCGCTGCCAAGTAGGGTGGTGGAGGCAGGCACGCTGACATCGTTTAGGACTTACCTGGATAGTCACATGAGCAGCCTGGGAATGGAGGGATACAAACGATTGGTCTAGTTGGACCAAGGAGCGGCACAGGCTTGGAGGGCCGAAGGGCCTGTTTCCTGTGCTGTACTGTTCTTTAATACAATACCTTGGGGCTTTTTCCTTTTAAGCAAAGGTACGTTTTCAATTACAAATACCTATCAGGACAGCCACAAATGTTAAGTGCTATATGAAATATCATAACAGCATGATGAACGATTCTGAATGCTAATATCATTAAATCTGCAACCTGCTGTTCTCATCTATCTGCAGAATGACTAATCATTCACATCTGTGCAGTGACTAATGCAGAAATGATGGGTGCAACTTCACTTAAATATAAAGGATGCTCACTGGGTCAGACAGCAGATGATTCAAGTACGTTGGAGAGATGACAGATTAAGCTTTTTTTTGCCTCTTCTGCGGGATGCATGTTCTGCTTTGCTGAATTCCATTTTCACATGAATTAGATTGAATCTTAAGAGTGTAATCTCCCTGCTGTGTCTCGTATTTGCGTACAGTGAGTGGAATCTGTCAATCATCGGAAGGGGCTATCAAAGAGTGGGCTTTAATAGAACAATTACAATTTAGGCAAAATATTGGATTGCGCTGCATTGGGGAGCTGTTAAATTGTTCTCTTTTTTATCCATCTGCGGGATTGAAATGGTTCGAAATTCTCTCCTCTCATGTTTTATTGTTCCCTTTGTCCAGAGATGAGATGAGGAGACATTTCTTCAATCAACCTTGTTTTCATCAGTTAGGGCATTGAGCATAAAAATTGGCAGGTCGTGCTGCAGCTGTACAGAACTTTCGTTAGGCCTCATTTTGAATATTGTGTACAATTCTGGTCTCCACACGATCAGAAGCATGTGGATGCTTTAGAGAGGATACAGAAGAGGTTTACCAGGATGTTGCCAGGTCTGGAGTGTATTAGCTATGAGGAGAGGTTGGATAAACTTGGCTTGTTCTCGCTGGAATGACGGAGGTTGAAGGTCAACCTGGTAGAGGTTTACAAGATTATGAGTGGCATGGACAGAGTGGGTAGTCAGATGCGCTTTCCTAGGGTAGAAAAGTCAAGTACTAGGGGACATAGGTTTAAGTACGTGGGGAAAAGTTTAGAGGAGATGTGCGAAGCATGTTTTTTACACAGAGTGTGGTGAATGTCTGGATCGCGCTGCCCGAGGAGATAGTGGGAGCAGGTACGACAGCAGCATTTAAGGGGCATCTAGACGAATACATGAATAGGACGGGAATGGAAGGATACGGACTCTGTAAGTGTATACGGTTTTGGTTTGGGCAGGCATAATGATCGACGCAGGCCTGGAGGGCCAAAGGGCCTGTTCCTGTGCTGCACTGTTCTTTGTTCTTTAAAGGGTTGTGGAATTCTCTGTCCAAAGAGCTATAGATGCTCAATCAATGAGTCAATTCAAGGCTGAGATTGATAGATTTTTAGGCATTAAGGGAATTAAGCAGGGGGACGGGGGGTGGGGGGGAGGGGGGGGTGAGGGTGAGTAAGTGGGCCTTAAAGTGGAGGAGAACTTCAGCCATGTTCTTGCTGAATAGCCAAGCAGGCTCGAGGGGTTGTATAACTTTTTCCTGCTGCTATTACTTCTGTTCTTCTGTTCCCACACAGAGAAAAATGCCCTTGGATTTGATCCCTGGTCTGTGCAGGTATACTAGAGGAATTATTTAATAAACCTGCACACTTTAACTTGTAACTTTAGTGCATATTGTGAATTTGTGACGGTCCAATAGCAGTTCATGCCCCAGTTGCCCTTCCAATACTTTGACAATCGCTTAATAATTGACCGAGTATAAAAAGGAGGAAAAAATTGGCCCTCTTTTTGTTGTTCATTTTGAGGGCTTTATAAATCAATCCTGGAGAGAAGCACTTTGCCAGAAAACTGACATTTGATCCCAGCTGATAGCCCTGTATAGTGCTGAAAGAATGCTGCACCGTCAGAATCGCTGTCTTGCAATGTGACGTTAAACTGAGGCCCCAGCTGCCCTCTCAGGTAGTTATAAAAAATAACCCACGGCAATATTTTGCAATGCGGGAGCTCATCCTGGTTTCTTGGATAATGGACCATAATGTCCTGGCTCCCAATGTCGCATTGTCGGCACGGTGGCACAGTGGTTAGCACTTAACACCTCACAGCGACAGGGATCCGGGTTCAATTCCTAGCTTGGGTCACTGTCTATGTGGAGTTTGCACGTTCTCCCCATGTCTGTGTGGGTTTCCTCCGAGTGCTCCGGTTTCCTCCCACACTCCACTCTGTGAGAGTTAGGTACATTGGCATGCTAAATTGACCCTTAGTGTACTGGAATGCATAGGTTAGAGGGATTAGCAGGGTAAATATGTGGGGTTATGGGAATAGGGCCTGGGTGGTTTTGTTGTCAGTGCAGGCTCGGAGGGTCGAATAATCTCTTTCTGCACTGTAGGAAATCATAGAAGCCCTACAGTACAGAAAGAGGCCATTCGGCCCATCGAGTCTGCACTGACCACAATCCCACCCAAGCCCTACCCCCATATCCCAACATATTTTACCCACTAATCCCTCTAACCCACGCATCTCAGGACACTAAGGGGCAATTTTAGCATGGCCAATCAACCTAACCCGCACATCTTTGGACTGTGGGAGGACCCCTCACTCAATAGCTTCCTGACCCAACACCCCCTCGACTCAACTTACTTGTCCTGACCTTCCCCCAACCCGACCTCCTTGACCCGACCTCATTGATCCGACCCCTCCAACCCAACTACCCCCCACCCCAACCATCCCTGGACCCAACCTCACCACACCCCCACCATAAGGTGACACCCACCCTCCATAAACTGATCTCTCCCTGACCCTAGTGCCCATAGCTAGTGCTGTAAAAAGGAGGCGTGTCCTGTTTCGCTCTGCTCCTTTTGCCCTTCACCACTGGAGCTGGGGACATGCTTCATTTCTTCAGTTTTACCCGGGTTGAGTCAGAAAGGTCGGGCGAGAGGACCACTTTACCTTTTTAACACGGGTAAATCACTACGGAGTGGAAATCCGCCGCTGTTTGCCACTTCGAGGACGTTATGGGGCAATATTCGTCCCTCAGTTACCCTAGAATCTTAGAATCCCTACAGTGCAGAAGGAGGCCATTCAGCCCATCAGGTCTGCACCGACCACAATCCCACCCAGGCTCTATACCCATAACCCCACATATTTACCTTGCTAATCCCCCTGACACTAGGGTCAATTCAACATGGCCAATCAACCTAACCCGCACAACGTTGGACTGTGGGAGGAAACCGGAGCACCCAGTGGAAACCCAAGCAGGCACAGGGAGAATGTGCAAACTCTACACAGACAATGACCCAAGGCTGGAAATGAACCCAGGTCCCTGTGAGGCAGCAGTGCTAACCACTGTGTCACCCATAGTCAATACAGATAATCTGATTGCTGCATTGCTGCCTGTGGGATCATGCTTTGTCCTAATTAGTGACTCATACCGTACATTTCAACAGTGTCTATACTTCAAAAATTACTTCACTGGCAGTAAAGTGCTTTGGGATTTCCTGAGGTGCTATATAAATGCAAACGTCCACTTTCTTTGATGGAGCAATGACAGCAAATTGACATTCTTCCCTCTGTCTATGTTTCACTCCTTCTTTGACAGACTAACTACCTGCATAAGGAACCCCACAGTGTGGGGCTTGCAACTGTCAGCTATTTGTCACAATCTAGTGGACTCCACAATCTAAGGTCTTTGATGGTTTCCTCCCTTGTATTCACATCAATGCCACATTTCCCCAGCTTGGATTTTTCACAATGTTTAGTATGCTATTGCTGCAGTCAATCTTACCTTGAGTAACTGTGGTCTGACTCAGGCAGCTACTTCAAACTACTTGACTAACACTGTATATATGGTAGGTTAAAGAGTAGGCATGTTTCCCATGAGTACAACTGTTCCATTTCTCTACAGAATCTCTAGCACAACCTGTGGTCCAGGGGCCACATGTGGCCCATTTGAGTTCTGAGTGTGGCCCACGAGACATTTTGTTGTCCTCATGTAGTGTTGCCACAATCGTAGTTTTTTCCTACTCGTGTGATTAAAGTGAAAAGCACGTAAAGCAAGGTATGTGCTGATTGCTCACAACATTGACTGTGAGAGCCATTGAAATCATAGAATCCCTACAGGGCAGTAGGAGGCCATTTGGCCCATCGAATCTGCACCAACAACAATCTCACCCATGCTCTGTTCCCGTAACCCGACATATTTACCTCGTTAATCCCTCTAACCTATGCATCCCGGGACACTAAGGGGCATTTAACATGGCCCATCAACCTAACCCACACATCTTTGGAGTGTGGGAGGAAACCGGAGCGCCCGGAGGAAACCCACGCAGACATGGGGAGAACGTGCAAACTCCACACAGACAGTGACCCAAGCTGGGAATCGAACCAGGGCCCTGGAGCTGTGAGGCAGCAGTGCTAACCACTGTGCCACCGTGTCGCTTCCTCTGTGTCCAGTGTAAATATTTCTTTTGTTTTTACCATTTGAAGTCGATGAGAGTTCCATGAATATATAAATGATGAAGCACGTTCTATAACTTGTGAAATAGTTGGTGTGTATTAAATATATTCAATCTTATTCAAGGAGTCATGGTTAGTGAACAAGCCTGACTTCAATCTTGAGATGAAGGAGGGCCACTCATGCGGACCACTCACTAGCCTGCATTGCTCATCTCTGTTCTCGCACATGACTGTTGAAGTCGCTAGTATATCATGATCTACATTGCTAACCCATTGGGGAACTGTTTAGTTTTAAAGTTTATTTATCAGTCTTACAAGTAGTCTGCAATTAACACTGCAATGAAGTTACTGAGAAAATCCCCTCGTCCCCACACTCCGGCACCTGTTCGGGTACACTGGGGGAGAATTTAGCATGGCCAATGCACCTAACCAGCACGTCTTTCGGACTGTGGGAAGAAACCGGAGCACCAAGAGGAAACCCACGCAGACACGAGGAGAACATGCAAACAGTGACCTAAGCTGGGAATCTGTGGCCCATAAGACATTTTGTTGTCCACGTGCAGGGTTGCTACATTCAGCTGATTTCCATCCTCGTAGTTTTTTCCTACCGGTGTGGCTAAAGTGATTCACACGCAAAGCAAGGGAAAGTGAAGTGAGGTACATGCTGATTGCTCACAACATTGACTGTGAGAACCATGCACTCCCTCTGTGTCCAGTATAAACATTTATTTTATGCTTACCATTTGAAGTCAATGACAGTTCCATTAATATATTAATGAACTCAGGTACCTGGTGCTGTGAGGCAGCAGTGCTAAGCATTGTGCCACCATGCCAATAGTGATGTCACTGGACAGTCTGAGGCTAATGCTCTTGTACGTGGGTCCAAATCTTACCAAAGCAGCTGGTAGAAACAATAAATCTGGAATTAAAAGCTAGTCTCAGCGATGGTGGCCATGAAACCATTGTTGATTGTCATAAAAATCCACTGGTTCACTAATATCCTTGAGGAAAGGAAATATGCCGTCCTTACCTGGTCTGGCCTATCTGGTGACTCCCAGCCCATAGGAATGTGGTCGACTCTGAACGGCCCTCAGAAATAGCCAAACAACCCACTTCATCGAAGGGCAATTAGGGATGGACAATAATTCTGGCCTTGCCAGTTATGCCCACATCCCATGAAAGAACAAAAAAAATTACCATATTCTATTAACACATTATACAACACCTCCCCCAAGTATAATATCAACTTCCTCAATAATAATGTTCAACTGTTTCTTCAACTAATTACAATACATTTCTAACTTGTTTTTACTGGTATGTTCTTTCTAACTACTACTCCTACCCACCACTAACACCCCCCCCCCCCCACCCCCGCCACCACCCCCCCCCCGCCCCCCAACCACTGTTATGAGGGATTTAATGTCCCACATTATTCTCGACCCTCTGGAAGATACAGGCATTCCTGTGGTCTGTGGAGAACATCATAACTGGCAAAAAAGGGCAACAGTTTTGCAGGACTGCTGAACTGTAAGGCCCATGGAACCTATTCAAAAGAAGCCTGGTCCAAGGGGAAGTCTGAAGGATATCAACACTTGTTCTCTTGTGCACAGGAAGAGGATAAACTAGCATTTACTCAGGAATCTTCTGCTTCCTCATGACACACTGGAGAAAGACCTGGGAAGACAAAGGGTCTTTAACTCCAGTGAAGAATTGCACAACTGAATCAGTCAGTGCTGCATCCAGGATAAAAAAGACCACAAAAATCTGTAACTCGAATGAACCTGAACAGCGAGAATGCCAAAACCATAGAATCCCTACAGTACAGAAGGAAGCCACTCAGCCCATCGAGTCTGCATGTTTCGTATGTTGGTTCCATAGCCTATCTTTATCTTGAGTAATCGTGGCAATTACTTCAAACTGTTTTATTAACATTATGTGCAAGATCGGTTACAGAGTTGGTACGTCTCTCATGAGTACAGACTGTTTCATCTTCTCGATGGAGTCTCTCGCCCACGACTGCTTTTCTCACTGTTTCCTCAATCTACATCACTAACTGTAAAAACTCCAAATGCAACTCCTTGTGGCTCCAAACAACAATTGATTCATTAACAACAATGTTTATATCTGTACAAGTAAGGGTCTGACAGATCAGCAATACACATCGACTCTCTTCTCCTCCCTGGCTCCATCTGGAGTTCCTCCCCATCCCAGGACACGCACCCTGGCTCGCGATTGGCTCATCTCCCCATGTTGCCTCTCCATAGGGTCCAGCCCGATCCCATGGCCCTCAGGGGGCCGCCCCCTTAAAGGTGCTACGTTACCACACTCCTTCCCCCCCCAACTCCTGAGCTCACCTATGAATGAAGCAAAAGGGACATCATTAGACGTGGCATGCATGGCACAGTAACAGATCAGGAAAAACTCAGCACAGATTCAGTTGGTTGGGATATTTCCAGTCCCTGGAGGAACATCTCAATTTGATACTAGGTCCTTCAGTGGGTAAAGAATCTGGCTGGAAGATGCAAAGGCAAACTCATCAATCCAGGGTCAACATCCTCCTCAGGAGCGACTGCCCCCTCGGCTTCAGAGACCACTGGTTGCCTCGGCTCCACATTAACAGGAATCCCTGCATCAGCAACTGTTGAACCTGAATCTACTGCAGGGGATACCTGTTGATCCCTGTATCAAATGCTCCACATGCTTTTGTACACAGCAACTGGGGTCCAGTCCTGCTCTTTCCTCAATTTTGACGGCTACCCATGTCAGTCCAGCTGCAAAGTTCCTGGCTAAAACTTAATCATCATCCTGGAAAACTCATCCCTTTTTCCTGAGTTATGATTTTCTTTCCGGGAAGCTTGTCTAGTCTCCACCCTCCCCGTTACATCTAGAAATACCAAATCCAAACGTGTTTGTAGGTGGTGCCCCGTTAATACTTCAGTTGGCAGAAACCCTGCGGTCGCATTTGGCGTGGTCTTGTATGACAACAAGGAACTTGCCAATGGCCAAGGAACTTGCCAATGACCTATGAACATGCTTTTTCATAGATGATTTGAGTGTTTGTACAGCTCGTTCTGCTAACCCATTGGAATCTGGATGGTATGGGGCTGATCGGACATGGTGAATACCATTTGACTTAACAAATTTCCAATACTCCTACACTGTAAATGATTTGGAGATGCCGGCGTTGGACTGGAGTGGGCACAGTAAGAAGTCTCACAACACCAGGTTAAAGTCCAACAGGTTTATTTAGTATCACGAGCTTTCGGAGCACTGCTCCTTCATCAGGTGAGTCACTTCTCACCTGAGGAAGGAGCAGTGCTCCGAAAGCTCGTGATACCAAATAAACCTGTTGGACTTTAACCTGGTGTTGAGAGACTTCTTACTGTAAATGATTGTCTGACACTAATACCTTTGGGATGCCATGGATGGCAAAAATCTGCCACAACTTGTCAATGGTGGCTGTGGTCAGTGTAGACTTCATCAATTGGACACCCCCCCAGTTAGAATGAGCAACAACCAGGATGAGAAACTTATGTCCCATGAACAGTATTGCGAAGTCTATAATGCAGTCTTGACCACGGCCGACAACCCGGGCGCTGGTTGACCATTCTTTCAATTTCTTTATCGATGCCCCGCCACCAAACATAACTTCGGGCAAGTGCTTTCACCCTGCTTTGTCCGGGGTGTGCACCATACAATTCCTGCAATAAAAGCCATCGCCCCTGGGGTGGCACTATAACAGGAGCCCCTACAATAACACACCATCCTCGCATATTACCTCTATCCTTTGCTGCTGGTAAGGTTTAAGTTGCTCTGACTTATCCTATCTCCATCCTTACATCATCATCCTTTTGAATTTTCTTAACACTGGGTCCCTTTCGGTCCAGGTTTTTATGATTTGCTGAGACAGGCAAAGTTTGTATCAGGTGCAGCAGCAACACTATTTCTTGTGGGATTGGTAGTGGGATTGGGATTGCAGCAGAGGGAGGTGGCTGAGTGCATCTGCATTTGATATCTGCATCACTGGCCTATGCTGGAAAGATTAGCTGTACGCAGCTAGCAATAGAACCCATCTGTAGCTGGCCCTACAGTCCTCAACGTCTCCCCTGGATAAGGGGATAATATGGCTCCTCACTCAATCTCAATGGTTGAAGACCTTTTGGAAGATATCGGAATGCCTACTCCCCTGTGACTATGGCCGCGGCTCCTGTGTTGACTTCCATTTTAAAAGACCTGCCATTTACCATCAAGGTTTTCCCTATAGAAGGCACATAATTGTGTTGGACCTGGTTTAAAGTATACGATCCAGATGCCCAGCTGGGTTCCTCATCCAGTTTCTTTAATGGAGGTAAACTAACCGTCGCTGGGTTCTTTTTGCACGTTCTGTCCTGATTGCTTCATTCTGCACCGTGCTTGTCAATGACCTTTCCTTTTACAACAGAAACGCACGTAATTGGCACCAGCATGTTTCTTGGGAATGCTCACTCCCCACCCCCAGGGCTGTACTACCCTTCACAGGCTCTGCTGCATAGAACCATAGAACCATAGAAAATTACAGCTCAGAAACAGGCCTTTTGGCCCTTCTTGTCTGTGCCAAACCATTTTTTGCCTAGTCCCACTGACCTGCACTTGGACCATATCTCTCCACACCCCTCTCATCCATGAACCCATCCAAGTTTTTCTTAAATGTTAAAAGTGACGCCACTTTTAACATTTACCACTTTATCCGGCAGCTCATTCCACACTCCCACCACTCTCTGCGTGAAGAAGCCTCCCCCTAATATTCCCTTTAAACTTTTCTCCTTTCACCCTTAACCCATGCCCTCTGGTTTTTTTCTCCCCTTGCCTCAGTGGAAAAAGCCTGCTTGCATTCACTCTATCAATACCCATCAAAATCTTATACACCTCTATCAAATCTCCCCTCATTCTTCTACGCTCCAGGGAATAAAGTCCCAACCTATTCAATCTCTCTCTGTAACTCAGCTTCTCAAGTCCCGGCAACATCCTTGTGAACCTTCTCTGCACTCTTTCAACCTTATTTACATCCTTCCTGTAACTAGGTGACCAAAACTGTACACAATACTCTAAATTTGGCCTCACCAATGCCTTATATAACCTTACCATAACACTCCAACTTTTATACTCGATACTCCGATTTATAAAGGCCAATGTACCAAAGGCACTCTTTACGACCCTATCCACCTGTGACGTCACTTTTAGGGAATTCTGCACCTGTATTCCCAGATCCCTCTGTTCAACTGCACTCTTCAGAGTCCTACCATTTACCCTGTACGTTCTACTTTGGTTTGTCCTTCCAAAGTGCAATATCTCACATTTGTCTGCATTAAATTCCATTTGCCATTTTTCAGCCCATTTTTCTAGTTGGTCCAAATCCCTCTGCCAGCTTTGAAAACCTTCCTCACTGTCCACTACACCTCCAATCTTTGTATCATCAGCAAATTTGCTGATCCAATTTACCACATTACCATCCAGATCATTGATATAGATGATAAACAACAATGGACACAACACCGATCTCTGCGGCACACCACTAGTCACAGGCCTCCACTCAGAGAAGCAATCCTCCACAACCACTCTCTGGCTTCTTCCATTGAGCCAGTGTCTAATCCAATTTACTACCTCCCCATGTATACCCAGCGACTGAACCTTCCTAACTAACCTCCCATGAGGGACCTTGTCAAAGGCCTTGCTGAAATCCAGGTAGACAACATTCACCGCCTTCCCTTCATCCACTTTCCTGGCAACCTCCTCGGAAAACTCTAATAGATTGGTCAAACATGACCTACCACGCACAAAGCCATGTTGACTCTCCCTAATAAGTCCCTGTCTATCCAAATATTTGTAGATCCTATCCCTTATCACACCTTCCAATAACTTGCCCACCACCGATGTCAAACTTACTGGCCTATAATTTCCCGGATTTCTTTTGAAACCTTTTTTAAACAACGGGACAACATGAGCCACCCTCCAATCATCCGGCACCTCCCCCGTGAATACTGACATTTTAAATATGTCTGCCAGGGCCCCTGCAAGTTCAACACTAGCTTCTCTCAAGGTCCGTGGGAATACCCTGACTGGTCCTGTGGATTTATCCACTCTGATTTGCCTCAAGACAGCAAGCACCTCCTCCCCTTAAGCGAGGAAATGCACTTGGGCATTTCCTCGCTGCAGCCATTTCCCGCCACAAATGGTTCACCTCATTGGGCACACCTCATAGTTCATTTACGCCCTGCTCAGAGCATTCAGTCGCTTGGGCCATCTCCACAGCTTCCTGGGAATATGGGGTCCCCGAAAGGGTAGGGGGGTTTTAGGTCAGTCGGGCAGCATTGTTGGCGCAGGCCTGGAGGGCCGAAAGGCCTGTGCCTGTGCTGTAATTTTCTTTGCTCTTTATTTTCTAAAGAGATTTTAGTGTCAGCCAGTAGCTTTTTCTGTATTGTGGGGCTGTTGATCCAAATGGTTTCTTAACATTCCCCCTCAAGCTGGGCCGTATTCGCAGTGCTCTGCTATCCCTCTCAACAGCACCACAAAACTAGAGACAGCCTCCCCTGGCTCCCGGACTCCATAATGAAATTTATACTGCAACGTGACGATTGAAGGTCAGGGGTCAAAATGATCCTTGGCCAATTCGACTATCTGGCCAAAAGACTATGGCCGGAATTTTACCACCCTGCCCGCCATGGGAATCGGAGCGGGCGAGGGGCAGACAATGGAAAGGTCCTTTGACCACGGGCGGGATTTTATGGTTTTGGGACGAGCGAGGCCATAAATTCCCAGAATCTTCCAGCCGTGCTCGCTCCAAAACCAGAAAATCCCACTCGAAGTCAACGGATCTTTGCATGGTCCACCCCCTGCCCGCTACAATTCCCATGGTGAGCGGGATGGAAAAATCCCCCCATCCTTTATATTTGGAGCATTAGGCGATGTTAGACTCCTCATTAGTTTATGGGCCACAGGCTGTGAGAAGTATTACTTTTCATTTTTCCTCTGCTGTGATCTCATTTGCTGCAAAGAAGTAACGTAGCCTTTCGATATATTGCTCCCAGTTTTTCACTTTTTGGTCAAATGGTTCAATCTTCCCAATTATCTGTCTCTTTGTAGCATCCAGACTCACTCGCCTCCCCCTTTAGCTGCACACTGCGATCTCCCAACGACTGACAAAGTCTTTCCTCGTTGCCAGTGTGGTAACTTTGAAGGCTACCATTTGTGGCTCCGAACAACAATTGATTTATTAACTATATATATATATATATCTACAATTAAGGATCTGACAGAACTGCAATACACTTTTCCTCTCTTGTCCTCCCTGGCTCCAACTGGGGTTCCTCTCCATCGCAGGATATACGCCCTTGCTCCCGATTGGCTCAGCTTCCTGCACAGCCTCCTCATTGGGTCCGGCCCAATCACATGCCCCTCAAGTGACCACCCCCTTAAAGGAGCCATGTTACCACGTTAACTCATTACTATAACTCGTAACCCATTACGCAATATATCGTTTCTCTGTCCAGCTACGTTTCTGTGGCAGGAATTATGTTGTGAATAAAGTAGTTGTTTTAGAAATGAATCAGGTTGGATGCACCTTCCTCCCCACTGAGCAACTTAATATTCATCACCAAGACTCACTTATGAACAATGGTCACGAGGGTGAGTTACTGGAGAGTGTCTTGCAATCATGAAATTGCACTTCGGTGAGGAGAAACTACCTTCATAAGGGAGAAAAACTGGCAGAGAATGTTATTTCATTCATTAACTTTTCATAAGAACATAAATATTTAATTGCATTGTGATCATTTTGACTCAATTTAGAATAACAGAAAAAATTTGTCTCATTCATTTTTCATGATGTCCCAAATCTCACACGCAAACTGCAGCCTGTTTAAATCCTCAAATGGATCAAAGTGTTTACCTATTATTCGTTGCCTAGAGCCTTTTTTGATTTGATGGTGATGTGGGAGGGGAGGTCTAAGTATTCAAACATTAAGCGTGCAGGTTTTGACAGCTCTTCAAAGATTGAAATTGCTCAGAGCAACATAGGTGCCTCCAAAGGTTCAATGGGCAAATTCCTCCATCACCCTGGTACTTATTGATGTACATTGGCTCCCACTCCACGACTGCCTTGATTTTAAAATTCTCGTACTTGTGTTCAAATCATTCCATGGCATTTTTCCTCCTCTCCCCACGCTCTGAAAACTCAGCGTTACTTCAACTCTGGTTTCTTGCTCATGACCCACTTTCTTCAGACATTGGCAGCATGCCTTCAACCATGTAGGCCCTCTGCTAAAGGCCATATGACCATAAGAAATAGAAACAGGAGTAGGCCATTTGGCCCCTCGAGCCTGCAATATCATGGCTGATCTTGCATTCCTCACCATCACTTTCCTGCCCTTTCCCCATAACCCTTGATTCTCTTACTGATCAAAAATCTATTTATCTATAAGCCTTAAATATACACAAGGACTCTTCTCCCTCAGCATCCTGTGGCAAGGAGTTCCAAAGACTCTCAACTCTCGGAGAGAAGTAATTCCGCTTCATTTCAGTCTTAAATTGGCTCCACTTTATTCTGAGACTATGCCCTCTAGTCCTAGATTCTTCCATGGGGGGGGGAAATATCCTCTCAGCATTTACCCTGTCAAGCCCCTTAAGAATCCTATATGTTTCAATGAGATCACCTCTCATTCTTCTAAACTCCAAAAGTAGGATCCCAAACTGTTTAACCTTTCCTCCTCCGACAAACCCTCCATACTGGAGATCATCTTAATGAAACTTCTCTGAACTGCCTCCAATGAAATAATAATATCTGTTTAAATAATGGGACCAAAGTGGCTCACAGTGCTCGAGATCTGTCTCACCAGTACCTTGTACAGTTCTTCAAAGTTATTTTCAATTCCCTCCCCAAACCTCATTGCCTCTCTACTTTTCATCCTTCTTTAGGGGTGCTACATATATCCGGCCTCTTTGATAAACTGGTCACCTGTCCTAAGGCTGGAATTTCGCAGCACTATGGGAACACGGGTTGAGGTGAGGGGTGATGGGGGCAATGGGGGGGAAGGAACTGGGGGGGGGGGGGTGCAGTGGGGAGCCAGAATCACAGAATTGTTACAGCACATAAGAAGGCCTAGTGCTTCTCCACCAACTCTCCACATGGATAGTTCATCCGGTGAGCCTTGTTTGAACAGCACAGAACAGGTTGGCTACCCTGGGGCGGCACAGTGGCGCAGTGGTTAGCACTGCTGCCTCACAGCACCAGAAACCCAGTTTCGGTTCCCAGTTTGGGTCACTGTCTGTGTGGAGTTTGCATGTTCTCCCCGTGTCTGCATAGGTTTCCTCTGAGTGCTCCGGTTTCCTCCCACAGTCTGAAAGACGTGCTGGTTAAGGGCATTGGCCATGCTAAATTCTCCCTCAGTGTACCCGAACAGGCGCCAGAGTGTGGCGACTAGGGGAATTTCACAGTAACTTCATTGCAGTGTTAATGTAAGCCTTACTTGTGACTAATAAATCAACTTTGTTTTACTTTACCCAATCCACCGACTGGACTGCCAATCACAACAATTAGGGGCTCACTTAGGGGCCACTTAGTGCCTGCTGTTCTAGTTTACCTGGGTTGGACTGGCCCATGTCATGTGTGAAAGTCTTCACCCCACTGAGGGGGCAGGCCAGGAATCCACTGGAGCCAAGGCTGCATGTCTCGATAAGGGGACATGGGGATGAAAGATCACAGCCCTGTGCATTAATAGCACGACAGAGGAATTCCCCTCTAACACAATGGCCCTTTTATTTTGGGGCTCTTTACTCGATTACTCCTTTGCAAGGAACTGAGCATGCCACCATGTTGACACACCTTCCCACACAGCTGAGTGCCAAACCTCCTAGTGTGTCTGCCAGCCTGACATCACTGCAGGACCTCAGAATGGACCTCCAGCCCAGTGAACATGGCCACCTTCATCAGAAGGACAGTGAGCTTGAAGCAAGCCAGCCAGGAGGCTGCCTCCCAGAAGGATTCGCCAGTGGACACACCGGCAACATGGGTGGGCATGGATTCCCCAGACAGACCTAATGCCAGACCTAAACCCAACAGGAAACCCTAGCCCAAGGTCTTTCTTTAACTTTTCGTTAACTTTTGTCTTATCTCACTTTTGTGAAGCACCTTGGGACATTTTAATAAAGTGCGAGATAAGGCGAGCTATTGTTATGGCTGCCCAATGTAATGGGAGAAACTGGTGCAATCCCTTATCTATGCTGCGTTACCTCCAAAGATGTGCTAGTTAGGATGATTGGCCATGTTAAATTGCCCCTTAGTGTCAGTGGGATTAGCAGGGTAAATGAGTGGGGATACAAGGATAGGGCCTGAATGGGATCGTTGTCGGTGAAAACGCAATGGGCCAAATGACCTCCTTCCGCACTGTAGGGATTCGATGGTTCTATCTCATTACTACTATCTCACCATGCTAACGCAGCATTGATAAGAGATAAAATCTAGTAGGAAGTTCCTGGTCAGTACAGTACCACATCGGCAGATAGTTGATCTCAGTCAAATCCTGTGGGCAGTATAATTAGTCCAAGGTTGCATTCACCAGCCAGGAGTCACCGATTGCAAAGGAAGATTGAGCAATTGCAGGGTCTCGGTTGTGTTGCGAACTCCAGAGGTTGGAGTTGTATCAGTGAGAATCACAGTGAGCCTGCTTACAGCTGGTAAAGTGCCGTGGTATGCAAATACATTCACTGAAACCCTTTTCAAATCAGAGCCTCCGATAATCTTTTTTTAATGTGATATTCCATGAATATATTACCATCTAAATAGCCCTCAATTGCAAGTTAATCCACAAATCCTTTTTTTTTTCATCTGTTCTGTGGATTTTTTTCTTTATAACCATTTCTTTTTCACTTCTGGATTCATGAAATATCTGTGCTCACATCCAAAAGGATATTTAAACTTGAACGGATTTACGAGAATTCTTTGCACTGCAATGCGTTGATATTATGATATTGAAAATGCTGGAAGCTCTCGGCAGGTCAGGCTGCATCTCTGAGGAGAGAGCATCTCAGTCTGGTGATCTAACGTCAAAACCACCAACCTGGAACAGTAAGATGTTACATTTCTCAGCCCCTGGAGGAAGAAGGTTTGCATTTATATAGCACTTTACACGTCCCAAAGCACTTTGCAGCCAATTCAGTACTTTTGAACCACAACAGAAAATGATGGAAAATCTCAGCAGGTCTGACAGCATCTGTGGAGAGAGGACAGAGATAATGTCCAATCCCTACTGTTCCATTTCTCCCTCCCCCACCCCACCAAATCTCCTCCTATTTCCAGTTTTCTTTAGCTCTGACAAATAGTCATCTAGACTTAAAAGTTTGGCTCTATTCTCTCTGATGTGGAGATGCCGGCGTTGGACTGGGGTGAACACAGCAAGAAGTATAACAACACCAGGTTAAAGTCCAACAGGTTTATTTGGTAGCAAAAGCCACACAAGCTTTCGGAGCCCCAAGCCCCTTCTTCAGGTGAGTGGGAATTCTGTTCACAAACAGGGCATATAAAGACAATTCTCTCTCCCCATAGATGCTGTCAGACCTACTGATATTTTCCAGCATTTTCTGTTTTCCGATTTCAACATCTGCAGTCATTTGCTTTTATCTAACTGCTTTTGAAACCTCTTCACTGTTGCCTGACCCTCCGGGATGTTTCCATTCTGTATTTGTTTCGGAGTCCCAGCAACTGTTGTATTTTGCTTCTTATTTCATAACCGATGACGTGAAACCTTCCATCTCTGGTTCGTACTCAATCAGTTGACCTCCGCTACATGTAGGCATTCTGAGGCTGGCGTCATTGTCTCCGAGCTAGAGAGTAAAATATCAACCAGTGCTTCCTCTCACTGTCCAGTGATGTGTGTTAGAAAGGGTAAGTGTATAAATGTAGAAAGAAAGCAGGTAGCACTTGCATTCATATAACATTCTTCACAAACACAGGGCATCATGAGAAGCTTTAGAGCCAATTTAGTTCTCTCCAAATGTATTCATTGTTGTCATGTAGGAAGCATGGCAGTCCATTTATTCACTGCAAACTCCCACACACAACAAGGTGATAAAGATAGGTGTCCAGATCACAAACAACCTGTGCTGGTCCCTCCACCCGGTGCTATAGTTAAGAAAGTCCATCAACGCCTCATACTTTCTCAAGAGGCTAAGGAAATTTGACATGTCCGCTATGACTCTCACCAACTTTTACAGATGCACCACAGAAAGCACCCTTTCCGAATGTATCGCAGCTTGGTATGTCTCCTGCTCTGTCCAAGACCGCAAGGGTCTACAAAGACTACAAAGGATCATGAACGAAGCCCAGTCCATCATGCAAATCCATTGGCACTGTCTACACTTCCCGCAGCCTTGGAAAAACAGACAGCATAATCGAGGACCCCACGCACCCCAGACATTCTCTCTTCCACCTTCTTCCATTGGGAAAATGATACGAAAGTCTGTGGTCGCATACCAACCAACTCAAGAACAGCTCCTTCCCTGCTGCCATCAGACTTTTGGATGGACCTACCTTGCATTAAGTTGATCTTTCTCTACACCCTAGCTATGACTGTAACTACCTTCAGCACTCTCTCCTTTCCTTTTCTATGAACGGTATGCTTTGTCTGTACAGCACGCAAGAAACAATACTTTTCACTGTATGTTAATACATGTGACAATAATAAATCAAATATTGCTTGAGAGATGATTAATGGTGAGAACATCAGGGAAAACACCTGTGCCCTTCTTCAGAATAAAGTTGGGAACCACACGAGAGGTCACTTGGGGCCTCCGGTTAATATCAAATCCAATTGACACAACCTCTGGCAGTGCAGCATTCCCTCAGGGCTGCTCTGGAGGGTCAGTGTCAAGTCTGCACTCTCTGGAGTAGGACTTCAACCCACAATCTACAGAGCCAGACATTCAAAATCCGGCTAACATGCCTTGTAGCCCGTTGGTGTTCATTCCCTGGGCTAGTAATACACGAAGTCCAAGAAACTCAGTTGCATCGGTGTAGACAGTTCTTACTCATTAGGATCATCAAAATGTATCAATAAAGCAGGTGGAATCAATCGCTGTGTTTGAGTCAAAACTAAGCTTCAGTTGAAGTGGAGTTAGGGAGGTGTTTGAAAAGGAGGATACAAAGAGGGTCAGAGGAATGGGATTCGATTCAGTAAATCATTTAATCCCAGGGTCATAGAGGTTTACAGTATGGAAACAGGCCCTTAGGCCCAACTTGTCCATGCTGCCCAGTTTTTACCACGAAGCTAGTCCCAATTGCCCGCATTTGGGCCATATCCCATAGAGTCATTGACGTTTCCTTATCTCTTTGTTTAAATACATTTCAATTTCCACTTCAAACAATATTATCAGGTGAGATTTTAACTCATTGAAAACCCCCTCACTTTTAGAGGGTTAGAATCAGTCCAAGTGCAGTAAGAGGCCATCTGACCCATCGGGCCTGAACTGACTCTCCGAAACAGCATCCCACCGAGGCCCTCCAATCTGCCTGAATAGCTACTGTGGGAAACTATCCCATGTTTTCAGGATAATGTTGATGAAAATGCTTTCTAACTTCCCCTTTCGATTTATGAATGGTGATGCTACATTGACAGGTAATCAGTGGAAACAGCTGATCGCATTGAGAACTATTAAACTTCCTGATTGAAGTGTGTGGGTGTGTGTGTGTGTGGGGGGGAGTGTGGGGGGAGTGTGGGGGGAGGGGGTGGGCGAAGCATGGAATGCTGTGTACTTAGATACCTGACTGGTGGATAAACACTCAATTACAAAACGTCCATGCCTGCAGCCTGAGATAGCTCCAAATTGTTGGAGAACATTTATCAGTGATTTCTAACGGCGTCATGTCTGCCGCCAACTTCAGGGAACGATTAACCCCAAAAGCATAACTGTCCTCGTAAGGGGCAATTTAGCATGGCCAATCAGCCTAACCTACATATCTTTGGAGTGTGGGAGGAAACCGGAGCACCCAAAGAAAACCCACGCAGACACAGGGAGAACATGCAAACTCCACACAGTCACACAGAACTTGAATTGAGCCCAGGTCCCTGGCACTGTGAGGCAGCAGTGCCATCTCATCTCATTTCTCTGTGACTTTCGCCAACCCTTTACCAAAGTTACAGCAGATAATCAGGAACTCGTCATGGACGTTCTACCTGGTTGACTTACGTGTGACCAATATAACCCTCTGTATTCCATAAAGGTCTGGTCACTGTTTCTAGCCACTGTGGGGGAAACTGTTAGGGCTTTCAAAATGGTTGAGGCTTATGTTTTCATTCCCTTTGAGTGATACAGGTGTTTGCTCACTTTCTAATTGGCACAGGCAGTGATGCACCATGAGGATTATTGTGTCAGGCAACCAATGCCAGGAGCCTGGAGGAGGGGGTGGATGATGTTGTTGTGGAGGAGGGTTGGGGTGGTTGGTGAAGGGAGGGTCATGTGATGAGACCTTCAGAATTACACCCAACTCATGTAGGCATTCCCAATGGCCTATCTGCTTGCAACCAAGTAGCCCAGAATGTTAAATGAAAATCTAGCCAATCCTGCTTTCAGCTGAAATATGAGAAGCAATATCCCATTAGCACTGCTGCCTCACAGCGCCAGGGACCCGGCCTCAATTCAAGCCCTGGGTGAGTGTCTGTGCGGAGCTTGCACGTTCTTGCCCTGTCTGCATGGGTTTCCTCCCAGTGCTCCGATTTCCTTCCACAGTCCAAAGATGTGCAGGTCAGATGGTTTGGCCATGCTAAACTGCCCCTTAGTGTCCAAGATGTGCAGGTTAGGTGGATTGGCCACGCTAAATTGCCCCTTAGTGTCCAAAGATGTGCAGGTTAGGTGGATTGTCATGGTAAATTGCCCCCTAGTGTCCAAAGATGTGCAGGTTAGGTAGATTCGCGATGGTAAATGTGCAGCGTTACACAGATAGGGCGGAGCGGAGGGTCTGGGTGGGATGTTCTTTTGGAGAGTTGGTGCAGACTCGATGGACCTTTTTCTGCACTTCAGAGATTCTGTTCTGTCCTATGAACTAAGTTCTTGAAAGAATCATGATGTTAAAAGGTAGGGCTGGGGAGAAGGAAAAAAAAGATCAACTTCTCTCTGCTTGAAAAATAGGCCAGTTTACAGCAGAGACTGATAATTGGAAACAAATTAATCTTTAATTCAAAAAAAGATTCCGCAATTCAATCCCATATTCATATTTCAATTACCTTCATTAATTTAGATACATTTTAAATGCAATTCCACCAGCAAATGGAAGATAAAAAGCACATGCAATCAAAGACCTTTTTAATATATTTGCACAAAGCTTTTCTGACATCCCTCCTAATTTGAAAGATGAAGAAAGTTAAATCTCCAGCGCACAACTGACTCAAGTAAATGGCAGCTTCCTCTTCACTGCACATTTGTTTTTGTCTTGCTGTTTTTTGAGTGATCTCTAATTTAACTCTGTGTTTGCTCCGCTCCCTTGGCGCTCCTCACAACAGCTTGCTTTATTGGCATTGAATTCACCATGGAGTCAGGGGATGCGGGTGGAAACTCCACCCCAGTGCTTGAACCCATATCATAGGGGTAGAAGCTGATTGAGTGCAGCATCAAGAAGCAGTGGCCCTGACTTTCCTGCCATAACCTTTTCAGAATCCCCCTGGTAATTAATGAAAATACGTTCCATTTGGGAGTTCTGCTGGAACAGTCCAAAGATATTCAGGTCAGGGAACTAGCAGGATTTATATGTGGAGTTATGGGAAGAGGTCCTGGGTGGGATTGTTGTCGGTGCAGGATCGATGGGCCTCCTTCAGCACTATAGGGATTCTATGATTCTATTTAGGAACATAAGATTTTCCCATCCAGCTGCAGTGTATGGAGATTTGGCTGGGTGCCAAATGCTCCAACTTCGCTGCAGTGGGAGCCTGGCATGAAGAGCTGGTAAGATCACGCCTATAGTTTTTCAGAGGCTTGACCTTTAAAGAGGTCCTCAGCTTCAACGGGTAGCTGGATGATGCATCCTGAGGACCAACCAACCAAATTCTGAGGACCAACCAATCAAATTCCACACAATGACGTAAAACTAAGATAGTGCAGATGCTGGAAATTTGAAATAGGAACAAAAAAGAATCAGAAGTTCTGATGAAAGGACATTAACCTGAAATGTTAACTGTGTTTCTCTCCACAGGAACAACCCAGCTGAGCTTCTGAGGATTTCCAGCATTTTCTGTTTCTATTTCAGAGGGAAATGCTACCATGTTGATCGAGTTTTGAAATAAGTCTGAAGAGATGCTTTAAAAGGGCGATTAAGAAGCGGTATCACAGATCTTAAATGTTGCTCCGAAACAGAACGATTTCAAGATATGTCAGGATGTCAACAAAGAGGGCAAAGGTGAATGAAATAATTTGGACAGATGCCAAGAAGAATTCCCTCATGCAAAGCTACACTCTTGAGATAAAAGTTTTTAAACTCATTCGGTTTCAGTCATGAATTTGGTTTGCTGTAGTTTGTGCAGTTTTAAATAGATTCTGTCAGTAGGCTTTGTTTTCATAGAGTCATAGAATCCCTACAGTGCAGAAGGAGGCCATTCAGCCCATCGAGTCTGTAGCGACACTCCAACTCATCTTATCCCAGGTCCGGCCAACCCCCACCCCGACCCTGTGACTGTAACCCAGCCTATTTAACATGGTTAATCACTTTAACCGACACAATTTGGACCCTTAGCCACAAGGTGGCTCAGAGCACCAGGGATCTGGGTTCAATTCCTGGCTTGGATCCCTGTCTGTGTGGAGTTTACAAATTATCCGTGTCTGCATGGGTTTCCTCCGGGTGTTCCAGTTTCCTCCCACAGTCCGAAAGACGTGCTGGTTAGGTGCATTGGCCATGCTAAATTCTCCCTCAGTGTACCCAAACAGATGCCGGAATGTGGCGACTAGATGATTTTCCTTCATTGCGGTGTTAATGTAATCCTACTGTGACACTAATAAATAAACTTAAAACTTAAACTTAAAAACTTAAGGGGAAATTTAACACGGCCAATCAACCTAACCTAGACACCTTTGGACTGTGGGTGGAAACCGGAGCACCCGAAGGAAACGCACGCAGACATGGGGAAAACATGCAAACTCTACACAGTCACCCAAGGCTGAAATTGAATCCAAGTCTCTGGCGCAATGCGGTAGCAGTGCTAACCATTGTGCCTCTGCTTATTGTAAACCCTACCGTAAATTCGGCCCCATGTCCCATTCAATGGTTAACACAGTAAGAGTTTTAAAAACTCTTACTGTGTTTACCCCAGTCCAACGCCGGCATCGCCACACCCTTCAATGGTTGACAGAGAGGTATCAATAGACACTCTAAATTAAAGAATAATAGTTTGAAAATATTATGGATTGTTGGAGGTAGGAGACAGCTCAGGAACAAAGTAGTTCCTCAGTTTTAAGTCATGGTAAAGATAGAGTGAGTACAAGAAACAGTGCTGCAGCTGCAATGGGATGATTTCAAGGCTCGAGGACGAAGGAAGGAAACCTGCGCCATGCGTGAGAGGTACGTGGAACTTCTCTCTAGGTCTTAAACAGCGGCATTGTCAGGAACAACAATAATTATCTTCCTCTCCAGTCCATAAGCAGAACTGAAACCAGATGGTTCTGCCATCCACAATCATATTACACAGGCGATTAAGTCTTGCTTGCTGTGATTAAACTGAACACAATTAGCTGTCGTGAAGTAGTCATCCCAATCAGGTTGCATTTATGTAAATGGCTTCACTCACCAGACAATATTGCCTCCTGAAGAGAAGCAGCACCTCGTTTGCTTGCTGATTTAGGAGGTCTTTCGACCCCTGTTGAGAATACATTGAAAAAATGATTCCCAGCACGATCCCTGTTTTATTTCATTGTTGCATAAAGTGGCCAGAGACTAGGATCAGTCATAAAGTATTGATGCAATTTCAGGGAAGCAGGGTTATAATGTCCAGATGGAAATGAATTGTACTTCACACATCACATCAATGAAGCACATTTGGCAATCTTACTTCATTTGAGCTTTGAAAAATGTATGGAATTGCCATATCTTATTTGGAAAATTGAAAGGACGGCGTCTGAAGAGAAGCCTCTACATCACAGAGTGATTATTCCAGACCGGCGACAGAGCATAAACCTTGACCTATAGCTGAGAGAGTAGTCCAACAAATTGTAAACTGTCTTCAGACCCTACAGAATAATTCTTCCTCTCTATCTCCTCTCACTTGTCATGCTAAATCTGGATTGCGTATTGTATTTTTTCTGCAAAACTTCAATTAGCAAGTCAACCTATACGAGAGTGCTAATCTTGATGTTGATGTTAATAAGTGTGAACGGATAAAATTGTAAAGGGGTTTAATTTCCCTTGGAGGTTTACTGATCTAATCAGTTGAAGATGACTCTTGCGTCCAGTCCCTGGGGAAATCCTAGCAACTGAGTCCCAAGAATGCAACATCCTGCCAATGACTTGTGACACCGATAAATAAACTTTAACTGGCACCTCCCATTCCCAGATGATGTCAGATAACAGAGATTTTTTTGGTCTGTTTTTAATGGTGTTGACTGAAGGATAAATATTGGACAGGTTACAACCAGGGATAACTCCTCCTCCCTTCAAAATAGTGCCATGGATTTTTTCCATTTTACTCAGAGGGCATATGTGGCTATGGGTGGGATTTTACAGATGCACTCGTCATGATGTTCCGATTCCCGTGTCAGGCGGTAGAACTCCGGTCTTTGATTTAAGATCTCATGCAAAGTATAGTATCTCTAACAGTGCCATGCCAGCCAAGAGTTTTGTGGGGTAGTAATTGAACCCACAACACGGTAAGGGTACAACCAATAAAGCTGCAACTGAAGGCATGGAAAAGCACCATCTGCCATGGCAACAATCTAGAAAGTCAAAGCAATGCTATACCACCTTGAGAAAGAAGAAAGGCTAAAGAAAGGCCCCGCCACCCAATAAATGATGAAACCAGTGGCCAAGGCAGTTATGTATGTAGCCCCTTTAAGGGAACCAGTCAGGTGACCCTGGGAGAGGGCAGTTGTCGTTCAGAGTGGGCAGCGAGTAAGACCTGTGTTCCCTGACGCCTGTCTGTGGAGTGAGTTCTTGAGGATGACCCTCAGTAGTAAATAATTTAACAAAGGTAATCCACACATCCATTAATTAGCTGTGCCTCCTCAGGATTTGGAGCCTCTCAAAGGACTGGGCATTCACTGTGGCCGGCAAAAGTCTCGATAAGGCCCATTAGAGGCCTAACGCAAGACTACCAGAGTTGCTTGGAGATTTGCCAAATATACACTTTAGACACGAGCAGGGTAGGAAATGGAACATCCGTTGTACACCATAGGAGGAATTGACAAAAAGGTGACTCCGCTCAGAATGTGTGAAACATTCCCTGGAGCAGGTGAAGCATCAGGTAGGAGGTGAGAGTAGCATCTTGGGCAATCTGGGGGAAGCAGAGCATGATTTCCATGCAAAGGGGGTGGGGGGTTTTCAAGGGGCAGCAGAAATCCACAATAAAACTTTCCACTGGGATATTTCAGCAGCTTCACACATTGCACCATCTCTTTCCTTCTTTCCCAGGACTGCAAGCTGTGAAACGTTTTACTTTCCCCCTGTGTTCCCTCCCTCTCTCCACCCATTTGAACGCAAGCCCCATTGCTCTTAAATTATCTTTTTTCCTCTTTCACGTCTTAGGAATAGTAGACAGGGAGACCATTCAACTTGTTTCACCATTCCATTAGATGATGGAAAATCTGCACCACACCACTCTATTCTGCCAACTTTGATCCATATGGTTCGAGATCCTCACTCACCAAAAATCCCACTCCTAAAAATAATGGCTGATCAAGCATCTACAACCTTTCGAAGGAGAATGTTCTAGACTTCTGCTGCTCTTGGTATGAAGAGCACATTTTGATATCACTCAGTCCTAAATGGTGCTATAGTGCTATTATACATAGAAAATAGAGACAGGAGTAGGCCATTCGGCCCTTTGAGCTTGCTCTGCTATTTATTATGATCATGGCTAATCAACAAATTCAATACCCTGATCCTGCCTTCCCCTCATATCCCTTGATCCCTTTAGCACCAAGAGCTATATCTAATTCCTTCTTGAAATCACACAATGTTTTGGCCTCAGCTATATTCTGTGGTAGTGGATACCACAGATTCACCACGGGCTGGGTGAAGAAATTCCTCCCCATCTCAGTCATCAAAAGTTTACCCCTTATCCTCAGACTATGACCCCTAGTTCTGGACTCCCCCGCCAAAGGGAACAGTCTTTCTCAATCTACCCTGTCTAACACTGTTAGCATTTTATAAGTTTCTATGAGACCTCTCTCAATCTTCCAAACTCCGATGAATACAATAATAATCCTAAATGTGTTTATTTATAATAATCCCATTTCTGCTAATAATCCTAATAGTACTCATTTTTAATAAGCATATTGGTGCTTATAACCCAAATAGAGCTCATTTTAATCATCCTTATAGTGTTAATAATCCTAACAGTGATTTGATTTTTTAATTTGATTTCATTTATTATTGTCACATGTATTGGGATACAGTGAAAAGTATTGTTTCTTGTGCACTATACAGGCAAAACATACCATTCATAGAGTACACAGGGGAGAAGGAAAGGAGAGGGTGCAGAATAAGTATTACGGTCATAGCTAGGGTGTAGAGAAAGATCAGCTTAATATATGGTAGGTCTTTTTTGATTTAATTTGATTTATTATTGTTGCATGTGATGTATCAGGATACAGTGAAAAGTATTGTTTTTGCACACTATACCGTTCATCGAGAGGGAAAGGAGAGGGTGTAGAATGTAGTGTCACAGTCATAGCTGGGGGGTAGAGAAAGATCAACTTAATATGAGGTAGGTCCATTCAAAAGTCTGATGGCAGCAAGGAAGAAGCCTAATAGTGCTTATAATCCTATTTTGCTCGTTTTAAGGTTTTGCCCCTTCATTTTGAGCCTCCCAACCAAAAAAAAGCAGTTAATTTGTACCTACCCCATTCCGTAACTACCCCTTTATCATTTTAAAACTTCAGCCTTCTAAACTGAAGCCAGTTGAAACCATATTCATTCAGTCTATCTTCATGGTGTCCTACAATATGGACCTTAATCTAGAATCATAGAAACCTTACAGCGCAGAAAGAGGCCATTCAGCCCATCAAGTCTGCACCTGACCACAATCCCTCCCAGCCCCTATCCCCATAACCCCACGCATTTACCCTGCTAATCCCCCGACACTAAGGGGCAATTTAGCATGGCCAACCAACCTAACCTGCACATCTTTGGGCTGTGGGAGGAAACCGGAGCACCCAGAGGAAACCCACGCAGGAGGATGTGCAAACTCCACACAGACAGTGACTCAAGCGGGAATCGAACTTGGGTCCCTGGCACTGTGAGGCAGCAGCGCCGCCCACAGTCTACCACAGTCTTGGTTAAGAAAGACTATTAGGCACCGCTGTACAGTTGCTGCAATGAATTGTTCCTTCCTTCTGAACCTTTGCTTTGCTTTGGACACTCCAATATAATTCGGAAAAGAATGCCAATTTCTAAGTGAGCTGTTAGAATGTTTACTTGTTGAGTTCAGAAATAGACTGGGTCACCTTTGCATCTCGAAGCTTAAGCACGCTCAGCTATCATGATCATTAATAAGACTGATGAAGTAGACATCTGTGCCTGTTGAAATGAAACACAGTTTTCTTTCCAATCATAAATTGAATCATATATTAAGACATTCACCATTATTCCCACCTTCACTATTGTAATAACTCTATAATTATATTAATTACCAGAAGGTGTTGCTTTATGATGCGCGATTAGCAAGAATCTAAAGTCAAACAAGTTTATAGTGAGTACTTTGTCACCTTTAAGTGCTAATGGTAAGTTTTCACATAAGGAGAGCAATGGGTGGCACGGTAGCACAGTGGTTTGCACTGCTGTTTCACAGCGCCAGAGACCTGGGTTCGATTCCCGGCTTGGATCACTGTCTGTGCGGAGTCTGCACGTTCTCCCCGTGTCTGTGTGAGTTTCCTCTGAATGCTCCGGTTTCCTCCCACGGTCTGAAAGACATGCTGGTGAGATACATTGGCCATGCTAAATTCTCCCTCAGTGATCCCGAACAGGTGCAGGAGTGTGACGATTTTCACAGTAACTTCACTGCAGTGTTAATGTAAGCCTACTTGCGACACTAATAAATAAATTCTAAACAATCTTTGTTGCCTCCTTAATGACCAGTGAACAACCCTGATATGCTGGGAGATTACACCACTTAAATGTAGAGGAACAAGTAAGTTACAAAAGCGATTCCATCCATTCAAAGACCCTGCACACCTTTTGTAGTTGTTGTGAATATCTAGCTCATAATTCATCCATTTTTTGAATTAAAACTTAGCTGTGGGGATTAAAATGTTAAATGTAAGATAAGTAGAAATATCTGATTGAGGAACTGACATGTAACCCCTGATGTAATACAAATCAAACATGTTTGGGTAATTACAGTTCAAAGTTAACCTATGTTTGACTCACAGGATACAAGAGGTATAAAACTTAAATCATGAATGACCCATCTTTGAGATTTTAAATTGAGTCAATTAGCAGGAACCTCATCCAGAACCCCATCCAGAAACCCAGTTAATGTTCTGGGGACCTGGGTTCGAATCCCGCCACAGCAGATGGTGGAATTTGAATTCAATAAAACATATCTGGAATTAAAACCTACCGATGACCACGAAACCTTTGTCGATTGTCGTAAAAACCCATCTGGTTCATTAATGTCCTTTAGTGAAGGAAATCTGCCATTCTTACCTGGTCTGGCCTACGTGTGACTCCAAAGCCACAGCAATATGGTTGACTCTCAACTCCCTTCGGGCAACCAGGGATGGGCAATAAATGCTGGCCAGCCAGCGACGCCCATGTCCCATGAATGAATAAAAAAAATTTGTGAAACTAAGTACGCCCAAAAAATGGGCAGGAAATTCTCCCGTTTCCCCAGCTGTTGGGCACTTTTTTTTTTGAGAATCCGGCCATTCTATTTGGTCACCACATCCAAATCATTGAAATATATTGTGAACAGTTGGGGCCCAAGTACTGATCCTTGTGGTACCCCACTAGCCACAGCTTGCCAATGTGAAAATTAGCCATATATTCCTGATCTCTGTTTTCTGCATGTTAACCAATCCTCAATCCATGACAGTGTGTTGCCTCTTATCCCATGTGCATTTATTTTGCTAATTAAGCTCTCATGGGAACTTTATCAAAAGCCTTCTGAAAATCCAAATATACTATGGCCATCGACACGTCTTTATCAATTTTGCTGGTAAAATCCTCAAAAAACTCCAGCAAGTTCATCAAGCATGATTTCCCATTTGTAAATCCATGCTGACTATGTCCAATCAGATCATGATTGTCCAATTGTCCATTTATCACGGGGGCTATCTTACCAAAAAAATTCAAAGTGGAAAACAAACGTGAAAAAGGGAGAACTCTCAGACTGTATTTTATGCCACTTAGTGCAAAGAAGTAAAGTATGATTCACACCAGTAGGGAGAGTGTTTGGAGTCTTTTCTCACCAGGAAACCAGCTGCTGCCTATGAGGGGCACCATTGCGCAAGCGCCTTGATCTCTCAGTGTTCTGTGTACAAGTGTACATCGTCCTCCGGATATCGGCCTCCCAACCCCTTCTGGATGTTCCCTTTCCCTTAGATCTCTACATCTGGGAGATATTCTGTATCTTCCTTAGTGAAAATAGACAGAATTACAATCAAGTTGCACCCGTTTTTGGGCACAAAAACTTGGCAAAGCCGGGCATGAGGCAAGTAGCCGCGCCCGCCTTCGCGCTGGCTGCCCCTTTACCAAGGCCTGAAAATGGCCACAATCGGGACCGTGCCTGAAACGTGCGCGATGGCCATTTAAATGCATTTGCACGCATTGACTTAATGAGCTGCACACCCAACCTTACCGGCACTTCCCCCTTTACCACCACATTCACCCATCCAGAATTGGCATGAAACAGACACGCTTCACAAAAGTGCGATTCGGGCGCTCCTGTTAATGAGCGGGTAAGTGCCAAGCGTCTGACGACTCTCTGCTTGAGATCAGTGAGGAAGGGGGGGGGGGGGGTGGTCCGATGGCTCTCTGCTTGAGATCAGTGTGGGGGGGAGGGTGGGTCCGATGGTTCTCTACTTGATATTGGTGGGGGGAAAGGGGGGGATCTGCTGCCACTCTGCCTGAGATCAGTGAATGCGAAGGGGGGCCCACTGCCACTCTGCCTGAGATCAGTGGGGGGGAAGGGGAGGGGAGGCCCATGATCAGTCTGGGTGGCAGAGGGGGGTGGGGGGATAAGGGGGTCAGTAATGTTGGGGGTGTGGGGCAATGTCTACGGGGGCCAGGGGGAGGCATTATCCAGCCCAGGAGGGATGTGGCAGGGGAGCCGCATTCTATCTTCTTTTCTGCGCATGCGCAGTTGGAGGCACTAATCGGAGCTGCAGGATTTCAGGCGCGTTAAGCCCCGCCCACATGCTTGTGCAGCACGATTCGGAATCGCTGATATTTGTTCAGGCAGAGTGCGTATGGGGCACCTGAGAACGGGTCTAAAAGTCGGATCTGAAACATTCCCAGATTCAAGTCCGCCCAGCACTTAGAATCAAAATGGTAAAATAGGGCCCAAAGTAATCATTAACTTCTCTGCCAATTCTCTATTCCCCCATTATGAATTCTCCTGACTCTGCCTGTAATGGACCCACGTTTGTCTTAGCCGAACACTTCCTTTTTACATAGCTTTCACAGTCCATTTTATTGTTTTTTGCTAGATTGTATTTATATTCTATTCTCCCTTTCTTTATTGGTTTCTTGACCTTTCTGTATTCTAACATTTTCCCAATCCTCAAGTTTATTTCTATTTCTGGCAACTTTACAAGCCTTTTTTTAAATCTTATGCAATCTTATAATCTTATTCTTTGTCAGTCATGGTTGACTGACATTTTTGGGGATTTTGCAAGGTGAAGGAATGTATGGGTGCTGTAGGCTACGTAATAATTCTTTGAAGACTATGCATCACTTCTGCCTTTTAATGTAGTTTCCCAATCCACCCCAACCAATTTGTCCCTAATGCCTTCCTAATTTCCTTTATTCAACTTTAACATCCAGGCTTCAGATTGAACTTCCTCATTTTCAAACATTGTGTAAAATTCTATCATGTCATGATCACTCATCCCTTAAGGTTCTTTGACAACCAGATTATTAGTTAGCCCTTTTTCATTACATACAGGTAACATGTTAAATACACATGAACAGGGGGCCTTATATGACATGATTGAAACATACAGGCCAGAGTTTTATCACCCCATCCACCATGGGAATCAGAGCAGTTGAGGGGAGTGGACCATGGAAAGGTCCCTTGACATCGGGCAACATTTTACGATTTTGGGTCAAACGAGGCCATAAAATCCCGCCCACAGGATCTTGTGGGTTCTTGACAGGGTCAATGTGGAAAGTAAGTTTCCTCTTGAGGAGAATCTAGTACTTGGGGCCACTGTACAAAGATAAGGGGTCACCCGTTTAAGACAGAGATGAGGAGAATTTTTTTTGGTGCGATTTTTGGAACTCTTTTCCTCGAAAGGCGGTGGACGTAGAGTCTGTGAATATTTTTAAGGTAGAGGTGGATAGATTCTTGATAAGCACAGGGATAATGATTGTTGGGGATGGAAGGGAATGTGGAGCTGAGGTTCAAATCAGATGAACCACAATCTCATGAATGGCGGAACTGGCTCAAAGGGCCAAGTGACCCACACATGTTCCTAATTCGAATGTCCGTATGATATCATAATATCATCTCTGAGGTGTATGGTGGCTGCATTAAATAGGGGCAGTGTTTTCAAAACAGAATCAGTAGCATATTGCTTTGAGCAATGGCTGACTATACAAGTGAGTGTGCAGCCAGATTGTTAGACAATGCATCGATGGAAGAGTTGAGGAAAGGTGTCCTGTATCCACAGGGGAAAAAACATGCCTCTACCATCGCACACTCAGGATGCAGTGGGAAGGAATAGCGGCATATATCCCAGGGGTGTTACTCTAAGAATATGGGATGCAGAGTAGTGCAATAAGCTCAATGGTGATTAAGTGAAAATGGTCGAGTTCTTCAAGTTTTTTGGTGTTCAATTCACCAGCAACTTTTCCTGGTCCCTCCAAGCCGATGCTATAGTTAAGAAAGTCCACCAATGCCTCTACTTTCTTAGAACGCTAAGGAAATTTGGCATGTCCGCTACGACTTTCGCCAATGTTTTACAGATGCACCATAGAAGGAAAGCATCCTATCCGGTTGTATCACAGCTTGGTATGGCTCCTGCTCTAACCAAGACCACAAGAAACTACAAAAGGTCGTGAATGTAGCCCAATCCGTCACACAAACCAGCCTCCCATCCATTGACTCTGTCTACACTTCCTGCTGCCTCAGAGAAGCAGCTAACTTAATCAAGAGCCCAATCAAGAACCCGGATATGCTTTCTTCCGTCTTCTGTTGGGTAAAAGATACAAAAGTCTGAAAACACGTTTTAATCGATTCAAGAACAGCTTCTTCCCTGCGGCCATCTGACTTTTGAATGGACCTATCATATATTCAGCTGATCTTTCTCTTCACCCTATCGTAGCTGCAACACTATATTCTGCATCCTCTCCTTCCCTTCTCCCCTCTGTATTCTATGAACGGTATGTTTTGTTTGTGTCAGCGCGCAAGAAACAATACTTTTCACTGTATCCCAATACATGACAATAATAAATCAAATCAAATCACATGAGTTGTCAAGGGGAAGTGATTACATCTTTGAAAGGCTTGTCCTGCAGCACAAACAGCCTCAGACATCACTCATTTCACTACACCCATCAACAACCGACCAACCATTTCTATCAATCGTTACTCAACTGAGCACTGTTGCAAACCGCATAGAAAGAACTCATGGGACTCACAATTGGTGGCACAGTGCCCAGACATGTTGCATGATGCTCACTGGCATATTCCCTCTTTCCTGCAACAGAAATCGATATTTATTAGCAGACAACAGGAAGAAGCGGAGGATGCATTCATTAAATCCATGGTGTGGTCAACCGGGGAGAGCACCGAGACTGGGCTGACTGGGGTGAAATGATTGATGATAAGAGCATCTGCAACACTGGTCCCTCTCTCAGGCCACTTCCCTGCATCCGTCCATCTCTCCTGACAGAGAAACTGCTGTAAGCACGCGCTTCCTAATTCCCCCTCTCTCCTCAGCACAACCTTTGTCCTTTTCACATTTCTGATCCCCAATAACCGGAGCCAGCCCCGGCAGCAGAGAAAGACAAGCGTAACCGTGACATCAACAGACACACAGGCCAGAATTTTCACTCCTGGATCAGGGGCCTGGGAACCTGGGCACTCCCTGGCCGTGTCCCTCTCCCACGGGGGCTATAGTGACCTTTACACCCCAAGGGGGGAATCCCCTCAATTGGTCCACATCTGGTTGAGCCTGTTGTAAACCTCACCAACGTGATGTCATGTTGGCAATGAATGAAAATCGAGTGAGGGGGGATGATCTGGCGAGGGAGGTGGTTAACTATATTGCCAATTGGGCCTGCAGCACGTCACACCGTCCACCCCAGCTCTCCAATGTTAAAGGGAAGGACTCCTCCATAGAGGGGCCTCCACTGGGACCTCCGCTGCTGGACAGCAACGAGACACAAGGCGTGTCTGGGTGGCAGATAAGGGCAAAGAAGTGAGTGTAAGTCAGGTCCTCGCCCATTATGGGCATGAACCTGGTTATGTCGCAGGCCAGGGGCAGTGAAAATCAGAAATCGCATTCTTGAGCCCCTGCCGCCATTCTCGCACATGGAGAGTGCGGGATCGAGATTCCGCCCATGGAAACACCTTGTGAAAAACAGGTGAGTTTCCGATCAAATTTCAAACAGCCAGAGCTGCTTGGATGTAATTGTGGAGGGACAACCTCTCCATGAGAGAAATATATATACAGAGAGAGAGAACTAGAGAGTGAGAGAGAGTTAGAGAGCCAGAGAGAGAAAGAGGGAGAGCGGGAAAGAAAGAGACAGAGTGGGAAAGAGAGAGAGAGAGGGGCGGATAAAGAGAGAGAGAGTGTCAGAGAGAGGTGGGGGTGAAGTTAGAGGGAGATAGAGACAGGGAGATAGAGAGACAGATAGAGAAAGACAGAGATAGAGAGAAAGAAAGTCAGAGAAAAAAGAGAGAGACACAGAGAGAAAGAGACAGAGACAGAGAGACAGACCAACAGACTGAGAGAGCAAGAGAGAGCCAGCGAAAACAGCCAGAGAGAGAGAGGTGGGGACAGAGAGAGAGAGAGAGGGGGAGAGTGACAGAGAGGGAGAGAGAGTCAAAGATGGAGAGAGATAGAGAGAGAGGGATAGAGAAAAAGAGAGAGTGACAGAGAGAGAGAGAGAGACTGTGGAGGATGTACGGGTGCCAGGCCGTGTACTCTGCCGTGTCCTCGCCAGGATCACTGGGACAAAGATTCTAGACTCTGGTTCGGTCCGTGGCAGATGGACTCCCTCTCAGAGGAGCTCAGGTCTTTCACCTGGAGCAGAACCAGCATCTTCTACTTGGGAGTCCATCTTTGTCTGGCTGAAGAATCCTAGCTGGCGAATTGGCAAGAGCTGGAGGCCAAAGTTATCGCTCGCCTGAACCGCTGGACAGGATTGCTCCAAGTACTGTCTTACAGGGCACGAGTTCTCATCATAAACCAGCTGATTGCCTCCATGTTGTGCTACCAGCTGGTCACTGTAACCCCTCTCCTGGAGTTTGTTGCAAGAATACAGATAATGCTCAAACAGTTCTTCTGGGACAAAACACTGCACTGTGTTGCTGCTGAGGTTCTGAGCTTCCCGCTTAGGGAAGGCGGTCAGACACTCGTGTGCCGTCATACCCAGGTGGTGACCTTCCACCTTCAGGCCCTTGAACGATACCTTTACATTGAGAGCCCTCCTAGATTGGGTCGGAAGCCTATGACTCGAGTCGTCTCACGGAAATGCTTTCCTTCCTTTTCACACTGCACGGAGGACATTCCTATCAGGGTTGCAGCTGGACACCCGCCACTTCTTTGTCCTTATCTGCCGCCCAGGCACGTCTTGGCATGCCTTGTTGTCCAGCAGTGGAGATCCTCAGTGGAGGTCCCTCTACGGAGGAGTCCTCCCCCTTAACATTGGAGAGCTGGAATGGATGGTATGACACACCGCAGGCCCATACAATATTCGGTTGCATCGGTTCACAGACTCTTTTTGCGGCCTCATGGAGTTTGTGGATCATGTTTATGTATGTTGCTTTAGACTGCACCCCCTTTTCAGTTATTTAACAAACCTCCTGCTACAGTTTAGTTTGTACTTCCTGATTTATGGGCAGCTGGTGCAGAGAGGGGTGGAAAAGGTGGAGGACCATCTCGAGAACCTGCTTCTGGGCCTAGTCAAATACACCATCAGCAGGTCCAGGCAATGGGTGACCGAGGGAGTCGTCTGACAGAGCTATCTGCCCTTCCACCGCGACTACATTCGTGGCCGGGTGTCCCTGGAGAGGATAAATGCAGAGTCCATGGCAGCGTCAAGGCCTTCCATGCCCATTGGTCACCGCAGGGATTGGGGTGTCTTACTGACCCCTTTAATCACATTTTGGTTTGATATTTTATGTTTCATTTGTGGTTTGTTTATGTTTCAGGCAGTGCCCCTTTGAGGGGTTATTCTTTTACTTTGCCCCTCAGTTTATTTGATTTTTGTTTACTTGGTTACTTGATCTAACTCAAAATAGGGTATAGGTCACTGAACTGGCAATTTACTAACCTCGGGCAATATTCTGGCATTCCAGGTTCAAACCTCACCCCGGTTGGTGGTTGAATTTCAATCAATAACCAGGCAGACACTCAGTGTCAAAGGTCAGGCAGGTCAGTAAGAACTACTATGGATAACGTGAAGAGTCATAGAATGTTCCAGCATGGGAACAGATCATTTGGCCCAGCAGATTTCATTTAAATTCATCCAAATGACTCATTTAGTCTGATCACAACCTTCAGTTTGCTTCCACACCCATTTGTGTTCCTTTATTCTGATCAACTGATCCCCTTGGAAAAAGTTTCTGGAGTTCTGCCTTCAAAACAATTTGAGGCACAGATGACTGTCCTTCTGTGTTAAGAATCTCTCCACCAACAAGATAACATTTTGATGCGCGATTAAATCACTCGGGAGGCTAGATCGTACCCGGGAAATAAAGGCTTTTATTAGTAGCAAGAATGGAGCATACTATATAACAATACAATCCCAGACTAAAGGGTCACCAGGCAGTGCAGTGGCCTTTATACTCCTCCAGGTAGGCGGAGCCAACCGGAGTGTACCACAGAACAATATCAACAGGTAGAACACCCCAACCCTAACCCCAACAGTGACAACAGTAACATATGTACAAGTACCCATAGTGCTGACCATCTATGGTTCAGTACCCATAGTGGTAACCATCTATGGTTCACCACACATTTATTGGAACTGTGCCCATGTTTCAACCTTAAGACCACTAGACCATAAGATATAAGAGCAGAAGTAGGCCAATCGGCCCATCGGGTTTGTTCCATCATTCAATCATGGCTGATGAGTTTATCAACCCCATTCTCCCATTTTTTTGCCCATAACCTTTGATCGCTTTACCAATCAAGAATCTCTCTAACTCTGTCTTAAGTATACTCAATGACCTGACCTACAGCCTGACGAAGGAGCAGTGCTCCGAAAGCTCGTGATTCCAAATAAGCCATGTTGGATTTTAACCTGGTGTTGTGAGACTTCTGACTGTGACCACCCCAGTCCAATGGCGGCACCTCCACATCAGTGTTAGTGTGAGCCTACTTGTAACACTAATAAATAAACTTTAATTTAAGAAGAGAGGTACACATGGGCTGTCGCTTCAATAATGATATTTATCGTTATAACTAGTTGATTAATAGGAAAATAAACTTTGCACCATTTCCCCAATATTTTATTTGGAAACCATTGGGATTTACATTTGCTTCCCATGTGTTTAGAACACAAAACAACTTGGGCATTCTGCCAATAACCAACTAACTTCACTCTAATTATACGGTGGGTATGTAAAAATGTCCCTAAGTATTTGAAAAGGATTAGTCTCTTGTTACAACCAAGCGTGAATCATTTTAATTAGTATGCCACGCACAGAGCTGAGTGAGGTAATGGGATTGCGATAGACTGCATTGTAAATGTCATTGTTATAATTATGAGGGCGATTATTGTTAACCAGCAGAATCATGTCCTTATCTGTCACATGAACAATAAGCCAGGAAAGGACAATTAATGATAGTACGCGTGGGCGGCGCTGTAAAAATCTTTAGAAGGAGTTCACTTCGGACAATAATATAATGAGCAAAATGCAATGAGTAGGAGCTTGAGGTTGACACTGCGGGTCACAGGATAACTGTTGCAGTTATGTATGAACATGAGTTGACGCGGTATGTTCTATTTCCCAGAATCGGCGCTCAACAGACTATTTTCCCTTGGGAACTTCAGAGCCGAATCCAATTGTGTCCTTGGCTGATGTCTCCAAACCTGCATTTCCAACAAAGGTCACTGAATATCGGATCAGGAGCTGATAGACCTCCCTGAATCCAGTAAATGCTCAGGTTGAGTGACGAGGTTTTTATTGTGGGCAAGCGACCATTCTCATTTTTTATATTAGGATGAAGTGTGTTGTCAAGAGCAATGGGGACATTGTGAATGAAAATGAGAAAAGAATGGACATAATAATTAATTACTTTGTGTTAATATTTACGGTAGAGAATGAGGACAGCATCCAGGACATGCCAAAGAAATCGATATTGAATCAAGGAGGGAGCGCTGAGGGAGAATTTACAAAGAAAAAAGAACAGTACAGCACAGGAACAGGCCCTTCGGCCCTCCAAGCCTGTGCCAATCATGATGCCTGCATAAACTAAAACCGTATGCACTTACGGCGTCCGTATCCTTCCATTCCCATCCTATTCATGTATTCGCCAAGTTGCCCCTTAAATGCCATTATTGGACCTGCTCCCACCACCTCCCCCGGGCAGCGCGTTCCAGACATTCACCACCCTCTGTGTAAAAAAAAAACTAGCACATCTTTCAAACGAAACCAAAGCACCCGGAGGGAACCCATGGAGACACAGGGAGAATGTGCAAATTCCACACAAACAGTGACCCAAACCGGGAATTGAACCTAGGTCTCTGAAGCAGCAGTGCTAACCACTGTGCCACTGTGCTGACAAGTAGGCTTACGTTAACACTGTAATGAAGGTACTGTGAAAACCGCCTAGCCGCCACTCTCCGGTGCCTTTTTGGGTACACTGAGGGAGAATTTAGCATGGCCAATGCACCCTAACCAGCATGTCTTTTGGACTGTGGGAGGAAACCAGAGCACCCGGAGGAAACCTACGTAGGCACGGGGAGAATGTGCAGACTCCGCACAGACAGTGACCTAAGCTGGGAATCAAATCTAGGTCCCTGGCGCTGTGAGGCAGCAGTGCCAACCACTGTGCCACCTTGCCGTCCACTAATGGGACCAAAGAGTGACAGGTCCTCAGGACCAATCTAAAGAAATGTGAGAACACTGCCGTACCCTAACCATGATCTGCCAAAGCTCTTCTGATTCAGGGAACCATTCCTTTCATTTGGAAAATTGCTTATGTCCGTCCACTTCTTAAGAAAGATGGAAGGATATTATCGATTATTTAGCCTTGCTATCAATGTGGGGAAGTCACTGGAATGCGTAGTTAAGGATCGAGTGACTCAATGCTGTGGAAATGTTCAGTTGATCAGGGAGAGGCAGCATGCATTTGTAAAGGGTAACTCAGGCCTGGCAAAGCTGTGAAGAGGTAAGTGAAATAGTGCATGGGAGATTATCTATAAATGTTATTTATGTCGACTTCCAGAAGTCAATCAATAAAATTCCTCATAAGAGACGGTTAGCTAAAATTGGTCATGAAATTGAAGGAACATTGTTGGCCAAATAGCAAAAGTCAGAGGGAGCGATCTTACTGGCTCAGTCTCACCTGTCAATCAGCGTGGCAAACCGATAAGATCGTGCGGGAGTCAAAAAATTGGGTTTGCACCTCTGGCGATCATAACGGTTCTGGATTTGTCGGCGTGATCAGCCACGCACCTGGGAAGGGCACGAGGCTGATTTAAGCATTTATATCTTTATTTTAATATTATTAATGAGTCCCGGACACAGTTGTCCAGGCTCACTTGTCTTAACGGCCTCACCGGTGGAAGTCCTCACCGGCGAGGATCACATATGGTCCCCAGCATTGAGGACCTGACATGATGGCCTCGCCAGTGGGACCAGAGGCAATTGTGCAGCCTCCCTGGCTAGTCGGAGGCAGGGATGCAGTGTCCCTTGGGAAGCGCCAGTCTGGCAAAGCCCGCCAATTACCCACCAGTCATTGGCCAGTGCCAAGGGGCAGGGCCATGTTGGGGCAGGGCCTCAGGGGAGGAGGCAGGGCCATGATGTGGGCAGGAATTTGGCACTTAGTCAAATCTCCGTTCACTGCAGCAGGACTAGAACATCCTGCCAGCATGAACAGCCAGAAAATTCCCTCTGCCAGCATTTATTGACCATCCCTACTTGCCCTTGGAGGGCAGTCGAGAGACAACCACATTGCTGTGGTTTTGGAGTAACATGTTGGCCAGACGGGGTAAGGATGACAGATTTTCTTCCCTAAAGAAAATTAGTGAACCAGATGGGCTTTTCCGACAATCGACAATGGGTTCATGGTCATCAGTAGATTGTTAATTCCAAATACTTCTTTTGAATTCAAATTTTTCACCATCTGCCATGGCAGGATTCGAACCTGGGTCCCCAGAACATTAGCTGAGTTTCGGTATTAATAGTCGAGCGATAATACCACTCAGCCATTGCCTCCCATCACAAAGGCAACCTCCCTTCAACCGTCCAGTGGGCCCATTGAAGCTGAAGGCTCCATTAACCAAAGAGGGGACCTTGGACAGAGATGCCCAGCCCTACATTGCCGGTGGGCCATCCAGTGGGGCCTGCTGAGGGCACCTCCAACTTGAGGCACCCACCTCTCCCAATGGGGCTGCCAAGGTTTCAGAGCTGCCAGCCCTCTGGTTGGGCTGGTAGTATCGGGAGCCTGCCCACCGGGCAGTGCAGGCTCAGAGCCCCCACTTGGTCCTGACATTAGGGTCTGGAAGCCTGTGGTAAAACTCAGGCCACGGAACTATGAACAGCCTTATTTGTGTGGTTCTGTGCTGTGCCAGGCAGTGTCTGAACAAGCCAGGGCTTAACCTGAGAAAGAAAGAAATGTTTCATAACACTTTTCACAACCTGAGGATATCCCAAAGTTCCTTGCAGTCAATGAAGCATAATCACTGTTATAATGTGGGAAACAGAACAGACAATTTGCATACAACAGCCTCCTACAAATTCCAAGTGATGAGGGCAGGATAATCTGTTGGTTGAGGGATAAATATTGGTGAAGGTGCTGAAGAGAAGACCCCTGCCCTCCTGTGAAACTGTGTCATTAAATCTTTTACTCCTTCGAAGGCAGGTGGGGCCTCGGTTTAATACTTCCACCAAAAAACAGATGAGATGTAAAACCAAGGCCTCTCATGCCTTCTCAAATGTCAGTAATAAAGCTTTCATTTGATGCTCAAACTTGCTTTGAACAACTGATTACTGTTGTCTTTTTTAAATTTAATTCTAATCAAAAATGCCAGTTCAAATTAAGTCTAATCATGGTTCCCACATGAGGGATAATCCAGATCCAAGCTGACAAGACTTCCGATCTCGGGCTCGATCAAAGAAGATCCAAGCTGACAGGATGAGGCATTGCACCCCCTCCTGGGGGTGCTTTGCGAAATTGCATCAAGTAAAGCCTTGGTTTAACCTCATTGGCTACCCTGATGCTTTACTCTACCCTAGCATAGGCAAACCACCATGGCAGGCGTTGGGACACCTCAAGCGCAAGGGGCTAGCCTCGTGATCATGGTTTCACCCCTGCAAGGTAAGTGGACATTGGCAGGCCTTGGAATGCCAAAACAGTTGACATCTGGATTTCATCATTGCCCCACAGCTGTAGGTGATCAAACATGTCATAGAATGGGATCAGACATTGTATCAATTTGTTGTGTAATTAATGCAGATCAACTGCACAGTTATAGAGAAAAATAGAACATAGGACTACACCAGTCATGAATAAACCATGATGGGTCAATGGAAGTGAAAAGGAGTTAAAATCTATGACCTGCCTAATTTTCTGTTGCTTCTGTTAGTGTTCCTGCCAGGTTCAGTAACAAGATGGAAAAGCCTGCATTCATGAAGTGCCTTTCACCCCTCTCGAGATCCAAAAGGCTCTCCTATCCAATGAAGTACCTTTGAAGCATCAACATTATTTTACAATGGAAAAGACAGCAGCAAAGTCGCACAAATAGCGACAATATAAATGACCAGGTGATCTGTTTTAGTGAAGGCAGTGCTAACAGGAGTATAGGCCAGGACCCTGGGAGCTCGGCCTGGGAGAGGGGGACACATAGTGCTATTTACCACAGCCTGTGCCTGCTGGGGGCCGGAACAATACCAAGGGCGGAATTCACCCAAAAAACAACTAAATGTCATAACGGTGAGGAAACAGGAGTGATCCGCACCGCAATCCTCCCGCACTCAGCCGCATTTTTGGAGAACGGTGAGTTGTGCGCCACAACCTGGGGGGGCTGGGGCCTTAACACACCGGCAAGCCCAGCTTCAGAACCCTCAGTCACCATTTCGCAAGGGCGCCCCAGTCTGAGAGTGCACTCGGAGACCACCTCAGAGATACGGACAACCTCCTCACCTCCTCTCATCGAAAGCATGTTCCCCCACCCACTCCCCGACACAGGTCGCTGGTACCAGGCCTTCCTGACATGCAACCCCATCAGGAATCCTGACGCCTCCCCCCACCCCCCCGCCCCCCTCTCCCCTCCCCCCTTCCTCCTTCCCCCCGCCCCCCTCCCCCCTCCCCCCCCCCCACTTCCTCCTTCCCCCCCCCCCACCCCCTCTGTGGCGACTAGAGGATTTTCACAGTAACTTCATTGCAGTGTTAATGTAAGCCTACTTGTGACACTAATAAATAAACTTAACTTTTGAAATTATGCAATTGGAATCAATTCTCACACAGCAAGGACGTTGGGAGCAAGAAAATGATTAGTTGGTGAATGTTCCAGCCATATTTTTAAAAGTGTCATCATTTGATATCGACAGATATACAGGAAAGAAAGAGTTTACGAGAAACAGCAAGGAAGTCAAGGGTTGTTGAAGGGATCATGGGGGATGATGCAGGCAGAAAGGTGGTGTTAAGGCCATAATCAGATCAGCCATATTGAACCAAAGAACCTCAGTATCCCTACCCACAGGAGCCCATTCAGCCTACTGAGTCTGCATTCCACCCAGCACCACCCCCCTCCCCCCAAGCCCAGGTCCCTGGTGCTGTGAGGCAGCAGTGCTAACCACTGTGCCACTGTGCCGCCCCTAATAGCAGAGCAGGCTCAATGGGCTGAATGAGCTTCTGCTCCTATTTTTAGCTGATGAAAGAGTTAGATGCCAGGATTTGCATTGTAGACAACAAGCTACAATTGCTAATAGTATTTGATATCCCAAAATGTCCCCAGGTGTTTTGCGGGAGCATTATGAATGAATGGACATTAGACCAATGAAGGAGGCATTAAGGCAGGTGAACAGACATTTGTTCAAAAGATGGAGTGACTTAAAGGAGAAAACAGAAGTGGAGAGGTTTGGGGAGGGAATTCCAGGCTGTAGGATTTTGTCGGTTGAAAGCACGAGCAGGAGTTGTGGAGAGAGGGAAGTGGGGAAGGCCCAAGAGGCCGGAGTCGAAGGAACGCAAAGATCTCTAGGGTCTGCGGGACTTGTAGGGAAAAGTGAGCTCAGGATGGGATTTGAACACAAGGGGCCCGATTTTACCAGCAATTTGCGCCCATTTTCGGGCGCGAAATTGTGGTAAAGTCGGGTGTGAGGCCTTTATCGTGATCTGCACCCGTGTCCGAGCAAATCGCGACTTTACCGACACCCATGAGTGCCGCGGATCCATTCCGCACCTGAATCGGGCGGCCCGATGATTTTAGTGCATTAGCATGGATTTAAATTGATTTAATTACCTGCCCGCCCAACTCTACCATCAATTCCCACTTTACCTTCTTCTGATACCTTCCGGATCCGTTCTTTTAGCAACCTGTTAAATAAAAATCCGAAGCTGACGCTGCAGCTTCTGAAGAGCGGGGTCAGAGCCTGCAACGGCACTCTGACCCAGATCATCCTCTGGGAGCGGGGGGGGAGGAGGAGGAGGAGGCAGGTCAGATGTATCTCCGGGGGGGGGGGGGGGGGGCGGGGGGAAGAGGAGGAGGCGGGTCAGATCATCCTCTAGGGGGTGAGGGGGGAGGAGGAGGCGGGTCAGATGTATCTCTGGGGGGGGAGGGGGCGAGAGGGCTGATCGTTGTCTGGTGGTGGGGGGAGGCCCAATCGCTCACTGGTGGGTGGGGGGGGGGCGAATGGGTCTCTGGTGGGGGGGGGGGGCAGGGGGTCCGCTGCCACTCTGTGGGTGATCGGTGGGGAGGGAGGGGGCAGGGGGGTCCACTGTCACTCTGCGGGTGATCCCTTCTCCCCATCGGAGGAATGAATCCTTCCTCCCGGAGTTATTCAAGTCCATGATCTTTCATCTGAAACATTAACTCCGTTTCTCTCTCCGTACATGCTGCCTGAATATTTCCAGAATTTTTTGTTTTAACTTCCAATGTGCAGCATTTTGCTCTTCTATCTGGAAGTTAGTGCCTGTTATGTTCTGTGTCTTGCTATTTGGAGGAATATGGCTCCAAATATTCTGGAATCCTTTTGATGCCTCATCCAAACGTTTTCATGTGTGAGTCTGGACGGTGACCACTGCCAAGCTTTTTATCCAGCACAGCATTGTAACTGAGCTCAACCTTGCTCTCTGAGTGTTTTGCATGTTTAAAATTAACAAGTTAAGGTTACTGGATATTGATCAGAAGCAGGAGTAATTGAATGGTTTTTGTTCAGTTTAGAATAGAGAGACTGAAGCCCTGTCTGGCATCAGCTGGAGCTTGAACTAGGGATCAAATACAGGGATTTTATGATCTCTGCGCCTCATGTAGCAGGCCATTTACTTACTGATTCATACTCAGGCAGCACGTACGGAGAGAGAAACTGAGTTAATGTTTCAGATGAAAGATCATGGACTTGAATCACTCCGGGAGGAGGGATTCGTTCCTCCGGTGGGGAGGAGGGATCACCCACAGAGTGGCAGCGGACACCCCTGCCCCCCCCCCAGAGATACATCTGACCCGCATCCTCCTCCTTCGCCCCTCAGAGATACATCTGACGTGCCTCCTCCTCCTCCCCCCCCAGAGATACATCTGACCCGCTTCCTCCTCCTCCCCCCCGAGAGATACATCTGACCCACCTCCCTCCTCCTGACCACCCCCCCCCCCCCCACCTCCCCCCCCCCACCCCCCCTCCATAAGATGATCTGGGTCAGAGAGCCACTCTCTCCACTTTCTGCTTTTTTTTTCCTTCCCGACACGGGCGCGCTTTTTCAGATTTTTTTCGAACTGCGCATGCGCAGTTCAGTGCTCCGATCAGTCTGGCAGTGCTAAGCCCCGCCCACAGCATGGATCGGACTGGAGCCGGCTGAAAGCGAATCGGCGCCATGAATGCCGATTCCAAGGTTGGATCTGTACTACCCCCAGATTCGGCACTTAGAATCAAAATGGTAAAATCGGTCCCAAGGAGTGGAATAATACCAGGGTGAGGTGTGAAACCACCTTGGCATTGCAGCCTCATTGGGCGGAACCACCTTGACATCGCACCTCATTGGGGCGCAAGCCCACCTTCTGGAGCTACCAATCAATCGGAATGGCCAGCAGCTCCGCCAGTCCTGGCAGCACCAGGAGGGCGGTGGCGGGCACAGTAGGAGAGTTTGGGAGGTGCAGTTGTTTAAGAGAGGGAATGGGTAGGAAGGAAAGGGAGTTTGACCTAAGGCCAAAGGCATCTCCAGAAGAGCAACCCCATCCTTTTCCATCCCAACTTAAACATTAAAGTTTAAATATCAAGCTTCCCATTCCCAGCCTGCTGCCCCCGCTGAATGCTTCATGCCATGGGCAATGTTATCAGGATCAATTGGCTTGACAACAAGCAGAATTGATCTTTAATTATTCATTTAAATATGGCGGGTGGGTTGCCAATTTTGACTTCCACCCACTTCCACCTACACCCTTCCCCTCCCCCACCCTAGAATGGGGGAGAGCTCAGGCGTGGGCGAGAAGGTGGTGAGATGGGAACCCACCCCATTTAACCTGGTCCCCACCCCGACACCTCCCCCCCACTCCCACCTCACGCCCCTAATGGGCAACACAGCCGCTGGAAGGACATAAAATTCACCCCAAAGATTAGGATTTTAAAATGGTGGTGGTGTTTTGACCGTTCAGTCATGGTGACGAGTGAACGGGACTTGGTGAGAACACTGAATTAACAACACCCTGGGAGGTTCAGTGGCAGTACATGTGGAATGAAATACCCATTAACCCCAATTAACACTATCCTCTGTCCAAATGCCGAGATGACTGCATGTTTTCTCTTTTCCCTTGCACAGCAGCCCATCGCAAGGTCAAAGTTACCAGTGTTTCCCTTGCTGTATATCTAATGAGCATCAGTGTATTAAATTGGAAAATGCAAAGGAGCAAGGTGCAATTAAGTGCTTATGAATTCTGATGTATTTTGTTGTCATATTTTTCTCTTTCAGTTCTTATTAATAGCTTGTCCTTGAAAATGTCTAATAATTCAGAGCTTTTTTTTTTAACGTTAAGAGGGTCAATTAGCAGCCAAAACTAGGGGATACTGAGTTAAATTTGTAAGCCAGTAGTTTTAGAATATCCCACTATATAATTCAACATAAATGCAGTCTGATGGTGAGGAACGGCTCCTTGTGCCAATGGCAGTGATCTTTTATTTTGCTTACTTTGTAATCAGGCTTCTTGTGGTACACACGCAGACTTCATCCAATACCCTAGGGTCAGTGCGCAAAATATCTCTCTATATGAGTCTCTCTACATTTCTAATCCCACAGCCACTGTCCACGTGTGGTGCCTTGAGTTCCAGAGCGAGGACCTGTGCTCGGTGCCCCTGTCCTGGGAGCATGCGCCTCTGACGTCAGGTCCGAATGGCATCTAAGTTAATATCCCTTCATTTGACAAGCTGAGAATTTAACAGGAGAAAAAAAGAGCTTTAGGGAAATAAAAGATCGGCCCCAGTTGTGACAGCTAGAATTTGGAGACAAGTACAATGAAACCCAGCAAGCCAGCTAATTTCTAATCTTGTGACTCAGATGTTGTATGCACTGAGTTCAATTGAGGAGCTTCCACACTTAACAAAGGTGCCTGTTGCCATGGTGAGGCCCCTTGACAATGGTTGAATGCATTAAAAATGATTGCATTTCATTTATTTATGAGTCTTCATTTTGTCACTATGTTTCTCTCCATTCTTAGCCCCTTACGAGGGGTCGTGCTTCCCCATGCAACACTGTCCAAAGAGATGGGAGAACCCATGATTACCAGCACTGTAGCCTGCAGGAGGCTCCTCAGATATGAAGTCGGGAGGAAGGGCAAGGTGGTGATGGGAGGGTTGTGGGGGGCAGTAGACTGTAACACAAATCAAAGGCAGAGGGAACTAGCTGGATGGGGAACATGAGTAGCGCCATGTCGCAAGCCCCATGGAGGATCTGGTTCAGGCCATTATTGCAGCAGTCATTGCTGAACCTGTGGCTGGCGATGGGACCAAATATTCATTTCATGGGATGAATGAGTGGCCATCGCTCGCTGGGCCTGCATTTATTTCCCTTCCTTAATTTCCTTGCAAGACATATTTCAAGGGCATTTAAAAGTCAACTACATTGCTGTGGTCCTAGAGTCACATGTAGGCCAGACCAGGTAAGGACGACAACTTTAGGTCAAGTCGCCACACTACCTAAAGGACATTAGTGAACCAGATGGATTTTTACAACAATCATTTCATGGTCATCATTAGACTTTTATTGAATTCAAATTACGCCATCTACTGTGGTGAGATTTGAACCCAGACTCCCAGAGCATTACACTGGGTGCATGGATTATTAGTCCAGTGTCAATTCCACTGCGCCACCACCACCTCAGGACAAGCGAGCTGAGATAGTGCATGGTTGGGGGTGCACAAGCTTTTGTTACAGCTTGATAAACAGCAGTCACAGTCTAAGTAAGATAAGCACCCTGAATAGTGCTTTCATTATCTAGGAAAGTCTATATGGAAAAGCTCTCAAATGCAAACGCAGCTTAAAGCTACTGTTCCTGCATAATTAATCAACCAGGAGGGCAAACAAACAGATCTGCATGTTTCTGTTCATTTCCGATATCTACTTTTTACCTCTTCCCTGCTTCAACTGAATGTTTAAGCAATAGAATGAACATACAAAGAGGCAGGAAAAGAGCAGCTGATCCCTGAAGCCTTGCTTCGTATTCATGCCGGCTGGAGCATTGTGACTGAACACTTCGAGCTGACTGCCCCCTCCTGTCCCACCGCCATCTCATAATCTCCTGAGAGAAGCCAGAAAACGGTGAAAATTCATCCCTACAAAGCAAAAGAAACCTTGGAGAAATAATTGCTAACCCCACCAGTTGCCAGAAACCGCTCCAGGACTTCACATGGACCCTGTGATCATTATCTGTGGATCCGCTTGTCGAGCGGAATTTTCCGCTGTTTTGTCAAAATGTCGGCTTCAGTAAGAAAACCGGAGAGCAGCCCGTCGGAGTCGTCAGTGAGAAAATGCAGCTCCTCTTCTTTCTCGTGAGTTTAATGCCACACTAGCGGAGGCCACTGATTCGCTCGCCCCAGCATTACTTGATCTCAGCAATCAGTGGGGCGCATCTTTTAAACGCCTCCCTGGCACTAGTTTCAAGTCAGGGGGCTGGCAGAGAGGAAGACAGCGCCACAATTCACAAAAGGAGCCCTCACCATGATGCTGGATGGGGTGGAGCAAAGGCATAAACATCCTCTACCCTCACACAGGTATACAGTCAGCCAGCAAGGTGACCAACCCCAGGTGGGAGACAGTGGCAGCGTCAGCCTGCTACACAAGAGGACGAGGATCTAGTACAGGAAGAAGATGAATAACCTTCTTTGTACATCCAGGATAAGTCACCTTTATCATGTGTCCACCTGCCCCTCATTAACACATCCACCACACTTCCATTGTGATCTCAGTCCCAAGCACTGCACAGGGTCCCAACACTCACTCTGCCGTGCCCCCCACCCCCATCGCCCCCCCCCATCCCTTATCCCCCAGTGAATCCTCTCCTCCTCACATCCCAGTGCCCACTCACCAACAACGCATGCCAGACATCCTTACCATCTGACTTGTCATAAGTCCTGCCAACACTCTCCCCACCTACCAGCGTGAGCAGGCACAGCCTGCCAGAGTAATGCCCGAGTTGAAGACCCTCACACCATTTGAGGACAGAGCCCTTGAGCTAGCCGGCGAGAACCAGGTCTGCATTTATGCAGAGGGCAAGGTGGGGGCAAGAGACAAAAGTGAGAACTGTCAACACATCCAGCCACGGTGCCAGGCTCACTTTCTGCTATCCTGATGCCCCTGTCAAGCCATCTTGCTTCCCTTGCAGGTCAACCAGTCGACCAGCCTGGACCATCCTCGTGTCCTCTGGACTCGAGGGATCTGAGCAGTCTCAAGGGAAACTTCTCGGAGAATAGCATGGAAGAGACGTCACATCCATCACCCGCACCCTCCACCAACGCAGATACTCACACCTCAGCGGGAGTAATTAGTAGGCTACTTCTGGGTCACTCACTGGTGAGCACCTCACAGCAGGCAGAGGCAGGGACATCCCAGGGAACCGGCACTCGGAGGGATGTCGGAGCCCGGGACTCTGACAAACCCTGGTCAGATAATGTGCCCCTGGGTTCAGTCGTCCCACAGCTGCTGAGCTACAAAGGCAGTTGTCAAATCCTGTTGTACTGAGGTTTCTCCTCAAGGACTACTCCACAGTCAGGTGCAAGGGAATGCAGCTCTTCATTCAGTCTACTCGCTTCACACTCCAAACGTTGACTGCTCACAAAGTGCGAATCCCAACAGCTCACCCCACACCCGAGGCCACATGACCCATTCCCTTAAAGAGGCTATGCCCCAACATATATAACTGCAGAATATTAAGAAGGGGTGTCAGCATCCCTCCTGGGACTGCAAGGCTGGCTGGAGGAGTTCCATCGCCTCCTGTCTGAGGAGATGGTGCCGTCACTTTGAGGCAACCAGGTAAATACAGCAAGGGTGGCACATGCAGTGGAAATCTTGGGCAGGACATGTACTCCATGGCAGGTACTGTCCACTCCATGGTTCAGGTCATGACTTGTATGGTTGAGCGCATCAACTGCATGATGCAGGCAGTTGTGGGAATCCATCAATGTCAGTATCAGAGGACAGAGGGGCTTCTGGATATCACTCCAGCTGCCCCTCTATCCCATGGAGCAGTCCAGGAGAAGGGGATCGTCTGGTGCCTTCAACCCAGGAGAGCCTGGGGATGTTCAAACAATCTGACTCCCCCTCCCTTTGACCAGCACATCTCCAGCCTCGCACAACGAGGAAGGTAGCATGGCAACACCTGTGCTGCCCAAAAGCAGGTCCGGACCCTCAGGGTCCCAGTGCTCCAAGGGTGACCACCAAGGAACTTCGGGCAACAGGGCGTGGAAGTCAGCAGGCCGCCTCACTCTCAGCTGTGGATCCTGGGGAGACACTTAGACATAGCGTGAGGGTGAGGAGAACTACAAAAAGATTGTTTCAGCTCAAGTAGAAATTATTTACCAGGATTAGCACCATTAAATGTATGAAAAGTCACATTGTGTACCCTTAATGTGTCTCCCCACTTTCATTTAATTGCAACATGACCTGCTAACCCCCTGTTTAGGCTGGAAGCACAATGCTGGTGTATCCTCCATCTCCTCTGAGAGGATGGCAGCTCAATTATTGTCCCCTCTCCTACTGTAACAACCCAAATATGCTAATGTAATCCTGGTCACACCACTTAATGCCCTCCCCCCTCCCACCCCTGCCCCGCCACCGCCACCCCCCCCCCCCCACCTCGTTGCCCTCCCTCCCCCACATCTTCCCAACCCAGGCCAACACACATGCCTTTCATCCATGCAAGCTTTCCTTCTTCATGAGGAAGACATTGGTTGAAAGCTGCTGTCCAGCTGCACAATAGGTGCAGACCCACCCCGGGACTCCTGACCTCAGCAGCTGAGATGTGTCATTCAGCATCTCATTGCGGACAGATCATCCTGTTTAGTGGCGGGTTGTGCTCAGGTTCTGTCGGACAGGAGACAGTCAGTCCCAGGCGTTATAAGGAGCATTGCTGTGTCCTCGCTGCAAGTTATCATCATTCTTCCGCATTGTCCAATCACAGGGCTTCCACACCATACCTGTGAAAGGAGACCTCCCACTGGCGGCACACAAGTAAGAAGGTCTCACACCCCAAAGCGGGTCATAGCTGGGCACCCTAGTCCTGGTCCTCCCCAAAGCAAGAGACTATCATTGCATTCCTTGCCCCACACCCCATTCAAGCTATGGCCCACCATTCCTCCGCCTCCTCAGTGGGCGGGGTGCCCCTCGCCATCTTCCTCAACTTCCTCCTCATCTGAGAAGATGTGACATCCACCATCTCTCCTCATCACGCTCCTCGCCCTATTGCAGTGCCAGGTTATGGATGCGCAGCACACCACAATGAATCGCGATACTTTCTGGGGTGAGGAATAATTATGACTGGCCTCGTCATCCCCTCTGTGTCAGGGTCTTATTGCCCTCAAGGAGATAAACACCACCCCATGTCATCCTCCCCCACATTGCCCATCTAACCTGGTGTGTCACCGAACGCCACCCTGGGCCCGCACACCCGCAGGATCCTGTGCTGACCTTGTGGAGTTTCCTGCTCCCACCCATTTCCAGGTGTCACTCCGGAAAAGTGATCCCTCTGAGGAAAAATCACTTAATCCCCTACAAGAGGCAAGCTGAGACGCGCAAACTGCACACCAAGCACATGATCCCTTGGAGACCATAAGCACCATGCTAATGATGGTAACAGCGATATAAACCTTGGTCAGGCCGCATTTGGAGCATTGCGTGCAGTTCTACCAGAAGGATGTGGAAGCTTTGGAGAGAGTGCAAGGAAGATTCACCAGGATGTTGCCTGTTCTCGAGTGTGTTGGCTATGAGGAGAGATTGAATAAACTAGGATTATTTTCACTGGAAAGACAGAGGTTGAGGGGAGATCTGATGGAGGTCTACAAAATTATGAGAGGCACAGACAGGGTGGATAGTCAGAGGCTTTTTCCCAGGGTGGAAGTGTCAATTACAAGGGGGCAGAAGTTCAAGGTGAGAGGGGGAAAGTTTAAGGGAGATGTGTGGGGAAGTTTTTCATGCAGAAAGTGGTGGGTGCCTGGAACATGCTGCCAGAGGAGGTGGTGGAAGGAGGCACATTAGTAACATTTAAGAGGCATCTGGATGGGTAGGAAGGGAATAGGGGGATACAGACCGAGTAAGGGCAGAAGGTTTTTTTTTAGTTTAGTTAGGGCATCATGATTGGCACAGGCTTAGAGGGCCGAAGGGCCTGTTCCTGTGCTGTATTTTTCTTTGCTCTATGTTCAACACTAAATAATGCTAAAATGCCCCTTGGTGTACAAGATGTGTAGTAGCTTAGGGGTATTAGCAGGGTTAATGAGTGGGGTTAAGGGATTGGGGCGAGGGACGGAGGGTGTGCCTGGGTAAGATGTTCTGTTGGCGAGCCGGTGCAGACGCGGTGGGCAGAATGACCTCCTTCTGAACTGTAGGGATTCAATAAATGGAGGACCGCAATGATCTGCAAGCTGATAGAACACCCCCCACATCCTATCCACGCCCCCTCTATCTGGCCCTCTCCATTGGACTCCCTGGTGTGTAAAGGTGACCTGTGCGCTCACCTCCAACGTCCCCTTCAGAGGTGAGGTCACCAGGTTTACATTTTTGTCAAGTTGTGTGACATCACACCGGCATGGACTGAATATTTCATGAGGATGGGAATGGCAGTGGGACAACTCATTAATGATATTAAAATGTATTAAAATGAGGTTCCCGACTTTCCTAGGTGAGAACCTCATCACATTGTGGGCGTGGAACGTGGAAAATCGGGAAAATGACATCTCGCCGGCAAGAACCTGGTTTACCGACTCTCATGGGAATTTGGGCCTGCGTCGCCGTTTTCACTGAAGGCAAACATGGCGTCAAAATTCCGCCCACCTTTTATGTGATGTGATTTCTGTCCCGGTCATGGACCAGTCTAGCTCATTCCTTTTGCTGCTGTGAGTAATTATACACTGCACCATCTGACATTGCATTCCAGAGGCTTATTACTCTCTGGCTAACCAATTACCTTCTTTTACGAAGGCAGAGATCCACAGCGAATGACTGCCATATGGACTCAGGCCAACACAAACCATGAGGGAAGAACTTTTGATTTGAATTTTACTTTTTGGTTAGTCTACTGGAAGGAGCACCTCAGAGCCAAGGTATGATTCTCTTCACAGAATTGTTGTGCAAATTGTCTCATAATTAAACTGAATCCTTTGTCCTCTTCCCCCACTCCCCCACACAGACAAATATTAAAAGTACCTGGATTAAGGTAGAGAATGTGGAGCACAGACTTAGAAACATTGAAAATAGGAGCAGGAGGAGGCCTTTCAGCCTTCGAGCCCACTCTGCCATTCATTATGCTCATGGCTGATCATCCAACTCAGTAACATGTTCCCAATTTCCCCCAATATCCTTTATTCCCTTTTGCCCCAAGAGCGATATCTAACTTCTTCTTGAAAACATACAGGGTCGGATTTTATGGCCTCACTCGCCCCAAAACCGTAAAATCCCGCCCGAGGTCAATGGACCTTTCCATGGTCCGCCCCGAGCCTGCTCTGATTCCCATGGCGGGTGGAGTGGTAAAATTCTAACCACAACGTGTTGGCCTCAATTGCTTTCTGTGGTAGAGAATGTGGTAGAGCTCACCTCTCTGTGGGTGAAGAAATTTCTTCTCAGCTCAGTCCTGAAGGGTTTAAGTCTTAGACTGTGACCCCTGGTTCTGGACTCCCCCGCCATCGGGAACATTCTTCCTGTCTAATCCTGTCAGAATTTTACAGGTTTCTATGGCCCCCCTCCCTCTTTTAAACTCCAGCTAATATAATCCTAACCAACTCAATCTCATACATCAGGCCCACCATCCCAGGAATCAATCTGGTAAATCTTTGCTGCACTCCCTCCATAGCAAGAACATCCTCCCTCAGATAAGGAGATGAAAACTGCACACAGTATTCCAGGTGTGGCCTCAGCAAGGCCCTGTATAATTGCAGAAAGACATCCCTGACTTGAATCCTCTCACTATAAAGGCTAACATACAATTTACCTTCGAAAATCTCAGCAGGTCAGACAGCATCTGTGGAGAGAGAATAGAGTCAACGTTTTGAGACTGAAAGACCCTTCATCAGAGTGGATCATCCCCTTATCAACTCAACTAGTTACATCCTCAGGGGTCATCCAGATTGGAAACCTTAGCTCTATTCTCTCTCCACAGATGCTGTTAGACCTGCTGAGATTTTACAGCATCTTCTGTTTTTGTTTCGGATTCCAGCATCCGCAGTTTTTTGCTTTCATACCATTTACCTTTTTCACCACCTGCTGCACCTGCATGCTTACTTTCAGCGACTGGTGTACAAGAGCACACATGTCTCAGTGCACACTCCCCTCTTGCAACCTATAGCCATTCAGATAATAATCTGCCTTCCTGTTTTTGCTACCAAAGTGGATAACCTCAGACTTATCCACGTTATACTGCATCTGCCATGCATTTGCCGATTCACTCAACTTGTGCAAATCACACTGAAGCATCTCAGCATCCTCCTCACAGCTCACCCTCCCATCCAGCTTTGTGTCATCTGCAAATTTGGAGATATTACATTTAGTTCCCTCAGCTAAATCATTGATACATATTGGGAATAGCTGGGGTCCTAGCACCGATCCGTGCGGTACCCCACTAGTCACTGTCTGCCACTTGGAAAAAGACCCATTTATTCCTACTTTTTGTTTCTTGTCTGCCAACTATCCTATCCCAATCGCATGTGCTTTAAATTTACATGCTAATTTCTTATGTGGCATCTTACTAAGTCTATATAAAACCCATCCACTGGTTCCCCTTATCAACTCAACGAGTTACATCCTCAAAGAATTCCAGTAGATTTGTCAAGCATGATTTCCCTTTTGTAAATCCATGCAGACTTTGTCAATTCTGTCATTGTTTTCCAAGGGCTCTGCAATTAAATCTTTTATAACGGACTCTAACATTTTCTGCTACTGACATCAGGCTGACTGGTCTATAATTATTTGTTTTCTCCCTACTTCTCTTTTTAAATATTGGGGTTACATTAGCTACCCCCCAATCCGGCACAACTGTTCCAGAGTCTATAGAATCTTGGAAGATGACAACCAATGCATCCATTATCTCTCGGGCAACTTCCTTGAGCACTCTGGGATGTGTATTATCAGGCCCCAGGGAATCTATCAGCCTTCAATCCCATGAATTTCTCCGACACCATTTCCCTACTAATTCTGATTTCCTTCAGTTCCTCCCTCTCACTCAACCCTGTGTTCCCCAACATTGCTGGAATATTATTTGTGTCCGCCTTTGTAAAGACAGAACCAAAGTATATATTCAGTTGGTCAGCCATTTATTTGTTCCCCATTATGAATTATTTTGCTTCTGACTGTAAGGGACCTACATTTGTCTTCACCAATCTTTTGCTCTTCACATAGCTATCGAAGCGTTTAAGTCAGTATGTATGTTCCCTGCAAGGTTACTCCCGTACTCTATTCACATTTCTTAATCAATCCCTTTGTCCTCCTTTGTTGAACTCTATATTTCTTCCAATCCTCAGGTCTGTTATTTTTTCTGGCTAATTTGAATGCCACTTTATTGGATCTAATGCTATCTCATTTTTAAAAATTCATTCATAGGATGTGGGTGTTGTGGCTGGGCCAGCATTTATTGCCCATCCCCGACGGCCTTTAACAGTCAACCACATTGCTGTGGTTCTGAAGTCATATGTAGACCGGACCAGGTAGGGATGACAGATTTCTTTCCTTAAAGGAACTTAATAAACCAAGTTTTTATGACAATCGAGAATGGTTTCATGGTTATCGTTAGACTTTTAATTCCGGATTTTTATTGCATTCGGATTTCATCATCTGCTGTGGTGGGATTCGCACCTGGATCCCCAGAGCATTAATCAGCCTTGGAAGGGGCCTTGGATAATGAAGGGGCTGGATAGGGTAGAGGTGGAGAGATTCTTTCCACTTAGAAGGGAAACCAGAACTAGAGGGCACAGCCTCAAAATAAGGGGGGGCCGGTTCAGAATAGAGTTGAGGGGGAACTTCTTCTCTCAGAGGGTAGTGAATCTCTGGAATTCTCTGCCCATTGAAGTGGTGGAGGCTTCCTCGTTGAATATGTTTAAATCACGGGTAGATAGTTTTCTGATCGCTAAGGGAATTAGGGGATATGGGGAGCAGGCGGGTAAGTGGAACTGATTCGCTTCAGATCAGCCATGATCTTGTTGAATGGCGGGGCAGGCTCGAAGGGCCAGATGGCCTACTCCTGCTCCTATCTCTTATGTTCTTATGTTCTTAAGGACCCCATACACCCCGGACATTCTCTCTTCCACCTTCTTTCTTCAGAAAAAAGATACAAAAGTCTGAGGTCACGTACTCGACTAGTTACATCCTCAAAAAATTCCAGTAGATTTGTCAGCCATGATTTCCTTTTCGTAATTCCAGGCTGACTATGTCAATCCTGTCATTGTTTTCCAAGGGCTCTGCAATTAAATCTTTTATAATGGACTCAAACATTTTCTACTACTGACATCCAGGCTGACTGGTCTATAATTATTTGTTTTCTCTCTTCTTCTCTTTTTAAATAATGGGGTTACATTAGCTACCCTCCAATCCGTCACAACTGTTCCAGAGTCTATAGAATCTTGGAAGATGACAACCAATGCAACCAATGCAACCGACTCAAGAACAGCTTCTTCCCTGCTGCCATCAGACTTTTGAATGGATCTACCTTGCATAAAGTTGATCTTTCTCTACACCTTAACTATGACTGTAACACTACATTCTGCATTCTCTCCTTCCCTTCTCTATGAATGGTATGTTTTGTCTGAATAGCACGTAAGAAACACTACTTTTCAGTATATACCAATACATGTGACAATAATAAATCAAATCAAATCATTACCCTATGTTGCTGGATTACTCGCCCAGCAGCAATACCACCACACCTCTATTTTCCCTTGTGACCCATGGCTTGGCTACCGTAGCCATTTAATGAGCAATTAATGCGCTCTTTGAATGTTTGCCATTACCTATCCTTTAAGTAACATTCCCCAACCCATCATAGCCAACTCGCGCCTCAAACCATTATAATTTCCTTTATTTAGATTTGGGACCCTTGTCTCAGAATCAACTATGTCACTCTCCGCCGTGATGGAGAATTCTATCATATTACGATCACTTGATGGGCCAAGTGGCCTTTTTCTGTGCTGGAGCATTCTATGATTGAACGATGCCATTTGCTGCATTGAAAATTGAACACTTGGCTTTGCTGTAAAGGTTTATTAAATCCTGGATGATCCTGGTTACAGATTGGCAGTGTGCAATGGAACATTTGTTTTCTAACTTTCAGCATAGCCATAAAATAAATCCATCATATCGGGAATTGTTCCATTCCTTTGCATGGGAAGCAATTTGAAAACATCAAAATGAAGAATATTTATGCTGGAGAATGGGTCGCTGTCTACATCAGCCGTCCAGTAGCAGCATCCATGCCCTGGCAAAGGAATGGCATGTAGCTATTAAGAGTTGTGAATGTTGCCCAGTCCATCACACAAACCAACCTCCAATCCATTGACTCTGTCTACACTTCCCGCTGCTTTGGAAAAGCAGCCAGCATACTCAAGGACCCCACACACCCTGGACATTCTCTCTTCCACTTTCTTCTGTCAGGAAGAAGATACAAAAGTCTAAGATCACGTACAAACCGACTCAAGAACAGCTTCATCCTGCTGCCATTAGACTTTTGAATAGACCTACCTCGCACTAAGTTTATCTTTCTCTACACCCTCGCTATGACTGTAACATTACATTCTGCACCCTCTCCTTTCCTTCTCTATGAATGGTATGCTTTGTCTCTATAATGCGCAAGAAACAATACTTTTCTCTGTATCCCAATACACGTGAGAATAATAAATCAAATCAAATCAAAGATGAGTTTTGATGCAAGGTAAAGTTCCCCCTTAACTCCCCAACAGCCTGCCTTAGGCTAAACCTCAAAGATTGATCCCTTCCTCCAGCAGTGCATCACCCTTCACATTCCCACCTTGTGATCTTGTTGCCGAAACTTGCCAATTTAATGCTGCATTCAGACTGACAAAATACATTTTAGCTTAAAAAGAATTTCTTGTCGCACGCACAATGCGCACTCATGACCTGGCCATTTTCAGTCTTCAGATTTGGAATGCACCATGTAGCGAGAGATATGTGGCGGTTAATCATGTATGAAATGTTAATTAAGCATAAATTACCTTTCTGATATATGCTTATGATGGACACTGTTATAAATAGGTGAATCTGGCTGTGAGCCAGTTCTGAATAATTCAGAAATGCAGCAGTGTACCTACAAACTGAGTCTGTGTTCCCATGAAGAGAGGATCGCTCTAGGTGTTCAAAATATCTGCAGGCCCTGAAGTGAAGGGTTACAGACAAGATGGCCAACGTAGAATGAAGCTTGCATCCTCTGCCATCCAAATACAAAGAGTAAAAGGAAGAAATACACACATCTATATAGCTTCTTGTGTCCTCAGGACTGGATTCTGCTGACTTTGAACATGCTTCTATTCGCAAACGTGGCAACCAATGTGCAGAGAGCAGGTGAGTGTGTGGGTGTGGTGAACCATCGTTGGTTCCCACTAGATAGTACTGAGCCAGGGTCTGGCCAGTACTACAAGTATGTATATATGTTGCTGTTGAGAATTAGGGTTGGGCTGTTACACCTTGTATTATAGTTATTGTGGTACATCCCAGTCGGGCTCCGCCTCCTGGGAGAGGTATAAAGGTCTCTGCTCTGTCTGGGACCCCTCAGTCTGGGATCGTGTATAAAATTAGTAGCTGCCTTGTTACAGCAAATAAAAACCTTTATTTCCTGAGCGTCAAGCCTCGTGTGTGATAACGCGCATCAATTTTATTTGCTGTAAATAAACTCTCGTCGAAGAAAAAACGATATAGAGAGAATATGGAGCAGATACTGAAGCCTGAACGCCTTACACTAGATCCACATGCGGTGGGCGCCTCTAACACCTTCGACCACTGGTTGAAATGTTTTGAGGACTACCTGGCAGCCTCCGCAGAGGTCACCACAGATGATTACAGACTCCGGGTCCTCCATGCGAGAGTAAGCGACACCGTCTACCTCACGATCCGTGCGGCCACCAACTACACAAAGGCCCTCGAGCTTCTTAAGAAGAGTTATATTAAACCGCCCAACGAAATACACGCTCTTTACCTCTTAGCCACTCGACGACGGCAGTCCGGCGAAACGATGGAGGAATACGCGAACGAGCTCCTACAGCTAGCCAGGGGCTGTAACTGCAAAGCTGTGTCGGCAGAGCAGAATATGAACGACCTCGCTCGAGATGCGTTTGTGGCAGGAGTCGGATCATCGTACATCCGACTCAAACTACTGGAGAAAGGTAACCTTGATCTCATCGAGGCAATAGAACTAGCGGAGATGCTGGAGACGGCCTCCAAAAGCCTAGTATTGTATCCTGAAGACCACGTGGAGACAACGTGGCAGGAGCAGTCACCAATCCGTCCTCGTCCCTCGGGTTCGAAATGCTGCGTAATGGCGTGCTCACACTCGGGCCAGACGACGGCAGCAGCTCCGGGCGGCCCGCGGTGTTACTTCTGTGGGGGAGCGAAGCATACTCGGCAACGGTGTCCCGCTAAAGCTGTGTTGTGCTCCGCCTGTGGTAAGAAGGGGCACTATTCGAAAGTGTGCCGATGTAAATCTGCTTCTCGGAACAGCAGTGCGGCCTGCGATTCCTCAGAGCCCGGTTCTTCGTCGTCGACATCATCGAGGGTCTCGTCCACGTGCGAGGCCAGGACGACGCCATTACGGTCGACGGAGTCGGAGATGTGTGACCACCAGGGGTCACTGAGTTTGGCGCCATCACCCACGTGCAACCTATGGGAGCGGCCATGTTGGTCGGCACCGACCGCGAATGACCAGCAGGGGTCATCCTCGTCAATTTCAGCTGCCTGCAGTGGCGCTCATGAACCAACGGTGGCATCGATCATCCTGGACCAGGCCAAGCCTCATAGACTTGACAAGTCTATGATGGACATTCAGGTAAACGACCACTTGATTTATTGTCTGTTTGACAGCGGGAGCACTAAGAGTTTTATCCACCCAGACGCTGTGAAGCGGTGTGGACTCCGGATTCAACCTGTCAAACAGACAATTTCTACGGCATCAAGGTCCCGGTCTGTCACCGTGCTAGGGAGTTGCGTGGTAACTTTAACGGTGCAAGGCACAGTTTACGAGCGTTTCAAGCTCCTGGTGTTGCCGCACCTTTGCGCGCCAATACTTCTCGGACTAAACTTCATGGTCCACTTGAGGAGTGTAACCCTACAGTACGGTGGGCCACTCCCTTCGCTTTCAGTGGGAGAACTGCAGCCTCCAAATTGCCCAACGCGCCCGGCCTGTAGCCTCTCAACGCTGAAGATCACCACACCCTCCCTGTTCCAGAATCTTGTGCCAGGCTGCAAGCCCATTGCAACTAAGAGTAGGCGTTACAGCGCTGCGGATCGGATTTCATTCGATCTGAAGTTCAGCGGCTCCTCAAGGAAAGGATCATACAACCTAATGCTAGTCCGTGGAGAGCGCAGGTCGTGGTGGTCAAGAGTGGGAACAAACCCCGGATGGTCATTGACTATAGTCAGACCATTAATAGATACACGCAGCTGGATGCGTATCCCCTCCCGCGCATATCTGACATGGTCAATCAGATTGCGCAATACTGGATGTTCTCCACCATAGACCTCAAGTCTGCCTACCACCAACTCCCCATTCGCCCAGAGGACCGACAATACACGGCTTTTGAGGCGGATGGTCGCTTGTATCACTTTCTCAGGGTTCCCTTTGGTGTCACCAATGGGGTCTCGGTCTTCCAGCGTGCTATGGACCGAATGGTGGACCAGAACGGGCTGCGGGCTACCTTCCCGTACCTGGATAACATCACCATCCGCGGCCATGACCAGCAGGACCACGACACAAATCTCCTGAATTTCCTATGCACTGCATCTCGCCTGAACCTGACCTACAACAGGGAGAAGTGTGTGTTTTGTACGCGCTGTTTAGCCATCCTCGGATACGTGGTGGAAAACGGGTTCATCGGCCCTGATCCAGACCGTATGCGCCCCCTCTCTGAACTTCCCCTGCCCACTAGTGCAAAAGCACTGAGAAGATGCTTAGGCTTCTTCTCTTATTATGCACAGTGGGTTCCCAATTACGCGGACAAAGCCCGTCCGCTCATTAAGTCCATTTCTTTTCCCCTAACACCAGAGGCCCGATTGGCCTTTGATAAATTAAAAGCCGACATCGCGAAAGCTATGATGCACGCTGTTGATGAGTCCATCCCCTTTCAGGTGGAGAGCGATGCATCTGATTTCGCCCTGGCCGCCACACTTAACCAGGCGGGCAGGCCCGTCGCATTTTTTTCCCGCACCCTCCAAGGCCCCGAAATTCGGCATTCAGCGGTGGAAAAGGAGGCCCAGGCCATTGTGGAGGCCGTCAGGCACTGGCGCCATTACTTGGCGGGAGAACGGTTCACCCTGATCACGGACCAGCGGTCCGTGGCGTTCATGTTTAATAACATGCTGAGGGGTAAGATCAAGAACGACAAGATCTTGCGGTGGAGAATTGAACTCTCCACCTATAACTATGACATCATGTATCGTCCAGGGAAACTCAATGAGCCCTCGGATGCCCTCTCGCGTGGAACATGCGCCAGTATACAGGAGGACCGTTTGCAGGCTCTCCATAATGACCTATGCCATCCTGGGGTCACTCGGCTCTACCACTTTATAAAAGCCCGCAACCTGCCCTACTCGGTGGAGGATGTCAGTTCCATAACAAGAAGCTGTCGGGTATGCGCGGAATGCAAACCGCACTTTTAACGACCTGACCGGGCACAATTCGTCAAGGCCACTCGTCCCTTCGAAAGACTGAGTGTCGATTTTAAGGGCCCCCTTCCCTCAACAGATCGGAATGTGTACTTCCTCAACATCATTGACGAGTACTCGAGATTCCCTTTTGTTATTCCCTGCTCTGATACATCCGCTGCCACGGTTATCAAGGCATTCCGTGATCTTTTTACCCTGTTCGGGTACCCCAGCTACATTCACAGCGACAGGGGCTCGTCGTTCATGAGCGATGACTTGAGGCAATACCTGCTCTCATACAGGATTGCCTCTAGTAGAACCACGAGCTACAACCCTAGGGGTAACGGACAGGTGGAACGTGAGAATGCTACAGTCTGGAAGGCTGTCTTACTGGCGTTGAAGTCAAAAAGCCTTCCAGTCTCCCGTTGGCAAGAGGTGCTCCCTGATGCGCTCCATTCCATACGCTCACTCCTGTGTACGGCAACCAACGCTACTCCCCATGAGAGGCTGTTTTCATTCCCTCGGAAGTCTTCCTCTGGGACCTCATTACCGTCTTGGTTGACGTACTCAGGACCTGTCCTCCTGCGGCGACATGTAAGGGCCCGCAAGTCCGACCCGTTGGTCGAACAGGTCCATCTCCTCCACGCCAACCCTCAGTATGCCTATGTGGCATACCCTGACGGGCGAGAGGACACGGTCTCGATCCGAGACCTGGCGCCAGCAGGGGACGTGGAAACCCCTGTCGCTCCCATACCCCCTGTTGCAAACCCCATAACTCTTGTTTCCCCTCCAGACACGGCGCGGGCAGCATCGGGACCATTACTTAACCCTTTTACTCCCGTGTACAGCTTGCCTGAGTCCAGAGGATGGTCGCCACTTCAGGGCATGTCGGAACTCCATGGATTACTGTCACCTCAGGGTCAACCGGCCCGTGAGTCTGTGGAGGAACAGTTGGACATCGCCTTGGGGAGAACGCCACTGCAAGTGCCTACTCCGGTGTCATCGCCGGTATTGAGGAGTTCACAGCGACGGTGCGGTCCCCCTGACCGTCTGAACTTATAGACTGATGACAAATTATTTTGTTTTTGTACCCCGCCGGCCTTTGTCTTCAAAGGAGGGGTGAATGTGGTGAACCATCGTTGGTTCCCACTAGATAGTACTGAGCCAGGGTCTGGCCAGTACTACAAGTATGTATATATGTTGCTGTTGGGGGTTAGGGTTGGGCTGTTACACCTTGTATTATAGTTATTGTGGTACATCCCAGTCGGGCTCCGCCTCCTGGGAGAGGTATAAAGGTCTCTGCTCTGTCTGAGACCCCTCAGTCTGGGATCGTGTATATAATTAGTAGCTGCCTTGTTACAGCAAATAAAAGCCTTTATTTCCTGAGCATCAAGCCTCGTGTGTGATAATGCGCAGCAGTGGGTGAATTGGTTACATGAAAAATATCTGGAAGCAACATTAAGGGATAAAGAGTGAAACAAGACAAAGACTCTCCAGCGCATTGAATTGAGTGACCGCATTTCAGAATACCTCCAAGCACTATCCCAAGCTTCCGGTCGCTTGTCATTTTAATTCTCCACCTTGTTGCCACTCTGACCTTCCTGTCTAGGGTGTTCCTGTTACGGTGTTCGAGTGAGGCTCAATGCAAGCTCGAGGAGCAGCACCCCATCCTTCAAGTCGGCATTCTGTATATAGCCTTGTGGACTCAACACTGAGTTCTGTTCCTTCAGAAGGAACTCTTCAAAAGGAGACAATAAAAATTTAACAAAAACTTACTCCGACTTATAAATCAAAGCAAGGGTTTAATAAAGAAACTTCATTACTCCAAACTTGGGGCCTCACCCTGGGCCATTCCAAGCTCACCACAATTCCAAACAGGTTCTTATTTATAGTGAGTCAGCTAGTCAGCAGACAGAGTCAATGGACGGGAGGCTGATTTGTGTGATGGATTGGGCTACATTCACGACCTTTTTTGGTTGAGACTACTGGAATCATGACCAGTGTCGAAATGGGTTTCTGCTGTCACAGCGGTCCAGCAAATTGACCTGATTCCTAGCATTGTTGGGGTGGTTTAACTTCTGGCCCAGGGTGGAGTGACCTAGCAGCCACTCTTGGGTCTTTCTGTGGTGCTGAAACACTCTGAGATGTTGCTAATATCCTCAGCACTAAGCCTGGAAGGAGTCAAATGTATAAAAATTCACAGCCACATTTACCTTTACTGCCATTTGTAATGTTGCCCAGGACTGAGGTTGGAGTTGTAGCTGTACCAGATGCACAGTTCAGTGAGAGTGCCCTGTCAGAAGCACAGACCTTCCAAGTATTATCATTGCTGAGGTTGAGTTAGGAGAATGGCCCTCTGATGATGCCTTGGCAGATGTGAGCTGGAAGTCTCTGGCCATTCATGCCGTGCCGCTGCTGCCAGCCAGGGTGGAGAATTTGGCGCTTAGCCAAATCTCCATTCACTGCAGCAGGACAGGAAAATCCCAGAGGTGTGAACGGTCACAGAATCTTGCCTATCGAGAACTACTCCTGCTCTTCCCTCTTCCAGAAACTTGTTCTGCTCTGCGTGGCCTCTGCTCCTTTTCCCAGTCATGCTCAATTCCAAGACAAAGACCTACCAAGACACCTGTGTCTAGGAGCAACTGATTCGTGTCGAAAGCCTTGAAGTCAGCAAAAGGTTTCTTCAATATCTGCCACACCATTCACTCCCTGTAAACGTTTGAAACTTGAAATACTTGTTTAAAGCACCAAAATCATGTAGAATCTTAGCAACAGCCAAAAGAAGTAAATTGGCCACTAACCTGGAAGTAGGTGTTGATCCCTTTAAGTAAAGTTCAAAGTTTATTTATTCGTGTCACAAGTCGGCTTACATCAACACTGCAATGAAGTTACTGTGAAAATCCTGAGTCGCCACACTCCAGTGCCCGTTCGGGTACACTGAGAGAGAATTTAGCATGGAAATTCACTTAGCCTGCACACCTTTCGGACTGTGGGAGGAAACCGGAGCACCCAGAGGAAATCCATGCAGACACGGGGAGAAGGTGCAGACTCCGCACTCAGTGACCCAAGCCGGGAATCAAATCCGGGTTCCTGGTGCTATGAGGCAGCAAAGTATCCCTAGTAGGAATCATAGAAACCCGACAGTGCAGAAGGGGGCCATTCAGCCCATCGAGTCTGCACCAACAACAATCCCACCTATGCCCTATCCCCATAACCCCACACATTTACCCTGCTAATGCCTCTAACCTACGCATCCTGGGACTCTAAGTGGCAATTTAGCATGGCCAATGCACTTAACCCACACATTTGTGGTCCGTGGGAGGAAACCGGAGGAAACACACGCAGACATGGGGAGAACGTGCAAACTCTACACAGTCACCCAAGCTGGGAATCGAACCCAGGTCTCTGGAACTGTGAGACTGCAGTGCTAACCACTGTGCCACCGTGCTGAACCCATTCATGCGATGCTGCTTAACATGTGTTCAGCTGTACAAGGTTAAGAGAAGGTAGCAGTTGGAACGCTGAGCTCCAAAATGACAGCTATGGTGTCTATTGAATGTTGCGCACTGATTGATGGCATGATCTGACTATCCTGCATTCCTCCATGTGCACACTAGCCCCTTTATCAAGATGGTATCCGGGCATTTCACCTCAGAAGTGTGCACCTCAGGAAACATTTCGTAACTCCACGGTCACCTTAAGATATAAAAAAATATCAACTTCATCTTCTCAGTGGGTTCGTACAGCTCATTGCTCTGGTGAGGCAACACCTCCTGGCCAGGATATCTCCAAGCGTGACCTCCAAACTGCTACAGAATGGCCAATGATGCAAAGTGACAGAAAATCAATCATTGTTGTCCTGAGGCTCCCACCTTACTGAGTTTAAAGATAGATCTCAGCATAACCTGGGGCAAACCTTTTGTTCATGGCACTGGGTCTCAGGCCAGGATTGGCACAGATTGTAATTTCTTGCTAATTATCACATGTAAAGACAATGGATAATTTGTGGCAACTGCCTTTTACTTTTATGTCATTTTGCACTAAACACAAATCAGACGATTCATTAACATAATATTTTTATGGGGAAAAAAATGATCCTTGGCATTTTGAGAGGTGTAAAGATTTGTTTTATGAAAGGTTATCAAAGGTTAATTAAACAGCAACATCAGAGGCAGCGACGGTAAAATGGAAAACAGCAATCGGCCAGACTTAAAAAGGATATGTGCAGTCTTACAATAATGAATAAAATTCATTTAAATTTAGTCTTTAAGTCATTTCAAAATCATAGAGTAATTTAATGAAGTGCATCTTTAATAAGTAGAAGTTATCTGAACAGATTCATAAGAAAGGATTCAAATTTATATAGCACCTTGCAAGTCCTTGGGATGTCCAAATTACTCCACCACCAATAATTACTTTGTTGAATTGCAGTCACTATTCATTTAGATTATTACTGTGGTCAATCTGTGGGTGAATATTGCCAGGACACCAACAGATCTCCCGTTTTCTGAATTATACGGTGGGACCTTTTATGTGGGTGGCACGGTGGCACAGTGGTTAGCACAGCTGCCTCACAGCGCAGTGACCTGGGTTCAATTCCAGCCTCGGCTCACTATCTATGTGGAGTTTGCAAGCTCTCCCCGCGTCTGCGTGGGTTTCTTTCAGCTGCTCCAGTTTCCCCCCCCCCCCACAATCCAAAGATGTGCAGGTTAGGTGCATTGGCCACGCTAAATTGCCCCTCAGTGTAGTTTAGGGGGATTAGCGGGTTAAGTGCATGGGGTTACAGGGATAGGGCAGTGGATGGGCCTGGTAAGATGCTCTGTCAGAGACCAGTAGGGATTCTATGATCCCCATTCATATATCCACTTGAGTAGGCGTGTGAGACTTCAGTTTACCATGTCACATAAAAAGACAGCACCTCTGACAATTTAGCATTTCCCGGAGTGTCAACCCAGCACCAATGCTCTGGTCCATCGCGTAACGTAATCCCACAATCTTCTAACCTATATATGGGAGCCCCATCACACAGTTGTTACAGCACAGGAGGCCATTCAACCTCCTGGGTCTGCACCAGCTCTCTGAATGAGCAATGTACCTCACGTCAAAACACCATCTTCTCCGCGTATACCCCACACATTGCTCCTTTTCAGATAATGATTCAATTCGCTCTTGATGCCCTGATTGAATCTGCCTCCACCACACTCGCAGGCAGCACATTCCAGATCTTAGTCACTCGCTGCACGAGAAAGTTTCTCCATGTGTCTCCATTGCTCCTTTTGCCAATGACAATAAAATTCCGATGAGTTGAAAACCAGAAGAACCGCCCACAAATTTGTGTTAGGCAGAGCTTCGCAATAGCCAAGGGGTCCCCCATTCCCACATGAATGCATAACCTAATATGCCTATATACAGGATGTGTCAAAAACAGATTCAAGTGCCAAATGAGAACATAGCATAGCAGTAAATGTGTGAAAAAGACTTTATTGAATTTGTTCACACCTTAAAATGGTCTGACCTTGTAAAAGGCCAGAGCTTTGCACTGTAAATTGTTGGGAGTTAACTCAAAAAAAGCTCTGTCTTTGGACGCACTCGGTACAGTCTGCCATGTTGTCACTGCTGTCAAGCATGTTTTTGATGTCTTCATTCTGCAGTGCAAAATCCAAGAATACCTCTTTGGATCTTTGGGGCATTGGCTAGGGAAACAGGTGGGTGAGCGGACAGGCACCCAGACTCTTCAGCATCCTCAACCTCCTTGGGCTCCTCAGCTGAAGAACGTATGCATTCGCTATGGCATCATCAATCAGTTCTGTCGTGCATTGTTCATCTCCATGTAGGTTTCCATGGTTATCACTACTGGAATTTTATTGCTGGCCTCCCACAGGCGGGTATGAAGTGTCTCGTCATTGGGTTATCCAACCCTATCTCACCCCACTGCTCCTCATTCTTAACATCTTGTACAACCGAAACCTGCTCGAACCCATGATGGTGGCAACAATTGGCAGTCGTGGTTTCTGTCGCTATCTTTCAGTCTTCATCATCATGAGCATTTCCTCCAAAGTCGGATTGTACCCCTGTTTCTTATCGATGTCTTCAATAACCGATGAGTAGTGGGGGTTCAAGTTTCTAATCACCCCCTGGTCAATTGGCTAGAGCTTGGCACTCAGTGATGTCAGGGTGCACAAGGTGATTGTCTGTTATGATGACAATATTATTTTCCTTCGTTGATATGTTTTGTCCACTTTCCTGGTCCACATTTCAAGAATGCTGAAGACCACCTGGTTTCATTAGTCTCGGACAGTGTGGGTGGTGTCTTCACATTCACAAAGCACCATGGCTTCTTGGACTTTCCTCATTACAGGGAGTGCCTGCTTTTGGGTGCCATCCTTGTTGGCACAGACCATCGCAGTAACACATTCCTTGCTCTGCCTCCCACCATTACATGTTTCACCTTTAAAGATCAAAGAGCGGTCTGGCAAAAGACAGTAAAACCATCCAGTTTCGTCGAGGGGTAAAAATTTCTCTTGGTGCATGCTCATTCAAAACGTGGGCAAGACCATTTGGAGCCAATCACCTGTCATTGCTGCCATGCCACAGCGCCCTCACCACTTGTTGCACAACAGAGGATACCGTGCCTTGTCTTGAATCGGTCCAGCCATCGATCACTCCAGGTGAACTTTATGTGGCCCAGTTTCATTGCCAAGATGGCTTCCCTTTCCTGCAGGATTGGGACCGGACATGGGAACATTCTCTGACTCGAGCTGCCCCACCCTCGAGGGGTCATCAACAATGCAATCAAGTGGCACTTGCTTAGCAACAACCCGCTCACTGATGTTCAGTTTGGGTGCTGTCAGGGCCACCCAGCTCCTGAACCCATTACAGCCTTGTTCCAAACTACGGTAAAACAGCTGAATCTAAGATGTAGGCCGGAATTCTCCCAAAAAGATTCTAAGTGCTGCATTTGTGGGAAAACTGGAGTAATTCATGCTGTTTTTTTCAGTGGGAGTTCAGACTAAAATCTCCCATACTCTGTGCACTGCAGAGGCCACCAGTGTGAATATTCCTGCCTGGGAGGCTGAAATCAGAGGAACTCTGCGCATGCGCAGTGGCCCCGAACTGTCAGCCTCCCATTTGCTGGTCAGGTCTTGCTGCATACGGACATGGACTGCAGAGTTCGCGCATGCATTCCATCATGTGTTCATCTCCCAGTGCCAGATTTCCAGCGCCATCAGGCCCATGCTGGAAACTGACGTAAAGAAAGGTAAGTAGTTTAAATCTTTATTTAAATCTGATTTAAATGTAATTAGTGGGCCCAGACTGAAGTCTTCGGGTCCGTTAGCTCCCACCCTGCCAGAGTGTTTCCCTCAGCGGAGATTACAGTAGCTCCCCACTAACGGGGAACTAGCAACCCAATCCCGCTGGAGTGAAGAGGGGGAAATCGTGGCCCCCCCGGGGAGTCACGCAGTAGGGGGGTGGTGCCCCTTGGGCCTGGACACCTTGGCAGTGCCAGCCTGTGCCCCCTTGCCACTGCCCAAGGGGCAAAGTTACAATGGCCAGAGGGCATTGCTGGCCAGCCCGGGACCCCCACTGTGCTATCACCCCAACACCCCCATGGCCCGATCGTGGATTCCCCAGACCATTCCTGGGCCAGCCCCGACCCCTGCCCCAGTCCCTTCCCGACCCAATCACCAGCCCCCCCCCTCCCCCCCCCCCCCCGGTAGACTCACCTCCCCCTGCAAACCCCCCCGTCTAATTCCCCCAGCACGCCCCGATCACTGGCCTCCCTCCTGCTCATATCGATCCCAATGCAGAGGAGCAGCGGGACTCCCTCCCCCACCGATCACCCCCGATGCCCCATATGCCCCGCCCCTAGGCCCTGCCCCCTGAGCCCCTCCCCATAGGCCCCACCCCCTTGGCACTGCCCCATGCCCTAACAACTGTGCCACCATGCTGCTGTACAAGTAGCAAATAGAAATTCTGTTAAATGCAAGTGAAAAAAATTAAACCTCCAACAAGTTAATTAAACTCGCAGTAAAACCATCTGTCATTGATACTGCAGAGATAAATACTTAGTTCTATTGAAAAAAGTTGGTAAGCAATGTATTCAAAGGCAGATGATGTTATTACACACTCTTAAAACTGTCAATCACTCCCCTGAACAACTGTGTCAACAGAGTACCTTCTGAGCTGGAATTCAGCCAAGCATTCATTGAGCAGGATTTTCTGGCCGTTCACACTAGCAGCATCTTCTGGTCCTGCTGCAGTGAACGGAGGAGATTTGGCTGGACACCAAATTCTCCATCCTCTCTCGCAGCAGTGGCAGGGCATGAACAGCTGGTAAGATCATGCCCATAATGTCCACAGCTGTCAAACTATTAGCTTGTATCTCCAGCCCCTAAATACGAAAGAAAGATGGTGTAACATTTTAATTTCAAAGTAGATTGCCTGGCAATCAGTGGAGTGGAGCTGGTGTTTTGTTTTTAACTCTGAACAGCAGGGTAATATCTTTCAAAGCTGAAGATCTACATGCACATCTTCTCGAAAACATGACTGGAGAAGTTCCCTGCATATTTGTCTAGAGTTTTCAAAGGTGAAATTGATGAGAATTGAAGAACTTTACTCATGGTTGACTTGGAGAGTGTAACATAGGAACATAGGAGCAGGAATCAGCCATTTAGCCCCTCCAGCCTGTTCTGTAACCATGCAATGGTATCATGGATGATTTTTGACCAAACTTTTTATACCCACCTTTGCTCCATATTCCTTAACACCTTCACAAATATCTATCAATTTCAAGTTTAAAATTAAGCTAGCTTCAATTGCCAATTGCTGAAGAGAGTTCCAAACTTTGACCACCCTTTGGTTGTAGAAATGTTTCCTAATTTCACTCCTGTAAAGTCTAGCTCTAAGTTTTAGGATCTGGCCCCCATTCCGAGGCTCACTAAGCAGCAGGAATAGTTTCACTCCATAGAGTCGTAGAAGTTTACAGCATGGAAACAGGTCCTTCAGCCCAACTTGTCCATGTTTTAACCACTAAGCTAGACCCAATTACCCACATTTGGCCCATATCCCTCTATACCCATCATACCCATGTAACTGTCTAAATGCTTTTCAAAAGACAAAATTGTACCCGCATCTACTACTGCCTCTGGCAGCTCGTTCCAGACACTCACCACCTTCTGAGTGAACAAATTGCTCTTCTGGACTCTGTTGTATCTCTCCAATCTCACCTTAAATCTATGCCCTCTAGTTTAGACTCCCCTACCTTTGGGAAAAGATATTGACTATCTAGCTGATCTATGCCCCTCATTATTTTACAGACCTCTATAAGATCACTCCTAAGCCTCCTGACGCTCCGGGGAAAAAAGTCCCAGTCTATCCAGCCTCTCCTTATAACTCAAACCTTCAAGTCCCGGTAGCATCCCAGTAATTTTTTTCTGAACTCTTTCTTGTTTAATAATATTATTAATATCCATCTACCCTATCTTTTAATATCTCGAAAATTTCAATCAAATCACCCTTTAACCTTTAAAATTCCAAGAAATACAACCTAACTTGCATTATATCTTCTCATAAATTAACCCTAGCAGTCCAGGTAGAAAGCATAGAAAGCATCCTTGAGGGATGTATCACAGGTTGGTATGGCTCCTGCTCTGACCAAGACCGCAAGAGACGACACAGGGTTGTGAACGAAGCCCAGTCCATCACACAAACCAACTTCCCATCCATTGACTCTGTCTACACTTCCCTCAGCCTCAGAAAAGCAGCCAGCATAATCAAGGACCCCATGCACCTTGGACATACTCTCTTCAACCTTCTTCCATTGGGAAAAAGATGCAAAAGACTGAGGACACGTACCGACCGACTCAAGAACAGCTTCTTCCCTGCTGCCACCTGACTTTTGAATGGACTTACCTCATATTAAGCTGATCTTTCTCTACATCCTAGCTGTGACTGTAACACTATATTCTGTACCCTCTCCTTTCCTTCTCAATGAACGGTATGCTTTACCTGTGTAGCACGCAAGAAACAATACTTTTCGCTGTATCCCAATACATGAGACAATAATAAACTAAATCAAATCAAATCAAAAAAGGTATAATTCTGCTAAATCTATGCTGCACCCTCTCCAAGGCCAATATATCAATCCTAAAGTGTGGTGATCAGTACTGACACACAGTACTCCAGGCACCCTTAGAAACATCCAACCACTGAGGCCCTGTGAAGCTTAGAATTAATGGGAGAATTTTACAGACCTTAACCAATGGGCTTGCAGGTGGCGGAACCCATAAACTTCCCCAGTTAGACTTCCTGCTGCCATCCCACCCATCCCCAACCTGTCAAACATTTTACCTGGGGTGGACAATACATTGGGCACCTATCATTACACCAGTTGAGGTCCTTGAGTGGTCAGTTATTGGCCATTTAAGGGTAGCTTCCCACCAACCTTAATTTTAAGGCTGGCCCGGGAGGGCGGGAGGTGGGGGGGGGGGGGGAGGTGTCTCAGGGATGTGGGTGAAGCACGGCTGGTCATCGTACGCAAGCCTTTGTTGGGAAGTGAGGATGGGGGGGGAGGGGGTGCCTCCCTCAAGGGCCCCTTTCCATATTGAGTAACACCCACCCTCAGTCTGCCCCTACAGGGGGCCTATGGCCTTAACATCCAGATCCCCTACCCCTCTGACCCACAACCCTCAGCCCCCACCACCTCTCTGCCCCCTTGGGCCTCATCTCTTCTCCCTGATGTAAGATGGCCCCAACCGATCCTCTCCTCACCCCATACATCCGGCACTTAAATGGTCCTGAACTTAGAATCTGGGGAGTGCTTGCAGTCCCAGTTCTGACCACTGCTGGCGTTGGCGCTTTTGGAATGACAGTGCTGCCGGCCAATTAGATTGGTCAACAGCTCTCTGAGGCCAAACTTCCTCCTGAGTGAGGGGCGGAAGGGTTGCTTCCAGCAGCCAATTAGCACTCTGTGGAACATTAAATAGCTGTGGGCCTGGGCTGGAATGCATCCCCACTGAATCTTCAGACGACCCTGTTGAGGTCATTACACTGGGGTTTCCAGTGTAATGGAAACTCCAGTGTAATGACCTCAACGAGGCCCATGAGGTTGGCCTCTTTCAGTACAAGCTCCCTGATTGAGGTAATGATTGTCTGCCCAATTTGGGAATCCCATCTATATTATATATATATGGCCAATGCACCTAACCAGCACATCTTTCAGACTGTGGGAGGAAACCGGAGCACCCGGAGGAAACCCAGGCAGACACGGGGAAAACGTGCAAACTCCGCACAGTGACCCAAGCCAGGAATCGAACCCGGGCCCCTGGTGCTGTGAGGCAGTAATGCTGACCACTGTGCCACCGTGCCAGATTCTGACTTTGTGCCAGAAACACTCTCAGGAGTGGAATTGAGTTTGCAAATAAAGGGGAAACTGGTGAAGGGAGACCAGCCTCTGAGGAGTTATTTCACCCACCGTCTGAAAAATTCCTACCCCACACGTGGAAATTCGAAACATGCAAGAACCATGATGCGGAGCAACCTGCCTTCATCATGTGTTGCCTGTGATCCAGATCACGTACTCTGCTGGCGTCAACTTCTATTGCGGCATCACTGTTTAAATTATGTAAAATAAATTAAGCATTTCCTTACCCCTCTAAGGCAAATTACCTGATGGAATAATATCATTCATTTTCTTTTCTATCTGTTTTTATTTAATTCCACTGCCGTACTCACAATGTGGAATCTTGTTACCGGCAACGAGGGAAATTATGCCTCTTTTTATTTATTAAGAGCATTTGCTCAGGCTAAATCTCTTGCATTTCTGCAGCATGTTACCGAGAGAGGCCTTGGGACAGCATTGAACCAGCTCAATACAGGTCACATATCGCCAAGCACTGCACCTAGGCAGAAGGTCTAATGCACATTGATACAATAATGCAGATGGTCGTCCTTTTAAGTATCATGAAACTGGCTCCACTTTCTTCGCTTTGTTTGGGGAGGTGATGGCCTCGTGGTATTATCGCTAGACTATTAATCCAGAAACTCAGCTAATGTTCTGGGGACCCCGGGTTCGAATCCCACCACGGCAGATGATGGAATTTGAATTTGATAAAAACAATCTGGAATTAAGGGTCTACTGATGACCATGAAATCATTATCAATTGTTGTAAAAGCCCATCTGGTTCATTAATGTCCTTTTGGAAAGGAACTCGGCCGTCCTTATCTGGTCTGGCCTACATGTGAGTCGAGAGCCGCAGCAACGTGGTTGACTCTCAACTGTCCTCGGGCAACTAAGGATGGGCAATAAATGTCGGCCAGCCAGCGACGCCCATGTCACACAAATTAATAAATCATGCTGTGCCCTTGTTCTGGCCCTTGCCACAAAATAGCACAGGAACAATAGCAAACAGGAATGGAGGGATTAGAAAAGATGGTGTTTTTTGGACAGATGAACAGTTAATTCCAAGATGCCCATCCCATTCTGATGGATCCGTCCCACACCCATTGCCCAATCCCCATGCCTACAGTTCTCAATCTCCCACAAGGCAATTTAACATCAGGATTAGTCCTTGAAAGGAACCAGTCAGGGCAACTTTTTCTCACAAAGGGTCAATAGATGCATTCCCACAGAGAATATGTGAAATAAATCAGAATATTCATGAGGAATTGGAATGTTGATTCTCTCAAATGGACATCCCTATTGCAATTAATGAACAGAGGAGACAGGGTAAATGCGGGTCAGATGTTTCCCTCAGTTGGGGAAACCTCGAACCAGGGGCACAATTTCAAAATAAGGAGGATGTCACTTAGGACCTAGTTAAGGAGCAATTTCTTTACACAGAGTGTGAATATTTGGAATTCTCCACAACAGAGGGCTGTGGAAGCTTAGTTATCATGTATGATTATAGCAGTGATTGATAGATTTCTGATTAATAATAATGTAGAGGGTTGTGCAGATAGTGTGTAAAAGACATTTGTGTCTGATCAGCCATGATTGCATTAAATGATGAGCAGGCTCGATAGACTGAATGGTCTACTCTTGTTCCTCTGTTCCTATAGGAGTTGTTTGGTTCTCTCTGTATTGGGAGTACCTGATCAGACAATTAAACCTCAGATGAATGCTTGAAAAAATATATGATGGATGCAGGAAAAAAACATTGGATTGGAATAGATGGCTCCAAATGGACTCAACAGCAAAGCAAGCAAATACACAATGGGCGGAATGTTTCCATTCCGCCCCCCACGGGAATCATAGCAGGCGGGACATGGACCATGCAAAGGTCCATTGACCTCAGGCAGGATTTTCCGGTCTTGGGGCGAGTGCGGCTGGAAAATCCCACCCATTGGGTCAAATGGCCTCCACCTGGGATAGAATTTCAATGATTTGTTAATTGCTGTCCCCAGAATCGTGTGTACATTGTCCACTTCAACACACAGAATTACTCCAAATCACAGCACAAAAGCAGAACATTTAAGCCACTAGTCAAGGCCAGTGTTTCTGCTCAATATGAGCATCCTCCGAAGTCTCTTCATCAAACCCTACCCTACTATTCCTTTCAACCTCATGTTCTTATCCAGCTTCTTCTTTACTTCATTTATGGGATGTGGGTGTCGCTGCCTCGGTCAGGATTTATTGCCCATCCCCAATCGCCCTTGAGAAGGTGGTGATGAGCTGTCTTCTTGAACCACTGCAATCCCTGAGGTGTAGGTATATCCACAGTGCTGTTAGGGAGGGTCTTCCAGGATTTTGACCCAGCGACAGTGAAGGAACGGTGATACATTTCCGAGTCAGGATGGTGAATGACTTGAAGGGGAACTTCTCGATAGTGGTGTTCCATGTTTCTTCTCCCCCTGTCCTTCTAGATGATAGTGGTCGTGGGTTTGGAGGGTGCTGCCGAAGGAGTATTGGTGAGTTCCTGCAGTGCATCTTGTAAATGATACACACTGCTGCTACTGGTGTGTCAGTGGTGGTGGGACTGAACGTTTGTGGAAGGGATGCCAATCAAGCGGGCTGCTTTGTCTTGGACTGTGTCAGGTTTCCTGAGTGTTGTTCCGTCTGCACTCATCCAGGCAATTGGAGAGTATTCCATCACACTCCTAACTTGTGCCTTATAGTTTGTGGACAGGATTTGGGAAGAAAGGAGGTGAGAGACTTCCCTCAGGATTCTTAGCCTCTGACTTGCTCTTGGAGCCACAGTATTTATATGGCTTGTCCAGTTCAGTTTCTAGTCAATGGTCACGGTGGCAGAGTGGTTAGCGCTGCTGCCTCACAGCGCCAGGAACCCGGGCTCAATTCCCGGCTTGGGTCACTGTCTGTGCGGAGTCTGCACATTCTCCCCGTGTTTGCATGTGTTTTCTTCAGATGCTCAGGTTTCCTTCCACAGCCCAAAAGATGTGCTGGTTAGGTGCATTGGCCATGCTAAATTCTCCCTCAGTGTACCCGCACAGGCGCCGGAGTGTGGCGACTAGGGGATTCTCACCGTAACTTCATTGCAATATTATTTTAAGCCTACTTGTGACTAATAAATAAACTTCAAGACTTTAATCTTTTTGTGACACGAATAAATAAACTTTAAACCTCCTTCAACAATGGTAATGCCACTGAATGTCAAGGGATGATGGTTAGAATCACCCCTGTTGGAAATGTTCATTGCCTAGCGTGAATGCTACTTGCCATTTGTCAGCTCAAGCCTGGATATTGTCCGGGTTTCGCTGCATTTGGACGTGGGTTGCTTCAGTATCTGAGGTGTCTTGAATGATACTGAGCATTATGCAATCATCAGGGAACATTCCCACCTCTGACTTTATGGTGGGAACAAAGTCATTAATGAAGCAGCTGAAGATGTTTGGGCCTTGGACACCACCCTGAGGAACTCCTGCAGTGATGCCCCAGGACGGAGGTGATTGACTTCCAACCACCACAACCATCTTCCTTTATGCTAGGTATGACTCCAACCAAAGAACAAAAAACAAAGAAAATTACAGCACAGGAACAGGCCCTTCGGCCCTCCAAGCCTGCACCGATCATGCTGCCCAACTGAACTAAAACCTCCTACCCTTCCGAGGACCATATCCCTCTATTCCCATCCTATTCATGTATCTGTCAAGGCGCCCCTTAAAACTCACTACCGTATCCGCTTCCACTACCTCCCCCGGCAACAAGTTCCAGGCACCCACTACTCTCTGTGTAAAAAATCTGCCTCATACATCTCCTTTAAACCTTGCCCCCCGCACCTTAAACCTGTGCCCTCTAGTAATTGACTCTTCCACCCTGGGAAAAAGCTGCTGACTATCCACTCTGACCATGCCTCTCATAATCTTGTAGACTTCTGTCAGGTCGCCCCTCAACCTCCGTCGTTCCAGTGAGAACAAACCAAGTTTCTCCAACCTCTTGATGCGCATCAATTGGACACGAGGCTTGAAGCTTCGGTAAAAGAAGGCTTTTATTAACTAACAATGGAACTATCAGAACTTTAACACACTATCCCAGACTGAAGGGGTCCCGTCTGAGCAGGGAGTCTTATACCTCTCCCAGGAGGCGGAGCCCGACTGGGATGTGCCACAACAGTAACAAACACAGGTGTATCAATCCCACCCTAACCCAACAGCAACATTAGTACAATCCCACAGTAACCTATATACATTCCTGTAGTGCTGGCCAGCCCTGGCTCAGTACTATCCAGTGGGAACCAACGATGGTTCACCACACCTCTCCTCAGAGCTAATGCCCTCCATACCAGGCAACATCCTGGTAAATCTTTTCTGTACCCTCTCCAAAGCCTCCACATCCTTCTGGTAGTGTGGCGACCAGAATTGAACACTATATTCCAAGTGCGGCCTAACTAAGGTTCTATAAAGCTGCAACATGACTTGCCAATTTTTAATCTCAATGCCCCGGCTGATGGAGGCAAGCATGCTGTATGCCTTCTTGACTACCTTCTCCACCTACATTGCCACTTTCAGTGACCTGTGTACCTGTACACCCAGATCCCTTTGCCTAAAAGGTACCTCTTAAAGGTCCTGCCATTTACTGTATATTTCCTATCTGTATTAGACTTCCAAAATGCATTACCTCACATTTGTCCGGATTAAACTCCATCTGCTGTCTCTCCGCCCAAGCCTCCAACTGATCTATATGCTGCTGTATCCTCTGATGGTCCTCATCGCTATCCACAAATCCACCAACCTTTGTGTCGTCCGCAAACTTACCAATCAAGCCAGTTACATTTTCCTCCAAATCATTTATATATATTACAAACCAGCAGAGAGTTTTCCCCCGATTCCTCTTGCCTCCAGTTTGGCGAGAGCTCCTTGATGCCTTCCTCAGTCAAATGCAGTCTTGATGTCAAGGGCAGTCACTCTCACTTCACCTCTGGAGTTCAGCTCTAGGCTGCAAGGTTCAAAGGGGAGAGCAGCCTCTGATCATCTGGGAATATGGCGACTTTACCTTTTACCTTTAATGTTTCTATCCTCAACCAATATCACTAAAATTATCTCGATTATCTAGTCATTCGCAGATTAGTGTTTGTGGAGCTTGCTATCTGTAAATCAGCTGCTGCGTTTCCTATGACAGCGACTACACTTCAAAGTACTTCCTTGGCTCTGGAAAACATTGGGACATCTTAAGACCATGAAAGGCATTATATATATGCAAGTATTTTCCTTTTTTAAAAATAAGTGTCTCTTGATTTCCCTGTTGAATTTATTTGTGACCATCTCATATATATATATATATCATATATATATATAGAGCCCCTAAAATTGGACTTCCTCACAAGTAGAGGTGTCTTCTTTTCACCTACCTGAACAAATCCTTCATAATTTTAAAGACCCCCATCAGGTCAGCTCTCAGCCATCTCCCAATAAAATGCTAATGCATGCAAAAAGTTGCTACCTGACCATTGTCCACCGAGAAACTCAACCTGCCTCTAACCCACCATTAAAGTTTATTTATTAGTGTCACAAGTAGGCTTACATTAACCCTGCAATGAGGTTAATGTGAAAATCCCCTCGTCGCCACACTCCGGCGCCTGTTCGGGTACACTGAGGGAGAATTTACCATGGCCAATGCACCTACCCAGGATGTCTTTCAGATTGTGAGAGGAAACCAGAGCACCCAGAGGAAACCCATGGAGACATGGGGAGTGCTTGCAGACTTTGTACGGACAGTGACCCAAACCAAGAATCGAACACAGGACCCTGGCGCTGTGAGGCAGCAGTGCTAGCCACTGTGCCATCGTGCCACCCTGTGTCTTGGGAACATAATCCCTAAAGATCGTCCCTCCGTCGGGCAATTACGTTCCCCCGCCCACCCAGCTGTTGGTGGGACTGGAAGATTCTGCCCACAGGAGCTTGTTTTGTGCCCCCAATGATTGTGAGTTCCCTATAAACTCCCTCACATTATGGGAGTTGAAACTTGAATAGTCACCTCTCAGCTGGAACCAGCTTTAGATAAATAGCCAGTCAGTATCTTACCCACTCCTGCAATTCAGTTTTGTCTAGTGCATCAAGTGGCTATATTTGATTTATGCTTCCTTTCCAGCGAGGTGTCTCCATTATGTCAAGGACTTTCTGTTGAACTGCAAATACCTGAGGCTGTTTCATCGCCTGCTATCTCAGGGATTCATCAGTTCCGGTAAATACATTCCTGAACTCATTTTACATTTGATACAGCTTATGCGAGGCCTGAGATAGGCAGCCAGAATGTATTTATGTTTCAGCAACATTGAAGATAAAGAAAATGAAATCATAATTGACTTCATGATCAACTGGCTCAGATTCATAATTGCCTGTAATGTTTCCATTACTGGTAAAAAAAAAATCACTTAAAGGGCCATTGTTACCCAGTTAAACACAGTCACCTAAAGGACCATTGTCACTCTGCTAAACACAGTCACTTAAAGGACCATTGTCATTCAGCTAAACAGTCACTTAAAGAGCCATTATCACTCAGCTAAACGCAGTCGCTTAAAGGGCCTTTGTCACTCTGCTAAACACAGTCACTTAAAGGGTCTTTGTCACTCAACGAAACGCAGTCACTTAAAGGACCATTGTCACTCAGCTAAACACAGTCAGTTAAAGGACCATTCTCACTCAGCTAAACACAGTCAATTAAAGGGCCATTGTCACACAGCTAAACGCAGTCACTTAAAGGACCATTGTCACTCAGCTAAACACAGTCAGTTAAAGGACCATTCTCACTCAGCTAAACACAGTCAATTAAAGGGCCATTGTCACACAGCTAAACGCAGTCAATTAAAGGGCCATTGTCACACAGCTAAACGCAATCACTTAAAGGGATGTTGTCACCCCATAAATGGGTTAAACTCCGCATTAATCTGCTTTCAACAGGCGACAGCACCTGGACTTCAATTTTCAGTGACCTTCACAATGTTAAACAGAGGACCATTTTATCACAACACTCTCCAATTCAAATTCCACCAGCATCAAGAAGAGACAAAGACCATTTGATTGAGAATTGATCAAGAACGAGACAGGAAAGTCTCCTGCCAACTATCGCAGAGCATTGACACAAAGAAGCTCGGCGCACTTTAATTATCTTGAAGACTGTAATAATTATCGACTTACTCAGTGGCTTTTTGTTCCCTGACTGGTGTCATCTCTGCTGGGTTTTACCACTGATCTGGGCTTGTATCTTTCTCTCCGTTATCTGTACTCCACTTCATTGTCACAATGAACGAGAGGTCAGTAGAAGCCACATGGGACAACGTGAGCACTGCATTGAAAAAGACAGAGGAAATTAAACTGGTTCAATTTGTAGTGACACTGCTTATCAAAAGCCACGGTGATTTAAATGGCACGGTTTCTCTACTGAGCTAGTTGTGGAAAGTTAAGTTTAAGTTAAGTTTATTTATTAGTGTCACAAGTGGGTTGACATTAACACTGCAGTGAAGTTACAGTGACACGCTCTGATGCCTGTTCAGGAACACTGAGAGAAAACGTAGCATGGCCAGTGCATCTAACATCTTTCGGACTGTGGGAGGAAACCCACACAGACACGGGGAGAAGGCGCAGACTCCGCACAGATAGTGAACCACGCTGGGATTGAACCCAGGTCCCTGGCGCTGTGAGGCAGCAGTGCTAACCACTGTGCCACCAAGGGAGCCCATCAAATAGGAATTAGTCCACCTTAATCATTCCAGGAACTGTCACTTTTCCTGTCTGTTTTCTCTAGTTTATTTCTTTTCCTCTCTTGAAGGCCAAAATCGTTGCTTATCCCTCAATCAGCTTCATTACAACAGATCCACTACCTCTTTATCACATTACTACCTACCGGATCTCCCTGCACACAGATTGGCCACCATGCTTCCTATAACAATGTGGGGTGGGGGATATTGAATACAGGAGTTGGGATGTCTTGTTGAAGTTGTACAAGACATTGGTAAGGCCACACTTGGAATACTGTGTACAGTTCTGGTCACCCTACCCATAGAAAGGATAATATTAAACCAGAAAGAGTGCAGAAGAGATTTATTAGGATGCTACCGGGACTTGATGATTTGAGTTATAAGGAGAGGCTGGATAGACTGGGACTTTTTTCTCTGGAGCGCAGAAGGCTGAGGGGTGATCTTATAGACATCTATAAAATAATGAGGGGCACAGATCAGCTAGATAGTCAATATATTTTCCCAAAGGTAGGGGAGGCTAAAACTAGAGGTCTTAGGTTTAAGGTGAGAGGGGAGAGATACAAAAGGGTCCAGAGGGGCAATTTTTTCACACAGAGTGGTGAGTGTCTGGAACAAGCTGCCAGAGGTAGTAGTAGAAGCGAGTACAATTTTGTCTTTTAAAAAGTGTTTAAACAGTTACATGGGTAAGATGGGTATAGAGGGATATGGGCCAAATGCGGGCAATTGGGATTAGTTTAGGGGTTTAAAAAAAAAGGATGGCATGGACAAGTTGGGCTGAAGAGCCTGTTTCCATGCTGTAAACCTCTATGACTCTATGACTGTATATAGGTTTACCCTCCTGGTATGCAGTCCGGCTGGATAAAGGAGTGGAGGCAGAAACAGTCACTTGGTAATACTGAAGTCAAATATTTCTCTAAAGAGAGACATATTGCCAAAGCTTTTCATCTTGCACTCATCAGGACAAACACAAGAATGCCAAATTACAAACAATCAGAACAATGCACACACAGGAGAAAAGGGTGGTGATTCGTTGGTAAGGGGACTCTGATTGGCCAAAGCTTTGCCATGAAGAAAGTAATGTGGAACTACAGACTCCCCACATTCCCAGGAAATTCAAGAAAGGCTCAGGATGTGAACATATTTCTTTTGTGTGCAGAGAATGGGTCCCTGCATGTGAATGTATGTCAATTGCAGCAGAAATGAACCATGTTAGTTTGCTTTCTCCACAGCAATAGAACATAGAACATAGAAACAATACAGCACAAACAGGCCCTTCAGCCCACAAGTTACGCCGGTCATGTCCCTACCTACCTAGGCTTATATATAAGCTTACCTATAACCCTCAATCCTATTCAGTCCCATGTACTCATCCAGAAGTCTCTTAAAAGACCCTATCGAGTTTGCCTCCACCACCACTGAGGGCAGCCGATTCCACTCACCCACCACTCTCTGAGTGAAAAACTTCCCCCTAACATTTCCCCTGTACCTACCCCCCAGCATCTTAAACCTGTATCCTCTCGTAGCAGCCATTTCCACCCTGGGAAAAAGCCTCTGAGAGTCCACCCGATCTATGCCTCTCAACATCTTATATACCTCTATTAGGTCTCCTGTCATTCTACGTCTCTCCAAGGAGAAAAGACCGAGCTCCCTCAGCCTATCCTCATAAGGCATGCCAACCAATCCAGGCAACATCCTTGTAGATCTTCTCTGCGCCCTTTCAATCATTTCCACATCCCTCCTGTAATGAGGCGACCAGAACTGAGCACAGTACTTCAAGTGGGGTCTGACGAGGGTCTTATAAAGCTGCATCATTATTTCCCAACTCCAAAACTCAATCCCTCGATTGATGAAGGCCAGCACACCATACGCCTTCTTAACCACCTCCTCTACCTGCGAGGCCGATTTAAGAGTCCTATGGACCCGGACCCCAAGGTCCTTCTGATCCTCTACAGTACTAAGAGTCTTACCCTTGATATTATACTCCTTCATCCCATTTGACCTACCAAAATGGACCACTACACATTTATCCGGGCTGAAGTCCATCTGCCACTTCTCCGCCCAGTGTTGCATCCTATATATGTCACGCTACAGCTTCTGACATCCCTCCAACCTATCCACAACACCATCAACCTTCGTGTCGTCGGCAAACTTACCAACCCATCCCTCCACTTCCTCATCCAGGTCATTTATAAAAATGACAAACAGCAAGGGTCCCAGAACAGATCCCTGGGGCACTCCACTGGTGACCGACCTCCATTCAGAAAAAGACTCATCTACAACTACTCTCTGCCATCTGCAGGCAAGCCAGTTCTGAATCCACAAGGCAACAGCCCCTTGGATCCCATGCCCTCTCACTTTCTCGAGAAGTCTTGCATGGGGGACCTTATTGAACGCCTTGCTGAAGTCCATGTAAACCACATTTACCGTTTTTCCTTCGTCAATGTGTTTAGTCACATTTTCAAAGAACTCCATCAGGCTCATAAGGCATGATTTGCCTTTGACAAAGCTGTGCTGACTACCTTTGAGCATACTAAACTTCTCTAAATGTTCAGAAGTCCTGTCCCTCAGGATCTTCTCCATCAACTTACCAAGCACTGAGGTTAGACTCACTGGTCGGTAATTTCCAGGGCTATCCCTGTTCCCTTTCTTGAACATAGGAACCATATCCACAATCCTCCAATCCTCCGGAACCTCTCCCGTCTCCATCGACGACGCAAAGATCATCGCCAGAGGCTCTGCAATCTCTTCCCTTGCCTCCCACAGTAACCTGGGGTACATCCCATCCGGTCCCGGCGACTTATCTATCTTGTTGCTATTCAAAATTTCCAACACATCCTCTTTCTTAATGTCCACATACTCAATCTTTTCAGTCCGCCTCAATCCTGTAGTACAACCACCCAGGTCTTTTTCCACCGTGAATACCGAAGTAAAATATTCATTAAGCACCTCTGCTATTTCTTCCGGTTCTGTACAGACTTTCTCACCTTCACCTTTTATAGGTCCTATTCCTTCACATCTCATCCTTTTACTCTTCACATATTTATAGAATGCCTTGTGATAGATATAAATGATTTGGATGAAGGTGTAACTGGTGTTATCAGCAGGTTTGCGGATGACACGAAGATGGCTGGACTTGCGGATAGCGATGAACATTGTCGGACAATACAGCAGGATATAGATAGGCTGGAAAATTGGGCAGATAAATGGCAGATGGAATTTAATCCAGATAAATGCGAAGTGATGCATTTTGGAAGAACTAATGTAGGGGGGAGTTATACAATAAATGGCAGAGCCATCAAGAGTATAGAAACACAGAGGGACCTAGGTGTGCAAGTCCACAAATCCTTGAAGGTGGCAGCACAGGTGGAGAAGGTGGTGAAGAAGGCATATGGTATGCTTGCCTTTATAGGATGGGGTATAGAGTATAAAAGCTGGAGTCTGATGTTGCAGCTGTATAGAACGCTGGTTAGGCCACATTTGGAGTACTGCCTCCAGTTTTGGTCGCCGCACTGCCAGAAGGATGTGAAGGCTTTAGAGAGAGTGCAGAGAAGGTTTACCAGGATGTTGCCTGGTATGGAGGGTCTTAGCTATGAGGAGAGATTAGGTAAACTGGGTTTGTTCTCCCTGGAAAGACGGAGAATGAGGGGAGACCTAATAGAGGTGTACAAAATTATGAAGGGTATAGATAGGGTGAACAGTGGGAAGTTTTTTCCCAGGTCGGAGGTGACGATCATGAGGGGTCACGGGTTCAAGGTGAGAGGGGCGAGGTATAACTCAGATATCAGAGGGACGTTTTTTTACACAGAGGGTGGTGGGGGCCTGGAATGCGCTGCCAAGTAGGGTGGTGGAGGCAGGCACGCTGACATCGTTTAAGACTTACCTGGATAGTCACATGAGCAGTCTGGGAATGGAGGGATACAAATGAATGGTCTAGTTGGACCAATGAGCGGCACAGGCTTGGAGGGCCGAAGGGCCTGTTTCCTGTGCTGTACTGTACTTCTGGCTCTCCTAATTTCTTTCTTAAGTCCCTTCCTACAAGCCGTATACTCATCTCGATCCCTATCATCACCTAGCTCTCTGAACCTTTTGTACGCATTCCTTTTCTTCCTCACTAGGTTCAGTGCAGCTTTCATGCACCGCGGTTCCCATAACCTATCAACACCTCCCTGTCTCATCGGAACGTTGTCATGCAGAACTCCAGACAAACATTCCTTGAAAATCTGCCACCTTACTTCAGTACTTTTCCTCGAGAATGCCTCCTTCCAATTTATACCTCTAATCTCCTACCAATGTCTCAATGTCTGCAATGTCTCAGCCAATCAGAGTTGACTTGCCAACCTATCAGCACCATTTATTCTTGTGGTGAAAATTGCTGTGATGGTTTGAAATTTGGCATTCTAGTGCCTGTCCTGGAGAGTGGAAGGTGGAAAACTTCGGCAGCATGTGTCTCTTTTCAGCAATATAGGAGGGACAATTGGACAACCAGACCAAGGGAGGTTCTGTCCATACATGAAGATTGTGGCATGAAGCCGGAGCACCCGGAGGAAACCCACACAGGCATGGGGAGAACATGCAAATTCAACACAGACAGTTACCACGGTTTGAATTGAACCTGGGCCCTCGTGCTGTGAGGCAGCAGTGCCAACCACTGTGCCACTATGCCACCCAGTCCAAAGATGTGCAGGTTGGGTGGATTAGTGGGATAAATGTGTAAGGTTGTGGTAACATGCTGCATGGGTGGGCCGAATGTCTTCCTTTTATTTTTATTTTCCTTCAAAGCAATACAACATTTCAGACCAGGTTGAGGTTCTCAGCCAAGGACTATTCAATATTCCTTTGCCATGAAGCACAATGCAACACTGATTCTTGTTTGTTAAATCAACTGAGAACATCAGGATCTTCAATTGACCTGATATGATGTTTCTCTCTTGATTTCCAATTTGAAATCTCGGGGTAAATCTTTTGGTCCTGTCCACTGCGGGAATTGTCGCAAGCGGGTGGGCCAATTTGACAGACAACTTAAATAAGGACCTTAAACCTATGTCCTCTAGTTCTAGACTTCCATAACCTTTGTTGCATAAGGTTAAATCTCACGGGATCCAGGGTGAGGTAGCTAAATGGATACCAAATTGGCTTGATGACAGAAGCCAGAGGCTGGTTGTAGAGGGTTGTTTTTCAAACTGGAGGCCTGTGACCAGCGGTGTGCCTCAGGGATCGGTGCTGGGTCCACTGTTATTTGTCATTTATATTAATGATTTGGATGAGAATATAGGAGGCATGGTTAGTAAGTTTGCAGATGACCAAGATTGGTGGCATAGTGGACAGTGAAGAAGGTTATCTCGGATTGCAACGGGATCTTGATCAATTGGGCCAATGGGCTGATGAATGCCAGATGGAGTTTAATTTAGATAAACGCGAGTTGATGCATTTTGGTAGATTGAACCAGGGCAGGACTTACTCAGTTCATGGTAGGGCGTTGGGGAGTGTTACAGAGCAAAGGGGTACATGTTCATAGTTCCTTGAAAGTGGAGTCACAGGTGGACAGAGTGGTGAAGGAGATGTTCGGCATGCTTGGTTTCATTGGTCAGAACATTGAATACAGGAGTTGGGACGACTTGTTGAAGTTGTACAAGACATTGGTAAGGCCACACTTGGAATACTGTGTACAGTTCTGGTCACCCTATTATAGAAAGGATATTATTAAACTAGAAAGAGTGCAGAAAAGATTTACTAGGATGCTACCGGGACTTGATGGTTTGAGTTATAAGGAGAGGCTGGATAGACTGGGACTTTTTTCTCTGGAGCGTAAAAGGCTGAGGGATGATCTTATAGAGGTCTATAAAATAATGAGAGGGATAGATCAGCCAGATAGTCAATATCTTTTCCCAAAGGGAGGGGAGTCTAAAACTAGAGGGCATAGGTTTAAAGTGAGAGGGGAGAGAAACAAAAGTGTCTAGAGGGGAAATGTTTTCACACAGAGGGTGGTGAGTGTCTGGAACAAGCTGTCAGAGGTAGTAATAGAGGCGGGTATAATTTTGTCTTTTAAAAAGCATTTAGATAGTTATATGGTTAAGATTGTTATCCAGGGTTTTTGGCCAAATGCAGGCAATTGGGATGAGCTTCGAGGTTTAAAAAACAGGGCGGCATGGACAAGTTGGGCCGAAGGGCCTGTTTCCATGCTGAAAAACCCGATGACTCTTAGACTCTAAATGTCCATTTACCTCGGGTGGGATGTTCCGGTATTGGGCAGTTGGGATCAGAAAATCTGGCCCCTCCTAACCACTGAATCTCCTAACTAGGACTACCAAGGATTGGTTTACAATGTTCTTCTGCAGTATTTTGCTTTGGAATCAATTGGAGTTTAGATTAGCATCCACTGGGAATCCCAGATTGGGGATTTAAAAAGATATTACAAACACAAATCAAAATTAGTGAGCTTTCTAAAAATGCATCTGGTATGAAATTAATATTAAGCAAAGCCGCCAGCCCATTTGATTTCATCCTCCCTGAATCGCAACTAGATAGCATAATCCCAGCTACGCTACAGTTTCTTCAATAACTACTGTGTGGCACAGTGGCACAGTGGTTCGCATTGCTGCCTCACAGCACCAGAGAACCAGAGACCTGGGTTCGACTTCAACCATGGCCGACTGTGTGGAGTTTGCACATTTGCCCTCATGTCTACGTTTCCTCCGGGTGCTCCGGCTTCCTCCCACAGTCAAAGGATGTGCAGGGTTAGGTGGATTAGACAGGGTAAATGTGTGGAGTTACAGGGATAGAGGGGCGGGTTTGGCTGGGGTGCTATTTTGCAGAGTCGGTGCAGACTCAATGGGCCAAATGGCCTCTTTCTACACTGTAGGAATTCTATGGTTCTAAGTCTAGTCTCCTGGCTTCCATCATCTTTCCTGACACCCAGTTCTAGCTGCTAATGTGTGCAGGAGTATTTCCTGGCAATTGTCTTAACCTTGCGTTTCATAACACTGTGGCCTCTTGTCCACTCATATAGCCAAAGTATAGCCCAACCTAAATTACAAGAACAGAATTACTTCCTGAGTGAAGAGGTTTCTCATGAATTCTTGACTGAACTTATCAAGAAATATTCATATTATGGACTCCTGAACAAGTGTAAAAATCCAAATATCAACATATTAAACCCATTCATAATTTTCTGGAGAAAAGGAATCCCAACCTTTCCCAGCCTTTCTTGGCTGTTATATTTGTAAGAGGGACACACTCCCATTTACTCTTCCTGCCAATTCTTGGCTTTAGCATTTTATAAAGGAAATCGTTACACAGACACCGGCATTTAGGCTCAACCACAAACGTTTTATTACAGAATGAAAACTCCTAATGCCGAATACGAGAGCTTTAAGCTTGTGTAATGACGCCACACGACATTTAAAATGACTCAATAATAAAAAGCGTTCACGAGAAACCACAGTCAAAACTCCATTCTTCTCCCCAGATCTCAACTCAAACCTGATCCTTAGGACTTAGTTACTCCCCTTAAACTAGCTTTAAATCTCAGCTCCAATATTCCCCGGATCTAGCAGATACTCAACTCCCACATGGTTAGTCCTTCCTGTGTGAGCTGTAGGTCCGTGAATCAAGATGGCTGTTCCTGACTCTCCTTCATGACTGCAGTGCAAGACTCAACTGTCCCAGCCTTTTATTACAAAACTTCAAAAATATCAATGCATATTTCTGAAGATATCCTGTTTGGATGGTCAGTGCTTAGTACCTTTTAATCTCTTTTAGCTTTTTTCTTGCCTTAATCCAGACAAACCATTCATTTAGAATCCTACAGTGCAGAAATAGGCCATTTGGCTCATCAAGTCTGCACCAACAACTATCCCAGGCCCTATCTCCGTAACCCCATGCATTCACTCTAGCTAGTCCCCCTGACACTAAGGAACAATTTAGCATGGCCAATCCACCTAACTCACACATCTTTGGACTGTGGGAGGAAACCGGAGCACCCGGAGGAAACCCACGTGGGGAGAATGTGCAAACTCCACACAGACAGTGACCCAAGCCAGGAATTGAACCCAGGTCCCTGGTGCTGTGAGGCAACAGTGTTAACCACTGTGCCACCCTTAAAAGTTTATCTGTGTCACAAGTAGGCTTATATTAACACTGTAATGAAGTTACTGTGAAAATCTCCTAGTTGCCACTGTGCGGGTACACTGAGGGAGAATTTAGCATGGACAATGCATCTAACCAGCATGTCTTTCAGATTGTAGGAGGAAACCGGAGCACCTGGAGGAAACCCACGCAAACAAGTGGAGAATGTGCAGACTCTGCACAGACAGTGATCCAAGCCAGGAATTGAACCCGGGTCCCTGGCGCTGTGAGGCAGCAGTGCTAACCATTGTGCCACCGTGCCGCCTGTCACAAAGTTGTTTCCATGACCAAAACAGTGGACCGCATTCAGGTGTGATGTCTCTGGCTCCCAAGTTGATTTGTATGTGATAAAAGTTCATTTCTTCTTATCTGTTATTGATGTTTGTTTGCGTAGTGGCTGTTCTCCAGGGTCATCAACTTGGATGATCTCCCAATTTATTTAATTGGATCGCCTGATGGCCACCGTTTTGTCTTCGAGATGGGAATATTTCTAAATGGGGAGAGAATTCAGAAATTGGAAGCACAAAGGGACTTGGGAATCCGAGTTCAGGATTCTCTTCAGGTGAACTTGCAGGTTGAGTTGGTAATTAGGAAGGCAAATGCAATGTTAGCATTCATTTCGAGAGGACTGGAATACAGGAGCAGGGATATACTGCTGAGGCTTTATAAGGCTCTGGTTAGACCACATTTGGAATATTGTGAGCAATCTTTGGTCCTGTATCCAAGGAAGGATGTGTTGGCCTTGGAGAGGGTCCAGAGGGGGTTCATGAGAATGATCCTGGTAATTAAAGGCTTGCTATATGAAGAGCATTTGAGGTATTTGGGTCTGTACTTGATTGAGTTTAGAAGGATTTGGAGGGATCTCATTGAAACTTACAGAGTACTGAAAGGCCTGGATAGAGTGGATATGGAGAAGATGTTTCCATTAGCGGGAGAGACTAGGATCTGAGGGCACAGCTTCAGAGTAAAGGGACGACCCTTTAGAACCGAGATGAGGAGGAAGTTCTTCAGCCAGAGGGTGTTGAATTTATGGAATTCATTGCCACAGCAAGCTGTGGGGGCCAAGTCATTGAATGTATTCAAGACAGCGACAGATAGGTTCTTGACTGGTAGGTTATGGGGAAAAGGCGGGAGAATGGGGTTGAGAAACCTATCAGCCATGATTGAATGGTGGAGCAGACTCGATGGGCCGAATGGCCTAACTTTGCTCCTATATCTTATGGTCTTAAAATCCTCGTGTCTTGGTTTCGATATTGACAGGTTTTGAAGATTAACCCCTCACAGTACAGTTGAGACTTGGCCTGTTTGTTTACGTCTATGAAGCTTTTAGAGTTTTATATTTAATAAAAGTCCAGTTGGATTGGAAGGGATTCGGATTCTACATTACCTCTCGCTTCTGGTATCAATCTTGTAAATCACATAAAGCTCCGTGGAGACACTAATATTTGAGGAGCTAAGTATCAAATTACTTGTCATTCTACAGAACAGGATAATGCGCATCTACATCCTGCCATTAGATTATTTTTCAAATGTTAATTTATGGATGTTACTGGGGGTCTAAGTGCAGTCTTGCATTGTCCTGCCGGTGCCATATTTGCATAATATTAATTCACTTGTAAATTGTATGAATAAATTATGTCAAAGAGAAATGGCATATTCTGATTGACTCGATACTGATACACAGCACAGGCTGAATAAAAGACAAGAGACAGCTAGGAATTCACTCTCACCTGGTTTTACCAGAACTTCCTTCCCACCAGCCTTTAGTGACCCTAGTAAGATGACCTTTGAGGTGTCCACGGAACACCAGTCGAGAACACTACCAGGACAGCCAGTGGCACTGGAATAGCAAGAATCGCGATATGAAACATCGGCTTATGTTTAATTGCCACCATGAAACCTTGGGCAGCACGGTGGCATTTGTCCTCATAGTGCCAGCGATGCGAGTTCGATTCCGGACTTGAGTGACTGTGTGGAGTTTCCACCTTCTCCTCGTGTCTGCGTGGGTTTCCTTTGGATGCTCCGGTTCCTTCCCACACTCCAAAGATGTGTAGGTTAGGTGGATTGGCCATGCTAAATTGCCTCTTAGTGCCTCAAGATGTGTAGGTTAGGTGGATTGAATCATAGAATCATGCAGTGCAGGAGAGGCCTTTCGGCCCATCGAGTCTGCACCGATTGGTCTTGATAAATTGCCCCTTAGTGTCCAAAGATGTGTAGTTTAAGTGAATTAGCCATGTTAAGTGTACAGGGTTAAGGAGTGGATCTGGGTGGGATGCTCTTTCAGCAGGTCGGTGCAGATTCAATGGGCCGAATAGTCCCATTCTGCATTGTAGGGACTCTATGGTTCTCGGCTCTCGAGTAGGGTTATGATTTGCTCGTGAGCATTGTGGCCAACTTGTTAGGCAACTGCACTAAATACAACAGCCAAAGATTTCAGCTGGAAAAGCAATTGGCAATCTGGGTGCAAATCGCACTCAAAGTTACAACCGTTTGGAAAGGTGAATCTTTTGTCATGTTTTTGCTCCAACACATTTTTATATTGACAAAGGCTGGGATTCTCCCAAAACAAAACTAAGTGCCCAATGGGTGGGCAAACGGGAGAATCCCCCGCCCATTTTTTGGGTGTATTTACCTGAACGAATCTCGGACACTTTGTGTATCACAGAGTGCCTCAGACTATTTCACGCTGAAAAGTGGTAGGCGGGGCCTATTCCCGCACGACAGGCCAGCAGCATAGCGCTGAGTGGGCCACTGCGCATGCGCCGATCTGTCAGTGTGGAGATTGATGCATGCACACTGTCCCGTCCCCCGTCCCCACCCCCAACCCGCCCCCTCGCCCCCCCACCCCCCCAACACTCCCATCAATGGCCTTCCAACTGCTGGCCTTTCCCAGAACCCCCGATCGCTGGTCTTCCTGACTCCCCCCACTTCCCCCCCACCAATCGCTGGCCTATCGGACCATCCCGGACTAGCCCTGATCTTCCCCCCTCCCGCTGACACCTCGAGCAGCGCAGCGGCCTGGGAGAATCCCGACCCAAATCTTCTTGCACAATCTGACAGGCTTTTAGAATGTAATATTTATTAATGAAATCTGCATTTTTAAAATTCCTTGATCTAATCAGAAGTGGTAACCTGTTTTGTCAATCCATCTATAAATGGGTTTATGGCACAAAATTAGACATTTTTAATTAGAGTGTCTAATCCACTAGCTGCGACTGCCCTTCTCAAGCAGTCCCTCGGGATAAAAGATGGCTTGTTTCTATTTCATCTTCTGAGATTGCTAACAGACCCAAAGCATGGTCGACAAACACTGTCATGTGTTGGGTAGCTGGTACATGAAGGGTTGTGTAGATGAGTTGTTTGGAGGTTTGTGCGCTCTCTCCCACACCTCGACTTGACCTCCACACGTTTTCAAGGAAGTCCCTCGATGTGTTTGGTGCCTTACACAATGATGCTTGAAATGGGAGTGTTTCTTTCCCTAACACTAGCAATTTTCACCTCCAGGAGCACAGTGAATATGGGTTTTTAGGGCCTCACTCATCCCAAAACCATAAAATCCCACCCGAGGTCATCGGACCTTTCCATTGTCCGTCCCTCACCCAATTCCTGTGGCGGGTGGGGTGGTAAAATCCCGGCCCATGTGTCACCTGTCATCATGTCTGCCCTCTCACACCTAATGCTGGGGCCTGTTAGCCCAGTTTTATCCATTATGGGCCATTATTATACTAATTTATCGCACACGTTGGGACTTAATTGATGCTGTGTTAACTGCAATGGTAGCACCCAGACAGAATGATTCTTTACCCAATAGATATTTATAGTGGGACAGTATTAAAGAGGTGCACTAACCTACATGCTGTATATTTATAATAACTCCAGGAGTCGGTTGTATATAAGGAATACAAGTGTATATTGCTCCCTCATAAATCTGTTGCAATATGCCTTTAAGGGATAGCATCACAAGAAGGGAAGTACATCATGTGATCCAGTCTCAGTTTCACTTTGGCCTCTGAGCAGAACACAGTGTACACAGCTCTGCTGCTGATGTATTCAAATGTGCAAGTAATTTTTTTATTGCTCAAAATGAAAATGAACAATCACCACAAGCCAGTGGTAGAACACAACAGGTCCTAACCAGGGTTAAAAAGGTTAATAGACACTCTCTGGGTCTTGCTTTATATAGGGCTCGGTATACGAGCTCCACCTGGTTGGCTAATTACCAATCCCCAGGGAGCCCATATTCAATGAACCCAACTGGGAGGTCAATTAGTGATTTCCCCATGCAGATCATGGGGGCTATTACAGTATTCATGTTTAAAGTGACGATCTATTTGAATAGCAGATACCCTTAACTAAGAAGGTGGTGCAGTGGTTAGCACTGCTGCATCACAGCGCCAGGGACCCGGGTTCAATTCCAACCTTGGATGGCTGTCTGTGTTGAGTTTGCACGTTCGCCCCATGTCTGCATGGCTTTCATCAGTGCTCCAGTTTCCTCCCACACGCCAAAGATGTATGGGTTAGATGGATTGGCCATGCTAAATTGCCCCTTAGTGTCCCAAGCAATGTAAGTTACGGTGATTAGTGGGGTAAATATGTTAAGTTACAGGGATGGGGTCTGGATGGGATGCTATTGTTGGAGAGTCAGTGCAGACTCAATGGGCCGAATGGCCTGCTCCTGCATTACAGAGATTCTATGATTCCAGGAGAAGGAGAATAATGTGTGTTTCAGTTTCCAGTTGCTTGGCCTAAATTAAATGTGCGTGAGTAGGGGAGTGCACTGTTAACCCATACCAGTTAATAGATGTACAAATAGAACAGGACATCGATTCCATCCTACTCATTTCAATGAGTTGTGCTTGCTACCAATGCTGCCCGCTACTGCTCATTGGCTGCATGTTCTCAGCAAGCTCACACCTCTTAAACCCTGGCTGCAAGAACTATTGTGTGCAAGACTGAAGCTGGGAGACAGCACAGGCACCAAGCTTCACTGGAGACATAGTGCAGGGTGTGGAGAGGAGGACACCATCCACACTCCATCAGTCCAGGCTGCTGCTGAGGATACAGTGGGAGGAGATCAACAACAAGCTCATTGCCAGGAACATATTTGCCAGTTCGTTGATGCAGTGTTGGAAAAAGTTCAACGATTCAATCAGAGTTGTCAAGGTCAGATTGCTGGTCAAGTGCCTTCTAATCATAACAGCAACTCTGATGGTGGCAGTGATTGCAGCTCTCCTCCAATCAGCACCATAAACTCTACTCCGATATCTTCTTAATATTCTTCACCTCTCCCTTACACACAACATACAACATGTGGGGTGGCACAGTGGCTATCACTGCTGCCTCACATCACTGGGTTCAATTCCGGACTTGGGTCACTGTCTGTGTGGAGTTTCTCCCTATCTCTACGTGGGTTTCCTCCGGGTGCTCCAGTTTCCTCCCACACTCCAAAGATGTACAGGTTAGGTGGATTGGCCATGCTAAATTGCCCCACAGGAGTGTAGGTTAGGGAGGTTAGCAGGGTAAATTAGCATGGTGTTATGGGGGGGGCCCTTCAGAGAGTGCAGATGGGCTCCTTCTGAACTGTAGGGATCCTATGAAGACTTGCAACTCACATGTGGTAAACCACTGTTAGCTTATTGCCTGTGTGTGTGTGACATGCCTGGGCATGCCCCTGCCAGCCCTGCCTGAGACTCCTCTCCCCCTGGTCCAGGTATAAAGGTGACTGTTCCCAACCCCCCTGCCTCAGTCTCGGGACCAGTTCATCAGCATGGGTGTTCTCCAAGTCTTTTGCGAATAAAAGCCTATTTGTTCTTGCATACAAACTAGTCTTTGCTTGATTCATAGTGCATCATCACACAAACCACATCACCTCACAGTACAAACCAACACCCCCTCATAAACCAACAGACAAGCTCCCTCACAAATCTGTTGTAATATGCCTTTGAGGGATAGCAGCACACCATCATGAGAAGGGAAGTGCATCATGTGATCCAGCCTCAGTTTCACATTGGCCTGTGAGCAGAACACAGTGTACACAGCTCTGCTGCTGATGTATTCAAGTTTTCTATCCTTGTGAGTATGTTTTGAAGTACCGAATTTAAAATAAATGAGGCCAAGGAGTGATTGGTGCCTTTATATCATTATAACATGACAAAACCAACACAAAAACTTCCTCACAAACCAACACACACCCTCATAACAAATTCTCCTGCACCCACCCTCACGCACCCCTCCTTAGACAAACACTTTCACACAACCAACCAATCCTTAGGAATGGGATTTATGGCCATTTAGAAAGATGCGGATTAATCCGGCATAGTCAGCACGGATTCGTGAAGGGCAAGTCGTGCCTCACAAATTTGATAGAATTTTTTGAGGAGGTAACTAAGTGTGTTGATGAAGGTAGGGCAGTTGATGTCATATACATGGATTTTAGTAAGGCGTTTGATAAGGTCCCCCATGGTCGGCTTATGATGAAAGTAAGGAGGTGTGGGATAGAGGGAAAGTTGGCCGATTGGACAGGTAACTGGCTCTCTCGGTGGTGGTGGTGGATGGAAAATTCTCGGACTGGAGGCAGGTTGCTAGCAGAGTGCCACAGGGATCAGTGCTTGGTCCTCTGCTATTTGTGATTTTTATTAATGACTTAGAGGAGGGGGCTGAAGGGTGGATCAGTAAATTTGCTGATGACACCAAGATTGGTGGAGTAGTGGATGAGGTGGAGGGCAGTTGTAGACTGCAGAGACATAGATAGGATGCAAAGCTGGGCTCAAAAATGGCAGATGGAGTTTAACCCTGATAAATGTGAGGTGATTCATTTTGGTAGAACAAATTTAAATGTGGATTACACGGTCAAAGGTAGGGTTCTGAAGACTGTGGAGGAACAGAGAGATCTTGGGGTCCATATCCACAGATCTCTGAAGGTTGCCACTCAAGTGGATAGAGCTGTGAAGAAGGCCTATAGTGTGTTAGCTTTTATTAACAGGGGGTTGGAGTTTAAGAGCCGTGGGGTTATGCTGCAACTGTACAGGACCTTGGTGAGATCACATTTGGAATATTGTGTGCAGTTCTGGTCACCTCACTATAAGAAGGATGTGGAAGCGCTGGAAAGAGTGCAAAGGAGATTTACCAGGATGCTGCCTGGTTTGGAGCGTAGGTCTTATGAGGAAAGGTTGAGGGAGCTCGGGCTGTTCTCTCTGGAGCGGAGGAGGTTGAGGGGAGACTTAATGGAGGTTTATAAAATGATGAAGGGGATAGATAGAGTGAACGTTCAAAGACTATTTCCTCAGGTGGATGGAGCTATTACAAGGGGGCATAACTATAGGGTTCGTGGTGGGAGATACAGGAAGGATATCCGAGGTAGGTTCTTTACTCAGAGAGTGGTTGGGGTGTGGAATGGACTGCCTGCAGTGATAGTGGAGCCAGGCACTTTAGGAACATTTAAGCGGTTATTGGAAAGGCACATGGAGCACACCAGGATGATAGGGAGTGGGATAGCTTGATCTCGGTTTCAGATAAAGCTCGGCACAACATCGTGGGCCGAAGGGCCTGTTCTGTGCTGCACTGTTCTAAGTCTAAAGGGACAGTTGGGGCATTCATGGGAAGGGGCAGGGGTAGAGGTCATGGCCACTGGTGATGTCTCAGATGGGTGGGTTCTTTATATTCAATCCTCCTTATGTCTCTTCTGATTTTTCCCTCACTCCACATACCCTGTATGACACGTTGCAATGTTTCGAATGCCTACATCTTCTTCCCTCAGGCTACAGGCAGCACGATCTGAGGCGCAAAGAAATTAATATTAATTTGAATATCTCAGATGTATTTTTTTAAAATGCCACACATAAAACAATTGCTGTGCGGGGAATTTAATCTGAGAATGCAGCATTGCTGGCTCAGCACAGACAGGAAACAAGTGCAAACAGCCAACCACCTCCACATTACCATCATCAGATCTTCACCCACTTCACCCCAAACTGTTTCAGCAACTGCCACAGAATCTCTCCCTCCAAACATCCCACTCTGAAGTTTAACATCCTGCAGTTCCAGTCGATGTACAGCCCAGGATTGAACCTTCCGTGTAAAACCCTGCCTTCCAACTTGTTCGGTGAGGTCACCTGTACACAGTTAATGCATAAATCCACCGATAGACAACAATAGGGGCAGCAGGGTGACACAGTGGTCAGCACTGCTGCCTCACCGCGCCAGGGACCCAGGTTCAATTCCAGCCTCGGATGACTGTGTGGAGTTTGCACATTCTCCCTGTGAGTGCGTGGGTTTGCTCTGGTTCCCTCCCACAGTCCAAAAGATATGCTGGTTAGGTTGATTGGTCATGCTAAATTAACCCTTAGTGTCATGGGGATTAGTAGGATAAAATACATGGGGTTAGGGGGATAGGGTCTGGGTGATTTGATTTGATTTATTATTGTCACGTGTATTAACATACAGTGAAAAATATTGCTTCTTGTGCGCTATACAGACAAAGCATACCATTCATAGAGAAGGAAAGGAGAGAGTGCAGAATGTAGTGTTACAGTCATAGCTAGGGTGTAGAGAAAGATCAACTTAATGCAAAGTTTCATTCAGAAGTTTGATGGCCTCCTTGTGCACTGTAGGGATTCTATGATTTTCTTCTATGAAGTCTGGATTTCTAATTAAGAAGATGGGACTTGCATTCACCTCGCACCTTGCCACAACTCTGAGGAATATCTGAACTTCACGTGCAATGAGACTTTTCAATGGACCTACCTATAGAGAAAGTTGATCTTTCTCTATAACCCAGCTATGACTGTAACACTATATTCTGCACCCTCTCCTTTCCTTCTCCATTACATACATTATGAAGAGTATACTTTTGTCTGTATAGTGAGCAAGAGATAATGCTTTTCACTGTATCCCAATACATGTGACAATAACAAATCAAATCAAAATGAGTTACATTTGTAGAGCATTAATTGCCATTCCATCAAGAGAAAAGGAAGAATTCACATTGATACAGCACCTTTCAGGAACATAGGATGTCCCAAAGTGCTTAACAATATTTGAACAGTCGTCATTGTTTTAATGGCAGAAACATGGCAGCCAATTTGCTCACAGCAAGCTCCCGCCAACACCAATGTGCAAGAGATGAGAGAATTTTGTGACGTTTATTGAGGGATGAATATCAGCCAGGGAACTGGGGAGAACTTGACCAACTCTTCTTCACAATGAGATCCATGAGATCCCAACAGGGCCTCAGCTTGTGTGTTAGCTGTGGCTCAGTGAGTAGCATTCTTGCTTCCAATTCACAAGACTGTGGGTTCGAGACTCACACTCAAGACTTGAGCACTAGCCCTGCACTGTTGGAGCTGCTGCCTTTCAGATGAGATATTAAAACAAGGTACTTTCTTCAGCATTCAATTGTTCTGTGTTCGTTTATGTGAGTCTGGTAAATGATCTATGCTCGCTGTGCTTCATTGGTTAAGCCTCAGTGATGACTCAAAGCTTGAATAAACAGTGAAAGACCTTGAAGCTATGAGAAGCTAGGGCTGATAAGCATGGTGTAGGCATTCTGTGATTGCAGAGATTATCAAACACCAAAATAAACTAGGTACATACTTAGAAACAGATGTTATCCCTATAATATGGAGGGTACGGTGGCACAGTGGTTAGCACTGCTGCCTTAAAGCACCAGGGACTTGGGTTCAATTTTGCCTTGGGTGACTGTGTGGAGTTTGCATGGCCTCCCTGTATCTGCGTGGGTTTCCTCCGGATGCTCCGGTTTCCTCCCACCCTCCAAAGATATGAGCAGGTTAGGGGGATTGGGTGTGCTTAGTGTCCATAGATGCATCGGTTAGGTAGATTAGCCATTGTAAATGCATGGGGTTACAGGGATCAGGCTAAGGGGAAGGCTGGGTGGAATGAGCTTTTGGAGAGTCAGTGCAGAATCAATGGGCCGAACGGCCTCTTTTTGCACTATCGGAGTTCTTTGGATTTGAAGGATTATCCTGATTGAGGTAAATCAGATATATAGAATATACAAAAAATTTGCCATATGCAATGTTGTCTTCCTTCTCAAGTGGATGTGATAGATTCCATGAGGTTATTCCAAAGAGCAGGGCAGATCCCCGATGCTTTAGCCAATATGTTTATTCCTCAATCTGATGATTAAAACATTGTTAAAGTTAAAGTTTGTTTATTAGTGTCACAAGTAAGGCTTACATTAACGCTGCAACGAAGTTACTGTGAAATTCCCTGAGTCACCACACGCCGGCACCTGTTCGGGTCAATGCACCTAACCAGCACATCTTTTAGACTGTGGGAGGAAACTGGAGCAGCCGGAGGAAACCCACGCAGACACGGGGAGAACGTGCAGACTCTGCACAGACAGTGACCCAAGGTGGGAATTGAACCCAGGTCCCTGGCGCTGTGAGATAACAGTGCTAACCACTGTGCCACCATGCCGCCCACATTGTTGTTTCTGGGATCTTGCCATGTGCCATGTTTCCTGAAATACCACAGTGACTGTACTTCAAATATAAAAGGCGATGGGGAGTCATTAAAGGTGCTATATAAATGCCATTTTCCTTTCTTTTTAAATGTTTCCCCAATGGGGATGTCACTCTTGCTGGAGAGTGTGCTCACCGTGTACTGGAATTTACGAGCTGCGCAGGAAACTAGCTGTAATGATGAACTTTTATAAACTTCATTTCTGAATATGAAAAGTTTTAAAGTTTATTTATTAATGTCACAAGTAGGCCTACATTAACACGGCAATGAAGTTACTGTGAAAATTCCCGAGTTGCCGCATTCCGGCACCTGTTTGGGTACACTTAGGGAGAATTTAGCATGGCCAATGCACCTAACCAGCACGTCTTTGGACTGTGGGAGGAAACCGGAGCACCCGGAGGAAACCCATGCAGACACGGGGAGAAGGTGCAGACTCTCCACAGAGAGTGACCCAAGCCGGGAATTGAACCCAGGTCCCTGGCGCTGTGAGGCAGCAGTGCTAACCATTCTGCCGCCCACATTAATTAATAAGTGAACAGAAGCTTCATGGCAACAAATGGCTCCCTACATGTTTCCTGCCAAATAGGACTCCACCCCTGGGGGTGATTCCCCATACTGAGTCCCAATTGGTCCCCCAAGCCAGGTGACCCTCAATCTGCTGTGTTCCCCTTAAAGGGACAGTCACCACACTAGTGTACAATGTCCTGACTGGAAAGTGTGCATCTTGTCACTGTGCCACAGCAGACACAAGCAAACATTCAAAACCATGAAGGCAGAACTTCAATCAAATATAATTGGGGCCCTTGGAGTTCTGTAGCACCTTTAAGACCAGTTTCTGTGTCAACATTTGCAAGAGATGGGTCCGTAACTTCTTCGGAGTGGCAATCAACATTGGACTGCCACTCTTTGCCCAATTACTTAGGTGGATTTTCTTCCGAATCAGTCTCTCCTGACCTCTGACTCAGGCTGGGTGAAATCCAAGCAGTGCAGAGCGAACCCAGGCCTGAGGCCCAGCGTTGAAGACCAGCTACCCTGAACTAAGTCAGTTCAGGATCCATTAAAATTGACAGGAGAAGGAGAAGCTAATTCTCTAAGGTAATTGGATAGGATTCGGGGGGTGAAGGGGGATCAGAGGTCGGGTGGGGGGGGGAAACCAGAGTGTGGAGGGGCTGGGGTGGGGGGGGGGGTGGTCAGGTCTCATAGTGGTCGAACCTCGCTGGGGGGTAGGGGGACTTGGACTCCAGGCGTTGGTGGGGGAGGGGTGGGTCAGACTTCAGGAGGGTCGGAGGGGGGGATTGGAACTCGTGGAGATTCAAGCCTCAAGGAGGGGCTTGTCTGACCTCGGGTGGTGCTGGGTGGGGGGGTGCGGGTTGTGGGGTTGGAGGTTGGGGGATTCAGGTTAAACTAGCTTGGGGGTGGGGGAGGGATTGGAGACCAGGGAGAATCCCATGCGGAATCGGGGGTGGGGAATGCCATGAGGGAGTGGTTACCAGGGGGTTGGGGGAGTCCCGATTGGGGGGGGAGGGGGATGTGGGGGGGGGGGGGTGTGCGGCGGGGGTGGGGGGGGGATTCTGGTGGTCATGGGAGTCCTCTGGGGAGCTTTTGGGGAGAATCACTGGGAAGGCCAGATGGGGTCCTTACAATAGTTACCCATGGTCCAATGAGTCTGCACCGACCATAATCCCACCCAGGCCCTTTCCCCAATTACCCTTGCTGGTCCCCCTGACACTAAGGGGCAACTTAGCATGGGACCAATGCACCTGACCCCCACATCTTTGGACTGAGAGAGGAAACAGGAGCAGCCGGATGTTCTGAGTCTTCTAACTTTTTCTGCCTAACTATTTATGTACCCAGTTGGAACCATCTGAATTTTGTGATTTAAGTTGCATTTATGGACAGTTTCCAGTGCAGACCAAGTGCCAAGAGGGAGTTTTTCATGCGCACATCTTCTGGGTACCCCGCACTGGCTCTAAATCAGACACTGGGGAGCTCAAAAATTACAACCCAAAGTACCTTTGATGCACATCTGTCCAGTATCTATTACATCTAATCGAAAACAATACTAGTTGGAGGGTGGCACAGTGGTTAGCACTGCTACCTCACAGCGCCAGGGATCCCGGGTTCAATTCTGGCCTCGGGCGACTGTCTGTGTGGAGTTTGCACTTTCTCCCCATGTCTGCGTGGGTTTCCTCCGGCTGCTCCGGTTTCCTCCCTCAGTCCAAAGATGTGTGGGTCAGGTGCATTGGTCATGCTAAATTGCCCCTTAGTGTCAGGGGGACCAGCAAGGGTAATTGGGGATAGGGCATGGATGGGATTGTGGTTGGTGCAGACTCATTGGACCAAATGGCCTCCTTCTGCACTGTAGGAATTCTATAATTCTGACCTGTGCTGATCAATTGTTGGTGGGTTTATTTGGTGGGTAAGGCCTTGTTTCGCTCATTATCTAAATATTATAATAAAGTTTTAAAATATTGAAACTAGCATCCTACAGGTGCAGAACAATAGGGCTTTGAACAGCAATCTCATTGAATGTAAAGCACTCTGCAAGGGGGTGAGGGGTGTGGAGGAGGTTAACACAACAGAAGGGCAGCATGGAGGGTATGTCATGGCGCTATGAGGCAGCAGTGATAACCACTGTGCCACCCATCAAAGGACTTGTAACCAGACAGCTCAGCAACAATGAAAAAAAACCCAAAGCTGCTTAACTGAAGAAAAGATGGATTTAAAAAAACATTTCTTAAAGGTACATTAGTGTCACAAGTGTCTGTTTAGAAAAATTGAATGTGTTAAAAAGTTTTGAAAGTAGTTGATATGCTCAGTATCTGGGTGCAGTGAAACTGGTTACAGTAATTGCTGCCAATTAACAACTTCACTCAATCTTTATTCCCCTATTCACACTCCAACAGGAGTCAAGTGGCAGCTATATGTTAAAAGTAAGAAATCAAGCTCTGTTTATACCAAAAATGTAACATGCTGTTTGCAATCCAAATAGTGCTCCTGGTATCAGTCTCCCTTTGACCCGTTCATTTCCAGTTTGTTAACCCTGTCCATTCTATACTTCACACACCAACCAAACCAGCTAAACTCAGCTTCTCCAAAGTAAGTGGGTTAAAGATCTGGGATGAATGGAGTCACATTATTCCTCCAGATGATCCACTATAAATTTGCATTGTGTGCAAAACATGGGGATTATCGGGAGGTTTCAAGTCTCGGAGGGGAATTTTCACCACGGGAATTGTAGCGGGCAAGGGGGCGGATCACGCAAAGGTCCATTGACCTCAGGCGGGACTTTCCACTTTTGGGGCGAGCATGGCCGGAACATCCCACCCTTATATTTCAGTCAAGGAGACACTTGACGTAGTGGTATTTGGACAATTTATTAACAAAGGCAATCAATATTCTGGTTCAGATTGCTCGGTGGAGGAGGAGGGAGGGGGAAGGGGGCGGGGGGGGGAGGGATTCTCTGGTCTCTCCATGACATTTCCCATGGTGGGAGGTAGTGTGCCATTCCCTGGCGATGGGACCTTCTGGGCCCACCACAGTCAATGGAATTTCCCATTGGTTGCACCCCACGCTGTCAGGAAACCCACGGCAGGGGTGCAACATTGGCGGGACCAGGGGATCCAGCCGGTGTGAACAACTGGAGAATTCCGGCCCTCTTGTTTTCCACTAACGAGTTTGCAATGGGTATAAAGAATGGGAATTATTAATTGGAGATTAGAAAAGTGACTGTTATTGGCAGCAGCTCAATTCAGCTTTTTACCAAGATCCCTGTTCAAGTCTCAGCTATGGTTCAGTTGGAAACTCACTCACTTCTGAAGATTCAAATCCCACTGCAGAGGGTTAGGTATAAAATCTTGGCTGGCGTTGTAGTGGCCCATTGTTGGAGGTGTCATTGCAGGGTGACCAACCCTCCCGGATTTTCTGGGACTGTCGAGTATTTTGTCCTGTGTCACGCCTTCCTGGGACAAGTTTTGTCCTGGAATTCACTTACATCTCTTAGACTGTAACTGGTGACAACTTTGTATTGGATGTAATATGACCAATGGTAACAAGCTGTAAGGGTCAGCTGACCCAGTAAACCATGGAACCAATTATAGAATGATATGATGGTCAGCTGACTCACTATAAATAAGAACCTGTTGGGAATTGTGGGGAACTTGGATTGGCCCGAGGCGAGGCCCCAAGTTTGGAGTATTGAAGTTTCTTTATTAAACCTTTTCTTTGATTTATAAATTGGAGTAATTTTTGTTATATTTTTATTGTCTGCATTTGAAGAAATCATAGAAACCCTACAGTATAGAAAGAGGCCATTCGGCCCATCGAGTCTGCACCGACCACAATCCCACCCAGGCCCTACCCCCATATCCCTATATATTTACCCACTAATCCCTCTAACCTACACATCTCAGGACACTAAGGGCAATTTTTAGCATGGCCAATCAACCTAACCTGCACATCTTTGGACTGTGGGAGGAAACCGGAGCACCCGGAGAAAACCCACGCAGACACGAGGAGAATGTGCAAACTCCACACAGACAGTGACCCAAGCCGGGAATCGAACCCGGGTCCCTGGAGCTGTGAAGCAGCAGTGCTAACCACTGTGCTACCATGCCGCCCAATTGTGACAAATGAGTTCCTTCTGAAGAAACAGCACCCACTACACCTTATCTTCTCAGTCTCCAGCCAGTCTTTGTGGCTGCGTTGTGTATTCAATTTGCGCATGTGTCGTACCCGAAAGTAGCATGAGCCTTGTTTGGGGATTCTGAGCACGTGTCCAGGGGGACAGTAAACCGAGTCAGTGAGCTTGCTCCTACAGTTTCAGCACCACCAATGGCATGTCTTAATTTATTCCCCAAGAGTTGGTCACCCCATGCCATCCTTCAACTGCGGCATGAAATCTAGGCACTGCCTGCCGCCCGGGCTGAAGATGAAACATCGCTTTGTACTGCTTGACTATTTTTCCTTCAACCAACATCAGTAAAGCAAATTGTCTGGTTGTTCAAAAGTGAAATGTTGCGGATGCCAAAGATCTGAAATTAAAAACAGAAAATGCTAGAAAAGCTTAGCAGCGTCTGTGGAGGGAAAAATAAGACTTAACGGGTGGGATTTTCCAGCCCATGGGCACCCCCAAGACCGTAAATTCCCGTCCAAGGTCAGCAGACCTGTAAATCGTCCGCCAAATTTCTGTCCCGCCCGCTACAATTCCCACGGCGGGCAGGACGGGAAAATTCCATCGAAAATTCCAGGTCAAGGACTTTTATTTGGAATTTTGGTTGTTAATACATTGTTGGCCAGAGTGTGTAAATTGCTGATCTGTTTCCCACATTGCAAGTGTTTTTATTTTAAAAGCCCTTAATTGACTGTAACGATTTGAGATATCCATCTTTATTTCTCTTGTTTAAGAGAAAACCCTGGCTACTTAATTTAAACTCCCGCTTAACCTGTCGTCCCTTGTTTCACTGACCTGAACATAAGAACATAACATAAGAACTAGGAGCAGGAATACGCCATCTGGCTCCTTGAGCCTGCTCCGCCATTCAATAAGATCATGGCTGATCTTTTCATGGACTCAGCTCCACTTAGCTGCCCGCTCACCATAACCCTTCATTCCTTTACTGTTCAAGAATTTATCTATCCTTGCCTTAAAAACATTCAATGAGGGAGCCTCAACTGCTTCACTGGGCAGGGAATTCCACAGATTCACAACCCTTTAGGTGAAGAAGTTTCTCCTCAACTCAGCCCTAAATCCGCTCCCCTTTATTTTGAGGCCATGCCCCCTAGTTCAGGTTTCACCTGCCAGTGGAAAAAACCTCCCTGCTTCTACCGCACCGATTCACTTCACAATCTTATATGCTTCTATAAGATCTCCCCTCACTCTTCTGAATTCCAATGAGTATAGTCCCAGTCTACTCAGTCTCTCCTCATAAGCCAACCCTCTCAACTCCGGAATCAACCGAGTGAATCTCCTCTGCAACCCCTCCAATGCCAGTACATCCTTTCTCAAGTAAGGAACTATCCTTATGAGATATCCTATAGCCTGGTTCAGCATTTACTTCCTGCGTCTTGTCAATTATCTTGCAAACCTTCACCAGGTCCCCTATGAAACATCTCTTCACATTACTCACAAGCCCCAGTTTATCAAACCAAATACCAGCAATCTGCTCATCCCTCCTCGACTATCCTTTTATATTATCTCATTCCCTTAACCTTGGCTGTAAACTGCTGACCAATGGCTTCAGCGTGAGATTGGAAACAGTTCTGCAGTCTTCGGTCAAAACAGTAAGATGTTTTTTTGTGTGTGTGTGCCTGACAGCAGAGGACGGCTGTCGGCTGAAATACAGAACAGGAGATGAGTCAAATATAATAGATGCAGGGGAAGAAAATCCTTTAAAAGGTGGAATGTCAATATTTCATGTACAGACTTAGCAGGATAAAATTCTGAATCAAATTTAGTGACTGGAATCCAAGTCGTTTGTCATAAACCCACAAAGCATCAACACTTGTCAAGCAGCTTAATCTGCAAGTCTCGCTCTCACAGCAAGATGGGTTTACCCACTGTCATTTTTATTATGTCACTCATTCTAGGATTTGTTAACAGAAACATCAGTTCAAACACCAAAGGTGCTCCCTATTGCTGAACAGATTACATCCTCCGCTGATTTGATCTGCACAACCTCTGGAAGACATTTTAGACTGTTTCGGATACAGAAAGATGTATTTGGCATAAAATGACAGGCCTTTAGTCAATGAAACATTGATGTATTGGCACGAGGGAATCGGCTTGTTCTTTAGGGTAGGAAATCTGTCACCCTTAACTGGTCTGGCCTCTTTGTGACTCCAGAGGCACAGCAATGTGGTTGACTCTTAACTGCCCTCAGGCAACCAGGGATGGGCAATAAATGCTGCCAGTGATACTGTCATCCCATAAATGAATTTAGCAACAAGAGGTCTCCTTGTCCCTTGCTTTGAAGATGGTGTTAACACTCTAAACGCCACCTATAGGAGAGGACATAAAATTGAACGCAGTCATTACGAGCTTGTTGATTCTGCTGTGTTGGTATTTAGGGAATGACAATTGGCCTCAGGGTGGCTCAGGTTAGTGAGGGCGCGCTGGACACCAAGTTGCAGCCCGTTCAACTGCAGAACGATCTGGGGCTATGGTCAAGTTGGACTTTCTGAAATTCACTGGGTCTTTAACATGAGTATTGATTCCAACTTCAGCAAGTGTTAGTATTGCATATCAGTTTTCATCCAGAAATTAGAGATAGTCCCTTAACCATCAATCTCTTTAGAGTGGCACGGGTGGCACAGTGGTTAGCACTGCTGCCTCACAGCGCCAAGGACCCACATTCAATTCCAGCCTCAGGTCACTGTGTGTGGAGTTTGCATGTTCTCCCCGTGTCTGCCTGGGTTTCCTCCGGATGCTCCGGTTTCCTCCCACCGTCCAAAGATGTGTGGGTTAGGTTGATTGGCCATGCTAAATTAACTCTTAGTGTTAGGGGGATTAGCAGGGTAAATACATCGGGTTACGGGAATTGTACAGACTCGATGGGCCAAATGGCCTCCTTCAGTACAGTAGGGATTCTATGACCACGTGGCAACAGGAGTGAGACAGAGTGTCCAAGCCAGAGGTTGATGATAGGCTTTGTGTTAGCAAAGGCTATACTGAATGCTGCTCTATATGATGGAATCAGACTCCTTTTTCACACAGCTTAGAGCCTTGAAAAACGTTCAGAACAAGATGATTTATTCCCTTGGGCTAAGTAGAGGAAAACCCTGATGCTCATGACAAATAATGGGAAAGTGAGATACTAGATGTGGGAGTGGCCATGCAAGATACTGGATATGGGTAGGAATGGCCGTGTGAGATACTGGATGTGGGTAGGAATGGCCGTGTCAGATACAGGATGTGGAGTGGGAATGGCCGTGTGAGATACTGGATGTGGGGTGGGAATGGCCGTGCGAGATATCGGATATGGAATGTGATGCGCGATTAAATCACTCGGGAGGCTAGATTGTACCCAGGAAATAAAGGCTTTTATTACTGACAAGAATGGAGCACACTATACACAATACAATCCCAGACTAAAGGGTCACCAGGCAGTGCAGTGACCTTTATACTTCCCCTGGTAGGCGGAGCCAACTGGAGTGTACCACAGAACAATATCAACAGGTAGAACAGCCCAACCCTAACCCCAACAGTGACAACAGTAACATATCTACAAACCCCCATAGTGCTGACCATCCATGGCTCAGCACTCATAGTGGTAACCAACTATGGATCACCACATTCACCCCTCCTTTAAAACAAAGGCCGGTGGGGCAAAAAAAAACCAGAACAACTGTTCATATATTCACAAGTTCAGTCGTATTGGAGGACTGCACCGTCTCTGCGACCTCCTCAACACTGGCGGTAACGCCGGTTCTGGTAACCGTGGTGACCTTTTCTCCAAGGCGGTGTCCAGTGACTCCTCCAGTTCCTCACGGACAGGTGGACCACGAGGTGGCGACAATCTGCTGGACTCGAGCACGCCTCGAGGTGGTGACAATCTCCTGGACTCAGGCAAGCTGTACACGGGAGTAAGAGGATTAAGTGGTGGTCCCGATACTGCCCGAGCCGTGTCAGGAGGGGAGATAAGGGTCGGGGGGTCCCTAACTAGGGGTGTGGGAGTGACTGGGGTTTCCAAGTCCCCTGCTGGCGCCAGATCTCTAATAGAGACCGTGTCCTCTCGCCCGTCAGGATATGCCACATAGGCATATTGAGGGTTGGCGTGGACGAGATGGACCTGTTCAACCAAAGGGTCGGACTTGCGGGTCCTAACATGCCGCCGCAGGAGGACAGGTCCTGAGTGCGTCAACCAAGACGGTAATAAGGTCCCAGAGGAAGACTTCCTAGGGAAGGAAAACATCCTCTCATGTGGAGTAGCGTTGGTTGCCGTACACAGGAGTGAGCGGATAGGATGAAGCGCATCAGAAAGTACCTCTTGCCAACGGGAGACTGGAAGACCTTTAGACCTCAACGCCAGTAAGACAGCCTTCCAGACTGTAGCATTTTCTCGTTCAACCTGTCCGTTACCCCAAGGGTTGTAACTCGTAGTTTTACTAGAGGCAATCCCTTTTGAGAGCAGGTATTGCCTCAAGTCGTCACTCATGAATGACGAGCCCCTATCACTGTGGATATAGCTGGGGTAATCGAACAGGGTGAAAAGATCCCGTAATGCTTTGATGACCGTGGCAGTGGTCGTATCAGAACAGGGAATGACAAAAGGGAATCGTGAGTACTCGTCAATCACATTGAGGAAGTACACATTCCGATCTGTCGAAAGAAGGGGGCCCTTGAAGTCCACACTCAGTCTTTCAAAAGGGCGAGTGGCTTTAATGAGGTGTGCCCTGTCAGGTCGGTAGAAGTGCGGTTTGCATTCAGCACATACCTGGCAGCTTCGGGTTATTGACCTGACATCCTCCATTGAGTAGGGTAGATTCCGGGCCTTTACGATATGGAAGAGCCGAGTGATCCCCGGATGGCAGAGATCATTGTGGAGGGCCTATAATCGATTCTCCTGCACACTTGCACATGTTCCACGCGACAGGGCGTCTGAGGGCTCATTGAGCTTCCCTGGACGGTACATGATATCATAATTGTAGGTGGAGAGTTCGATTCTCCACCTCAAGATTTTATCATTTTTGATCTTACCTCGTAACGTGTTGTTGAACATGAACGCCACGGACCGCTGGTCCGTGAGCAGGGTGAATCGTTTTCCCGCCAAGTAATGGCGCCAATACCGAACGGCCACCACAATGGCCTGGGCCTCCTTTTCCACCACAGAATGCCGAATTTCAGGGCCTTGGAGGGTGCGAGAGAAAAAGGCGACGGGCCTGCCCGCCTGGTTAAGTGTGGCGGCCAGGGCGAAATCAGATGCATCACTCTCCACCTGAAAGGGGATGGGCTCATCAACAGCGTGCATCGTGGCTTTCGCGATGTCGGCTTTTATCCCTTCAAAGCAAGCCTCTGTTGCTAGGGGAAAGGAGGTAGACTTGATGAGTGGATGGGCTTTGTCCGCATAATTGGGAACCCACAGTGCATAGTATGAGAAGAAGCCTAAGCATCTTCTCAGTGCTTTGATGCTAGTGGGCAGGGGAAGTTCCAGGAGGGGACGCATACGGTCTGGATCAGGGCCAAGGACCCCGTTTTCCACCACGTATCCGAGAATTGCTAGGCGGCGCTTGCAAAATATGCACTTCTCCCTGTTGTAGGTCAGATTCAGGCGAGACGCAGTGCGTAAAAATCTAAGGAGGTTGGCATCGTGGTCCTGCTGGTCATGGCCGCAGATAGTGACGTTATCCAGGTACGGGAAGGTAGCCCGCAGCCCGTTCTGGTCCACCATTCGGTCCATTGCACGCTGGAAGACCGAGACCCCATTCGTGACACCAAAGGGAACCCTTAAAAAGTGGTAAAGACGATCATCCGCCTCAAAGGCCGTGTATTTTCGGTCCTCTGGGCGAATGGGGAGCTGGTGGTAAGCTGATTTCAAGTCAATGGTGGAGAACACCCGGTACTGCGCAATCTGGTTGACCATGTCAGATATGCGCGGGAGAGGATACGCATCCAGCTGCGTATATCTATTAATGGTCTGACTATAGTCTATGACCATCCGGGGTTTGTTTCCAGTTTTAACCACCACTACTTGCGCTCTCCATGGACTATAGCTAGGTTGGATGATCCCTTCCCTGAGGAGCCGCTGAACTTCAGATCGAATAAAGATCCGATCCTCAGCGCTGTAACGCCTGCTCTTAGTTGCGATGGGCTTGCAGCCTGGCACGAGATTCTCGAATAAAGATGGTGGGGTAATTCTGAGTGTCAAGAGGCTACACGTGGAGCGCGCTGGGCAATTTGGAGGCTGCTGTGCTCCCACTGAAAGTGGAGGGAGTGGCCCATCGTACTGCAGGGTTACACTCCTCAGGTGGACCATAAAGTCTAGTCCCAGGAGCATCGGAGCGCAAAGGTGCGGTAACACAAGGAGCCTGAAGTTCTCGTAAACTGTGCCCCGCACCGTCAGGTTGACCACGCAGCTCCCTAGCACGGTAACAGACCGGGACCTCGACGCCATCAAAATTGTCTGTCTGACAGTCCGTACTCGGAGACCGCACCGTTTCACGGTGTCAGGGTGAATGAAGCTCTCCGTGCTCCCGCTGTCAAACAAACAATGAATTTGGCGTCCATTTACCTCTATGTCCATCATCGGCTTGTCGAGTCTGTGAGGCTTGGCCTGGTCCAGGATGATTGACGCCACCGTTGGGTCTTGGGTGCCACCGCAGGCAGCTGAGATGGTTGATGATGATGACCCCTGCTGGTCGTCCGCGGTCGGTGCCGACCAAAATGGCTGCGCCCATGGATCGCACGTGGTCAGTGGCGCTAAAAGTGGCGGCTCCTGCAGGTCGCACGTGTCTTGCGTCTCCGTCGTCCGGAATGGCGGCGCTCTGGAATCGCACGTGGTGGAAGACCTCGAAGACGCTGGAGACAAGGAGACAGGCTCAGGAGAATCATACGCCGCACTGCTATGTTTGGAGGGTGGTTTGGTCCTGCAGACTTTGGCATAATGCCCTTTCTTTCCGCACGCAGAGCACAATACCGTTCTAGCTGGACATCGCTGCCGAGGGTGTTTCGCCAATCCACAGAAGTAACACCGCGGGCCTCCTGGAGCTGCTGCCGTCGTCAGGTCTGAGCTTGGAAAGACAATCGCGCAGTTTTTCGGAGCCGCTGAATAAAGTAGAGTCGGTGGCTGTACTTGCCACGATGTTCCCACGTGGTCGGTGGGGTACGTTTCTAGACTTCTGGAGGCCGTCTCCATAGCGTCAGCCAATTCTACTGTCTTAGCGAGGTCTAGATTACCTTGCTCTAGCAGCCGGAGGCGAATGTACGACGAGCCGATTCCCGCCACGAACGCATCGCGAATCAAGTCGTTCGTATACTGGGCCGCCAACACTGGCAGGCAGTTGCAGGCTCTGGCTAGCTGTTGAAGTTCACACAGGTACTGTTCTGTCGTTTCGCTGGGCTGCCGCCGTCGAGTGGCTAGAAGGTGTCAAGCATGGATCTCGTTTGGCGGTTTGTTGTACCGTTTCTTAAGTAGTTCGATGGCCCCTTTGTAGTCTTGGGCATCGCGGATTGCTAAGTATACAGCGTCGCTTACCCTCGCGTGGAGGACCCGCAGTCTATCGGCGTCGTTTTGGATGGCTGTTGAGGCATCGATGTAGTCTTGAAAACACTTTAACCAATGGTCGAAAGTGTTCGACGCTCCTGCCGCACGTGGATCTAAAGTAAGCCGATCGGGTTTCAACATTTGCTCCATGGTTTTTCAAAATTTTGTCAGTAATAAAATTGATGCGCGATTAAATCACTCGGGAGGCTAGATTGTACCCGGGAAATAAAGGCTTTTATTGCTGACAAGAAAGGAGCATACTATATACAATACAATCCCAGACTAAAGGGTCACCAGGCAGTGCAGTGACCTTTATACTTCCCCTGGTAGGCGGAGCCAACTGGAGTGTACCACAGAACAATATCAACAGGTAGAACAGCCCAACCCTAACCCCAGCAGTAACTACAGTAACATATCTACAAACACCCATAGTGCTGACCATCCATGGCTCAGGACTCATAGTGGTAACCAACTATGGTTCACCACAGAGTGGGAATGGCCGTGTGAGATATCGGATATGGAGTGGGAACGGCCGTGTGAGATACTGGATGTGGGGTGGGAATGGCCGTGTGAGATACTGGATATGGGAATGGCCGTGTGAGATACTGGATATGGGAATGGCCGTGTGAGATGCTGGATATGGGAATGGCCGTGTGAGATACTGGATATGGGAATGGCCGTGTGAGATACTGGATATGGGAATGGCCGTGTGAGATACTGGATATGGGAATGGCCGTGTGAGATACTGGATGTGGGTGGGACAGGCCTTGGTTGTGCTGAAAAGCAGTTAACACCGAACTCTGCAAAGCAGATATATTTACGGGAGGTATTAAAGTCCCAGCTTGGAAAGGTCTGCACTGTATCCTGGAGGAAAAGACAGAATTCCATTGAAAACATACAAATCCTGTGAAATATTATGGGCTGGGCATTTAATCCATCCACACAGTTAATGCTACTCAATAGCGGTGTGTAGCTCAAGTTTCTCTCTGTTTCCCTTTGACCGTGTGTTCTTTAATTCCACGGATACATCAACAAGATTTAGCTTGTAACGCTCCGATCTCCATGTCTTTTGGGAACTATTAAGATTAGATTACAATAATCAATCATATTTATGAATGCAACTTGTATTCATATCAAAATGCCATTTACATAGCAATCCGAGTTTTGCCTTGGTCCGTACCAATACACACTAGAGAGATAAGCAGCTGAAGGGGATTCAGTTTGGACAGCGTATCAACACCTCCTCCATAAAATGAGCTGACAATTCCCTCCAACTATTCCAGGAATCCATGATGCTATCTCCTGGTGTTATCCCTGACCAAATGTATCCTTTATTCAACATCACAAAACCAACACATTATCTGGTCATTATCCCAACATTGTGGCACCTTGCTGTGCGCAAACTGACTCTCACTTTCCCTACATTACAACAGCAACTGCACTTCAAAAAGTACTCAATCATAGATCGTAGAATCTCTCCAGTGCAGAAGGAGGCCATTTGGCCCATTGATTCTGCACTGACCCTCTGAAGAGCATCCCACTCAGGTCCACCCCTCTGCCCCATCCCCGCAACCTCCACTAACCTACACACTAGGGGTAATTTACCATGGCCAATCCACCTAACCCACACATCTTCATCTTGGAAACCCTACTGTGCAGAAGGAGGCCATTTGGCCTATCGAGTTTGCACCAGCGACAATCCCACGTAGACCCCATCCCCGCAACCCCACATATTTACCCTGCTAATCCCTCTAACCTACTCATCCCGGGACACTAAGGGGCAACTTCGCCAATGCACAGGCTATAGCCTGTATTTGATTGGTGAGGTCTGAGGCATGCACTAACACTGGGCCGCATTGTCATCGAGCCGGTGTTTGCAGCCACCTAGTGGATGTCCCCAGGCAGTTCGCCAGGTAGGAGGCCTGGGCAGATTGTGACACCAACAGAGGCCAACAGGTAAATAATAGTGAGCAGGAAGGAGGGTGATCAGGGAGGCTGGAGGGAGAGTGGTGTTTAGTGGAGGTCAGCTTGGTTTGAACCTGGGGTGGGCGGGAGGGCTGATGCTGTGCTCACCTCGACATTCTGGTAAGTCTTCAATGTTTCCTTTGTTGGTTGTAGCTTGTAGAGTTCCTTTTAGAATGGGTGTCGCACAGCCAGGTTTGTACAATCCATACATACAGACGATCCGACATACATACATATGCATGAATTAGGAGGAGGCCATTCAGCCCCTTGAAACTGCTCTCTCATTCAGACAGGGCTGTTCTGATTGTGGACTCACTGCCACTTTCCTGCTATTCCCCATAACCTTTGACTCCTTGTTCATCGAGGATCATAGAATCCCTACAGTGCAGAAGGAGGCCATTCAGCCCATCGAGTCTGCACCGACTCTCCAAAAGAGCATCTTACCCTGCCCCCGCCCCCCGCCGCCCTTTAACCCCAACCCAGATGGTATCCTGCTCTTGAAGGTCCTCCTCAAATGTATTTTATATTTTGCAAGGTCTTCTTTTGCCTGTCCCATCATCCTCTTCCATCTGATGGTATCCATTCAACTGCCACCTGGAGTGTGTCCAGGGGGCAAAATGTCTGCCTGGTCAGCCTCCGCCATTTCTTTCATGCTTTCCCTCAGGCTTCCCTGACCAGTTCTCTGTGACAGTTCTTGCTGACTCTCCACATAATGCCCAGGATTTTATGTAGGCAGAGCTCCATCTAACTCGGCCTTGGAAATGTTCAGTCACAGAAATCATAGAAACCCTACAGCACAGAAAGAGGCCATTCGGCCCATCGAGTCTGCACCGACCACAATCCCACCCAGGCCCTACCCCCATATCCCTACATATTTACCCACTAATCCCTCTAACCTACGCATCTCAGGACACTAAGGGCAATTTTTAGCATGGCCAATCAACCTAACCCGCACATCTTTTGACTGTGGGAGGAAACCGGAGCACCTGGAGGAAACCCACGCAGACACGTGGAGTATGTGCAAACTCCACACAGACAGTGACCCAAGCTGGGAATCGAACCCAGGTCCCTGGAGCTGCGAAGCAGCAGTGCTAACCACTGTGCTACCATGCCACCCCAACTGCTACCAGTGACCCTGCTTCTACAGCTATCTGGGGAAGAGAGTTCTACAGACACACGAACATCAAAGAAAAACAATTCTCCTTATCTCCACCTCAAATGGGAGAGTAGTTAAGTTAAAATGGTGTCCCCTGGTTCTGGTTTCTCCCTCAAGGGGAGAAAACAGGATGACAAAAATGTTGGGGTTGATGGCTCACCGCCCCCCCCCCCCCCCCCCGCCCCCCCACCCAGGGCCCCCAGAAGCACAGTTGGCATGGAGCCCACCCATTAAGCCGGTGGGCTTAACAAGGACTGGGTCGGACCCTTCCTCTCCGCCCACCCCTTCACTGCGGGAGGAAGCCCTGCCCTCTGTGACTGCCGGCCGATTGGACTGGCAGGCAGCTCCGTCAGTCCCAGCAGTGCCTCGAGTGTGTGGGTGCTGCTGGCATTGCAAAACGCAGGGTGCGAAGGCCCAGAGCTTCACTCGGTGTGAGGTCTTGGGCAGGGAGAGGATTGGCGGTTGCGAGGGATTTGGGGCGAGGGGGGTTCGGTTTAAGACTTCAGAGGATTAGGACAAAAGGAAGGGTTCGATCTTACGGGATCATCCCCCCAACCAATCCACAATGGGCAGAGCCTCATTGGTTGAACCTCCCCCACTTCCTTCCAACCCTTTGAAGGTTGCATTCAAAAGATTGGGCTGCCCACCGCTGTCTGACTGCCCATGCAGCATGGCAGCAAATCATAGAATCCTACAGTGCAGAAGGAGGCCATTTGGCCCATCGAGTCTGCACAGACCACAATCCCACCCAGGCCACATCCCCATAACCCCACTTATTTACCCTGCTCATCTCCCTGACACTAAGGGGCAATTTAGCATGGCCAATCAACCTAACCCGCACATCTTTAGACTGTGGGAGGAAACCGGAGCACCCGGAGGAAACACACGCAGACACAGGGAGAACGTGCAAACTCCACACAAAAAGTGACCCAAGCCGGGAATCGAACCCAGATCCCTGGCACTGTGAGCCAGCAGTGCTAACCACTGTGCCACCGTGCCGCCCCAGAGTCAATTGGCTCGATAACAAAGCCTAACTGACCTTTGAGTACCTATTTAAATATGGAGGATTGGCTGTTGAATTTGGTATCTGCCCAACCCCCTTTATAATGGACGTGAACTCAGGGGTGGGTCGGTACCCGTGGGAGGAAGTGGGGCGGGGGGTGAGGGGGGTGCATATAAAAGTTAACCCACCATCTCATCATCTGTAAAGTCCCCTCAGGCGATTTAGGCCTGTGAGTTCTAAAGGCCTTGAATTCACCAAAGTGTTTTACAGCTGCGGAAGGATCTTTAAAGTGTTACTTTACCACCCTTTACTTGTCCAGAAACATAACCAGCGCAAGCATCTGTCCGACAATCCTCTGCTCCAGGCTTGAGGCCTTGACTCCGACATTGCTTTGCGTCCTGTAAGTGTTATTTAGTGGGTAATGGGAACAAAGTGTTTTGCTGGATTGCTTTCATCTGAAGCCACAATTTTGAGGATTGTTTAATTATGTACCGAACCTGTGTCAGCAAATTGCACTGAGATTAATTTGAGTTGCACTTTATTGGACTGACATGCAGATCCCCAACTATTTTCTGCTTCAGTAAGCTGCTAAACTGCACATAAATTCTACTCATGGCCTTGGTTTGTGAGCGAACTCCGACCATCTCTTTTAGTTACATCACTGCTACCACAAGACATTAACACAGACTACCTGCTTGGAGCAATGGGCCATTTCTAAGATGGAGGTTGGCTGCCATCTGCTGGCGATTATGAAACATTACATACAGTATAGTCTGTTACAACATGAGGAGGACATAGATTCCTACTTGTGCCTGAATGAGACAGGCAACTGTTTCAGAACAGAATTAACTGACGGAGTGTAAAAAAATGATTTCCAAGATCATTCTGCTCCCTGTCTCAAGGACTCTCTGCCCACTCCCCGTGTCCAGAACTCTCCGTCCATTCCCCATGTCCAGAACCCCCTGTCCACTCCCTGTGTCCAGAATCCTCTGTCCACTCCCCATGTCCAGAATCCTCTGTCCACTCCCCATGTCCAGAGCCCTCCATCCACTCCCTATGTCCATAACCCTCCATCCACTCCCCGTGTCCAGAGCCCTCCGTCCAGTCCTCCTGTCCAGAGCCCTCTGTCCACTCCTCATGTCCAGAATCCTCCATCCACTCCTCATGTCCAGAGCCCTCCATCCACTCCTCATGTCCAGAGCCCTCCGTCCACTCCTCATGTCCAGAGCCCTCCGTCCACTCCTCATGTCCAGAGCCCTCCATCCACTCCTCATGTCCAGAGCCCTCCATCCACTCCTCATGTCCAGAGCCCTCCGTCCACTCCTCATGTCCAGAGCACTCTGTCCACTCCCCGTCTCCCGAACCCTCTGTCCACTCCCTGTGTCCCGAACCCTCCGTCCACTCCCCGTGACAGAACCCTCCGTCCACTCCCCGTGACAGAACCCTCCGTCCACTCCCCGTGACAGAACCCTCCGTCCACTCCCCGTGACAGAACCCTCCGTCCACTCCCCGTGACAGAACCCTCCGTCCACTCCCCGTGACAGAACCCTCCGTCCACTCCCCGTGACAGAACCCTCCGTCCACTCCCCGTGACAGAACCCTCCGTCCACTCCCCGTGACAGAACCCTCCGTCCACTCCCCGTGACAGAACCCTCCGTCCACTCCCCGTGACAGAACCCTCCGTCCACTCCCCGTGACAGAACCCTCCGTCCACTCCCCGTGACAGAACCCTCCGTCCACTCCCCGTGACAGAACCCTCCGTCCACTCCCCGTGACAGAACCCTCCGTCCACTCCCCGTGACAGAACCCTCCGTCCACTCCCCGTGACAGAACCCTCCGTCCACTCCCCGTGACAGAACCCTCCGTCCACTCCCCGTGACAGAACCCTCCGTCCACTCCCCGTGACAGAACCCTCCGTCCACTCCCCGTGACAGAACCCTCCGTCCACTCCCCGTGACAGAACCCTCCGTCCACTCCCCGTGACAGAACCCTCCGTCCACTCCCCGTGACAGAACCCTCCGTCCACTCCCTGTGACAGAACCCTCCGTCCATTTCACCATTCCAGGAAGTTCTGAACTGCTGTCAATGTCTCCTCATTCTTCAGTGAAACAGAATGCCCACCATTGCCAGATGGGCATAGCCAGTGGGCGTGGCATCCTTCAAGCTCAACCAACACCCCCAGCCTTTCATCTCCTTGTTGCTACTTGTGGGACCTTGCTGTATACAATCCGGGTGGCGCATTTCCCTGCTCTGCAACAGGGCTTTGACAGTACTGTGCTGGCTGTAAAGACCTCTAGCTGATTATCAAACAGCCGGGGTGGGTTGACGTGTCGGAGGGGGGAGCGTTTGGTCAGTGGGGGGTGCGAGCAGGGGAGATGGTTGCTAGTTTCTGGGTTGGGAGCAATGAGTTGGCTAATGTCTGCGTATTGCCAGCTCCACCTCTGCATTCTGATCCACAGATACAGCCCACGGTGTCCACTGTTATTTTTTCCCCCCTCCTCGACTCCACTGCCAACGAGTTCAATTTGATGCCAGTCTCCCCCCGGTAAGGGTGTGAGGGAAGTTGAATGTAAAACCCATCCCCTTTATTTTAGCGACCAAAGCTGCAATGGAAGAACCCAGGGATTGTTGTAGATGGTGATACGAACATGGATCCAGCAATTTGCCTCATCCATATTTATCCGGCAATCTCAGGAACGCTGTACGAGCTTGTTTCCGCTCCTCATTAACTCTGATTCTAATTCCCGTCACACCGTGCCTGCTGTTGCTATGGATCTTTCTAATCTACTTATCACACTATCAGTGCTGTTGAACACTATCTCCCCTCCCCACCGCCCCCCGCCACCACACTATCTCTCCCCTCCACCTCCCCCCCCCTGCCTGTGCCCCCCAGCCAAGCAAGCAGCCGTCTATAACCAGGATTCAATCACAATTGGACAATGTGCTTCTTTCCGTGTACATCAGGCGGGGGGGGGGGAGGGGAGCAAGTGGGATAGGTTAATGAAGAGTCGCAGCCGTACCTGATGCTAACTGACCCATTGGGCATTGCGAGCTATCAGTTGAGTTCCTTATCTGTAATGGGCCTTGTGTTGTCAGTGCTGAGGGTGCAGAGTGCGGGGGCTTATCCATCAGGCAACAGGTCGGGGTTGGGTAGACAAGGCTGTCGCTACTGTTGATAAAAAATTCAGGTTTTGTTTAGAATCGTAAAGTCCCTGCAGTGCAGAACGAGACCATTCGGCCCATCGAGCCTGCACCGACACCAATCCCACCCAGGCCCTTTCCCCATTATCCAATATATTCACCCCACTAATCCCCCTGACACTAAAGGGCAATTTAGCATGGCCAATCAGCCCAACCACGTCTGAGGTCATATGCTGCCCTGTGAAGGCCATCTCATAGAATCACACAGCGCAGGAGAGGCCCTTCAGCCCATCGGGTCTGCACTGACACATTTGAAACACCTGAACTCTCACCTAATCCCATTTGCCAGCACTTGGCCCATAGTCCCGAATGTTATGATGTGCCAAGTGCTCATCCATTGAACTTGCCTCCATCACCCTCCCAGGCAGCGCATTCCAGGCCGTCACCACTCTCTGGGTAAAAAGGTTTCTCCCCCCCTAAACATCCTGCCCTCACCTTGAACCTATGTCCCCTCATAGAAGTCATAGAAAGTCATAGAAACCCTACAGTGCAGAAGGAGGCCATTCGGCCAATCGAGTCTGCACCGACCACAATCCCACCCAGGCCCTACCCCCACATATTTACCCGCTAATCCACGCATCTCAGAACTCTAAGGGGCAATCTTTAACCTGGCCAATCAACCTAACCCGCACATCTTTGGACTGTGGGAGGAAACCGGAGCACCCGGAGGAAACCCACGCAGACACGAGGAGAATGTGCAAACTCCACACAGACAGTGACCCGAGCCGGGAATCGAACCCGGGACCCTGGAGCTGTGAAGCAGCAGTGTTAACCACTGTGCTACCGTGCCGCCTTGACTGACCCTACCATGACTGACCCTTTAACTAAGGGGAAACAGCTGCTCCCTATCCACTCTGTCCATGCCCCTCATAATCTTGTACACCTCGATCAGGTCACCCCTCAGTCTTCTCTGTTCCAGCGAAAACAACCCAAGCCTCCCCAACCTCTCTGGCCATTTCTTTTTAATGTAAAAGTCTTAAAAGAGGTGAGGGGATGGGTGGAGGTGGAGCAGCTGCTCCTTCTGAGCTGGCAGGCCTGATATTGGCTTTCTGGCTTTGGGAGTGGAGAATTCAGAGCAGGCCTGAGGTGCTGAATGGCCCCTCCTGCTTCTTGTTCTTATGTTCGTATGTTCTTAGTCGCATGGTGATTACCCCCTAGCCGCTAAGTTTAAGTTTATTTATTAGTGTCACCAATAGGCTTGCATTAACACTGCAATGAAGTTACTGTGAAAATCCCCGAGTCGCCACACTCCGGCACCTGTTCGGGTACACTGAGAGAGAATTTAGCATGGCCAGTGCACTTAACCAGCACGTCTTTCAGACTGTGGGAAGAAACTGGAGCACTCTGAGGAAACCCACGCAGACACGGGGAGAACGTGCAAACTCCACACACAGTTACCCAAAGCTGGAATCGAACCCAGGCCCCAGGTGCTGAGAGGCAGCAGTGCTAACCACTGTGCCATCGTGCTGCCCAAAATGAGTTTCCTTTAGACATAGGGGGTCTCCAATACATAGAATTACGTCAAGTCTTCAACACAAAATCTCACCATTCAGGCCAACTGGTCTATGCTGCTGTTTACACAAGTCTCCTTACACCCTCTTGGTCCATCTCCATCGACATGTCCTTCTATTCCCTTCTCCCTTCACCCACGCATCTAACTTGCCTTTAAACACATTCACCTCGACCATTCGACGTGGTAATGAGTTCCACCTTCTTACCACTCTTTGGGTAAAGATGTTCCTGCAAGCTTTTCCCCGGTAATTAGGCAGAAAGCTCACTCTAATCAGTTGTGAATGGGCTTGGTCGCTGATCCCAGCAGCTTTTCCCCTTTCTCAGCATCGTTTTTTTGGTCTCAGTTTCTCAGAATCCCATCTCACCCTATCCTCGTTGTCCACTCTGTTTCCCTGTCCAGCTAAACTCACATTTCCAGTCCACATTAACTCTCATTCATCTAAAGGCTGATAAGGAAAGACATCAACGTCTCAGATATATCTTAATCTTCACAGCTCTGGAAGTAATTAAATAGCCAAAGGCGGCAACCAATTTCCTAACAGTAAGATCCCACAATGTGTTGAACAGCCTCTTCATTTGTTTTTGTATCAGAATGGGCGATGGGGGGAGGGTGGAGGAGGAAACATCCTCTCCTTTTCATTTAATAGCACCACGGGCAGCATGGTGGCATACTGGTTAGCACGGCCATTTCATAGCACCAGGAACCTGGGTTCAATCCCAACTTTGGGTGACTGTCTGTGTTCTCCGCATGTTCATTCATTCGTGGGTGTTGCTGGCTGGCCAGCATTTATTGCCCATCCCTGGTTGCCCCGAGGGCAGTTGAGAGTCAACCACATTGCTGTAGCTCTGGAGTCACATGTGGGCCAGATCAGGTAAGGATGGCAGATTTCCTTCCCTAAAAGACATTAGTGAACCAGATGGGTTTTTCCAACAATCGACAATGGTTTTGTGGTCATCAGTAGATTCTTAATTCCAGATTTGTATTGAATTCAAATTTCACCACCTAGGATTCCAAACCAGGTTCCCAGAACATTAGCTGAGTTTCTGGATTAAAATTCAACACCTCCCCTGTCTGTGTGGGTTTCCTTCAGATGCTCTGGACTTCAAAAGGGTCCACTCACACCTGCAGCTTCTGACAGGGAGTAAGGAGGTCTGTTGCTGAATGGAGTGCTGTAGTGATTTAAAAGCTGACCAGCTGTCCAGGGGGCATGGAGGTTAAAGTGACCAGGCCACTTCAAAGTTTTCACAGCTGACAGGCAGGAATGAAGATGCTAATTAAAGAGCTGCTGAAATCCCCATGGCAGGAATGAGCTTCGGGTATGTCAGGGCCGGAAGGGCCAGTCCAGCCATGGGGGACCCCTATCCCAAGGGACAGTACTGAGCCCTCTCAAACCCCCCTCCCCCCCAGAGACTTGGGAGACCCTCTCTCTGCAGTCTCCAGTAGCAGAGGGACAAATGACTGTGAAACCTAGCTCCCTGACCTCCTTCAGGGTCCAGCACTCCAGGACCATGCTGATCAATACCAGCGCCAAAGCCCACCTGGTGTAGATCCCACTGGGAGGCGGGTGAATGGTGGGAGGGCATCGAATCGGACTTCAAGCCCGCTAATGAGATTTAAAACAGGGGTTTTGAATAAGAGTTGGGTTGCCTTCACTTCCGGTGTGAATTCCGACCCTTTACCCAACGCCCCATTCAGCGGGGCATTGGGCTTCCCACCAGCATCTGGCAAGGCTGTAGAATCCCGCCCAGCATCTCAAACAATGCAGTTCTCTTTCTCTCAGGCTTTGACAGAACTGTCAGCCTAGGTCATGTGTGAAAATCCATAACAGGACCTTTACCCACAAACCCCTCGACACAGAAACAAGAACTACAAGTTAAGACAGTGTACGTTGGGAAATGTTCTATACAATGCCTGGGTTACCTGAGTGAGTCCAATCCAGCCAATGACAAACGCATCATTTATGTCCGTGTTAAGTGTGATGGAATACTCTCCACTTGCCTGAATGTGTGCACTTCCCACACTCAATAAGCTTGACACCATCCAAGACCAGCCTCTGGGGAGGCGATGGCCTAGTGGTATTATCACTAGACTATTAATCCAGAAACTCAGCTAATGTTCTGGGGACTCGAATCCCACCACGGCAGATGGTGGAATTTGAATTCAATAAAAAGAAAATCTGGAATTAAGAATCAACTGATGACCATGAAACCATTGTCGATTGTCGGAAAAACCCATCTGGTTCGCTAATGTCCCTTTAGGGAAGGAAATCTGCCGTCCTTACCCGGTCTGGCCTATACGTGACTCCAGAGTCATAGCAATGTGGTTGACTCTCAACTGTCCTCGGGGCAACCAGGGATGGGCAATAAATGCTGGCCCAGCCAACGATACCCATGTCCCAAGAATGAATAAACAAAAAAAGCAGCCTTCGTGATTGGCACCACTTAAGCATACACTCCCTCCACCACTAATGGAGAGAGTGCCATCTACAAGGTGCCAATGCCACATCTGGAAGGACACATGGGATCACCAGCTGCAGGGTAAGCCACACCCTGACTTGGGATTATATTGTTGTTACTTCATACGCCTTTCCAAACAGCACTGTGGGTGGACCTACAATAGATAGACTGCAAAATAGTGCAAGAAGGTGGCTCACCGCCACCAAGGTCAATTAGAGATGGGCAAAAAACCCTGCCCTTCCCTACAACACTCACATCTGATGAAAGAATAAAGACGCCTTGATCCTGCGGTGTCTTGTGAGCCTTGTTGATGAAAGGATTGTTGTTTTTATCCTGACAGGTCAGGATGCCCTTGGGTTCCTATTCCCATCTATACAGAATTAGGAGATTGAAGCCAGAGTAACTAAAAGTGACTAAAACCAGAGTGACTAAACATAGAGAGTGACTAAAACCACAGGGCGTAAGCCAGAGTAACTAAGAGTGGTTAAACCCGGAGTGACTAAAGCCAGAGTGACTAAATGGAGAGAAACTTCATAGTGCTTTGGTGCAGAGGGATCAGGGTGTCCTTTTAATGGATCACCGAAAACTAGTTTGCTGGTATAGCAGGTAATAAGGAAGGCAAATGGACTCTTGGCATTTATTGCTCAAGGAATAGAATATAAAAGTAGTGAAGTGTTGCTGCAACTGTACAAAGCATCAGTGAGACCGCATTTAGACTATTGTGTACAGTTTTGGTCCTCTTACTTGAGGAGGGATGTAGTTGCATTGGAGACGGTTCAGAGGAGGTTCACCAGAGATGAGGGGTTTGTTTTACGAAGGGAGATTGGGCAGTTTGGGCCTATACTCCCTGGAGTTTAGAAGAATGAGAGGAGATCTAATTGAGGTGTACAAGATGATAAAGTAGATTGACAAAGCAGACGTAGAGAGGATGTTTCCTCTTGTGTGGCAATCTAGACCAAGAGGTCACAGTTTTAGAATAAGGGATGGCTGATTTAAAACAGAGATATCGAGAAATGACTTCTCTCAAAGGGCCGTGAGTCTGTGCAATTCTCTACCCCAGAGACTACCCCAGAGTGCGGTGGATACCAGAACACTGAGTAAGTTTAGGGAAGAGGTGGACAGATTTTTAATGAGTAAGAGTTTATGATTCTTACGAACTAAAAGTGATTAAAACTTTGTCACTCTCACTTTAATTACTTTTAGTCACCATGACCTTAATCAGTTTTAATTATTCTGGATTTAGTTACTTTGGCTTGAATCACTGGCTTTTATCACTCTGGTGTGATTAAACTGAGCCTTTAAAGAACATAGTTGTGTCATGTTTCTTGTGTGGCACAGTGGTTAGCACTGCTGCCTCACAGCTCCAGGGTCCAAGGTTCAATTCCAACCTCAGGTCACTGTCTGTGTGGAGTTTGCACTTTCTCCCCATGTCTGCGTGGGTTTCCTCCGGTGCTCAGGTTTCCTCCCACAGTCCAAAGATGTGTGGGTTAGGTGGATTGGCTATGCTAAGTTGCCCCTAGTGTCAGGGGGATTAGCAGGGTAAATGTGTGGGATTACGGAAATAGGGTGGGTTTGTGGTCGGTACAGGCTTGATAGGCTGAATGGCCTCCTGTACAGTAGGGATTCTAAGATATGTTTAAAATTCAATCTGGTTTACGGTGCCGCTCTGTCTGCTCCAGGCAACGGACATGCTGAGAATGCAGAACAATAATTGATCGTAGTCATTGGGGTTTTTGTTTTAATCTGAGTTAATGCAGTTTTGTTTATTTTTTGCGCTGTCTCCTGGGGTTTTAGATTAGGGTTTGATTAGGTTGATTGACAGAGGCCGAGTCATGTGCTATTGGGAGGAACTATGCTTACAGCAACAAGCAAGCACTTTTCTGCTTGGGCCTGCAAGGAGCAGGAGGTCTTTCTCTCTCTCTCTCTCTCTCCCCCCCCCCCCCCCCCCTCTCTGGGGACTGCAGTTTGGGACCTGCTAGAAAATAGGTATCTCCCTCCAGAGGTGTTCTGGGGTCTAGCAGCCTATGTACCAACACTGAGCCTGTTGTTTGCTCACTGATTTTGAAGAGGAGTTTATGTCTATGAGGAATATTGCTTAAATTGGAACTAATAGAGATATTCCAGCAGTTAAGCATTGTATCTTGTCATGTTTAAGTATTTCAATTAGTAAAAGTTCACTAATTCATTTTGATATACTTAAAATGTATAGTTAAATTAAATTGTGTTCGATAAAAGCTTTCTAGGGGGTCAATAGAATCATACCTGACGTGTAACACCTTATCCTTACACTAATGCTAAAATCTAAAAATAGTTGGGGTCTAGTCTAACTTCATAATATACCTTGGAGTTTCTGATCTGGTCCCTAACAAAATTCTCCCCCCCCCCCTTAATTAAAAATGAACCATCAATATGAAAAGATGGCTTCATGTTTCAAAGCCTCTAGGCCGAAGGACTGTTCCTGCGCTGGACTGTTCTTTGTTCTTTATTGTGGCAGTCCTGCTGCTGCGAAAACCATCATAATTTACTCAAACACCAGTTATGAATAGTACTGTTACTTTGGGTATCCATGTCTGTGCAAATTGTATCAATTCATTATTCCAGCAATTCATTGCAAATGATGACACAGTTTCATCAAACAGTCCCACTTCACGTTATCATTTTCTTTTATCTGCAGTAGTAAAATATTTCTGCTCCTCAATCTCCATCTTGAGATGGCTGCTGACTGATTTACTCTTTTTTTCTCAGATTATAAGCTGGTTTTGACAGTACTGCAGTTTACGTTCATTTAATTTCAACAACTGGGAACAGGTTCCAAATCAGTCAACCTTTCTTGCATCTGTCTCACTTTCCTTCTTCGCATCATTATCCAGCAACTGGTTCTCCTTCTCCACCTTCACCAGTTTCACTTTACACTCATCTGTCTCCATTCTTGTCTTCATTATCTGAGATATGTAACTATCTAACAGCCCTTTGTAGCGTTGGATCCAGACTTTCGGCTGCTGCATCTCAGACTGAATAAACACCAGCTTCTCCTTCAGAATCTGTGCCAACATTCGTGGATTAAGTCGATACAAATATTGCTCAATTGAAACAGCATTTTCTACATGCACTTCGGATAAGGAACTGGCTATCTCATAGACGACAGCGCAGAGTCGCTGAGCAGAAACTGATAGCCAAGTTCCGCACACACGCGGACGGCCTCAACCGGGATATTGGGTTCATGTCACACTATTTGTAACGCCCACAGTTGCGTGGACCTGCAGAGTTTCACTGGCTGTCTTGTCTGGAGACAATACACATCTTTTTAGCCTGTCTTGATGCTCTCTCCACTCCCATTGTTTTGTTTCTTAAAGACTTGATTAGTTGTAAGTATTCGCATTCCAACCATTATTCATGTAAATTGAGTCTGTGTCTTTATAAACTCTGTTTGTGAACAGAATTCCCACTCACCTGAAGAAGGGGCTTAGAGCTTCGAAAGCTTGTGTGGCTTTTGCTACCAAATAAACCTGTTGGACTTTAACCTGGTGTTGTTAAACTTCTTACTGTGTTTACCCCAGTCCAACGCCGGCATCTCCACATCATATCTCATAGAAGACAGAGGGTGGTGGTGGATGGAAACTTTTCAGACTGGAGACCAGTTACCAGCGGTGTACCACAGGTATCAGTGCTGGGTCCTCTGCTATTTGTGATTTTTATAAATGACTTGGAGGAAGGGGCTGAAGGGTGGATCAGTAAATTTGCAGATGACACCAAGATTGGTGGAGTAGTGGATGAGGTGCAGGGCTGTTGTAGGCTGCAAAGAGACATTGATAGGATGCAGAGCTGGGCCGAAAAATGGCAGATGGAGTTTAACCCTGATAAGTGCGAGGTGATTCATTTTGGTAGGACAAATTTGAATGCGGATTACAGGGTCAAAGGTAGGGTTCTGAGGAATGTGGAGGAACAGAGAGATCTTTCGTTCATATCCACAGATCTCTGAAGGTTGCCACTCAAGTGGATAGAGCCGTGAAGAAGGCCTATAGTGTGTTAGCGTTTATTAACGGGGCGATTGAGTTTAAGAGCCGTGGGGTTATGCTGCAACTGTACAGGACCTTGGTGAGACCACATTTGGAATATTGTGTGCAGTTCTGGTTACCTCACTATAAGAAGGATGTGGAAGCACTGGAAAGAGTGCAAAGGAGATTTACCAGGATGCTGCCTGGTTTGGAGGGTAGGTCTTATGAGCAAAGGTTGAGGGAGCTAGGGCTTTTCTCTTTAGAGCGGAGGAGGTTGAGAGGCGACTTAATAGAGGTTTATAAGATGGTGAGGGGGATAGATAGAGTGGACATTCAGAGACTATTTCCTTGGGTGGATGTAGCTGTTACTAGAAGGCACAACTATAAGGTTCGTGGTGGAAGATATAGGAGTGATGTACGAGGTAGGTTCTTTACTCAGAGAGTGGTTGGGGTGTGGAATGGACTGCCTGCTGTGATAGTGGAGTCGGACACTTTAGGAACTTTCAAGCGGTTATTGGATATGCACATGGAGCACACCAGAATGATAGGGAGTGGGATAGCCTAATCTTGGTTTCAGAAAAGGTTCGGCACAACATTGTGGGCCGAAAAGCCTGTACTGTGCTGTACTGTTCTATGTTCTATGTTCTATGTTCATGCACAATTACTTTCGTACTTCCCAGTTCATTCCCACACATATCTGCATGTGAATTCAATAACTCTTTCAGGTCATTTTGATTTTCTTCCAGAAGGTAACTCAATAATTTATCCCAATTTCTGATAATTTCCTCATTATCCAATCTAATTTGAGGAATGTCAAATTCAGAATCATCTGGATTGGTTTCTGAACTCTGAGTTGTAAAAACTAACACATCCTCCTTCTGCTTTCTGCACGTTCTCCCCGTGACTGTGTGGGTTTCCTCCAGGTGCTCTGGTTTCCTCCCACAGTCCGAAAGACGTACTGGTTAGGTGCATTAGCCATGCTAAATTCTCCCTCAGTGTACCCGAACAGGCGCCGGAGTGTGGCGACTAAGGGATTCTCACAGAAGCTTCATTGCAGTGTTAATGTAAGCCTACTTATGACAATTATAAATAAATTCACCTCACTCAGTTTTCTTATGATTTGTTAAGGCACACTGAACCTTGCTTTTAAAGGTACACCATTCACTGTTAATAATATTAATACGTTATCCCCACTAGCAAAACTACAAATTTTTGATTTCTTATCCGTTTCATTTCTCGTCTCAAGCTGTGCCACTTCTAAATGTTGTCCAGCCAACTCACCAGCCCTAGTTAATCTTTCCTTAAAGTTTGACACATGATCCATCAACGTAGGGGGCAATCCTATCAGCTTGCTACGCTGGTAAACCAGCATGGCGAGCCGGGAAGATTGCGGAAGAGGGTAAAAAACTGATTGCTGGCCGGCGCGAATCAATTTGCTTTCCTCCCGGTCCAGTTTTGCCGGCGAGACCGGCTTTGCACCCAAAAGGACGGAAAGCCAATGAACATAAATGTGAGCTGACTACTCCGGCACTGCATCTCCCGGCCTCCTGGAAAACTCCTCCTCAGGACTGCTTATCACCAGCAGAGATCAGGTACCATGGCCACACTGGGGGGATTGGAGATTGATGCTCCTGGGTGGTCATGGCCAGGCACAGCCCATCTGGTAGTGGCACCCAGGTAGTTGACATCTGCCATCCTATTTGTGTCTGTAATACTATATTCTGCACCCTTTCCATTCCTCCTTCCTTATGTGCTCTATGATCACTATGTTTTGTTTTTATATTGTGCAAGAAACAATACTTTTCACTGTATCCCAGTACATGTGACAATAAATCAAGTCACGTTTTTCATATGAAAGGATATTTTTCTTGAGCTGATGATAATGATTTATTTTGGGGAACTGATTCCTAAGTCCCTCAGGTTGTAATGTTGGTGGTTAGTTTGAGAAAGAGCCCTCTGACCTCCATCAGAACTGATTGTTGCAGTTGACAAGTCCAGCGAAGGGTTTAAATTAGTTTGGGACAGGCATAAGCATCATCATGAGAGCTCAGAGCTCCGGACCCAAGCTCATGGAACAGCTTCTGGTTGTCTTGGGGCGGCATGGGTAGCACAGTGGTTAGCACTGCTGCTTCACAAACCCAGGGACCTGAGTTCGATTCCCGGCTTGGGTCGCTGTCTGTGTGGAGTTTGCACATTCTCCTCGTGTCTGCATGGGTTTTCTCCGGGTGCTCCGGTTTCCTCCCACAGTCCAAAGGTGTGTGGGTTAGGTTGATTGGCCATGCTAAAATTGCCCCTTAGTGTCCTAAAATGCGTAGATTAGAGGGATTAGCGGATAAAATGTAGGGATATGGGGGTAGGGCCTGGGTGGGATTGTGGTCGGTGCAGACTTGATGGGCCAAATGGCCTCTTTCTGCACTGTAGGGTTTCTATGATTCTTCTATGATTCTATGCCTTCTGGGGTTGAAGGGGTGTTATTATGCAGCACCTGCTTCCCATCCCATTCACACGATACGGCCCTAAAGACCCCTGGAAAGAGGCCATTCCACACGGTTTTCCAATAAAATCTTGCACTCTTCAGAGTTTTGAATCATAGGATCCCTACAGTGCTGAAGGCGGCCATTTGACCCATCAATTCCGCACTGACTCTCTGACAGGGTATCTTATCCAGAGCCACCACACTGCCCTATCCGCGTAACCCAATGCATTTACCATGGCTGATCCGCCTAATCTACACATCTTGGGACACTAAGGGGCATGGCTAACTCAGTTAACCCACGCAACTATGGACTGTGGGAGGAAGCCGGAGTACCTAGGGGAAACCTACTCAAATATGGGAAGAACGTACAAACTCCACACAGACTTTCACCCAAGACCAGAATTGAACCCGGGTCCCTGGTGCTGTGAGGCAGCAGTGTTAACCACTGAGCCACCGTGCCGCCCTGAAGTTCCAGGAATAGGGATTGCCAACACTTCCTGACTATCCCATGGTTTTTGAAGATTAATCTCCTGAATTCCAATGCAAGCAAAATCTGAGCGAAAAATCACCAGGACACGAAGGAAATAATGTTTTTGTTTCTCTTTCTTCGAGCGTCGGTTCATTAATTATAAAAGTATTGGAGATGGGAAAAAGGCTATGTGACCAGAGGGGGCAGCTGGATCTGGGAGGTCATGGATATGAAACCTCCTGGAATACTTCTAATCAGAGTTGGCAACTCCACCCAGGCTGTATCCCCATCATGGAGTGTCCCCGATGGAGGGAGTCTTTTGGAAGAGGTGGGTTTGTCTTTATGGATGGAAACCCATGCAAAACTAAGATGGCATTGGCATAAAACCAAGAGAAATCCCAGAACAAACTATCAAGGCACCCTGAAAAAAAAACAACAGCTCGCATTTATATAGCACCTTTAACTTCGTAAAACATCTCAGAGAGCTTCACAGGAGCATATATCAGACATGGGGTGGCACAGTGGTTAGCACTGCTGCCTCACAGTGCCAGGGATCCAGGTTCAATTCCAGCCTCAGGTCACTGTCTGTGTGGAGTTTGCACGTTCTCCCCGTGTCTGTGTGGGTTACTTCAGATGCTCTGGTTTCCTCCCACAGTCCAAAGATGTGTGGGTTAGGTTGATTGGCCATGCTAAATTAACCCTAGTATCAGGGGATTAACAGGGTAAATATGAGCGATTACGAAAATAGGGCACGGATGGAATTGTAGTTGGTGAAGACTCGATGGGCTGAATGGCCTCCTTCTGCACTGTAGGGATTCTATGATTCTATGATTTTCCAGCTGTGCTTGCCCCAAGGCCAGAAATTCCCGCCCAAGGTCAACTGACCTTTGCACGGTCCGCCCATGCCGTTTATGAATTTTGGATAAGTTTTTGGATAATTTTTTGGATAATTTTGGAATTTTGGATAAGCAAGTCAGGAAAATTCTACCCATAATGTGACACCCATTTGTATAAAGAGCTATTGCAACAGTTTGTCAAAGAAGTAAGCTTTGAGGAGCAACTCTAAGGAGGAGAGAGAGTGACGTATAGAAACAGAGAGGTGTAGGAGAAAATTCCGGTGCTTGGGGCCTAGGCAGCTGAAGCCATCACCAGCAATAAGGGCAGCAAAGAAAAGTAGGGGTGTACAAGAGGCCAAAATTTGGAGCAGGTTGGAGGGCTGGAGGGGGTTACAGAGGGAGCAAAGGATTTTGAGAATTAGGATGACAATTTTGACATTGAGGACAAGGTTCACAAAGGTGAACAGAACGAGGTGTGAGTTTGGAAATGAGCAGCAGAGTTTCAGATCTGCCCGAGTTGATGAAGGGTGGAAGGTCAGGAAGGGGAGCATTGGGCAGAGTCAATTTAATCATTATATTGTTACAGCATGTAGCGTTCATCATTATCAAAGCACGCATTCTCCAATTAACCATTATCACTGAGTCATTGGTGTTAGTTTTATGAGAATGTGTCCCTCCATTGTAGAGTTTTTTTCTATTATTTCTTAGGAGCTTAATTCTTCTTGCCCAGGGGAAGAAAGAAAGTAAAACTTGCATTTAGATAGTGCCTTTCACAGCGACTGGACATCTTAAAGATTTTTACAGCCAATGAAATACTTTCAAAGTGCAGCCGCCATTATTCGAAACCTGGCAACCAATTAGCACACAGCTCCCACAAACAGCAGTGTGATAATGATCGGATAATCCGATTTTTCTGCGACATTGATTAGTGGATAAATATCATTCAAAAAAGCAGGGAGTGCCCACTGCACTTCTTTCAAATAATACCATGGGACATTTTACATCCATTTTCACCTGGGGACACCGTTCATCAACTTATCCAAAATTCCACACGCCCCCGTGGCATGTTTTGCGGATTCATAGAGTCATCGTCATGGGGGCGGACATTCCCATCCACCCACCAAGGGAATCGGAGCAGGCGAGGGACAGACCATAGAAGGGCCTGTTGACCTCGGGCAAGATTTTCCGGTGAATGTGGCCGGAACATCTCACCCAAAGAGTCAGTGAGTCACAAGGCGGGAATTTCCGGGCTCACTCAAGCAAGATCGTAAATTCCTGCTCGAGGTCAACGGACATTTCCGGCGTCCGCCCCTCGCCTGCTCCGATTCCATGGCGGACGGAGCGGTAGAATTCCAGCAATAGAGTCATGCAGCCCTTCAGCACATTGAGTCTACCACTCAAGGCACACTAATCCCATTTTCCTGCACTTGTCCCACATATCCTTGAATATTTTGGCCGGCAGCACGATTTTTCAATCCTGCATCTGTTAGCGGGTATTCCTGTTGTTTGAACCCTTCGTCACTGATGAACCCATGGGGTGGGGAAGGGGTGGGTGGAGGGTGTCGCGTCAGAAGGTTTGAACAAGGGCCTGAAAAATATCAGCCAACATCCCAACTGTGCACCAATCCGTCAGCACCACCCTGATGTGTCAGCTGTGATTTGCTTTTTAATAATTAAAACTCCAGGGTGAGGCTTAAATCTCATGACTCAGTGACCAGATGGTTACCCAATATCTTGCCTCGCTAAAAAAAAATCTTGCCTCGCTTCTCGGCCTTTTGGCTAAGATCAAGTGTAGTATGGATAGGATGCTGTGCTTGGTTGAGGTCATTGGGTTACATTTAAGCTTCATTTGAAGCAATTTTTTAAAAGCGGCCTCTCGGCCTTTTGGCTAAGATGCAAATGAGATCAAGCCTTGGAGGAGGTGAGTCTGCACCTACTCCAATCAGCTTGGCTCATGTAGATCAGGCCCAAGATAGGAGTAGAGGCCCTGTCTTGTCAGCTTGGATCGGAAATGTCTCAACTTGTTGAGACTCTGAATTGGACTTGATTTGATTGAATTGGAAAAGTATTTTTAAAAATCTTGCCTCAGAAATCTTAGAAGCCCTACAGCACAGAAAGAGGCCATTCGGCCCATCGAGTCTGCACCAACCACAATCCCACCCAGGCCCTATCCCCATATCCCTACATATTTACCCACTAATCCCTCTAACCTACGCATCCCAGGACACTAAGGGCAATTTTAGCATGGCCAATCAACCTAACCCGCACATCTTTGGGCTGTGGGAGGAAACCGGAGCACCCGGAGGAAACCCACGCAGACACGAGGAGAATGTGCAAACTCCACACAGACAGTGACCCAAGCCGGGAATCGAACCCAGGTCCCTGGAGCTGTGAAGCAGCAGTGCTAACCACTGTGCTACCGTGCCGCCCTCAGTAGGAGGCAAAATCCTCAGAAGAGATGGAGAGAAGGCCAGAGGGTGAAGTTACTCTCCTCTATTTTTCAATCCTGTTGAAGTTCCTGCTCAAGGAAACCAAGAGCCTGTCAGCATCAAGGAAAGACCTCAAATCATCGTGTGTCTGTGAGGCTGCTCTCTCTGAGCTGGACGCGGCTGATGGATGATTTATTGATACAATGAACTGCTTGTCCAGCAAAGCCCAAGGTGAGGGAAGCTGCCAGCCTGAGGAAAAGGAATAAAACTGCGACCAGAGACAGACATAAAACATGAAATAGGACCTGGAGAAACAAGGTGAACTGGTAAACAAGTGTTTAGATGTCTTGAGGCATTGGGATTAATCGGTCCCAGAAGAAATTATCGTCATTTTTTTATTGTCTTCAAAGCAGACAGATAGTCTCAGAAATACAACCACTCAGACTGACAGAGTTGGTCACTGGAACACGATGCAGGGATAAGAGCACAGAACACTCCGCTGCAAGGGTTGGCAGTGGCGTTGTGGTATTGTCACTGAACTTGAAAAGTCATCGATATTGGGCTGCTTGGTTTCTTGAACCAACCAGAGCCAGTTCCTCACAGCAAGGGAAACCTTATAAACAGGTGGCACAGTTGTTAGCACTGCTGCCTCACAGCGACAGGGACCCAGGTTCAATTCCAGCCTCGGATCACTGTCTGTGTGGAGTTTGCACTTTCTCCCCGTGTCTGCGTGGGTTTCCTCCGGGTGCTCTGGTTTCCTCCCACAGTCCAAAGATGTGCGGGTTAGATTGATTGGCCATGATAAATTGACCCCTAGTGTCAGGGGGATTAGTAGGGTAAATGTGTGGGGTTACAGGGATAGGGCCTGGGTGGGATTGCAGTTGGCATAGACTCAATGGGCTGAATGGCCTTCTTCTGTCGGTAGAGATTCTATGATTCTACGAACACTGAGAAATATCAGTGCCTCCAGCTAAATAAACCTTGTGCGAACTAAGGATGTCTTGCATCCACTTGGATCAATGGCGATAGTCATAAACTGTTTAACCATTAACAAGAATACAGCATCCTGTGTTTCATATTTCTAAGCGTAGGCAAAGTCAAGAACATAAGTAAATATAGCTGCTCCATCTTGTAAAATTACATTTGTGGCCTGGGATGTATATTTATGAATAGTAAACGGGCTTATTCTGCTCAGTTCATCTGCTGTAACAATAATTTGTATTTATATAGTGCCTAATGTTTCCCCTAACAGTTCCCATGCAGGTTACGATACTGGCCATGATCTTACCGGCCATTCATGCCACGCTCCCGCTGCAGCGAGGACGGGGAATTTGGTGCCCAGCCCAATCTCCATTCACTGCAGCGGGACCAGAAAATCCCGCCAGCGTGAACGGAGGCAAGATTCTGGCCACCATATGCACGCAGGCGCATGCTTAAACAAAACGCAGGCAAACGAGAAAAATAATCAGATCGAGGATGCAGAGTCATAGATGTTTACAGCATGGAAACAGGCCCTTCGGCCCAACTTGTCCATGCCGCCTTTTTTTTTAAACCCCTAAGCTAATCCCAATTGCCCGCATTTGGCGCATATCCCTCTATACCCATCGTACCCAAGTAACTATCTAAATGCTTTTTAAAAGACAAAATTGCACCCGCCTCTCCTACTACCTCTGGCAGCTCGTTCCAGACACTCACCACCCTCTGTATGAAAAAATTGCCCCTCTGGACACTTTTGTATCTCTCCCCTCTCACCTTAAACCTATGCCTTCTAGTTTTAGACTCCCCTACCTTTGGGAAAAGATATTGACTATCTAGCTGATCTGTACCCCTCATTATTTTATAGACCTCTTTAAGATCACCCTTCAGCCTCCTACGCTCCAGAGAAAAAGGTCCCAGTCTATCCAGCCTCTCCTTATAACTAAATCCATCTAGTCCTGGTAGCATCCTAATATATCTTTTCTGCACTCTTTCTAGTTTAATAATATCCTTTCTATAATAGGGTGACCAGAATTGCACACAGTATTCCAAGTGTGGCCTACCAATGTCTTGTACAAACTTCAATAAGACATTCCAACTCCTGTATTCAATGTTCTGACCAATGAAACCAAGCATGCCGAATGCCTTCTTCACCACTCTGTCCACCTGTGACTCCACTTTCAAGGACCTATGAACATGTACCCCTAGATCTCTTTGTTCTGTAACTCTCCCCAATGTCCTACCATTAACTGAGTAAGTCCTGCCCTGGCTCAATCTACCAAAATGCATCACCTCGCATTTGTCAAAACTAAACTCCATCTGCCATTCGTCAGCCCACTGGCCCAATTGATCAAGATCCCGTTGCAATTGGAGATAACTTTCTTTACTAACCACTATGCCACCAATCTTGGTGTCATCTGCAAACTTACTAACCATGCCTCCTATATTCTCATCCAAATCATTAATATAAATGACAAATAACAGTGGACCCAGCACTGATCCCTGAGGCACACTGCTGGTCACAGGCCTCCAGTTTGAAAAACAATCCTCTACAACCACCCTCTGGCTTCTGTCATCAAGCCAATTTTGTATCCATTTAGATACCTAACCCTGGATCCCGTGAGATTTAACCTTATGCAACAACCTACCATGTGGTACTTTGTCAAAGGCCTTGCTAAAGTCCATGTAGACAACATCAACTGCACTGCCCTCATCTACCTTCTTGGTTACCCTTCCAAAAACTCAATCAAATTTGTGAGACATGATTTTCCACTCACAAAGCCATGCTGACTGTCCCTAATCAGTCCTTGCATCTCTAAATGCCTGTAGATCCTGTCTCTCAAAATACCTTCCAACAATTTACCCACCACAGATGTGAGGCTCACTGGCCTGTAGTTCCTAGGCTTTTCCCTGCAGCCCTTTTTTAACAAAGGCACAGCATTTGCCACTCTCCAATCTTCAGGCACCTCACCCGTGACTATCGATGATTCAAATACCTCGGCTAGAGGACCCGCAGTTTCCTCCCTAGCCTCCCACAATGTCCTGGGATACACTTCATCAGGAAACGGGGATTTATCTACCTTGATGCGCTATAAGATTTCCAGCACCTCCTTCTCTGTAATATGTACACTCCTCAAGACATCACTATTTATTTCCCCAAGTTCCTTAACATCCATGCTTTTCTCAACAGTAAATACTGATGAGAAATGTTCATTTAGGATCTCACCCATCTCTTGTGGATCCGTACACAGATGACCTTGTTGATCCTTAAGAGGCCCGACTCTCTCCCTTGTTACTCTTTTGCCCTTTATGTATTTGTAGAAATTCTTTGGATTCTCCTTTGCCTTATCTGCCAAAACAATCTCATGTCCCATTTTTGCCCTCCTGATTTATCTCTTAACTCTACTCCTACACCCCCTATACTCTTCAAGGGATTCACTTGATCCCAGCAGTCTATGCATGTCATGTGCCTCTTTCTTCTTCTTGACCAGGGCCTCAATATCCCAAGTCATCCAGGGTTCCCTACTTCTGCCAGCCTTGCCCTTCACTCTAAGAGGAATGTGTTTACCCTGAACCCTGGTTAACACACTTTTGAAAGCGTGCCACTTACCAAATGTTGACGTGCCATTTAGCTATGTTGATAGGATGGTAAAATGCCCAAAGGCGTTTCATAGCAGGTTGATGCGCAATTGATTCACACGGGAGGCTAGGACGTACCCGGGAATAAAGGCTTTTATTCACAACAAGAATAGAGCACACTGCTTAACAATACTATCCCAGACTAAGGGCTACTAGGAAGTAACAGTGACCTTTATACTCCTGTAAGAAGGCGGAGCCAAACAGAGTGTACCACAGGACAATGCTAACAGGTGGAACACCCCAACCCTAACCCCAACAGTAACAAGAGTAACATATGTACAAGTACCCATAGTGGTAACCATCTATGGTTCACCACATTCACCCCTCCTTTAAAAACAAAGGCCGGTGGGGTAAGGAAACAATACGAACTGTCCATATGTTCACAAGTTCAGCCATTTCGGAGGTCCGCACCGTCTCTGCGACCTCCGCAGCACTGGCTCCAGTGCCGGTTCTGGTGACCGTGGTGACGACTCTCTCTCCGAGGTGGTGTCCAGTGACTCCTCCAGTTCCTCACACGCCTGTGGACCTCGAGGTGGCGACAATCTCCTGGACTCAGGCAAGCTGTACATGGGAGTAAAAGGATTAAGTTGAGGTCCCGATGCTGCCCGCGCCGTGTCAGAAGGGGAGAGAATGGGCAAAGGAATCCTAACCAGGGGTGCGGGAGTTTCGGGGGTTTCCAGGTCCCCTGCAGGCGCCAGATCTCTGATAGAGACCGTGTCCTCTCGCCCGTCAGGATATGCCACATAGGCATATTGAGGGTTGGCGTGGAGGAAATGGACCTGTTCAACCAAAGAGTCGGACTTGCGGGCCCTAACATGCCGCCGCAGGAGGACAGGTCCTGAGTACGTCAACCAAGACGGCAGTGAGGTCCCAGAGGAAGACTTCCTAGGGAAGGTAAACATCCGCTCATGTGGGGTAGCGTTGGTTGCCGTACACAGGAGGGACCGGATTGAATGGAGCGCATCAGAAAGTACCTCTTGCCAACGGGAGACTGGAAGACCCCCAGACCTTAACGCCAGTAAAACAGCCTTCCAGAATGTAGTGTTTTCTCTCTCGACCTGTCCGTTACCCCTGGGGTTATAACTCGTAGTCCTACTTGAGGCAATTCCTTTAGAGAGCAGGTATTGCCTTAAGTCGTCGCTCATAAACGACGAACCCCGATCACTGTGGATATAACTGGGGTAGCCGAACAGGGTAAAAAGACTCCGCAGGGCTTTGATGACCGTGGCAGAGGACATATCAGAACAGGGGATGGCAAAGGGGAATCGGGAGTATTCGTCAACCACGTTGAGGAAATACACATTCCGATCTGTCGAAGGAAGGGGGCCCTTGAAGTCGACACTGTCGTTCAAAAGGGCGAGTGGCCTTAATAAGGTCCCTCCTGTCAGGCCGGTAGAAGTGCGGCTTGCACTCTGCACATACCTGGCAGCTTCGAGTTATCAACCTGACATCCTCTGTGGAATAGGGCAGATTCCGAGCCTTTACAAAATGGAAGAGCCGAGTGATCCCTGGATGGCAGAGATCATTGTGGAGGGCCTGTAACCAGTCCTCCTGCACACTGGCACATGTTCCACGCGACAGGGCATCTGAGGGCTCATTGAGCTTCCCCGGACGGTACATGATATCATAGTTGTCGGTGGAGAGTTCGATTCTCCACCTCAAGATTTTATCATTCTTAATTTTTCCCCTTAACGTGTTGTTGAACATGAAGGCCATGGACCACTGGTCCGTGAGCAGGGTAAACCGTTTGCCAGCCAAATAATGGCGCCAATGCCGTACAGCCTCCACAATGGCCTGAGCCTCTTTCTCCACAGAGGAGTGCCGAATTTCAGGGCCTTGGAGGGTGCGAGAGAAGAAGGCGACGGACCTGCCCGCCTGGTTAAGTGTGGCGGCCAGGGCGAAATCAGATGCATCACTCTCCACCCGAAAGGGGATGGACTCATCGACAGCGTGCATCGTGGCTTTCGCGATGTCGGCTTTTATCCCTTCAAAGGCTAGGCGAGCCTCTGCTGTCAGGGGAAAGAGGTAGATTTTATGAGCGGACGGGCTTTGTCCACGTAATTGGGAACCCACTGTGCATAGTACGAGAAGAAGCCTAAGCATCTTCTCAGTGCTTTGATGCTAGTGGGTAGGGGAAGTTCAAGGAGGGGACGCATACGGTCTGGATCGGGGCCGATGACCCCGTTTTCCACCATGTATCCGAGGATTGCTAGGCGGTTCTTGCTGAATACGCACTTCTCCTGGTTATAGGTCAGGTTCAGGAGAATCGCAGTGCATAAAAACTTCTGGAGGTTGGCATCGTGGTCCTGCTGGTCATGGCCGCAGATAGTGACATTGTCCAGGTACGGGAAGGTAGCCCGTAGCCCATTTTGGTCCACCATTCGGTCCATCTCGCGCTGGAAGACCGAGACCCCATTAGTGACGCCGAAAGGGACTCTTAAAAAGTGGTAGAGACGGCCATCCGCCTCAAAGGCCGTGTATTTGCGGTCCTCTGGGCGAATGGGGAGCTGGTGGTAGGCTGACTTCAAGTCGATGGTACTGCGCAATCTGGTTGACCATGTCAGATATGCGCGGGAGAGGGTACGCGTCCAGCTGCGTGTACCTATTAATGGTCTGACTATAGTCTATGACCATCCGGGGCTTGTCTCCAGTTTTGACCACCACGACTTGTGCTCTCCATGGGCTAGTGCTAGGTTGAATGACCCCTTCCCTGAGGAGCCGCTGAACCTCAGATCGAATAAAGATCTGATCCTCAGCGCTGTAACGCCTGCTCTTAGTCGCGATGGGCTTGCAGCCTGGCACGAGATTTTCGAATAGGGAAGGCGGGGTCATTTTGAGTGTCGAGAGACTGCATGTGGAGCGCGCAGGACAATTTGGAGGCTGCTGCTCTCCCACTGAAAGTGGAGGGAGTGGCCCATCGTACTGCAGGGTCACACTCTTCAGGTGGACCATAAAACCTAGCCCCAGGAGTACCGGAGCGCAAAGGTGCGGTAACACGAGGAGCCTGAAGTTCTCGTAAACTGTGCCCCGCACCGTTAAGGTTACCACACAGCTCCCAAGAACGATAACAGATCGGGACCTCGACGCCATGGAGATTGTCTGCCTGACAGTTTGCACATGGAGAGTGCACCGTTTCACTGTATCCGGATGGATGAAGCTCTCTGTGCTCCCGCTGTCAAACAGGCAATGCGCCAGGCGCCCGTTTACCTCTATGTCCATCATGGACTTGTCGAGTCTGTGAGGCTTGGCCTGGTCCAGGATGATTGACGCCACTGTTGGATCCCGAGTGTAACTGCAGGCAGCTGAGATAGCCGATGACGAGGACCCCTGCTGGTCTTCTGCGGCCGGTGTCGACCAAAATGGCTGCCCTCACGAATCGCACGTGGTCGATGATGTTGAAAACAGCGGCACCCGCAGGTCGCACATGGCTTGCATCGTCGTCATAGGAAATGGCAGCGCCCGTGAGTCGCACGTGGCTGAAGACATCGTCGAGGCCGGAGATGAGGAGATGGATCCTGGGGAGTCACACGCAGCACTGCTGGGCTTGGAAGGGGTCTTTGCTCGGCACACTTTTGCATAGTGCCCTTTCTTCCCACAGGCGGAGCAAAACACCGCCCTGGCCGGACATCTCTGGTGAGGGTGCTTCGCCAATCCGCAGAAATAGCACCGTGGGCCTCCAGGAGCTGCCGCAGCCGTCAGGTCTGAAGTTGAGAGCATTATCGCGCAGTTCCGCGGAGCCTCCGAGTACAGTTGAGGCGGTGGCTGTACTTGCCACGATGTTCCCACGTGGTCGGTGGGGTAGGTTTCAAGACTTCTGGAGGCCGTTTCCATTGCATCGGCCAATTCTACCGTCTTAGCCAGGTCCAAGTTACCCTGCTCTAGCAGCCGCAGGCGAATATAGGATGAGCCGATTCCCGCCACTAACGCATCTCGGATAAGATCGTTGGTGTATTGAGTAGCCGACACCTCCTTGCAGTTGCAGGCTCTGGCTAGCTGTTGAAGTTCGCGCAGGTACTGTCCCGTAGTTTCGCCGGGCTGCCGCCGTCGAGTGGCTAATAGGTGACGAGCATGAATTTCGTTCAGCTGTTTATGGTACAGCTTCTTGAGTAATTCGATGGCCTCTTTGTAATTTTGGGAATCACGGATTGTTGCATACACAGTGTCGCTCACCCTGGCGTGGAGGACCCGCAACCTGTCGGACTGGACTGCTGTCGAGGCGTCGATGTAATCCTCGAAACACTTCAACCAATGGTCGAAAGTATTCAACGCTCCAGCGGCACGCGAATCCAAGGTCAGCCAATTGGGTTTCAGCATCTGCTCCATTTTTCTTCGAACAAAATTTTCGGTATTTTGTTGTGAATAAAATTGATGCGCGATTAATTCACACGGGAGGCTAGGACGTACCCGGGAATAAAGGCTTTTATTCACAACAAGAATAGAGCACACTGCTTAACAATACTATCCCAGACTAAGGGCTACTAGGAAGTAACAGTGACCTTTATACTCCTGTAAGAAGGCGGGGCCAAACAGAGTGTACCACAGAACAATGCTAACAGGTGGAACACCGCAACCCTAACCCCAACAGTAACAAGAGTAACATATGTACAAGTACCCATAGTGGTAACCATCTCTCGTTCACCACACAGGGTTACCCAATAAAATTGGACACAGTACCATATAAAGAGATATTTGGGCAGGTAACAAAGATGTTTTAAGGAGCAACTTCAAGGCGGAAAGAAAATCATTGCAGGTCTTTACGGTTCCAAAGTAGAGTCATATCAGACTCGGAACATTAACTCTCTTTCCCCTTTCCACAGATGCTGCCAAACCTTGATGACGATTAACCCAAATAATGCATGGTGAGTACTCAAATCTTATAAGCTTTTATTACCTGCTGGCAGGGAGAACAGACACAGTGACTTTCACTATGGTGTTCTGTCGATTCATACTGATACTTAGCAATTATAGTTAATTTCAGCAAATGAGAAATTAGCAACTTTCTAATCCTTTATTTGCATACAGATCCACCAATCAAGGCATAGCTTTTTGCCCTTTCTTATCCAATAAGAAACCACCTCCTTCATTAGCATAATATGTCAACATATTTTTTGATATTTGCCATGGTAATTTATTTTTGTTTATGTTGTGTGTCCTAGATCTGGAATGCAGTGTTTATGAAACTGACGCAAGGTTAGATTCATCTCATATCCTGAGTACACAAGCGCTAGCCTCACTGAAGGCCTTGTTTGCTGAGAAACATTTTCCATTACTTGACAGAGTTGTTTGTCATAACTTAATTTCCACAACCTGCTGAGTTTTGATTTCAGATCCCTAGCATCCCCAGTGTTCTGCTTTCATATCATTGCGGCTGTTTCTCTGGCTACCGTTGGCTAGGTACAGAATTCCATTGGGCTTGAGGGGCTTTGTGATTCCACGGAGAGAGCAGTGCCTATTTGGGAATGTGACTGAAGATTTATAACTTTTCACATCATCCTTTTGCCGCCTCTTGGGGAATTGGAGATGGGCAGCACGGTGGCACAGTGGTTAGCACTGCTGCCTCACTGCACCAGGGACCCGGGTTCAATGCCCAGCTTGGGTCACTGTCTGGGCGAGATTGCACATTCTCCCCACGTCTGCGTGGGTTTCCTCCGGGTGCTCCGATTTCCTCTCACAGTCTGAAAGATATGCTGGTTAGGTGCATTGGCCGTGCTAAATATTTCCTCAGTGTACCTGAACAGGCGCCGGAGTGTGGCGACTAGGGGAATTTCACATTAACTTCATTGCACTGTTAATGTAAGCCTTACTTGTGACTAAGAAATAAACTTTGAAACTTTAGATGAGATAGACACTGACCCTGAGTTAGATCCTGAATATAGATCATCGTTCTGGTAGGAGATTATGTGCAATGCCATTCTGTGCCAGAAATGAATGGTACAACTTTGAGCCAAAGTGATCCATTAACTCTGAATGAAAGCAACTTACTGTGGAGGCTGGAATCTGAAACCAAATGAGAAAATCTCAGCAGGTCTGGCAGCATCTGTAAGGAGAGAAAAGAGCTGACGTTTTGAGTCCAGACGACCTTTTGTCAAAGCTAAAAGGCATAGAAAGCAGGAGGTATTTATACTGCAGGGTGAGGGAATGAAAGATGAGTCATAGCCGCAGAAACCAGGGGAAAAGGCCGCTAATGGCTGTCCACAGAGAGGAGAATAAAGGGTGTGAATGGCCAAACGGCAGAGAAGCTGAAATCAGAGGGTAAGCTGTGATGGGTGAAGATGTGGGGGAGGTGGGTAGGAGAGAGATAAAATGGAGAAATAGGGGGGAGAAAGGTAAGGAAAGGGGTGATAAAATAGGGGGGAAGAGTGGAGGGGGGAAAGAAAAATAAAGAAGTAAAAGGGAGAGACATGCTGAGATTTTCCAGCATTTTCTCGTTTGATCCATTAACTCTGTGGATGCTGCAATTAACATGAAATTGGTATTTGGGAATTTGACAATGTTTGTCCCATAAATGTTAACTGCATATTAAACCCTGTAAATGATCCACACACAGTAGAAATGAACAAATCAAAGTTTCTTTTAGAATGTTTTGCCTGTTTTTGTTCATTCTCTCCCTCATGTTTAGGTCCTTCTCCTCGGTCCCCTGTTGTGTAAGGAACTTGTACCCAGATGTCTGCTGATGCTACTTTCAAACCAGCCCCTAGTAAAAGAAATTGGCGTCAAAGACTTGGGGGTTCCGCCCACCACGGAAATCATAGCGAGTGAGGGACGGACCATGGAAAGGCCCGTTGATCTCGGGCAGGGTTTTCCAGGTTTTGGAGAGAGCGCGGCCAGAAAATCCCACCCTGGGTGTGAAGTGAGGAAGAGGGGTGTGGGATGTAATGTGGTATAATTGTGGGGAAATGTATAATGGGTGGAATCAGAGACTAGGGGGAAATATAGTAAAAGGGTTTAATGCTAAATGTGCGATTTGCTAATGAGACATGGGTGTGTGTGTGGGTGTAGAAGCATAAAAACATAGAAAATAGGGGCAGGAGGAGGCCATTCAGCCCTTCAAGCCTGCTCCACCATCCAACTCAATAGCCTGATCCAGTCTTCCCCTCATATCCTTTGATCCCCTTCACCTCAAGATCTATACCTGACTGCTTCTTGAAAACAATTTTGACCTGAATTACTTTCTATGGTAGTGAATTCCACAGGCTCATCACTCTCTGGGTGAAGAAATTTCTCCTCATCTCTGTCCTGAAAGGTTTACCCTGTATCCTTAGATGGTGACCCCTGGTACTGGATACCCCCACCATTGGGAACATCCTTCCTGCAACTACCCTGACTAGTCCTGTTAGAATTTAATAGGTATGTGCGTGTGCGCATGCACCCGGATATTGTGAAGGGAGGTGGGGTTATGATGCCAGTGATGTGGAGGGGGACTTTCAGGGGGTGGGGGGGAAATGCCCCAATGCCAAGAGCAGTTGGGGTGGGGCCTGGTCACCCCGTATCCCAGTGGTTACGGGGTGGTGCTCTGACCTTTGCATTTTGGTAGGGGAGAGAGGCGGGTGTTCCTTGATGCTTGGGTGGGCTCCCGATATCTGTGGGTGATGTTGGGGGGGGGGCTTTAATGTATTCTTTTATCATTTTAAAAGAGCATCCCGATCTCAGAATCTCAGCTTTGATGGCGTGTTTTGTCCCCTCCCGCCCCCCCCCCCTCCCCCCCCGCTTCCCCCTCCACCCCCCCCCCCCTTCCCCGTCCAGCTGGCTGTGGGATCTCGCCAACACTCTGAAATTTCACAGAGGGCTGTTTAATCAGGCGGGAAAAGGCAGCTATGAAACTGTCGTGTCTCACACAGCTTTCCTCGCCTGATCCAACACTCTGTGCAATTTTGGGAAAATTGCACCGAATGGCTTTGGTCTTCCCAACATTTAGTTGCAGGAAATTTCTGCTGATCCAGTACTTGATGTCAGGAAAGAAGACTAATAATATGGAGACAATGAGGGAGTCGAGGGAGATGGTTGTAATGTTGCACTGAGCGTCGTCAGTGTGCGTGTGAAAACTGACCCTGTGTTTTCCAATAATGTCACTGAAAGATGTCCGTAACTGAGAAACGGGAGGCCCTCCTGTGACAGTGCAGCCTCCCATTGGAGTGTCAGCCTGTATGTTGGGGCGTAGCCCTTTTAAGTGAATGGGTCATGTGACATCGGGATGTTGGGTGAGCTGGCCGGGAACCGCCCTGAAAGGGTAATCAACGTTTGGAGTGTGGAACGATTGACTCAATAAAGATCTGTGTTCCCTGACACCTGGTTGTGTGATCAACCAAGTAGCTCCCGCAGAAAGCTGACAAATGGCCTCCTTCTGTGCTGTACCCATTCTCTTGTTGTATGATTAGGTGAGAGAAAGTGTCTCTTGAAGAGACACCTCAGTTCTAAGAGATTTAACAGCTAGCTCAAGTTTGGTTTTGAATGCAGAGCGAGGATTTGATCCCACAGCCTTTGACTCAGAGGCAGGAATGAGTTATAAAGCTACAGTTTGCAGAAGTTTGAATTTTAGAATGTCAAAATTCCCAATACCCCCGAGTCATAAGGAAAGGAAGTTGAGTTTATTCACTCACCTTTACCCTATGGCACTGTACATCATCATCAGCTGGTTCCACACCACTGATAAATATCTACAATTGTGACTGATCCCATGACCGGGTTCTTATGATGTGTTGCTTCATCATTGAAAACAAACTCATCAATCTGCCTTTCTCACTTCCCCAGAAGACATTGAATCATGGATGATCTGTTTACTGACATTATAAATCCTTGGAAAATAATAAAACGAGTCGATAAAGAATGTAACAGACTATTTAAAGAGTGCTGATATCATGGAAAAAAATAAAATCTAGATGCATGCTGACTTTGTCTGCAATGCCCCACAGGTCCAATCAATTCTGAATGCTAAGTTATGTGAAGAGATCCTCATATAACTGTGTCACGCACAGGTAAAAATATAAATTGAATCAATTATTGCCATATAACTACCAGTGTAGGTCACTAGAAAAGCAAGGAGTTGGAGTGAACCTTGTAAGACCCCTGGCTCTGGGCATCACTGTGTGAGAAAAGCCTGAGAGATGGTGTAGAAAGGATTTAGGAGAATAGCTCCAACATTGAAGAGATGTTGGTAACTAGTAACCCAGTAAACCAAGGATAATGTTCTGGGGAAAAGGGGTCAACTTGCGCCAAAGCAACTGTGGGGAGGAGCGGTGGGTGGGTGGGGGGGCGGTATTTAAGTTCAATTAGTAAATCTGAATTGAAAAGTTATGCTCAGCAAAGGTGATGTAATAACTTCGAAGGTGACTCTGTGGTGGCACGGTGGCACAGTGGTTAGCATTGCTGCCTCACAGCGCCAGGGACCTGGGTTCGATTCCTAGCTTGGGTGACTGTCAATGTGGAGTTTGCACATTCTCCCCATATCTGCGTGGGTTTCCTCCAGGTGCTCTGGTTTCCTCCCACAGCCCAAAGATGTGCAGGTGAGGTGGATTAGCCATGCTAAATTGCCCCTTAATGTCCCAAGATGGGTTGGTTATGGGGATTGGTGGGATAAATGCTTGGAGTTACGGGGATAGGGCGGGGGCGGGTGGGTCTAGAAATGATGCTGTGTCAGAGAGTCGGTGCAGACACAATGGCCGAATCGCATTTTTCGGGATTCTATGATTGGATGAGAACTGCAATACATGCCTCCTCTCTGGATCCGACTGAGGTTCCTCCCCAACTCAGGACGCACACCCCTGCACCCGGCTGGTCTCCATAGGGTCCGGCCCAATCACGTGGTCCTCAGGGATTGCCCCCTTAAAGGGGTCACACTGACACAGGGTGACTATGAAAGCATTGTTGTAAAAATGCAATTTGGTTGGGGTCCACTAATCTGTCATCCTTACCCGGCCTGATCTATGTAACTCCAGGTTAACTTCCCTCTGAAACGATGCAGCAAACCACTTGGCTGCAAGAGCAATTAGGGATGGGTAACAAATACTGACCTTGCCAGCAATGCCCCCTGAAAGAATCGAGAAAGATGAAGGCCTTCACAGTCGATTAGATGGATTGGAGAAGCTATGTTTGCCCTCCTTGAAGAAGAGAAGATTCAGAGGGGATTTAACAGGAATGTTCAGAATGGTGAGGGGTCTGGACAGAGGAGATGGGGGAGAAACTAATTCCATTGGTGGAACCGACTTAAGGTGATGGGGAAAAGAACCAAAGGCGACGCGAGGGGTAAAGAAATCTTTCCAGGCAGTGAGTGACACAATGGTCATGGTGGAATGCACAGTGTGAGAGTGTGCCGGAGGCAGATTCAGTTGGGGCCTTCCAAAGATGATTAGGTAATTATCTCAATGGAATAAGATGGCAGGGCTACGGTGTAAAGGCAGGAGAGTGGGATCAACCTAGTAGCTCCCACAGAAAGCTGACAAATGGCCCTCTTCTGTGCTGTACCCATTCTTTTGTTGTATGATTAGGTGAGAGAAAATCACCACTATGGTTTCAGGGGCCTAGCAGCAGATCATAGAATCATGGAATCATAGAATCCCTACAGTGCAGAAGGAGGCCATTCAGCCCATCGAGTCTGCACCAACCACAATCCCACCCAGGCCCTATTCACTGCTAATCCCTCTGACACTAGAGTCAATTTAGCATGGCCAATCAACCTAATGCATACATCTTTGGACTGTGGGAGGAAACCAGAGCACCCGGAGGAAACCCACGCAGACACAGGGAGAATGTGTAAGCTCCACATAGACAGTGACCCGAGGCCGGAATTGAACCCGGGTCCCTGGCGCTGTGGGACAGCAGTGCTAACCACCGTGCCACCATGTTCACATTCTGATGGCCCAAACCGAGTAATCTGCTCACCAATGCCTGTATTCCTGCTGCATTATCTCACTGCTTTTATCTGTGGATTAGTTAACTTTGGAGTCAAGTTAAGGGCGGCACGGTAGCACAGTGGTTAGCACTGCTGCTTCACTGCTCCAGGGACCTGGGTTCGACTCCCGGCTTGGGTCACTGTCTGTGTGGAGTTTGTACATTCTCCTCGTGTCTGCGTGGGTTTCCTCCGGGTGCTCAGGGTTTCCTCCCACAGTCCAAAGATATGCGGGTTAGGTTGATTGGCCATGCTAAAATTGCCCTTAGTGTCCTGAGATGTGTAGGTTAGAGGGATTAGTGGGTAAATATATAGGGATATGGGGTAGGGCCTGGGTGGGATTGTGGTCGGTACAGACTCGATGGGCCGAAGGCCCTCTTTCTGTACTGTAGGGTTTCTATGATTAATTCAGTTGGTCGTGACTCACCTACCAGTCAGAGGTTTACATTATTAAGACTCCACTTTGTGACTTAAGTCTTGGTTCACACATCTGCCCAGTACTGATCAAGTGCTGTATTCATGGAAAAAACAAAGGCCAGAATTTTCCCATCCCACCTGCCATGGGAATGGTAGCCCCATCTGGTTGCTCTCAATGTTGTCAAAGGGCCCATTCACACTGCAGTTTTAAGTCATATCAGCCCCAAGTCTGGTACTAACATAGCAAATGCAGTGTCAGAAAATGGCATAGATAAAGGATTTCTAACTCTGGACAAACTAAGGTTGTTTTCTTTGGAGCAGTGGAGATTGAGGGGAGACCTGGTAGAAGTCTATAAAATTATGAGAGGCATAGATAGGGTTAAGAGTCAGAATCTTTTTCCCAGAGTTGAAATGTTTAATACTAGGGAGTACGCACTTAAAGTGAGAGGGGAAAATTTCGAAGGAGATGTGGGGGGAAGTTTTTTACACAGAGAGTGGTAGATGGACAGCATGGTGGCAAAATGGTTAGCACTGCTGCCTCGCAGTAAGAAGTCTCACAACACCAGGTTAAAGTCCAACAGGTTTATTTGGTAGCCTGTTGGACTTTAACCTGGTGTTGTGAGACTTCTTACTGTGCTTACCCCAGTCCAACGCCGGCATCTCCACATCATGACTACCATCGGCCTCGCAGTGCCAGGGGCCTGGGTTCGATTCCCAGCTTGGGTCACTGTGTGGAGTCTGCATGTTCTCCCCGTGTCTGCATGGGTTTCCTCCGGGTGCTCCGGTTTCCTCCCATAGTCCAAAAAGGACGTGCTGGTTAGGTGGATTGGCCATGCTAAATTTTCCCTCAGTGTACCCGAACAGGCACGGAGTGTGGCGACTAGGGGATTTTCACAGTAACTTCATTGCAGTGTTAATGTAAACCTACTTGTAACGTTAATAAATAAACTTTAACTTTAAACTTAAACTTTAAACTTTAGGTGTCAGGAACAAGCTGCCAGGGGTGATGGTAGAGGCAGATACGATAGGGGGCATTTAAAGGGCTTTTAGATAAGCACATGAACATGCAAGGAATAGGGGGATATGAACCAACGTCTGACAGAAGGCAATAGTTTGACTTGGCATCATGTTCGGTACATCATGGGCCAAAGGGCCTGTTCCTGTGCTATACAGTTCTACATTCTATGTTCTGCTTAGATATATGCCTTGAAGTACCATCACAGGACCTGCTGCCTCCCACCTTCTTGCCCCCACATTCCTGCAATTGGTTGGCTAACAGGCCCATATTTTGAGGTGCAACACCTTCCCAGAACAATTGGTAAGCGAATAGACGTTCCGTTATCCAATTGGATGATTTTTAATTGCCGGTCGAGCAGCCTCCACTAGCCTGCCACTCACCTGATACTTAAATAACTGGTAAACCAAAGTGTTAACTTACAATGGGTTCCATAATTCTCCTCCTTGGTTGTGCGAAGCAGTGCCCTTGGAGATTAATATTTAATTCTTGGAAAGTAGAGAGGGTTGGGGACCTACAGGGGAGGCAATGGCCTAGTGGTATTGTTGCTAGACTATTAATTCAGAAACTCAGCTAATGTTCTGGGAACCAGGTTTGAATCCCGCCACGGCAGGTGGTGAAATTTTAATTCAATAAAAAATATCTGGAATTAAGAATCTACTGATGACCCTGAAACCATTGTCAATCGTCGGAAAAACCCATCTGGTTCACTCATGTCCTTTTGGGAAGGAAATCTGCTGTCCTTACCTGGTCTGGCCTACGTTTTACTCCAGAGTCACAGCAATGTTGTTGACTCTCAAATGCCCTCTGAAATGGCCAAGCAAGCCACTCAGTTCAAGGGCAACTAGGGATGGGCAATAAATGCTGGCCAGCCAGCGACGCCCATGTCACACGAATTCATTTAAAAAAGGGCTAATAAATTAGATGAAGGGACCAATGTGTTAATTGACAGATATGTATTTCTCTCTGTTGAAGCTCTGCACAAAGAACCTCACCCCCACCTCCAAGACTTAACAAGTGTTATAATGGCCCATACGATCTTTGCTGTATGCTGACAGCAGTTATTTACAATGCTAATTCCCTTTATTATGAACTCTGAATCACCCTTGCTTTGTGAATTATTCATGTCCGCAGACACTGGCAAAAATATCCAAAATATTTGTGCTTACAACATGCAATTTATCTTTATTTAAATGGGCATTCTTCATTCCAGTTGTGCATTTCGTGAATACAATTAACTTTGTATGCATCCTCTTATGTTGGTGTAAAATGCAGTTTTCAAATTAAATGGACTTCATGCATAAGCAGCCCCACAAGAATACCTCGCCAAATCAAGAGAATTTAATTTTCCCGATAAAGCCAGCTTCCATTCCCTCCAGCTACGATCCAAATTGGAATTAAGTGCTCATGAAAACAGTAAGAAAAGCAAAAGGAAGATGAAATGTCAGCTTAGTTCAGTTGGCAGCAGGTCTGCCCATGAGTGAGAAGCTTGTGGGTGCCAAGTTTTACTATAGGTGTGAGCACATGATCAAACTGATCCTTCGGTACAATGAGGCGCTGCGTTATTGATGAGACTGTAATCTGAGGTTCCGATACTCAGGAGAATGTAAAAGGTTCCGTGGTGTTATTCAGTGTAGAAGGAGTTCCCCTGAGTCCTTCTCAACATTCCTCCTGCATCCAATCTTGAAATCATTTTGGTTATTTATTAACTTGTTGCCTGGAGAAGTTTATGTTTCAGTTTATTTATTATTGTCACAAGAAGGCTTAGATTAACACTGCAATGACATTACTGTGAAAATCCCATGGTCGCCACACTCAAAGTGCCGTTTGTTTTGCTTTGAATGAAGTTAGTCCATTCTAACTGAGAGATGTCATGATTGCCAGGGTTATTGAGGTAATGAAGATGATAACATTTGTTCCAGCTTCTCAGATGGCATTGTTTTCCCCAGGATATGAAAAGGTCTTACTCTTAGGAAGAGAATAGATGATATCAACAGTGGGGCTACACCAGGATGACCAATTAGAACCATGGAATCCCTATTGTGCAGGAGTAGGCCATTCAACCCAATGATTCTGCAACGACTCACTGAAAGAGCACCTTACCTAGGCACACCCCCACCCCCAGCCTATCCTCGTAACCCTGCACACTTACCGTCGCTAATCCACCTAATGTAAACATCTTTGGACACTAAGGAGCAATTTAGCATAGCCAATCAACCTAACCCACACATCTTTGGAGTGTGGGAGGAAACCGGAGCACCCGGAGGAAACTCATGCAGACACGGGGAGAATGTGAAAATTCCACATAGTGACCCAAGGCCAAAATTGAACCCGTGTCCGTGGCACTGCGAGGCAGCAGTGTTAACCACTGTCACAGATTTTACAGGACTGTACCCTAGTTGGGCCGGTTGACCCGTTTCCTGGGTTGTTTGCAGCCGGAATGCTGTGTCTCCTGTATTTGCGATGTTTGAGCTTTGTACAGCACAGCACAGATCTGTGCATGTGATCTTCTCTCAGGCAGCCTCCAAATCTCCGGCAGCCCCTGCTCACACAGTTCTGGCAGACCCTCACTCGGCATCCCCATCCACTGTTTAAGCTCCATGAGTCCTGTACCCTCCCCCCACCATCTCACCCCCCCCCCCCACCCCGACCACCCAGCTCCAAGAACTCTGGCAAAAGCACCTCACCTCACCTCACCCCCCCCCCCCCCGACCACCCAGCTCCAAGAACTCTGGCAAAAGCACCTCACCTCACCCCCCCCCCCCCCCCCCCCGACCACCCAGCTCCAAGAACTCTGGCAAAAGCACCTCGCCTCACCCCTCTGCACACCCCCCACCGCCCCCCCCCCCCGCAATCTGCCCCTCCACCCACCCGACTCAGACGACACGGTGGCACAGTGGTTAGCACTGTAGACTCACAGTGCCAGGGACCCAGGTTCAAGTCTGAGCTTGGGTCACTGTCTGTGTGGAGCTTGCACGTTCTCCCCGTGTCTGCGTGGGTTTCCTCCGGGTGATAGTGCCAGGGGGGTTAGCAGGGTAAATACATGGGCTTACAGGGGATAGGGCCTGGGTGGGATTGTTGTCATGATGATCATAGAGAATGGCAGAGCAGGCCCAAATGGCCCACTCCTTCTTCTAGTTTCTATGTTTTAATCTTTGTATAGCTCCCTGCTCTCTCACACAGCTATGGAAGACGGCTCCCAATTCCTCATCCACTCTGACAGCTCAAGCGCCCCTGCACCCCTCACCCCAACTCCGCACCCCCCCCCACCCCTCCCCACCACACTCAACACCCCCCACCCTAGATATTTCACTCCGATGCCGATACCCCTCAAATTCTCCTCTGTTAGTTGGTCACCCTGAAGCTTCATCATCCTTGCAGGCGTGACTGGCTGAGCAGCGGCAGGATTTAAAGCTGCCAGCTGTCAGTCACGAACAGCAGGTGGGTTGAGGGATGCTCTGTGCCAGGCTGCAGTTTAGTGAAATTAATTGCACTCGTTCCAAACGAACGTCAGCAGGAAAGCGCGAGGAACGAGCTGAAAATCTCATATCTTCTGTACCTGTTCTTTCCTTAAATAAGATTGGGAATCATTAGGATCGGAAGGCAAATCTGAGCCAGTCTTATGTTGCTGACAAGTGTCCAGCAATGCAATGTAACAGGGTGTTAAAGTGTCTTCCAAAGCAGGTGATATTTAATGTTTGGTCACCTTATGAGCAGACATAACCATAGTATGAACCTGCTTTCAAAATAAAACTGAACTTTAGGAATTGGATTGGATTACTGTTAAAAATTGCCTCTACTAAATAGGGAGATTAGAGAGAATTAAGATTAAAAAAGAACAAAATCTACACTAGACTTACCAGTTGTAATAATGTACAGTCATAGCTGTTTGAGTGCTGCTGCTTTTCAAAAACTCAACCAAACTTACCTTTCCACCCAATGCATTGCAAGCCTTTAGAGTTTGTTTTATCCATTCCCAAGTTACTTAAAGATTTATTTAATTAGTGTCACAACTAGGCTTACATTAACATTGAAATGAAGTTACTGTGAAAATCCCCTTGCCGCCACACACTGGTGCCTGTTCGGGTACACTGAGGGAGAATTTTAACATGGCCACTGCACCTAAACAGCATGTCTTATAAAATATCAGCCATGATTGAATGGCGGAACAGGATCGATTGGACGAGCGGCCTAATTCTGCTCTGATGTCTTATGGTCTTTTGGAGCGTGGGAGGAAACCGGATCACCTGGAGGAAACCCGCGCAGACACGGGGAGAACGTGCAGACTCCGCACAGACAGTCACCCAATCCAGGGATTGAACCCGGGTTCCTGGCACTGTGAGGCAGCAGTGCTAACCACTGTGCCGCACTACTTTTGATCAACTTAAGGCTGAACAACTGAATTTAATGCGAAAGCGCAGAAATAGGGCCTTTGTTCCATCGATTCAATCCCGTTTTGCAGTACCGGGCACTTCTCAGGGTGCAATAGGTGGCGTCACTGCCTGAAAGCCAGATGTCAAGGTCCCAGCTCAGGGATCGATGACCAAGGAAGGTGTTTTTGTTACATGGGCAAACAGGTTGATTATCAACAACCTTCCAACACAAGACAGTGATGGGTGGTAAGAGCGGGAGAAGTTCCTGCTGCTGGAAAGAAAGCCTAAGCCTCTCCCAGCATGGAAAAGTGCAAGGGAAAGCTTGAGTGGGTGGGTGGGATGGTTGGTGGGAAGGGAGGTGGTGTTGGAAGGGTTTGGTGATGGGTGCACATGGTAACATTATAACCACAGTGTGGACCTGCTTTCAAAATAAAACTGAACTTTAGCAATTGGATTGGATTACTGTTAAAAACTGCCTCTGCTAAATAAGGAGATTAGAGAGAATTAAGGTTAAAAAGAACAAATTCTACACTTGACTTACCAGTTGTAATAATGTATTATAGCTGTTTGAGTGCTGCTGCTTTTCAAACACCCGACCAAGGTGCATAGATATGACTAGAAGACGGGGAATGGCTGGGAGAGAGCTCAGGGACACATCACTTGGGAGGGGGAGGAGTGGGATGGCGTTGGTGGTTAATAAGGGCCAAAAAGCATAGACAGTTCAGGCAACAGCACAAGAGGCAGAAAGCCAGATAGTTCTGTGGATCTGTACGACCGTTTAGAGGGCTGTGCAAGGCATGCCTATCATGTTTCAATGAAGGGGATGGCATGGCAGTCCTGTGTAAGTCATCCCCAGTGTGGTGTGCAGCCCATGGTTAGGGCAGCATGATGGCATAGTACTTAGCACTGCTGCTTCACAGCGCCAGGGACCCGGGTTCGATTCCCGGCTTGGGTGACTGTGTGGAATTTGCGTGTTCTCCCCGTGTCTGCGCGGTTTTCCTCTGAGTGCTCAGTTTTCTCCATAGATGTGTGGGTTAGGGGATTGGCCATGGTTTAAAAAAAAATTGCCCCTCAGTGTCCCAAGATGTGTAAGTTTGATGGATTAGCCATGGTAAATATGTGGGGCTTCGGGGATAGGGCGGGGGAGAATGCCTGGGTAAGATACTCAGTCAGAGAGTTGGTGCAGACTCGATGAGCTGAATGGCCTCCTTCTGCACTATAGGGATTCTGTGATTCTCATGGAGAGAAAGGCACAGCTGAGAAATATTAGGAACAGTCAAAGGCCACTCAAGGATTGTGGTGTCAGGGATGGAGTGGCTGTGATGAAAGCAAACTACAGGTTGCTGTAAGTTTTTCGGGCAACTCAGGCCTTTTTTATGAGCTGGGAAAAGGACTTGAACCCTAAAGAACTGTGAAAGTGGCCACACTTGGCTGCAGGAATTGACCAAAAATGGCCCAGGGAGCCCAGCCAGCCTGTGTGTGTGTGTATGTGTGAAGGGGCCCAGTCCAAAAATTGCAAGCAGCCAGAAACCAGACGGGCTGCTGATTAGGTTATCAGCAGCACAAAAAGGAACTCACAACATCACCAGACTAGCCCAGCAGCAAGACAATACACCTGGTCTGGACTCAATACAGGTGATAATGGCCTTGTCCCAGAGCGAGGAGAAGCCCATTTCCATAATGGGAAAACAAGTAAACGATCTCCGATGGAACAATAAAGGACAGCAAGAGACCTATCACCTGGGATGGGACCATCTGGTCTCTATGGACTATAAGATCGCAGCTGCAGATAACATTAGCAAGCCTTTGTCTGTGGAACTGCCGGTTGGAAGGGGGGCGGAGTTGGCAGGAAAAGAATTCAAGTTTTACAATATAAAAGGATGGTCAGGCCGGCCATTTCTTTCCTCTTTTCTCTTCGGACCAGCATGACAGCACTCCTCTCCTGTTTCCTTCCTCTCGTTCGTCTCCAGCACGCAGCCCGAAGCCCACTGAGCAATTTAAACTAGGATTGTGAGTATCCCCTGGTAATTCGCGAAGTTCCCGAGATCATCATAGTGGATGAGGCTTTGGGGAAAGGGGGGGGCTTTTGCATGCACCTTTCATAGTTTAAGACGTGGTAAACTTGTATAAAGTAGGAATTCCGTGGTGTCCGTTTTAGTATTCCTTCCATAGCTATAGTCTTATAGAGCATAAGGCATGGTGTGTTGTTTTCCTGGTGTTTGGTGACCTTTGACCTTGATGTTTTAATATATATATATATCTTTGACTTCCGTTGGAGTCCGTTTTGATCTTTTCAATTTCTCACCAACGATCTCTGACTAACTCACAATATAAATATTCCTTACCATAATTCCGGAGTCTAGAACTGAGGGTACCCTGGGCGCTTCGAAACCGCCCACTCAGGAAAGGCTGCCAGGTAGTGGATAGGCAGCAGTTTCCTTTTCTCTCTCTTGGGAGCGCTACTCCCAAGTAGACGCAAGGTGGCCATTGTTCCATCGGCGAGAGAGAGAATCACTCGGGCATTGGTGGGGTTTGGGTGACGGAGAACCAAACCTAAAATAAGCCCAGTGGAGTTAAAAAGAGGGATCCCGCTACACTGCACAAATATGCCCTACTTTGCGACTGGACGGTGAACATGGCTGCTTGCTGTTTATGCACGCATTTGATTGAGCAAAGACAAGCACAAATCCATCGTGGATGGAGCAATGTATCAATTCTCCTGGAAATCAGATATATAAAAGGGGTAGAAAAAGGGCCTAAGTCTTTGTTCAGAGCTCGCACAAAGGGTCATCTAGACTCGAAGCATTGACTATATTCTCTCTCCACAGATGCTGTCAGACCTGCTGAGATTTTCCAGCATTTTTCTATTTTTGTTTCAGATTCCAGCATCCGCATTATTTTGCATTTATCTCTGTGGCAACTGGGGGATTTTCACAGTAACTTAATTGCCGTGTTAATGTAAACCTACTTGTGACACTAATAAACTTAAACTTAAACATAATTTACATGGATGGTAAGGCAGCCTCTGCAGTATGTGACCTCTCTGTTATGGAGTGATAACTGTAACACGGGGTTTTGTGTGCAGAGTTGAGATGGTGCAACCTCTTCAAGCATTTCACGAACATTCCACTGCCTAGAACAGACATCAAGAGGCAGGAGCAGCACTGCAATCCTCGGGGCACTCATGGCAATATGCCTGCAGTGCAGCAAGGTGCCTCTAGGGGGCAACCAACACCAAGCGTTCTGCCTCGATGTTTGTGGCCTAATCAGACGTATTAGAACTTTTCACAGATCCCATTTGAGGCTTCCACGTTTTCATTCCTCCAGTCTGACGTGCCCACAAGGAAATCTGGCACACCCAAGTCATTGTAGCTACCACATAGCCATGTCAACTGCCCATCTGAGAGTTATGGTGTGGAGATGCCGGCGTTGGACTGGGGTAAGCACAGTAAGAAGTCACACAACACCAGGTTAAAGTCCAACAGGTTTATTTGGTAGCAAATACCATAAGCTTTCAGAGCACTGCTCCTTCGTCAGATGGAGTGGATATCGGCTCTCAAACAGTGCACAGACACAGAAATCAAGTTACAGAATACTAATTAGAATGTGAATCTCTACAGCCAGCCAGGTCTTAAAGGTACAGATAATGTGGGTGGAGGGAGCATTCAACACAGATTAAAGAGATGTGTATTGTCTCCAGACAGAACAGCTACTGAGATTCTACAAGCCCAAGAGGCAAGCTGTGGGGGTTACTGATAATGTGACATAAATCCAACATCCCGGTTTAGGCCGTCCTCATGTGTGCGGAACTTGGCTATCAGTTTCTGCTCAGCGACTCTGCGCTGTCGTGTGTCGTGAAGGCCACCTTGGAGAACGCTTACCTGAAGATCCAAGGCTGAATGCCCGTGACTGCTGAAGTGCTCCCCCACAGGAAGAGAACAGTCTTGCCTGGTGATTGTCGAGCGGTGTTCATTCATCCGTTGTCGTAGCGTCTGCATGGTTTCCCCAATGTACCATGCCTCGGGACATCCTTTCCTGCAGCGTATCAGGTAGACAACGTTGGCCGAGTTGCAAGAGTAGGTACCGTGTACCTGGTAGATGGTGTTCTCACGTGAGATGATGGCATCCGTGTCAATAATCCGGCACGTCTTGCAGAAGTTGCTGTTGCAGGGTTGTGTGGTGTCCCCTTTGGTGTCACCAATGGGGTCTCAGTCTTCCAGCAGGCCATGGATCAAATGGTAGACCAGCACGGGCTACGGGACACTTTCCCGTATCTGGATAACGTCACCATCTGCAGCCATGACCTGCAGGATCATGATGCCAACCTACGTGAGAACACCATCTACCAGGTTCAGGAGAGTGGCCGTACGAAGGAATTTTTGTTGGTTGGCCACTCTCCTGAACCTCACATATAATGAGGCGAAGTGTGTTTTCCGGACACGCCGCCTCGCCATCCTTGGGTACGTGATAGAAAATGGTGTCCTTGGCCCCGACCCAGCCCGTATGCGTCCCCTTATGCAGCTTCCCCTTCCTACTACCCTCAAAGCACTGAGGAGATGCCTGGGCTTCTTCTCCTACTATGCCCAGTGGGTTCCCCGTTACGTGGATAAAGCCCGTCCGCTCCTAAAATCGACCTCTTTTCCCCTGGCGGAGGAGGCCCGTCGGGCCTTTGACGACATCAAAGCGGACATCGCGAAGGCCGCGATGCATGCTGTGGACGAATCCATCCCATTCCAAGTGGAAAGTGATGCGTCTGACTTTGCCCTAGCCGCCACCCTTAACCAGAGGGGCCGTCCGGTGGCCTTCTTTTCCTGGACCTTACAAGGCCCTGAGATTCGACACTCCTCGGTCGGGAAGGAGGCCCAGGCCATCGTGGAAGCCGTCCGGCACTGGCGCCATTATCTTGCGGGCCAACGATTCACCTTAATTACGGACCAGCGGTCAGTTGCCTTCCTGTTTAACACCGAGCAAAAGGGCAAGATTAAGAATGACAAGATCTTGCGGTGGAGGATTGAGCTCTCCACCTACAGATATGACATCATGTACCGGCCCGGGGAGTTCAATGAGCCCCCAGATGCCCTGTCCCGTGGATCATGTGCCAGCGCCCAACTAGACCAGCTACAGTCCCTCCATAACGACCTCTGTCATCCGGGTGTCACCAGATCTTTCCACTTTGTCAAGTCCCGTAACCTGTCCTACTCCCTCGAGGAAGTTCGGACGATTACCAGGCAATGCAAGGTCTGCGCTGAGTGCAAATCGCAGTTCTACCGGCCAAGTAGGGCGCACCTTGTAAAGGCCACTCGCGCGTTTGAGCGCCTTAGCATTGACTTTAAAGGCCCCCTCCACTCCTCTAACCGCAATGTTTATTTCCTGAATATCATTGATGAATACTCACGTTTCCCTTTTGCCTTCCCCTGCTCGGACATGACCACGGCTACAGTGATTCGGACCCTGAACAAGCTCTTCACCCTGTTCGGCTTCCCAGCCTATATTCATAGTGACCGTGGGTCCTCTTTCATGAGTGACGAGCTGAGGCAGTACCTACTCGTCAAAGGCATTGTCTCCAGCCGCACCACTAGCTATAACCCCAGGGGAAGTGGTCAAGTAGAGCGGGAGAACGCAACCGTCTGGAAGGCCGTTCTATTAGCGCTACGGTCTAGGGGCCTTCCAGTCAGCCGTTGGCAAGACGTCCTTCCGGACGCATTACATTCCATTTGGTCACTCTTGTGCACAGCGACCAATACGACCCCTCACGAGCGGATGTTTTCGTTTCCCAGGAAGTCCTCCTCGGGTACTTCGCTCCCGGATTGGCTGATGTCCCCGGGGCCCGTCCTGCTTCGGAAGCATGTCCAGACCCATAAGGCAGATCCCTTGGTCGAGGAGGTCCAATTGCTCCACGCTAATCCTCAATACGCTTATGTAGCGTACCCTGATGGGCGGGAGGACACGGTTTCTGTCCGTGACTTGGCACCCGCGGGTGCCCCGGAGGTCACCACGTCCTTCCGCCCCACGGTCCCTGGTGTTGTCCACTCGGAAATTGCTACACCTCTTCCTCCCTCAGTCCCTGACCCCAATGTAGTGCGCCCAGAGCCTGTTGCGGCCCCCCACCCCCTAGCTCCGGTCCCCACTGTTCCCCATACGCCACCAGGGCCACAGGTCACTCCTCTCGCCCCTATGTACAGCTCGCTTGAGTCGCCGGAGCCGTCGCCACGCAGTACCCGACGACTGGACGGGACTACGGATCGGTCCGCTTCACACCATCTGGCACCTTCTCTCGACGCTCACTGTATGGAACCTCGGCCGAAATCGCTCCCTGCTCGGACGACTCTGCGACCTGCACTACGATGATCGCGACGGCGGACCAAGCCACCGGTTCATCTGGACTTGTAATATTGTTTCCGCTTCATCTCCGTGTTGTTTTTTTTAAAAGGAAGGGTGAATGTGGTGGACCTCAGTTGTGCCTTTGTCCTATTTGGACCACCGTTGTGTGTGTTTGTCATACCTGGACACATCCCCTTCCAGTTTGGTTCCTCCCCTCGGCACCTAGTATAAAGGTGGCTGTCTCCTCCCCCTTGTTCAGTCCAGGTAGGTTATTTGTTGGGATCTCCTCCTGATTCTGTTGTGAATAAAAGCCTACACTTGTATTGGCACACCAGTAGTCTTTCGCCTTATTGATAGCGCATCACTGTGCAAAAAGCAGTCAGGCACTGTAATGAAAGGGTACGCGTATCATTGACCTGAGGTACACAACACAAATATTTGTCATGAGGATGGGATTCTGCAATACTTGACTGACTGAGGAGCCCATCATGGGATAGAAGAAACAGATGAGAAGTTGACAGAAACAAATTATTTTTTGTGTAAATTATATACAAATTTTGAACATCCATGACACCTTTGTGTTCTGAGTATTTCATAATTTTTCTTACCCTATCGCTATGTCTTAGTGCATCTCCGATGTCCACTGCAGAGATGGAGGCAGCCTGCTGACTAATCCCTGTTACCTGCGATGAACTTGGGTATCCTCAGGAGGACCGAGGCCTGGAGGGCCCCAACCCGCTTTGGGGCTCTTGCTGCAGGAAACACGCATCCTTGTCAGCCTGCACAGGCAGAGGGGATTGGGAGCTGCTGGATTCTCTCAGAGTCACCCGACTACTGACCCTCCTGCCTCTAGGTGCCGGAGGGCCCCTGCCTGACTTCTTGAGAAACAACTGATCCAACCTCTGCCTAGACCGATGGAATGAAGGTACTGGTGCAGAATGGTGTAGATCAGGTGCAAAGTCCTGGACCAAGGCAGTTGTCATTCTACCAATATTGACCTCGGTGTGCTGGTATGTCAACACTTTGACATCAGACTGAGCAAGGATTGCCTCCTCTGTTGCCCATTACAATCTGTTGATGAGGTCTGACAACCTTGCCTGATGTTTCTGAGCCTGTTTTTGCAGCTCCAACATTTTTGTTGAGGCCTAGTCCAGAGGCTTGTCATTTGATTTGAACTCAGTAGAAGCCTGGCCTCCAGCAGTCCTCCAAGTGCTGGTGACCTTAGATGTCCCTATGCCTGCGTGCTGTGGACTTGAATCTGTGCAGTGCTCATCAGATGGTGACCCCAAGCCTGCTCTGGAACTCAGTCCCGCCGAGGTGTGTGCCCATGCAATGGTGAAGGGGGAACGCTGTGACAGCTCTACATTCAGTGGTTCCTCAGGATCTTCATCCGAGGTGGTCTGGGGGGGTGGGGCTGAGGGGCTGACCACCAGTGGCCCTCTTCCTTTTGGCAGGTGAGCAATGAGTTGTTGATGGATCCTCACTAGTTTAGGAGACGCTGATCTCACCTTCAGTGCAGCCACAGTCCCAGTCCTCAGTGACCAGTTCTGCCACTCACTCGTCATATATTGTGACTGCCTGAGGTCAGGTATCACCCCACTTTCCAGTTTGGGATCTTCCTCTGCTGTTGTTGGCACATAAAGAGATATGGACAGACTGTGAGCAGTTTTGTTGCCAATGCTGGCAATGAGGGAGCCTGACATCTGCGGGTGTTGAGTGGATCTGTATAAGGTTGAGGACGCGAGCTATACAGGAAGACAAAATAGATGAAGGTGCCCACTTGTCTGTGAGAGAGTCAATGATGATGTCCCTTGTGGGAAATCCCTCTGGACCTGTAACCCAGCGATTGCCCAATGAGATTGTCAGAGTGCGAGTTGAGGGTGAGGGGAAGGTGGACTTACCCTGGTAGAGAAGATGATATCATTCATCCGCTTCCTATACTGGATGGGGGTTGGTGCTGACCACCCTGCCAACTTGCTCCCAAGCTGGCGTTGTGGGTTTGGTGGACCTCTGGCTCTCACCATGGAGGACAGTATGTTCTGCCTTTCCCCCACTCTGTCAAGAAGTGACCCAGTCCATTGTCACTGAAATTCAGACAGTCAAGCTCTTTCCTCTGGGGACCATTCCATTGCTTGGCAAGACTATTCCTGGACTGCAGAGAACAAAGTGTGTGTGGGCGCACTTTAAATGTGACACCCAAATATGGGTCAATGGCAGGGCAGATAAATTCCAGCCCACCCACCGTGACATAGATCCATAGAATTATAGAATCATAGAATCATACAGTGCAGAAGAGGTCCTTTGGCCCATCGAATCTGCACCGACACATGTGAAACACCTGACCTCCCACCTCATCCCATTAACCAGCACTTGACCCATAGCCTTGGATGTTATGATGTGCCAAGTGCTCACCCAGGTACTTTTTAAAGGATGTGAGGCAACCCCCAGCTACCACCTTCCCAGGCAGCACATTCCAGACCGTCACCCTCTGGGTAAAAAAGGTTTTCCTCACATCCCCCCTAAACTTTCTGCCCCTCAGTTTGAAACTATGTTCCCTCCAGACTGACCCTTCAATTCTGGGGGGAAGCGCTGTTCCTTATCCACTCTGTCTATGCCCCTCAGATGCACCATAGAAAGCATTCATTCTGGTTGTATCACAGCTTGGTATGGCTCCTGCTGTGCCCAAGACCGCAAGGAACTACAAAAGGTAGCCCAATCCATCACGCAAACCAGCCTCCCATCCATTGACTCTGTCTACACTTCCTGCTGCCTCGGCAAAGCAGCCAGCATAATTAAGAACCCCATCTCGGACATTCTCTCTTCCACCTTCTTTCATCGGGAAAAAGACACAAGAGTCTGAGGTCACGTACCAACCGACTCAAGAACAGCTTCTTCCCCGCTGCTATCAGACTTTTGAATGGACCTACCTTGCATTAAGTTGATCTTTCTCTACACCCTAGCTATGACTGTAACATTACATTCTGCTCTCTCTTATTTCCTTCTCTATGAACAGTATGCTTTGTCTGTGTAGCACACAAGAAACAATACTTTTCACAGTATGTTCATACATGTGACAATAATAAATCAAATCAAAATCAAAAGAATCTTGTACACCTCGATCAGATCGCCCCTCAGTCTTCTCTGCTCCAACGAAAACAACCCAAGCCTATCCAACCTCTCTTCATAACGTAAATGTTCCAGCCCAGGCAGCATCCTCGTGAATCTCCTTTGCACCCCCTCCAGTGAAGCATACAACATGCTTCATATTCTCTTTGATGGATTCTCCCGCTTCAGTTTCTGCTTGTAAGCTGGGAGCAGGAACACAGCCTTGTGGTCTGATTTGCCAAAGTGTGGGCAGGCGATAGAGCGGTAGGCATGTTTGATATTTGTGTAGCAGTGGTCTAGTGATCTAGTATGAGGAGAGATTGACTGGTTAGGATTGTTTTCGCTGGAGTTCAGATGAATGAGAGGGGATCTCATAGACTTATAAAATTCTAACAGGACGAGACAAGGTAGATGCAGGGAGGATGTTCCCGATGGTGGGGGAGTCCAGAACCAGGGGTCACAATCTGAGGATTCAGGGTAGACCATTTAGGATGGAGGTGAGGAGAAATTTCTTCACCCAGAGAGTGGTGAGCCTGTGGAATTCATTACCACAGGAAGTAGTTGATGCCAAAACATTGAATATAATCAAGAGGCGGCTGGATATAGCACTTGGGGCAAATGGGATCAAAGGTTATGGGGAAAAGCAGGATTAGGCTATTGAGTTGGATGATCAGCCATGATTGTAATGAATGGTGGAGCAGGCTCGAAGGACCAAATGGCCTCCTCACAGACATCTTCAACCTCTCGTTACCACAATCTGAGGTCCCTATCTGCTTCAAGAAGACGACCATCATCCCGGTACCTAAGAAAAGCCAAGCAGCGTGCCTTAATGACTATCGGCCAGTGGCTCTGACATCCATCATTATGAAGTGCTTCGAAAGGTTAGTCATGGCACGAATCAATTCCAGTCTCCCAGACTACCTGAATCCACTCCAGTTTGCCTTCTGCTGCAACAGGTCCACAGCAGATGCCATTTCCCTGGCCCTGTATTCAACCCTGGAACACCTAGATATCAAGGACACCGATGTCAGATTCCTATTTATTGACTACAGCTCAGCCTTCAACACTGTTATTCCCACGAAACTCATTTCCAAAGTCTGTGGTCTGGGCCTCAGCACCTCCCTCTGTGACTGGATCCTGAACTTCCTAACTCACAGACCACAATCAGTAAGGATAGGCATCAACACCTCCTCCATGATCATCCTTAACACTGGTGCCCCACAAGGCTGTGTTCTCAGCCCCCTACTATACTCCTTATACACCTATGACTGTGTGGCCAAATTCCCCTCCAATTCGATTTTCAAGTTTGCTGGTGACACCACCGTAGTGGGTCGGATCTCAAACAATGACGAGACAGAGCACAGGAATGAAATAGAGAATCTGGTGAACTGGTGCGGCAACAATAATCTCTCCCTCAATGTCAACAAAACAAAGGAGAATTGTCATTGACTTCAGGAAGTGTAAAGGGGAGCATGGCCCTGTCTACATCAATGGGGATGAAGTAGAAAGGGTTGAGAACTTCAAGTTTTTAGGTGTCCAGATCACCAACAATCTGTCCTGGTCCCCTCATGCCGACACTATAGTTAAGAAAGCCCACCAACGCCTCTACTTTCTCAGAAGGCTAAGGAAATTTGGCATGTCACCTACGACTCTCACCAACTTTTACAGATGCACCATAGAAAACATTCTTTCTGGTTGTATCACAGCTTGGTGTGACTCCTGCCCTGCCCAAGACCGCAAGGAACTACAAAAGGTCGTGAAAGTAGCCCAATCCATCATGCAAACCAGCCTCCCATCCATTGACTCTGTCTACACTTCCACTGCCTCGGCAAAGCAGCCAGCATAATTCAGGACCATGGACATTCTCTCTTCCACCTTCTTCCTTCAGGAAAAGATACAAAAGCCTGAGGTCACGTACCAACCGACTCAAGAACAGCTTCTTCCCTGCTGCTGTCAGACTTTTGAATGGACTTACCTTGCATTAAGCTGATCTTTCTCGACACCCGAGCTATGACTGTAACACTACATTCTGCACTCTCTCGTTTCCTTCTCTATGAACGGTATGTTTTGTCTGTATAGTGCGCAAGAAACAATACTTTTCACTGTATGTTCATACATGCAACAATAATAAATTAAATCAAATCAAACATCAGTCCCGCCATCCCCAGAATTAGCCGGGTAAGCCTTCGCTGCACTCCCTCGAGAGCAAGAACATTCTTCCTCAGAAAAGGAGACCAAAACTGCACACGGTACTCTAGGTGTGGCCTCACCAAAGCCCTGTATAATTGCAACAACACATCCCTGCTCCTGTACTCAAAACCTCTCGCAATGAAGGCCAACATGCCATTTGCCTTCTTTGCCGCCTGCTGCACCTGCATGCTTACCTTCAGCGACTGGTGCACAAGGACACCCAGGTCCCGCTGCACACTCCCTTCTCCCAATTTACAGCCATTCAGGTAGTAATTTGCCTTCTTGTTTTGCATCCAAAGTGAATAACCACATACTTATCCAAATTATACTGCATCTGCCATTTATTAGCCCACTCACCCAACCTGTCCAGATCATTCTGAAGGATCTCTGCATCCTTATCACAGTTCACCCTCCCACCCAACTTGATATCATCTGCAAACTTTGAGATGTTACATTTTGTTCCCTCATCCAAATCATTAATATATATTGTGAATAGCTGAGGTCCCAGCACCAATCCGTGTGGCACTCCACTAGTTACTGCCTGCCAATTTGAAAAGCACCCATTAATTCCTACTCTTTGTTTCCTCTCTGCCAACCAGTTTTCTGTCCATCTCAATACACTTCCTCCAATCCCATGCGCTTTAATCTTGCACAATAATCTCTTGTGCGGGAATTTGTCAAAAGCTTTCTGAAAGTCCAAATATACCACATCGACTGGTTTCCCCCTAAAGTCCTTGATAATGGATTTGAGAATCTTCCCCACTACTGATGTTGAGCTTACTGGTCTATAATTCCCTGTTTTCTCTCTACCTCCCTTTTTCAATATTGGAGTGACATTCGCTACCCCCCAATCTGCAGGGACTGTTCCAGAGTCTATAGAATCCTGGAAGATGACCACCAATGCATCCACTATTTCTAGAGCCACTTCCTTAAGTACTCTGGGATGTAGATTATCAGGCCCTGGGGATCTATCTGCCTTCAATCCCATCAATTTTCCCAGCACCATTTCTCTACTAATATTGATCTCCCTCAGTTCTTCCCTCTCACTAAATCTTGCATTCTCCAACACTTCTGGCATTTGATTTGTGTCCTCTTTTGTGAAGCCAGAACCAAAGTATGTATTCAGTTGCTCAGCCATTTTTTTGTCCCCTATTATACATCTCCCCCTTTTCTGTCTGTAGGGGACCTACATTTGTCTTCACCAACCTCTTTCTCTTCATGTATCTATAGAAACTCTTAGTGTCAGTCTTTATATTCCCTGCAAGCTTACTTTTGTACAATATTTTCCCCTTCTTTATCAATCCCTTAGTCCTTCTTTGCTGAATTCTAAACTGCTCCCAATCCTCATGCGCATGGAGCAACACATGTTTTTTGGCCGGGGGAGGGGGGCGGGGTGGGGGCACTTGCACCAAGGATCTGGTGGATGTTGGGGAAGGTAGGGCAGGCACTCTGAAACATGGGCTGAGTCTGTGAGGCTCAACAGACAGCACCTATATGTTTGGGAGTCGGGAACACTGAGCTGTTGTGGTGGCGGGGGTGGGGGGGGGAATAAGAGACACATTAGTCACAGTGTGATGTGCAATTAATAGTTTGTTGTGCTCTTAACATAAATGATTACCAAACCCTGACTAATGCTGACCTTCACCCGTGCCCTCTAGTGGACTACAACTTTCTAACTTTGTGCTGTCCACTGCTTCTTCTAGGTGCTACCCCAGGATGCACATCGGAAGTGGAGGTATCCAGCTGTGATGCACGCCCCGTTGCCTGTGATGCCCTGGCAGACATCCCCTGGGTAGCCGGGACCTGGAGACCCCGGCTGACTTGTGGATGGTACTGTTTCAGTGCCACCCTGTTCACCTCGCTGGTCCTGAGATGCCCCAGTGTGCCCCAGGAATCGGAAGGTCTTGGGACGTCTGGGATCTCCTGGGTGGAAGACCCCGGCATGGGCTCAAGCCCTTCCTCCTCTCTTGGGCTGCCTGGAGGCCCCAGGGACATTCCATGGGACACCAGCATAGTTGGACTGAGCTCCAGAAGCTCTGGCGTCACCTGGCTCTGCCAGTCCTGGAGGCCTTGATGCGTCTGCCCCATGATGTGTGATCCCTCAGCCCTGGCTCTCTGAGACTCGGCCAAGCTCCGGAGCTCCTGCACTACAGCATTTTGTGAGCGAGCCAGGCTCTGGAGCCTCTCAGCAGTAGCCCTCTGAGCCTGGGCTAAGTTGTCGAGGCTCACAGCCACGGCCTGCTGTGTCTCCAGAATGCCAGAGAGAGTGCCAGCCATGGCCAGCAGTGTCTCCCACATGCCCCCGACACCCATGGCCATCGAACACTGTGCCTCCTGGATGCTGGAAACACACTCGCTTGTGGCCCGTAGTGTCTCCAGAATGGCCTGGACCCTGTCACCCATGGGGACAGACACCTGAGTCAGACTTTCCACTGCGTTCGCCACCCTTGCTCTGTTGGCCTGTATCTCACGCTGTGTCGGCACCACCTACTGCAACAGCGCTCTGTTTGACTCCCCTAAACAGCAATCGCAGCATGGTCGCTGACAGGCCTTCCACAACTCCCCGGGTTTCCTGATACATCTCCACCAGCCTTGGGAGGAACAAACCCAGAGGCCCAGCAGCTGGCTTGGGGACAGCTGAATCCTGGCCTCCGACAGACCTCTGTGTGCCCGAGCCCTAGGATGTGTCCGTCTCCACCCGATGTGCATCAGCGGCTGTGATGTGCTCACCAGATCGTGACCCAGAAGCCTCAACACTCAAGGTACCCACCGTGGTGATCGTCTCTGTGTCGGTGGGTTGTGTGGTACATGCTGGTGACGCTTCAGTGGTTCTGCCCTCGGAGGATTTCTCAGTGCGTCCCTCCGAGGTGTCATCCAGGGGGTCGTGGGCAGTTTGCTCGTGAGCAGTGGGGGCGGTGACAACACCTGAAGGGCCGGGTTCCTCTGGGTCCAGAGCTGGGAGAAAGAACATACATTCGGGAGGGGGGGCAAAACATTCCATGCAGCATCGCACTTACTTCGACGAGGACCAAGGTTGAGGGTGCGCTTCTGTTCACTTGCATGTGTACGCCAACCTAGTTGTCAGTCACCATTCGGGATGGCCCATCACCCCCTGCCAGCTCCATGGCACACTCCACCATGCTACTCAGCTGCCGCAGGTCAGGCACACCACCACCAGTCTGTGTCATCTCCCATGCGTTGTGGATGTTCTTTTCCTGAGGGAACATAAGGTGGATAGCAAGCATTAACATATTGCAGTGCATGGTGCACAATGCATGCCTGTGTCTCGAGCGTTGTGCTGACAGTTTTGGGGAAAGTGGTCACAACTGAAGGGTACTCATTAAGGGGTGAGGGGAAGGGGTTAGATTAGGGTCACTTGTTGCATGCCCTTCAGGTGTCTAAGCAGGGTTGGAGATCCGTGCCAAGCATGTGCGGGGTTCCAAGTGGGACGCTCACTCACCCTTGCTGCTCTCAGAAGGTCGTACATCTTTTTGCGACACTGCCTGCCAGGATGTTGCCTGGTATGGAGGGTCTTAGCTATGAGGAGAGATTGGGTAGACTGGGGTTGTTCTCCTTGGAAAGACGGAGAATGAGGGGAGATCTAATAGAAGTGTACAAGATTATGAAGGGTATAGATAGGGTGAACAGTGGGAAGCTTTTTCCCAGGTCGGAGGTGACGATCACGAGGGGTCACGGGCTCAAGCTGAGAGGGGCGAAGTATAACTCAGACATCAGAGGGACGTTTTTTTACACAGAGGGTGGTGGGGGCCTGGAATGTGCTGCCAAGTAGGGTGGTGGAGGCAGGCACGCTGACATCGTTTAAGACTTACCTGGATAGTCACATGAGCAGCCTGGGAATGGAGGGATACAAACAATTGGTCTAGTTGGACCAAGGAGCGGCACAGGCTTGGAGGGCCGAAGGGCCTGCTTCCTGTGCTGTACTGTTCTTTGTTCTTTGTTCTTTGTAGCGTGGTGTCAGGCCTCCTGGCATTCACCGCTTCTGCCACCTCCTTCTACAATGCCGTGACAGATGCACCCCTTGGGTTAAAGCCCTGGCCGGGGAAGATCCGCTCACGCCCTCTCCTCCACAGCATCTAGAAGGTGCTCCTGGTCGGTCTCTGAAAATCTGGGAGCCGGTTTCCACGCAGCCATCTTTGTGGCGTGACTGGCTGTGTGTCCATTCCTGCAGCTTATATACAGCTCTGGATTATTAGGGGAGTGCAGGTGCAGTGAGTGTGGCCAGTCAAGGGCCCGTTGGCAACAAATACTTGTGAGAGATTTTGAAGGCTGCATTCAGTTGAGTGTCATGCATCCCTCGGGGTGCTGATTGGCTGCCCTTCAACAGGTTGCTGTGTCCAATGGGGGTGCAATACTCAAGGCTCCCATTCAAGAGAGGGAATGATCACAAGCTGGGGGTGTGCATGTCAGCACAACACTAGTTCTCTGCAGGGCAGCAGTGAGGACAGTGTGTTCAAGGGTTGGAGGGATTGCGTACCTGCATTATCTGGATCTATGGGGGCATGAGGTGAGCGGGCAGCCATGTCTGTGTGTGGGCGGAGATGCGGGGGGTGCAACAATGTCTGTATGGGGGAGGTGGGGCAGCGATGTCTGTGCAGGGGGGGGGGGGGGTGTTGTGGGGGCCAGCAATGAGGCCAGCAATGTCTCAGTGGGGGGTTTGTGGGGACCCGTAATGAGGCCAGTGATGACTGTGGAGTTTGGATAACAGTGATCTGGATGCTGGAAGGTCTTTTCGGCGATTTCCCAGCGAATGTGCGCATGCGCGGGTTCCCGCTCATCCCGCCAATTTCAGGCTCTTTGGCGCAAATCAGCCCCACCCCCTGAGCGTTTAATGATATTCACGATTGTGACCTCTGCATTGCACAGAGTGGGGAGATTCGGGTCTGAAGGTGCACTGAGAAAACAGTCATGATCTAGTTTTCCCACCAATTCAGCACTTTTGGGAGAATCGTCCCCCCATATCTCTGTAATAGCTACCATTATCAGAGCTATCATTATCAGCTATCATTATCAGATACAGAACCTGATTCATTAAATAGTGAAGATGGGGACATCAAGTTTAGGAAGGTGCAATAAAATAAATAGAGGAGACAAAGCAAATGCGGTGGCACAGTGGTTAGCACTGCTGCCTCACAGCACCAAGGACCCGGGTTCGATTCCCGGCTTGGGTCACTGTCTGTGCGGAGTCTGCAGGGTCTCCCTGTGTCTGCGTGGGTTTCCTCCGGGTGCTCCGGTTTCCTCCCACAGTCCCAAAGATGTGCTGGTTAGGTGCATTGGCTGTGCTAAATCCTCCCTCAGTGTACCCGAACAGGCGATGGAGTGTGGTGATGAGAGGATTTTCACAGTAACTTCATTGCAGTGTCACTGTAAGCCTGCTTGTGACACACACAAATGACTGAATAAAGAGCAAGGCAGGAATAAGGGAAATGATGAACAGTGCGTGGCAGGAAGGGGCAGCGTGTACAAACCTAAGAGTGCATCAGCAGATTTGTTAACACATTAAGGGATTAACTCACAGGCCAGGGATAGTCAACTGCTGACATCTTCCTCGGGATTAGGGCTTGATCATCCAACCCCGGGCTTGGCTTTTTTCAGTTTCAGATAGTGTCCGTGCCCAAGATTGGAAAAGCCTTCTGAGGAAGATTCACAATAGACTCGAAACGTTAACTCTGTTTCTCTCTCCGCAGATGCTGCCAGACCTGCTGAACTTATCCAGCATTTCCTGCTTTTCGATCAGATTTTCGGCATCTGTGGTATTTTGATTTTAATTTATTGGAAGGACCGGCATTGACTTTATTGCCATAAATCCATCACAAGAATATTAGGTGTCGGCAGGGCCGATTCGTGCCAAAGAGCCTGAAATTGGCGGGATGAGCAGGAATCCGCGCATGCGCACATCGCTTGGAAATCGATGAAAAGACCTTCCAGCATCCAGATCACTGTTATCCAAACTCCATAGACATCACTGGCCTCATTGCTGGCCCCCACAGCCCCCCCCCCCACAGAGACATCGCTGGCCTCATCGCTGGCCCCCACAGCCCCCCCACAGAGACATCGCTGGCCTCATTGCTGGCCCCCACAGCCCCCCCACAGAGACATCGCTGGCCTCATCGCTGGCCCCCACAGCCCCCCCACAGAGACATCGCTGGCCTCATCGCTGGCCCCCATAACCCCTCCACACACATCGCGGGTCATCTACTTTCATTGTCGCCATCCTCCCTGGGACCCATTGATCTTTATTTAACAGATAAACAGTGGAATTAGAAGTTTATTTCAGTTTAGTTATGGTTGCCTGAGGTAGATTAACCCATGGTATCAATCCTATCATAGTGTCAAGGGTTAGTGCTTTTGTAAGCACATAGTAAAGCTTACTGTGCAGTTCAGGAAAATTAGCTTAATGTGGTTTAAACATGAATAAACAGGAAGACATTTTTTATCATGATGTTAAGCCCATCAAAGGCGATGGTGGGATTTTGTGGAGATGGAAGGGACAGTTTAATTCTGCTGATGGAGAATTACGGAGACCCCAAAACCAATGAGTGCCCTTAAAGATGCAGAGATTTTTCAACTAGTCTCAGTATTCGTGCCAAACAAATCAAAAGATAGTTGGCGAGGGGCGTTTGAGGACGCTGGGTCTGTACTTGATGGAGTTTAGAAAGATATGGGGGGGATCCCATTGAAACTAACAGAATACTGAAAAGCCTGGTAGAGTGGACATGGGGGAGATGTTTCCATTAGTAGGAGACACTAGGATCCGAGGGCAAAGCCTCAGAGTAAAGGACGACCTTTTAGAACTGAGATGAGGAAGAATTTCTTCAGCCAGAGGGTGGAGAATCCATGAAATACATTGCTCCAGAAGGCTGTGGAGGAGTATTTTTAAGATAGAGAGAGATAGGTTCTTGACTGGTAAGGTTAGGGGAAAAGGCAGGAGAATGGGCTTGCGAAATTTATCAGCCATGATTGAATGGCAGAGCAGACTCAATGGGCTGAATGGCCTAATTCTGCACCTATATCTTATGATCTTATGCTCTTATGGTCTAAAATAAGTATCATAATTTGCAATACATGGCTGACATTACCCTGTCCTTGAAGGGGAAGTGGAAGTATTTGTTTCAGGCAGACATGTTAGAACCATAGAATTCATAGAATCCCTACAGTGCAGAAGGAGGCCATTCAGCCCATTGAGTCTGCACCGACTCTCCAACAGAGCATCTTACCCAGCATCCTCCCCCCCCATCCTATTTCCATAACCCTACACATTTACCATGGCTAATCCACCTAACCCACACATCTAGGGGCACTAAGCAGCAATTGAGCATGGCCAATCCACCTAAACTGCACAGCTTTGTTCTGATGTGGAGATGCCGGCGTTGGACTGGGGTAAGCACAGTAAGAATCCCACCCTGTATGTTTTCAAGAAGGAGGTAGATATAACTCTTGACGCTGAAGGGATCGAAAGGTACGAAGTGGGGGGTGGGGCGTGTGGAGGAGAGCAGGAACAGGTTACTGAACTGGATGATCAGCCATGATCATAATGAATGTTGGAGCAGGCACAAAGGGCCAAATTGCCTATTCCTGCTCCTATTTTCTATGTTTCAAATGACATTTTGAATATCAATGGGAAGAACAAAGAACAAGAAAAATTGCAGCACAGGAACAGGCCCGTCGGCCCTCCAAGCCTGCACCGACCATGCTGCCCATCTGAACTAAAACCCCCTACCCTTCCAGGGACCTCTCTATTCCCATCCTATTCATGTATTTGTCCAGATGCCCCTTAAAAGTCACTATCATGTTCGCTTCCACTACCTCTTTTACCCTCCCTGTGTAAAAAGACTTGCCTCTTACATCTCCTTTAAACCTTGCCCCTTGCAGTTTAAACCTATGCCCCCTAGTAATTGACTCTTCCACCCTGGGAAAAAGCTTCTGACTATCCACTCTATCCATGCCCCTCATAATCTTGTAGACTTCTATCAGGTCACCCCTCAACCTCCGTCTTTCCAGTGAGAACAAACCAAGTTTTTCCAACCTCTCCTCATAGCTAATGCCCTCCATACCAGGCAACATCCTGGTAAATCTTTTCTGTACCCTCTCCAAAGCCTCCACATCCTTCTGGTAGTTTGGCAACCAGAATTGAACACTATATTCCAAGTGCAGCTTAACTAAGGTTCTATAAAGCTGCAACATGATTTGCCAATTTTTAAACTCAATGCCCTGGCTGATGAAGCCAAGCGTGCCGTATGCCTTCTTGACTACCTTCTCCACCTGCGTTGCCACTTTCAGTGACCTGTGTACCTGTACACCCAGATCCCTTTGCCTATCAATACTCTTAAGGGTCCTGCCATTTACTGTATATTTCCGATCTGTATTAGACCCTCAAATGTGTTACCTCATATTTGTCCGCATTAAAATCCATCTGCCATTTCGCTGCCCAAGTCTCCAACCAATCTATATCCTGCTGTATCTTCTGATGGTCCTCATCACTATCCGCAAATCGACCAACCTTTGTGTCATCCACAAACTTACGAATCAAACCTGTTACGTTTTCATAGAATTCATAGAATCCCTACAGTACAGAAAGAGGCCATTTGGCCCATTGAGTCTGCACCGACCACAATCCCACCCAGGCCCTACCCCCATATCCCTACATTTTATCCGCTAATCCCTCTAATCTACGCATCCCAGGACACTAAGGGGCAATTTTAGCGTGGCCAATCAACCTAACCCGCACATCTTTGGACTGTGGGAGGAAACCGGAGCACCCGGAGGAAACCCATGCAGACACAAGGAGAATGTGCAAACTCCACGCAGACACAAGGAGAATGTGCAAACTCCACACAGACAGTGACCCAAGCCGGGAATCGAACCCAGGTCCCTGGAGCTGTGAAGCAGCAGTGCTAACCACTGTGCTCCCGGGCCGCCCTTGTTTTCCTCCAAATCATTTATATGTATTACAAACAGCAAAGGTCCCAGCACTGATCTCTGAGAAACGCCACTTGTCAGAGCCCTCTATTCAGAAACAAATCCTTCCACTGCTATCCTCTGTCTTCTATGACTGAACCTGTTCTGTATCCATCTTGCCAGCTCATCTCTGATCCCATGTGACTTCACTTTCTGTACCAGTCTGCCATGAGGGACCTTGTCAAAGGCCTTACTGAAGTCCATGTAGACAAAATCCACTGCCCTACCCTCATCAATCATCTTCGTCATTTCCTCGAAAAACTCTATCAAGCTCGTGAGACACGACCTCCACTTCACAAAACCATGTTGCCTCTCACTAATAAGTCCACTTATTTCTAAGAGGGAGTAAATCATGTCTCGAAGAATCCTCTGTAATAATTTCCCTACCACTGACATAAGGCTCACTGGCCTGTCATTACCTGGATTATTGTTGCTACCTGTCCTAACCAAAGGAACAATACTGGCTTTTCTCCAATCCTCTGGGACCTCCCCTGTAGGCAGTGAGGAGACAAAGATTTCTCTCGAGGCCCCAGCAATTTCCTCCCTTGCCTCTCTCAGTATTCTGGGGTATATCCCATCAGGCCCTGGGGACTTGTCTACCTTAATGTTTCCCAAGACCCCCAATACCTCCTTCTTTTTGATCTCAACTTGACTCAAACTATCTACACATCCTTCCACAGACTCATCATCCACCAAGTTCTTCTCTTGGGTGAATACTGATGCAAAGTACTCATTTAAAATCTTGCCCATTTCCTCTGGCTCCACGCATAGATTCCCTCCCCTGTCCTTGAGTGGGCCAACCCTCTCCCTGGCTACCCTCTTGCTCTTTTTATATGCATAAAAAGCCTTGGGATTTTTCTTAATCCTGCTGGCCAATGACTTTTCGTGACCCCTTTTAGCCCTCCTTACTCCTTGCTTAAGTTTCCTTCTACTTTCCTTGTATTCCACACTTGCTTCATGTGTTCCCAGCCTCCTAGCCTTGACAAATGCTTCCTTTTTCTGCCTGACTAGGCTCACACTATCTCTCATTATCCAAGGTTCCTGAAACTTGCCACACTTATCCTTCATCCTTACAGGAATGTGCCTGTCCTGAATTCCTATCAACTTACACTTGAAAGTCTCCCTCATGCCAGATGTTGATTTGCCCTCAGACATCGGCCCCCAATCTACGTTCTACAGGATGTCTTTCATTCTTAAAGTGTATCATTGGAGTAATTAGTCCATCATCCTTCCCAACAGAACTACTCTCTCCTCAGTGACCATTGCTGAATCGCAATACCTTTCAGTGACGCGTCACTCTTTGATGAATCAAGTGACTGAAGTATTCACTCGGAAGAGTCAAACTTGTTCGAAAGAAACATTGGTCAAGTGTCAAGCCTTGATTATGAGTGGCCTCAAAGACATCACATGCTTTCCCCATTCAATACCAATGCAAAAAACATCTTCCAGGAGGGATTGTGGATAATCATCAGGAGTGAAAGCACTGACTTAATTTTCAGTTGCTATACTGGGCACTGAGGCAAACTGCAGCCTCACAAAGAACTACCCCAGCTAAGATCAATTAACTCAACACATTGAGGAGAGATTTTTGCCTTGTGCAGCGGAGAGAGAGGGGGAGAAATCATAGAATCCCTGCAGCGTAGAAGGAGGCCATTTGGCCCACCGAGCCTGCACCAACAATAATCCCACCCACGTCCCATCCCTGTAACCCCACATATTTACAGTCCTGATCCCCTGAAAAGGGGCAATTTAGCACAGCCAATCAATTTGGAGTGTGGGAGGAAACCGGAGCACCCGGACGAAACCCACGCAGACACAGGGAGAATGTGCAAATTCCACACAGTCACCCGAGGCCGGAATTGAACCCTGGGTCCCTGACGCCGTGATGCAGCGGCGTGCCGCCCACAAGAAGACGAGAGAAAGAGAGAGTCAGCACAAGGTTTGGGTCCAGATGGGTCTGACACTTCTCAATGAGGGGCAGGGGAATGCACAGAGGTCAAGTGATGGATGATTTGCTTAAGAATTTTAGGCTGCGGGGGTGTGAAGGGTTTGGGATGAGTAAGGCTTTGATGAAGGTGAGGAATTTGGCATTGATATGTTGATGGAACAAGCGATCGGGGAGGAGAGCGAGGCCCAGGGATGAAAGTTGACTGAGATTTTTCATGTGGAAGTTGAAGTTTATGGAAATTATTATCGGCCAATTTTCCAACAGATTCCCATTTTTAATTACAGGAGAACAAAGAATGCTTATTTAACATCTCGAAGAGTTTCACCAGAATTCACGGGTTCAAACGGTTTATGCACATTAGTGAGAAAAAGTTAGCAGCACTAGTGGCAACTGTTGGACCCGTTTCTGCACTGATCCATGCATCAGAAAAATCCTGGAGCTTTTACAAGTCAGGTAAACAAAATTCTAAACTTCTATTAATTCACCATGGTTCAGATTCTATCTCACAACCTCACCGTGCGAGATGGGGTAACATAGAAACACAGAAACACAAGGTGCAGAAGGAGGCCATTTGGCCCATCGAGTCTGCACCAACCACAATCCCACCCAGGACCTATCCCCACGACCCCGTGCATTTACCCTCGCGAGCCCCCCTGACACTTATGGGGCAATTTAGCATGGCCAATCCACCTAACCTGCACATCTTTGGACTATGGAAGGGAACCGGAGCACCCAGAGGAAACCCACGCAGACACGGGGGCGAATGTACAAACTCTACACAGCGAGTGACCCAAGCCAGGAATTGAGCCTGTGTCCCTGATGCTGCGAGGCAGCAGTGGTAACCACTGTGCTACTGCAACACTCCACATTCAGGGATATTCCACAGTCCTGTCACACCTCCTCTTATTCTTCGCTTTGCTACTTCTCTCCTTTGAAGTTCTTTATTGAAATTTCCTTCTTTAACCAGGCCCATCCTAACTGCTTCCTGTTTGGATGACCTTTGGGATGAGTTGCTCGGTGAAAGATGATAGACGAACACAAAATCTTGTACTTCTGACCCTCCTGATCTTGTATAACGTTCTATCAATTTGGAATTCTCTGCATCTAAAGTACTATCCTCCATTTTACAGGGGTTTTTGATGATGCTACCTGCAACAGTATGGAAGTTGACCATGCAGTGCTCTTGGTAGGATACGTGGACAAACAACCAGAACGCTATTGGATCGCTAAGAACAGGCAAGTAATAGGAACCAATTAAGAGTATCAGGTACATTGAAGTGAGTTACTCGCCACAGTCTCTGATCTGCTCTTGTAACCACTGTTTATATGGCGAGTCCAGTTGAGTTTCTGGTCAATGGTAGCCCCAAGGATGTTGGTGCTGTCCAAGGAGACCTGAAAATAAATTATCTGATGAAGAGGAAGAACTAAAGAACGTGGGCTTGAGTTTGGCTATCCTGAAGGCTAATTGGAGGCCGGAATTTTCCAGCTGCACCCGTCCCAAAACCAGGACGGGAAAATTCCCTCCATTGTCTCAAAACTAATCTGAAATGTCAGAGTACACAAATGTGTTGTCTCTTTCGTTTGGTACTTCATCTAATTATCCAAAGACCTTTTCTTCATGGATTGTGTATCTCTGGAAGTAAACTCGTTGTAAAGTAAATCTGATATCCTGCTGAGAATGTAAGCTAAATGAATCCAAATGCATTCAAGATACATGAATAAGTGGCCAATATTACCAAAGCAAACTTGCAAAGCATCCCGACATTGGGCGCTGCTGTTTTTGTGGTGCAGGCTCGAAGGGCCAAATGGCCTCTACTCCTACACCTGTGTTCTATGCTCCATTTCTCTCTGTTAACTCTGTTAATTTTGGATTTGATTTGATTGGTGTCGGATATTAACATGTAACCTCCTTTTCTAGCTGGGGAACATCCTGGGGTGAGGGAAGCTACATACGCATAGTTATGGGCAAGAACATGTGTGCCATTACCTATTGTGCTTCGTACCCCATCATCTGAAGAATTTCGACTTCAATAACAAAAAGAAAATAGTTCTGAAGAAATTATTTTAGATGACATAGTGTATTTAGCAAGAAATTATGATATTGTAACTGCACTGCCAGTTTCTAGACTGTAATAAAGACTCCATAGACTGTAGGTGCAGCAAGAAGTAAGGTCACGTGGTCTCCATGTGCATTTATGATAAACTTTGCAATATGAACTGTATTCTGCTGCATTGGTTTTGGGTTCTTAGAATAGTACTTTGTATGATCAATAAAAGCAAATTTCAAATAATCCGATTGTCATTGTTTACTTTCAGTGTTGGTGGGGGCGGGAAGCGGGGGTGGGGGAGGGGGCTGCGGGGAATGAGGTAGATGCCTGAAGAAGAGAATTGTAAGGAGTATAGTCAGTGATAAGGTGAGTGTACACTAGATGGCGCAAGTGGCGCAAACTATCTCGATGGGCTAGATGGCCTATTTTGGGTTGTGACATTTGTTAATTCTGCAACTTTCCGAGTCACTTTGCTCCACCTTACCTTTCTTGATGTGCGGCACAGTAGTTAGCACTGCTGCCTCACAGCACCAGGGACCTGGGTTCGATTCCTGGCTTGGGTCACTGTCCATGCGGAGCCTGCACGTTCTCCCCGTGTCTGCGTGGGTTTCCTCCGGATGCTCCGGTTTCTTCCCACAGTCCCAAAAACGTGCTGGTTAGGTGCATTGTCCATGCTAAATTCTCTGTGTACCTGAACAGATGCCGGAGTGTGGCGACTGGGGGATTTTCACAGTAACTTCATTGCAGTGTTAATGTGAGCCTACTTGTGACAGTAATAAAAATAAACTTAAAGTGATTAACAAATGAGAACAGTGTAGGTTATGTCACAGTACTGCCAATCCTTAGTTGTTTGAAGTTTATTTATTAGTGACACAAGCAGGCTTCTATTAACATTGCAATGAAGTTGCGATCAGAAACTGGTGATTCTTTTTAAGGTGTGGTCCTTCCAGTTATGGTGCTGTTATGATTTTCAAGGTGATCTCCAGCACTTTGACCCAGCAATGATGATGGCATGGTTCTGTCAGGGCCTTTCAGCTCCTGACCTCATTACAGCCTTGATCCTAATGTGGACAAAAGAGCTGAATGCCAGAGGTGAGGTGCGAGTGACTGCCTTTGATGTCAGGGCAGCATTTGACTGATCATGACATCAAGGAGCTCAAACAAAACTGGAGTCACTGGGAATCAAACTCAGAGCTAACTGTCTGCTGGTTGGAGTCATACCGAGCTCAAAGGAAGGTGGCTGTCGTTGTTGGATGTCAATCATCTAAGTCCCAGGACATCACTGCAGGAGTTCCTCATGTTAGGACAATATTCAGGCTTTGACTGACAAATGGCAAGTCATATTCATGCCATACAATTGCAAGTCAATGGCCATCACCAACAAGAAATAATCCAACCATCTCTCCTTGACATTGAATGATGTCATCATCACTTAAACACCCCTATCAACATCCTGGAGATTACCACTGACCAGAAACAACTGGGATTGGCCATTCACATACTGTGGCTATAAGAGTAGGTCAGAGGCTGGGGATTCTGCAGTGAGTAACTGGCTTTCTGACTCCCCAAACCCTGTCCACCATTTACAAAACACAAGTCAAGAGTGTGATGGAATACTCTCCACTTGCCTGGATGAGTGCAGCTCCAGCAACACTCAAGAAACTCAACAACATCCAGGACAAAGCAGCCCGCTTGATTGACACTCTATTCACAAGACTTATTATTCACTCCCTCCAACATTGGGATACCAACAACAGTGTATACCACCCTCAGAATCTTTGCGAGCACCTTCCAAAATCACAATCTCTACTACCTGGAAGGACAAGGGCAGCAGATGCATGGAAATGTCACCACCAGCGAGCTTTCCTCTCAGCAAGGTTCAAGGAGGCAGCTCGCCACCACCTTCTCCAGTGAGGTGACTTTAATCCTCACTGGACAATGCTGCATCTAAGATGCAGTTGAATTCACCTGTCTCCATAAATGTCTAGAGTTCCTGACACACTGACAACAAGGACTTTGCAGATGGGGAAAGAATGGCTACAACAATGATTTTAACAATAATAATGGTAATTGTGGCTTTAAAATGCTGGTTCTGGCTGAGAGTGAAGCATGCTAGGATTTTTGGTCAACTTATAAGTAAATGCAGTTTGTAAAGTTGCTCTGGTCTGGAAACTGTGGTCTGAAGCTTTCTGTGTTGACTAAATGGCAGAATTTGTTTACTTTCGAGCAGACATGGGGCGGCGAATTTTATTGCTGCTATGTGTGGGATATGCAGTCTGAACAAAGTGAAATAGCATCGTTTGCAAGTAACTTCACTGGTTGTTTGAGCCAAGCGATTTGTTTCTGATTACGCAGTTGGCGAGATGGCAGAGTCTTCTGGAAGTAGGTGGGGGATTTGTAGCTAAAAGACATGTGCAGTCCTTTGTTTGCCAACGACAACCCTGTAGAGATTAACCTTTTTAAGAAGCATGTCCTGAAGGAATTTTCCTCAGAGAAGGTGATGAAGATAGATTCGACATCAGAAAGGATTTGGCCAATTCTTCCCTAAACCTGGTAGTGTCTATTTTCAGTTAAATAGTAGTCAATGTTCAGTTAAGGATTAAAATTCAGTAAAGTTGATGTTCAGTCAAGAGTTAAAGTTCAGTAAAAGAGTTAATGAGTTGCAACTGTTTAAGTTTGAGAGTTGGTACCAGAAGTGTTAAATAAATCAATAAATTGTTGAATGAATTAACGAGTTGACTACTGTTCTTGCTTGTGTCATTAAAGTGGAATGCTTGGAAGGTGTTTAAATTAAAAGCCGAATAACAACTTATAACAAACGATAATTTATTCACTAGATCAGCAACTACTTGCTTCTCCTTCCCCATCACCGCTCCCCCCCCCCCGCCACCCCCCCTCCTGTGGTATCCCATGATGGAATACTCACCACTTGCCCTGTTACAGCTCCAACAACACTCAAGTAACTTGACACCATCCAGGACAAAGCAGCCCGCTTGATTGGCACCACATCTACAAACATTCAATCTCTCCACCACCAATGCTCCGTAGCAGCAGTGTGTACTATCTACAAGATGCACTGCAGCAATTCACCAAAGATCCTTTGACAGCAACTTCCAAACCCACGACCACTTCCATCTAGAAGGACAAGGGCAGCGGATACATGGGAACACCCCCACCACCTGCAAGTTCCTCTCCAAGCCACTCATCATCCAGACTTGGAAATATATTGCCGTTCCTTTGCAGTCGCTGGGTCAAAATCCTGGAATTCCCTCCCAAACAGCATTGTGGGTCAACCCACAGCACGTGGACTGCAGCGATCCAAGAAGGCAGCTCACCACCACCTTCTCAAGGGTAACTAGGGATGGGCAATAAATGCTGGCCAGCCAGCGACGCCCGTGTCCCATAAATGAATTTTTAAAAATCTGTTGGCACTGGTTCCAACACCTGTAGGAGGTGACAGTGCTTGCATACATAGTGGGCACCATCTAAGGCCACCCAAAAGTTGTTTGGTTGCAGGGCATGGCTTTCTCCCACTGCCAACTGGCTATAGCCACATGCAGCCTGGACCCTGACCATTTGACCAAGTGTTAGAAGGCTGAGTCAATGGGCATCTGGAACTTGTGCGTTTTGCTCCTCAGTCGGCATTGCATAAGGGCATCATTCACCATGACTTCAGGTTTTGGCTGCAGCAGAGCCTTAGGAGTAGGAATCGTGGACCAGTTGTGTCTGGAAAAGAGTCATTGTGCTGACGAGGGCAGGCCCACTGTGGGAGATCTCACAGGCTGAGGAACGCAGCATTAGTAATCTGTGTGATCCCGTGCACATTTCTCTGGAAGATGCTTAGCTGAGTGAACCACCCGTTCCATCAGACCGTTGGATTGTGGGCATGGGGGCCGCTCGTGATGTACCCAAAGTCCCATTTGTGTTGAAAGTTTTGAAATTCAGGGACAAATAGGTGCGTGTTGTCTGCCATGAACTATTGCTGGATGTTGTGTGTGGCAAAGTGTCTCTCGAGCTTGATGATGACTGAGTTACCCGTCATGTTTGGCATGTATTTGAGTTCAAACTAATTGGAATACGAATAAATCAAGACTAGATCATAGAAATCATAGAATCCTACAGTGCAGAAAGAGGCCATTCGGCCCATCGGGTCTGCACCAACCACAGTCCCACCCAGGCCCTATCCCCATATCCCTACATATTTATCCGCTAATCCCTCTAACCAATGCATCCTGGGACTCTAAGGGGCAACTTAGAATGGCCAATCAACCTAGCCCACACATCTTTGGATGTTGTTTATCATTCCATTAGAAGATGGACAGACCCCAGTATCTCCAATCTATCTGTGTAACTCAAGTTCCTCAGTCCTCATTGTCAAAATGAGTGACCCACACACTCAATCTGGCCGACTTCCACCAGTTGGGTATCTGAAGGGGTCATGACCCCTCATCCCCTGCACCACTTGTTCGATCCCCAGCTCTGAACAAAATCACACAAAACTGCACAGGTGGCACGTTGGCACAGTGGTTAACACTGCTGCCTCGCAGTGCCAGGCACCTGCATTCGATTCCCAGCTTGGGTCAGTGCCTGTGCGGAGTCTGCATGCTGTCTGCGTGGGTTTCCTCCGGGTGCTCCGGTTTCCTCCCACAATCTGAAAGACGTGCTGCTTAGGTGGATTGGCCATGCTAAGTTCTCCCTCAGTGTACCCGAACAGGCGGCGGAGTGTGGAGACTGGGGGATTTTCACAGTAATTTCATTGGAGTATTAATGTAAGCCTACTTGCGACAATAAATATTAAATAAAAATAATAAATAAATGAGATTAAAGTATTTGCTCAATGAGATGAATTGAGCTGGTCGAGGCAATATCGGCGTTGTGTGTTTTTGCCACTGATAGAATGTGCAATCATCATTAGAATGCCGGGGTGGTGACATTCACTGTACCCCTCTTGATTCGGAGGTCATTCCCGCCTTCCAACCTGCTTCTGAGGTCCCATAAAATTCTGCCCATTGTCTGCAGAAACACACAAAGCGTCAAAGGTTCATTCAGTCATTTTTATTGCTTTCCTTTTATTTTTGCATATTATACCATGGATTATGAAGAGTAGTCGAATGGAATTTACTATGCACAGTAACCTGAGCTTCATCCTTTGCTACAGAAAAGACTTATCCCACAGCCGGTTCAAACAATACAGTCCAAACAGTTAAATCGTGAAGTTCTCCCGAATCTGTTTTTGAGAGTGCTGGCTTTATTTTTAGAAGCATTCAATTTTACACTAATAGTGAACTCAATAGGTTATTAGACACACATTCTTGAACATCTTCATCTTCATGTAACCGTTTTCACCCCAGCTTGTTGCAAAGCTAGAGAAAGAAGAAAGTTATTTAATACACATCTAAAGTCAACATGGTAAGAGTCCCTGCACCATTCTTTATTATCATAGAATCTTACAGTACAGGAGAAGGCTATTCAGCCCATCGGGTCTGCAAGGACTCTTTAGTAGAGTATTTTACCCAGGCTTTATCGCTATAGCCTCAGGTATTAAACCCGCTAATTCCCCTAACCCACACGTCTTGGGACACTAAGGGTCAATTTTTCAGTATGGACAATCCACCTAACCCGCACATCTTTGGAGTGTGGGAGGAAACCGGGGCACCCGGAGGAAACCCACACAGACACAGGGAGAACGTGCAGATTCCACACCGGAATCGAACCCAGGTCCCTGATGCTGTGAGACAGCTGTGCTAACCACTGCGCCACCATACCGCCCAACACCAGTTAACACCGAGACCTGCACATTCTAAAATTTGTAGAATTCAAATCCTGCGACCTCCACTCCCCCTACATGAGCTAGATCCACCTCTACACTTCTCTTCACTGCATGTCCCACCTCATGCTCGCTGTCCATCTTCCTCTTTCCTCCTAAGCATCACGCCCTCCATTTTTTTCATGATGGCAATTTTCTCTTGTCCTGGACTGGACATCACCTCCTAAACCTCTCTGCCTTGATTTTCCTCTTCCAACTTCCGACATTTCTTTCTTCAACCGCACATACAGTCACCCCTCGCCTGTCCAATCTGGGACAGTTAGGCGAACATCTTCACTGGTGCATTTGGGATGTGTTTTCTTTAATAAGGTTATCATTCCAAGGTTTCTCTTTCAAAGGGAAACAAGCCCAACTCCATTACCTTTATGTCATGGTCAAGTTAGCAAGGATGGGTGTCTTTCACCCATTGAAATCCCAAGAATTCCCCACCGGTTGGATTCTTCCACTGAAATTCCATCAAGTTACCTGTTTTTAATGATCCAGTATTTAGCATCAAACTTATTATTATAACCTACCACTGTCATGGCGTGGTTAGGCTGTTCTTTGCATTCAGGATCATCAAAGAGACCTGCCAAAAGATCAAGTAAGAAGTCTCACAACACCAGGTTAAAGTCCAACAGGTTTATTTGGTATCATGAGCTTCTGGAGTGCTGCTCCTTCATCAGGTGATTTTTCAGAATTTAAATTTCCATTAGAAAACAATTACTTATTAACAGTATTTCATCTCATTCAAAGAAATATTACAGCACAGGAACAGGCCCTCCAAGCCTGTGCCGATCACTAAACTAAAAAAAAACATCCGCCCTTACTCGGTCCGTATCCCTCTGTTCCCTCCCTATTCACGTACCCATCCAGATGCTTCTTAAATGTTGCTAATGTGCCTGTTTCCATCGCCTCCTCTGGCAGCGGGTTCCAGGCACCCACCACTCTCTGCTGAATATGTCTGGTGGGACAGCGTTGAGGGAGTTTTACACACAAGCTTGTGAATACATTGATTTGTTTAAAGTTTATTTATTAGTGTCACAAGTAGGCTTACATTAACACTGCAATGAAGTTACTGTGAAAATCCTCTAGTCGCCACACTCAGGCGCCTGTTCGGGCACACAGAGAGAATTTAGCTCCTAACCAGCACGGCTTTCGGACTGTGGGAGGAAACCAGAGCACCCGGAGGAAAGCTACGTAGACATGGGGAGAAGGTGCAGATTCCACACAGACAGTGACCCAAGCCGGGAATCGAAGCCGAGTCCCTGGCGCTGTGAGGCAGCAGTGTTAATGACTGTGCCACTGTGCTGCCCCACGGCAGATTTGTGTGCAGATCTGTGTGGCTGCCACCATCTAAATTTAGACAAAATGATTTGTTTGGTCTGAGTGGAGTCTGTTAAACGATGCCCAGAGCAATAGATTGCAAGATGCGATCTTACATGCAGTTTGACGAGACAGATAGTAATTAACTTACCACCACTGTACTTCATGAACTTTTATGACATGTAGACAGAGACAACAACTGATCCATGTTTTGCAACTGCCTTCATTATTTCTGATTCTGTTGTATTCTTAAGTACAACATAACGGGAGGGAGGGAGGAAGGGAGCCAACAGAATCAGCTGGAGTGAATGCGCATTCGCCCTTCTGAGGTTGCGGAAGAAGAAAATGAATTGGGCCAATGCAGATAAATTGCGGAAAGTCAACAGATTTAGCTTGCTGCAGTGTTTTGGTGAGGTAACGGGCTGGGTTGATGAGCATTAGCTGTTGATGTCCATGGAGTTCCAGAAGACATTTGATAAAGTGCTACACAACAGACTTATGGGCAATATTATATCTCATGGAATAAAAGGGACAGTTGCCACTGGATACAAAATTGACTGAGAGACAGGGAACAGAGATTGGTGGTTCATGGATATTTTTCAGACTGGAGGAGTTCCCTAGGGGTTGCTGTCAGGGCCCTTTCTTTTCCTGATATATATTCATAGCCTAGACTTTGGTACACAGGATATAACTAAGTTCACACTCTCCCTGTTCGTTGTCTCAAATTGAACCAAACTGTTCTCAACCTTGCATCTCCTGAATAACCCTGTGTTAAACTTTCAACCCTATTATTTATTCCATCAACAAGACCATCTCTTTACACCTCTGTAACAAGATCCCTTTTCGTCCAACAGCTTCTGAAATCCTTGTCCATGCTTTTGTACCTTTGGATTTGACTATCCCAATGCTTTCCTGTCAGCTCTCCTACCTTTCACCCTCCATAAACTTAAGCTCAATCAAAATTCTGGTTCACCCATAATCGACATTGCATCAGGACCCTCTCCTTACTGATCTACATTGGCTTATAGTCTGATAATGTTTCAAATTGAAAATGATCAGATTTGTGTTCAAATTCCTCTGTGCCGACTTTCTCAAGCTCTGTAACCTGTCCCAGCCCTACAACCTTACACGATCATTGCGGATCTCTGCACACCTCTAATATGGCCTCTTTACATCCCCAACTCTGCTTGTCTTGCTGTTGATGGCTATGCTTTCAGCATTGGGAATTCCCTTCCTAAACTCCTCCGTCTCTCCACCTTCCATTTCTTTTTTAAGGCACATCATAAAGATTTTATTTTACAAGCATCTTTAAAGCCTGTCTATTTGACCAAGCATCTTGTCACCAAGCTAATATCCCCTACCTTAACTCAATGTTAGCTTTTATCTGTTTTACGCTCCTGTGAAGTACCTTGAGATGGTTTCCCAAGTTAAAAACGCTATATAAATGAAAGTTGTTGAATGGGACCATACAACCATGGGCAGAACAAAGCTGGGCAAGAAGTCTCACAACACCTGGTTAAAGTCCAACAGGTTTATTTGGTAGCAAAAACCATAAGCTTTCGGAGCGCTGCCCCTTCGTCAGATGGAGTGGATATCTGTTCTCCAACAGTGCACAGACACAGAAATCAAGTTACAGAATACTAATTAGAATGCAAATCTCTACAGCTAGCCAGGTCTTAAAGGTACAGATAATGTGGGTGGAGGGAGCATTCAACACAGGTTAAAGAGATGTGTATTGTCTCCAGACAGAACAGCTAGTGAGATTCTGCAAGATCAGGGGGAAAGCTGTGGGGGTTACTGATAATGTGACATAAATCCAACATCCCGGTTTAGGCCGTCCTCATGTGTGCGGAACTTGGCTATCAGTTTCTGCTCAGCGACTCTGCGCTGTCGTGTGTCGTGAAGGCCGCCTTGGAGAACGCTTACCTGAAGATCCAAGGCTGAATGCCCGTGACTGCTGAAGTGCTCCCCCACAGGAAGAGAACAGTCTTGCCTGGTGATTGTCGAGCGGTGTTCATTCATCCGTTGTCGTAGCGTCTGCATGGTTTCCCCAATGTACCATGCCTCGGGACATCCTTTTCTGCAGCGTATCAGGTAGACAACGTTGGCCGAGTTGCAAGAGTAGGTTCCGTGTACCTGGTAGATGGTGTTCTCACGTGAGATGACGGCATCCGTGTCGATGATCCGGCACGTCTTGCAGAGGTTGCTGTGGCAGGGTTGTGTGGTGTCGTGGTCACTGTTCTCCTGAAGGCTGGGTAGTTTGCTGCGGACAATGGTCTGTTTAGGTTGCGTGGTTGTTTGAAGGCAAGAAGTGGCGGTGTGGGGATGGCCTTGGCAAGATGTTCGTCTTCATCAATGACATGTTGAAGGCTCTGGAGGAGATGCCGTAGCTTCTCCACTCCGGGGAAGTACTGGACGACGATGGGTACTCTGTCCACTGTGTCCCGTGTTTGTCTTCTGAGGAGGTCGGTGCGGCCACAGCGAAAAACCGCACCGACCTCCTCAGAAGACAAACACGGGACACAGTGGACAGAGTACCCTTCGTCGTCCAGTACTTCCCCAGAGCGGAGAAGCTACGGCATCTCCTCTGGAGCCTTCAACATGTCATTGATGAAGACGAACATCTCGCCAAGGCCATCCCCACACCCCCACTTCTTGCCTTCAAACAACCACGCAACCTCAAACAGACCATTGTCCGCAGCAAACTACCCAGCCTTCAGGAGAACAGTGACCACGACACCACACAACCCTGCCACAGCAACCTCTGCAAGACGTGCCGGATCATCAACACGGATGCCGTCATCTCACGTGAGAACACCATCTACCAGGTACACGGTACCTACTCTTGCAACTCGGCCAACGTTGTCTACCTGATACGCTGCAGGAAAGGATGTCCCGAGGCATGGTACATTGGGGAAACCATGCAGACGCTACGACAACGGATGAATGAACACCGCTCGACAATCACCAGGCAAGACTGTTCTCTTCCTGTGGGGGAGCACTTCAGCAGTCACGGGCATTCAGCCTTGGATCTTCAGGTAAGCGTTCTCCAAGGCGGCCTTCACGACACACGACAGCGCAGAGTCACTGAGCAGAAACTGATAGCCAAGTTCCGCACACATGAGGACGGTCTAAACCGGGATGTTGGATTTATGTCACATTATCAGTAACCCCCACAGCTTTCCCCCTGATCTTGCAGAATCTCACTAGCTGTTCTGTCTGGAGACAATACACATCTCTTTAACCTGTGTTGAATGCTCCCTCCACCCACATTATCTGTACCTTTAAGACCTGGCTGGCTGTAGAGATTTGCATTCTAATTAGTATTCTGTAACTTGATTTCTGTGTCTGTGCACTGTTGGAGAACAGATATCCACTCCATCTGACGAAGGGGCAGCGCTCCGAAAGCCTATGGTATTTGCTACTAAATAAACCTGTTGGACTTTAACCTGGTGTTGTGAGACTTCTTACTGTGCTTACCCCAGTCCAACGCCGGCATCTCCACATCAGAACAAAGCTGTGCAGTTTAGGTGGATTGGCCATGCTAAATTGCTGCTTAGTGCCCCTAGATGTGTGGGTTAGGTGGATTAGCCATGGTAAATGTGTAGGGTTATGGAAATAGGATGGGGGGGGAGGATGCTGGGTAAGATGCTCTGTTGGAGAGTCGGTGCAGACTCAATGGGCTGAATGGCCTCCTTCTGCACTGTAGGGATTCTATGAATTCTATGGTTCTAACATCTCTGCCTGAAACAAATAATTCCACTTCCCCTTCAAGGACAGGGTAATGTCAGCCATGTATTGCAAATTATGATACTTATTTTAGACCATAAGAGCATAAGATCATAAGATATAGGTGCAGAATTAGGCCATTCAGCCCATTGAGTCTGCTCTGCCATTCAATCATGGCTGATAAATTTCCCAAGCCCATTCTCCTGCCTTTTCCCCTAACCTTACCAGTCAAGAACCTATCTATCTCTATCTTAAAAATACTCCTCCACAGCCTTCTGGAGCAATGTATTTCATGGATTCTCCACCCTCTGGCTGAAGAAATTCTTCCTCATCTCAGTTCTAAAAGGTCGTCCTTTACTCTGAGGCTGTGCCCTCGGACCCTAGTGTCTCCTACTAATGGAAACATCTCCCCCATGTCCACTCTACCAGGCTTTTCAGTATTCTGTTAGTTTCAATGGGATCCCCCCCATATCTTTCTAAACTCCATCAAGTACAGACCCAGCGTCCTCAAACGCCCCTCGCCAACTATCTTTTGATTTGTTTGGCACGAATACTGAGACTAGTTGAAAAATCTCTGCATCTTTAAGGGCACTCATTGGTTTTGGGGTCTCCGTAATTCTCCATCAGCAGAATTAAACTGTCCCTTCCATCTCCACAAAATCCCACCATCGCCTTTGATGGGCTTAACATCATGATAAAAAATGTCTTCCTGTTTATTCATGTTTAAACCACATTAAGCTAATTTTCCTGAACTGCACAGTAAGCTTTACTATGTGCTTACAAAAGCACTAACCCTTGACACTATGATAGGATTGATACCATGGGTTAATCTACCTCAGGCAACCATAACTAAACTGAAATAAACTTCTAATTCCACTGTTTATCTGTTAAATAAAGATCAATGGGTCCCAGGGAGGATGGCGACAATGAAAGTAGATGACCCGCGATGTGTGTGGAGGGGTTATGGGGGCCAGCGATGAGGCCAGCGATGTCTCTGTGGGGGGGCTGTGGGGGCCAGCGATGAGGCCAGCGATGTCTCTGTGGGGGGGCTGTGGGGGCCAGCAATGAGGCCAGCGATGTCTCTGTGGGGGGGCTGTGGGGGCCAGCGATGAGGCCAGCGATGTCTCTGTGGGGGGGGGGGCTGTGGGGGCCAGCAATGAGGCCAGTGATGTCTATGGAGTTTGGATAACAGTGATCTGGATGCTGGAAGGTCTTTTCATCGATTTCCAAGCGATGTGCGCTTGCGCGGATTCCTGCTCATCCCGCCAATTTCAGGCTCTTTGGCACGAATCGGCCCTGCCGACACCTAATATTCTTGTGATGGATTTATGGCAATAAAGTCAATGCCGGTCCTTCCAATAAATTAAAATCAAAATACCACAGATGCCGAAAATCTGATCGAAAAGCAGGAAATGCTGGATAAGTTCAGCAGGTCTGGCAGCATCTGCGGAGAGAGAAACAGAGTTAACGTTTCGAGTCTATTGTGAATCTTCCTCAGAAGGCTTTTCCAATCTTGGGCACGGACACTATCTGAAACTGAAAAAAGCCAAGCCCGGGGTTGGATGATCAAGCCCTAATCCCGAGGAAGATGTCAGCAGTTGACTATCCCTGGCCTGTGAGTTAATCCCTTAATGTGTTCACAAATCTGCTGATGCACTCTTAGGTTTGTACACGCTGCCCCTTCCTGCCACGCACTGTTCATCATTTCCCTTATTCCTGCCTTGCTCTTTATTCAGTCATTTGTGTGTGTCACAAGCAGGCTTACAGTGACACTGCAATGAAGTTACTGTGAAAATCCTCTCATCACCACACTCCATCGCCTGTTCGGGTACACTGAGGGAGGATTTAGCACAGCCAATGCACCTAACCAGCACATCTTTGGGACTGTGGGAGGAAACCGGAGCACCCGGAGGAAACCCACGCAGACACAGGGAGACCCTGCAGACTCCGCACAGACAGTGACCCAAGCCGGGAATCGAACCTGGGTCCTTGGTGCTGTGAGGCAGCAGTGCTAACCACTGTGCCACCGCATTTGCTTTGTCTCCTCTATTTATTTTATTGCACCTTCCTAAACTTGATGTCCCCATCTTCACTATTTAATGAATCAGGTTCTGTATCTGATAATGATAGCTGATAATGATAGCTCTGATAATGGTAGCTATTACAGAGATATGGGGGGACGATTCTCCCAAAAGTGCTGAATTGGTGGGAAAACTAGATCATGACTGTTTTCTCAGTGCACCTTCAGACCCGAATCTCCCCACTCTGTGCAATGCAGAGGTCACAATCGTGAATATCATTAAACGCTCAGGGGGTGGGGCTGATTTGCGCCAAAGAGCCTGAAATTGGCGGGATGAGCGGGAACCCGCGCATGCGCACATCGCTGGGAAATCGCCGAAAAGACCTTCCAGCATCCAGATCACTGTTATCCAAACTCCACAATCATCACTGGCGTCATTACGGGTCCCCACAAACCCCCCACTGAGACATTGCTGGCCTCATTGCTGGCCCCCACAACCCCCCCCCCTGCACAGACATCGCTGCCCCACCTCCCCCATACAGACATTGTTGCAACCCCTGCATCTCCGCCCACACACAGACATGGCTGCCCGCTCACCTCATGCCCCCATAGATCCGGATAATGCAGGTACGCAATCCCTCCAACCCTTGAACACACTGTCCTCACTGCTGCCCTGCAGAGAACTAGTGTTGTGCTGACATGCACACCCCCAGCTTGTGATCATTCCCTCTCTTGAATGGGAGCCTTGAGTATTGCACCCCCATTGGACACAGCAACCTGTTGAAGGGCAGCCAATCAGAGCCCCGAGGGATGCATGACACTCAACTGAATGCAGCCTTCAAAATCTCTCACAAGTATTTGTTGCCAACGGGCCCTTGACTGGCCACACTCACTGCACCTGCACTCCCCTAATAATCCAGAGCTGTATATAAACTGCAGGAATAAACACACAGCCAGTCACGCCACAAAGATGGCTGCGTGGAAACCGGCTCCCAGATTTTCAGAGACCGACCAGGAGCACCTTCTAGATGCTGTGGAGGAGAGGGCGTGAGCGGATCTTCCCCGGCCAGGGCTTTAACCCAAGGGGTGCATCTGTCATGGCATTGTAGAAGGAGGTGGCAGAAGCGGTGAATGCCAGGAGGCCTGACACCACGCTACAAAGAACAAAGAACAAAGAACAGTACAGCACAGGAAGCAGGCCCTTCGGCCCTCCAAGCCTGTGCTGCTCCTTGGTCCAACTAGACCAATTGTTTGTATCCCTCCATTCCCAGGCTGCTCATGTGACTATCCAGGTAAGTCTTAAACGATGTCAGCGTGCCTGCCTCCACCACCCTACTTGGCAGCGCATTCCAGGCCCCCACCACCCTCTGTGTAAAAAAACATCCCTCTGATGTCTGAGTTATACTTCGCCCCTCTCAGCTTGAGCCCGTGACCCCTCGTGATCGTCACCTCCGACCTGGGAAAAAGCTTCCCACTGTTCACCCTATCTATACCCTTCATAATCTTGTACACTTCTATTAGATCTCCCCTCATTCTCCGTCTTTCCAAGGAGAACAACCCCAGTCTACCCAATCTCTCCTCATAGCTAAGACCCTCCATACCAGGCAACATCCTGGCAGGCAGTGTCGCAAAAAGATGTACGACCTTCTGAGAGCAGCAAGGGTGAGTGAGCGTCCCACTTGGAACCCCGCACATGCTTGGCACGGATCTCCAACCCTGCTTAGACACCTGAAGGGCATGCAACAAGTGACCCTAATCTAACCCCTTCCCCTCACCCCTTAATGAGTACCCTTCAGTTGTGACCACTTTCCCCAAAACTGTCAGCACAACGCTCGAGACACAGGCATGCATTGTGCACCATGCACTGCAATATGTTAATGCTTGCTATCCACCTTATGTTCCCTCAGGAAAAGAACATGCACAACGCATGGGAGATGACACAGACTGGTGGTGGTGTGCCTGACCTGCGGCAGCTGAGTAGCATGGTGGAGTGTGCCATGGAGCTGGCAGGGGGTAATGGGCCATCCCGAATGGTGACTGACAACTAGGTTGGCGTACACATGCAAGTGAACAGAAGTGCACCCTCAACCTTGGTCCTCGTCGAAGTAAGTGCGATGCTGCATGGAATGTTTTGCCCCCCCTCCCGAATGTATGTTCTTTCTCCCAGCTCTGGACCCAGAGGAACCCGGCCCTTCAGGTGTTGTCACCGCCCCCACTGCTCACGAGCAAACTGCCCACGACCCCCTGGATGACACCTCGGAGGGACGCACTGAGAAATCCTCCGAGGGCAGAACCACTGAAGCGTCACCAGCATGTACCACACAACCCACCGACACAGAGACGATCACCACGGTGGGTACCTTGAGTGTTGAGGCTTCTGGGTCACGATCTGGTGAGCACATCACAGCCGCTGATGCACATCGGGTGGAGACGGACACATCCTAGGGCTCGGGCACACAGAGGTCTGTCGGAGGCCAGGATTCAGCTGTCCCCAAGCCAGCTGCTGGGCCTCTGGGTTTGTTCCTCCCAAGGCTGGTGGAGATGTATCAGGAAACCCGGGGAGTTGTGGAAGGCCTGTCAGCGACCATGCTGCGATTGCTGTTTAGGGGAGTCAAACAGAGCGCTGTTGCAGTAGGTGGTGCCGACACAGCGTGAGATACAGGCCAACAGAGCAAGGGTGGCGAACGCAGTGGAAAGTCTGACTCAGGTGTCTGTCCCCATGGGTGACAGGGTCCAGGCCATTCTGGAGACACTACGGGCCACAAGCGAGTGTGTTTCCAGCATCCAGGAGGCACAGTGTTCGATGGCCATGGGTGTCGGGGGCATGTGGGAGACACTGCTGGCCATGGCTGGCACTCTCTCTGGCATTCTGGAGACACAGCAGGCCGTGGCTGTGAGCCTCGACAACTTAGCCCAGGCTCAGAGGGCTACTGCTGAGAGGCTCCAGAGCCTGGCTCGCTCACAGAATGCTGTAGTGCAGGAGCTCCGGAGCTTGGCCGAGTCTCAGAGAGCCAGGGCTGAGGGATCACACATCATGGGGCAGACGCATCAAGGCCTCCAGGACTGGCAGAGCCAGGTGACGCCAGAGCTTCTGGAGCTCAGTCCAACTATGCTGGTGTCCCATGGAATGTCCCTGGGGCCTCCAGGCAGCCCAAGAGAGGAGGAAGGGCTTGAGCCCATGCCGGGGTCTTCCACCCAGGAGATCCCAGACGTCCCAAGACCTTCCGATTCCTGGGGCACACTGGGGCATCTCAGGACCAGCGAGGTGAACAGGGTGGCACTGAAACAGTACCATCCACAAGTCAGCCGGGGTCTCCAGGTCCCGGCTACCCAGGGGATGTCTGCCAGGGCATCACAGGCAACGGGGCGTGCATCACAGCTGGATACCTCCACTTCCGATGTGCATCCTGGGGTAGCACCTAGAAGAAGCAGTGGACAGCACAAAGTTAGAAAGTTGTAGTCCACTAGAGGGCACGGGTGAAGGTCAGCATTAGTCAGGGTTTGGTAATCATTTATGTTAAGAGCACAACAAACTACTAATTGCACATCACACTGTGACTAATGTGTCTCTTATTCCACCCCCCACCCCCGCCACCACAACAGCTCAGTGTTCCCGACTCCCAAACATATAGGTGCTGTCTGTTGAGCCTCACAGACTCAGCCCATGTTTCAGAGTGCCTGCCCTACCTTCCCCAACATCCACCAGATCCTTGGTGCAAGTGCCCCCACCCCGCCCCCCTCCCCCGGCCAAAAAACATGTGTTGCTCCATGCGCATGAGGATTGGGAGCAGTTTAGAATTCAGCAAAGAAGGACTAAGGGATTGATAAAGAAGGGGAAAATATTGTACAAAAGTAAGCTTGCAGGGAATATAAAGACTGACACTAAGAGTTTCTATAGATACATGAAGAGAAAGAGGTTGGTGAAGACAAATGTAGGTCCCCTACAGACAGAAAAGGGGGAATGTATAATAGGGGACAAAAAAATGGCTGAGCAACTGAATACATACTTTGGTTCTGGCTTCACAAAAGAGGACACAAATCAAATGCCAGAAGTGTTGGAGAATGCAAGATTTAGTGAGAGGGAAGAACTGAGGGAGATCAATATTAGTAGAGAAATGGTGCTGGGAAAATTGATGGGATTGAAGGCAGATAGATCCCCAGGGCCTGATAATCTACATCCCAGAGTACTTAAGGAAGTGGCTCTAGAAATAGTGGATGCATTGGTGGTCATCTTCCAGGATTCTATAGACTCTGGAACAGTCCCTGCAGATTGGGGGGTAGCGAATGTCACTCCAATATTGAAAAAGGGAGGTAGAGAGAAAACAGGGAATTATAGACCAGTAAGCTCAACATCAGTAGTGGGGAAGATTCTCAAATCCATTATCAAGGACTTTATTGCAGAGCATTTAGAAAGCAGTGGCAGGATCAGACAGAGTCAGCATGGATTTATGAAGGGGAAATCATGCTTGACAAATCTGTTGGAATTCTTTGAAGATGTAACTAGTCGAGTTGACCAGTCGATGTGGTATATTTGGATTTTCAGAAAGCTTTTGACAAATTCCCGCACAAGAGATTATCGTGCAAGATTAAAGCGCATGGGATTGGGGTAAGTGTATTGAGATGGATAGAAAACTGGTTGGCAGAGAGGAAACAAAGAGTAGGAATTAATGGGTGCTTTTCAAATTGGCAGGCAGTAACTAGTGGAGTGCGACAGGGATCGGTGCTGGGACCTCAGCTATTCACAATATATATTAATGATTTGGATGAGGGAACAAAATGTAACATCTCAAAGTTTGCAGATGATACCAAGTTGGGTGGGAGGGCGAACTGTGACAAGGATGCAGAAATCCTTCAGAATGTTCTGGACAGGTTGGGTGAGTGGGCTAATCAATGGCAGATGCAGTATAATTTGGATAAGTGTGAGGTTATTCACTTTGGATGCAAAACAAGAAGGCAAATTACTACCTGAATGGCTGTAAATTGGGAGAAGGGAGTGTGCAGCGGGACCTGGGTGTCCTTGTGCACCAGTCGCTGAAGGTAAGCATGCAGGTGCAGCTGGCGGCAAAGATGGCAAATGGCATGTTGGCCTTCATTGCGAGAGGTTTTGAGTACAGGAGCAGGGATGTGTTGTTGCAATTATACAGGGCCTTGGTGAGGCCACACCTAGAGTACCGTGTGCAGTTTTGGTCTCCTTTTCTGAGGAAGAATGTTCTTGCTCTCAAGGGAGTGCAGCGAAGGCTTACCCGACTAATTCTGGGGATGGCGGGACTGATGTTTGATTTGATTTAATTTATTATTGTTGCATGTATGAACATACAGTGAAAAGTATTGTTTCTTGCGCACTATACAGACAAAACATACCGTTCATAGAGAAGGAAACGAGAGAGTGCAGAATGTAGTGTTACAGTCATAGCTAGGGTGTAGAGAAAGATCAGCTTAATGCAAGGTAAGTCCATTCAAAAGTCTGACAGCAGCAGGGAAGAAGCTGTTCTTGAGTCGGTTGGTACGTGACCTCAGTCTTTTGTATCTTTTCCTGAAGGAAGAAGGCGGAAGAGAGAATGTCCACGGTCCTTAATTATGCTGGCTGCTTTGCCGAGGCAGTGGAAGTGTAGACAGAGTCAATGGATGGGAGGCTGGTTTGTGTGATGGATTGGGCTACTTTCACGACCTTTTGTAGTTCCTTGCGGTCTTGGGCAGGGCAGGAGTCACACCAAGCTGTGATACAACCAGGAAGAATGTTTTCTATGGTGCATCTGTAAAAGCTGGTGAGAGTCGTAGGTGACATGCCAAATTTCCTTAGCCTTCTGAGAAAGTAGAGGCATTGGTGGGCTTTCTTAACTATAGTGTCGGCATGAGGGGACCAGGACAGATTGTTGGTGATCTGGACACCTAAAAACTTGAAGTTCTCAACCCTTTCTACTTCATCCCCATTGATGTAGACAGGGCCATGCTCCCCTTTACACTTCCTGAAGTCAATGACAATTCTCCTTAGTTTTGTTGACATCGAGGGAGAGATTATTGTTGCCGCATCAGTTCACCAGATTCTCTATTTCATTCCTGTACTCTGTCACGTCATTGTTTGAGATCCGACCCACTACGGTGGTGTCACCAGCAAACTTGAAAATCGAATTGGAGGGGAATTTGGCCACACAGTCATAGGTGTATAAGGAGTATAGTAGGGGGCTGAGAACACAGCCTTGTGGAACACCGGTGTTAAGGATGATCATGAAGGAGGTGTTGTTGCCTATCCTTACTGATTGTGATCTGTAAGTTAGGAAGTTCAGGATCCAGTCGCAGAGGGAGGTGCCGAGGCCCAGACCACAGACTTTGGAAATGAGTTTCGTGGGAATAACAGTGTTGAAGGCTGAGCTGTAGTCAAAAAATAGGAATCTGACATAGGTGTCCTTGTTATCTAGGTGTTCCAGGGTTGAATACAGGGCCTGGGAAATGGCATCTGCTGTGGACCTATTGCAGCAGTAGGCAAACTGCAGTAGATCCAGGTAGTCCGGGAGGCTGGAATTGATTTGTGCCATGACTAACCTTTCGAAGCACTTCATAATGATGGATGTCAGAGCCACCGGCCGATAGTTATTAAGGCACGCTGCTTGGCTTTTCTTAGGTACCGGGATGATGGTCGTCTTCTTGAAGCAGATAGGGACCTCAGATTGTTGTAAAGAGAGGTTGAAGATGTCTGTGAACACCTCTGCCAGTTGACCCGCGCAGGATCTGAGTGCTCGTCCGGGTACCCCATCGGGACCAGCTGCTTTCCATGGGCTGACCTTCAAGAAAGCTGCTCTGACATCTGCAATGGTGACCCCGGATACAGGTTCATCCACCGCTTCCAGGGTGGAGGGCATGCTCACGCTGACCTCTTGCTCAAAACGGGCGTAGAATGCATTGAGCTCATTAGGGAGGAGTGCGTTGGAGCTGGCGATTTTACATGCCTTCATCTTGTAGCCTGTTATGTCTTGCAGACCTTGCCATAGTCGGTGGGGGTCGGTGTGGCTAGCCTGGGACTCTATCTTGGTCCGGTACTGTCTTTTGGCATCTTTGATGGATCTCCTTAGATTGTATCTGGCTTTCTTGTATAGGTCAGTGTCGCCTGACTTGAACGCCTCAGACCTGAACTTCAGCAAGCAGAGGATATTCCTGTTCATCCATGGTTCCCAGTTGGGGAACTCATGGATTTGCCTCTTTGGCACACAGTGTTCTAACACTTACTAATGAAGTCCGTTACTGTAGTGGTGTACTCATTCAGGCTGGTCGCAGAGTTTTTAAGTACTGACCAGTTCACTGACTCCAAGCAGCCCCAAAGGAGATCATCCGATTCTTCAGATCAACATTGCACGATTCTCTTTGATGGATTCTCCCGCTTCAGTTTCTGCTTGTTGATGCGCGATTAAATCACTCGGGAGGCTAGATCGTACCCGGGAAATAAAGGCTTTTATTACTAACAAGAAAGGAGCACACTATATACAATACAATCCCAGACTAAAAGGTCACCAGGCAGTGCAGTGACCTTTATACTCCTCCAGGTAGGCGGAGCCAACTGGAGTGTACCACAGAACAATATCAACAGGTAGAACAGCCCAACCCTAACCCCAACAGTGACAACAGTAACATATCTACAAGTACCCATAGTGCTGACCATCTATGGTTCAGTACTCTTAGTGGTAACCAACTATGGTTCACCACATTCACCCCTCCTTTAAAACAAAGACTGGCGGGGCAAAAAAAAACAGAACGAACTGTCCATATATTCACAAGTTCAGTCGTATTGGAGGACCACACCGTCTCTGCGACCTCCTCAACACTGGCGGTAACGCCGGTTCTGGTGAACGTGATGACTCTCTCTCCAAGGCGGTGTCCAGTGACTCCTCCAGTTCCTCACGGACAGGTGGACCACGAGGTGGCGACAATCTGCTGGACTCGGGCAAGCTGTACACGGGAATAAGAGGATTAAGTGGTGGTCCCGATACTGCCCGCGCCGTGTCAGGAGGGAAGATAAAGGTCAAGGGGTCCCTAAATAGGGGTGTGGGAGTGACTGGGGTTTCCAAGTCCCCTGCAGGCGCCAGATCTCTAATAGAGACCGTGTCCTCTCGCCCGTCAGGATATGCCACATAGGCATATTGAGGGTTGGCGTGGACGAGATGGACCTGTTCAACCAAAGGGTCGGACTTGCGGGTCCTAACATGCCGCTGCAGGAGGACAGGTCCTGAGTACATCAACCAAGACGGCAATGAGGTCCCAGAGGAAGACTTCCGAGGGAAGGAAAACATCCTCTCATGTGGAGTAGCGTTGGTTGCCGTACACAGGAGGGACCAGATGGAATGGAGCGCATCAGAAAGTACCTCTTGCCAACGGGAGACTGGAAGACCCTTAGACCTCAACGCCAGTAAGACAGCCTTCCAGACTGTAGCATTTCCTCATTCAACCTGCCCGTTACCCCTGGGGTTGTAACTCGTAGTTTTACTAGAGGCAATCCCTTTTGAGAGCAGGTATTGCCTCAAGTCGTCACTCATAAATGACGAGCCCCTATCACTGTGGATATAGCTGGGGTAACCGAACAGGGTGAAAAGATCCCGTAATGCTTTGATAACCGTGGCAGCGGTCATGTCTGAACAGGGAATGGTAAAAGGGAATCGTGAGTACTCGTCAATCACGTTGAGGAAGTACACGTTCCGATCTGTCGAAGGAAGGGGGCTCTTGAAGTCCACACTCAGTCTTTCAAAAGGGCGAGTGGCTTTAATGAGGTGTGCCCTGTCAGGTCGGTAGAAGTGCGGTTTGCATTCAGCACATACCTGGCAGCTTCGGGTTATTGACCTGACATCATCCACTGAGTAGGGTAGATTCCGGGCCTTTACGAAATGGAAGAGCCGAGTGATCCCCGGATGGCAGAGATCATTGTGGAGGGCCTGTAATCGATCCTCCTGCACACTTGCACATGTTCCTCGCGACAGGGCATCTGAGGGCTCATTGAGCTTCCCCGGACGGTACATGATATCATAGTTGTAGGTGGAGAGTTCGATTCTCCACCTCAAGATTTTATCATTTTTGATCTTACCCCGTAACGTGTTGTTGAACATGAACGCCACGGACCGCTGGTCCGTGAGCAGGGTGAATCGTTTTCCTGCCAAGTAATGGCGCCAATGCCGGACGGCCTCCACAATGGCCTGAGCCTCTTTTTCCACCGCGGAGTGCCGAATTTCAGGGCCTTGAAGGGTGCGAGAGAAAAAGGCGACGGGCCTGCCCGCCTGGCTAAGTGTGGCGGCCAGGGAAAATAAAAGATGCATCACTCTCCTCCTGAAAGGGGATGGACTCATCGACAGCGTGCATCGTGGCTTTCGCGATGTCAGCTTTTATCCCTTCAAAGGCTAAGCGAGCCTCCGCTGCTAGGGGAAAGGAGGTAGACTTGATGAGCGGATGGGCTTTGTCCGCATAAATGGGAACCCACCGTGCATAGTATGAAAAGAAACCTAAGCATCTTCTCAGTGCTTTTATACTAGTGGGTAGGGGGAGTTCAAGGAGGGGACGCATACGGTCTGGATCAGGGCCAAGGACCCCGTTTTCCACCACGTATCCGAGAATTGCTAGGCGGCGCTTGCGAAATATGCACTTCTCCCTGTTGTAGGTCAGATTCAGGCGAGACGCAGTGCGTAAAAATCTAAGGAGATTGGCATCGTGGTCCTGCTGGTCATGGCCGCAGATAGTGACGTTGTCCAGGTAGGGGAAGGTAGCCCGCAGCCCGTTCTGGTCCACCATTCGGTCCATTGCACGCTGGAAGACCGAGACCCGATTCGTGACGCCAAAGGGAACCCTTAAAAAGTGGTAAAGACGACCATCTGCCTCAAAGGCCGTATATTTGCGGTCCTCTTGGCGAATGGGGAGCTGGTGGTAAGCTGACTTCAAGTCAATGGTGGAGAACACCCGGTAATGCGCAATCTGGTTGACCATGTCAGATATGCGCGGGAGAGGATACGCGTCCAGCTGCGTGTATCTATTAATGGTCTGACTATAGTCTATGACCATCCGGGGTTTGTCTCCAGTTTTAACCACCACGACTTGTGCTCTCCATGGACTATTGCGAGGTTGAATGATCCCTTCCCTGAGGAGCCGCTGAACTTCAGATCGAATAAAGATCCGATCCTCAGCTCTGTAACGCCTGCTCTTAGTTGCGATGAGCTTGCAGCCTGGCACGAGATTCTCGAATAAAGATGGTGGGGTGATTCTGAGTGTCGAGAGGCTACACGTGGAGCGCGCTGGGCAATTTGGAGGCTGCTGTTCTCCCACTGAAAGTGGAGGGAGTGGCCCATCGTACTGCAGGGTTACACTCCTTAGGTGGACCATAAAGTCTAGTCCCAGGAGTATCGGAGCGCAAAGGTGCGGTAACACGAGGAGCCTGAAGTTCTCATAAACTGTGCCCCGCACCGTTAGTTTGACCACGCAGCTCCCAAGCACGGTAACAGACCGGGACCTCGACGCCATCGAAATTGTCTGTCTGACAGTCCGTACTCGGAGACCGCACCGCTTCACGGTGTCAGGATGAATGAAACTCTCTGTGCTCCCGCTGTCAAACAAACAATGAATTAGGCGTCCATTTACCTCTATGCCCATCATGGACTTGTCGAGTCTGTGAGGCTTGGCCTGGTCCAGGATGATTGACGCCACCGTTGGGTCTTGAGTGCAACTGGAGGCAGCTGAGATGGTTGATGATGATGACCCCTGCTGGTCGGCTGCGGTCGGTGCCGACCAAAATGGCTGCACCCATGGATCGCACGTGGTTGGTGGGGCTAAAAGTGGCAGCCCCTGCAGGTCGCGCGTGTCTTGCGTCTTCGTCGTCAGGAATGGCGGCGCTCTGGAATCGCACGTGGTGGAAGACCTCGAAGAAGCTGGAGACAATGAGACAGGCTCTGGAGAATCACACGCCGCGCTGCTAAGCTTGGAGGGTGGTTTAGTCCTGCAGACTTTGGCATAATGCCCTTTCTTCCCACACACGGAGCAAAACACCGTTCTGGCTGGACATCGCTGCCGAGGGTGTCTCGCCAATCCACAGAAATAGCACCGCGGGCCTCCTGGAGCTGCCGCCGTCGTCAGGTCCGAGGTTGAAAGCACAATCACGCAGTTTTTCGGAGTAGCTGGGTAGCGTTGAGTCGGTGGCTGCACTTGCCACGATGTTCCCACGTGGTTGGTGGGGTAAGTTTCTCGACTTCTGGAGGCCGTTTCCATCATGTCAGCCAATTCCACCGTCTTAGCTAGGTCGAGGTTACCTTGCTCTAGCAGCCGCAGGCGAATATACGATGAGCCGATTCCCGCCACGTAACGCATCTCGGATCAAGTCGTTAGTATACTGGGCCGCCGACACAGGCTTGCAGTTGCAGGCTCTGGCTAGCTGCTGAAGTTCACGCAGGTACAGTCCAGTCGTTTCGCCGGGCTGCCGCCAAAAATTGTTAGGAATTAAATTGATGCGCAATTAAATCACTCGGGAGGCTAGATCGTACCCGGGAAATAAAGGCTTTTATTACTAACAAGAATGGAGCATACTATATACAATACAATCCCAGACTAAAGAGTTACCAGGCAGTGCAGTGACATTTATACTCCTCCAGGTAGGTGGAGCCAACTGGAGTGTACCACAGAACATGTTCACCAGGTAGAACACCCCAACCCTAACCCCAATAGAGACAACAGTAACATATCTACAAGTACCCATAGTGCTGACCATCTATGGTTCAGTACTCATAGTGGTAACCAACTATGGTTCACCACAAGGTGCTTCTGAATTTTCCAATGCCAATGATCTGTTCGAACGCTTTGGATGCCTGGCTGATTCTCAGAAGTCCAGATGGGGAAATAAAATAATCAAAGCTGATTTGCAATTTGACTTCTTAATACCTCGATGCAATGAAATCATGTGGTCAAAGGTATTGTGGTCAAAGTTCAATGATAAAGGGCAAGAGAATTGTTTTGTGAAGCATGGAACCTCAATAGTGCGTGGGCTGAATTTTACCAAGGCGCAGGGTGGGAGTGGACATCAGCTTGACAGGGTGGGGATGAGTATTGCTTGTACCCTTTGGAGAAAAGGAGTCGGAAACACACTTAGTTTAAATAAGGCTGCCCGGCAACGATGACAGGTTGCCAGTGTCTTTAATGAGCAGAGAGTGGGAGGTGTGTTCCCTCTCTCTCCACCCCCCTCCTCATCATTGACTGCTCCGATGAATGTAAGACCCATGGGTGCATTTGAAGCTTACCGTATCGTGCCTTCCAATACGTGTGAGACCACAGCATTGAAACTGAAGAATTATATCCCAACCAAGCAAAGGTACAATTACTGCACACGGTACACCCACTGTCTTCAGTTCATACACTTCAATGGGGCTATCAGCAGAAGGAAGCCATTCGGCCCATCAAGTCTGCACTGACAACAATCCCACCCCAGCCCTATCCCCAATATCCCACTTATTGACCCAGCTAATCCCCCCAACATCCGCCTACCGGGACACTCAGGCTCAATTTAGCATGGCCAATCAATTTATCACACACTTCTTTGGAGCCTTTCGAAGTGTGGGAGGAAACTGTATCACTCGGGGGTAACCCACGCAGACACGGGGAGAATGTGCAGACTCCACACAGACAGTGACCCAAGCCGGGAATTGAACACAGGTCCCTGGCACTGTGGGGCAGTAATGATAACCACTGTGCCACTGTGGCACCTTTTTGGCTTTCCATATCTTGTCGAAATAGTCATGTTTTCACGTGCCTTTAAGGGATTATAGCATGACCAACTTCTCTCCAGTGATGTAATGCTGCAATCAGTTTCACTTTTGATGTTCAACTGAGCACACAGCAGTTGACTCGGCTGCTCTGGTGTTGTTAAACTTTGTATTGCTGTCTAAATGTTCCTATGTATCTTGTCTTTACAAATGAACCCACAACATGTTTACTCAATCTCTCCTGAGTGATTGGTGCTTTTATATCATTACAACCACACGGGTAAGTCTCATAGTTAACATGCAATCCTTTCTCCCAGACACAAAGGGAGTTTGCTGGTTTGTACACGAATGCCATGATATCTGAAACTGGAAATGAGACAGACCAGGCATTGCTGGATTTTGAAATGGTAAAACTGGAAGAAATTGATGGAGCTTCTAATATTTCCCGAAAGTTGTACTGGCGTTAGTCAAACCAGGTAGGTCCCGATTACATTAAACCATGTCTGTTCAATGCAAGTCAGCTGATATGTTTGAATTAACTTTTCCAAAATGTGTTTACAATAGTTCCTGAATCTGACAATCGTCAGGTAAAGTGGAACACAACAGGAGTTGACAGGGTCGATGCAGGAAGAGTGTTCCTGATGGTGAGGGAGTCCAAAACCAGCAGTCACACTCTTTCCGATATGGGGTAAATCTTTAGAACTGAGATGAGGGGACGTTTCTTTACCCAGAGAGTGGCAACCTGTGGGATTCTGGACCACAGAAAATAATTGAGTCCAAAAGATTGTGGGTGAGATCTTCCAGTTGATGGCGCACTCCCACTGCGAGTTTCCCAGTGGTGGGAGGGGGGGTGGGTGGGGGGAAGGGAGGGTGAGGGGTGGCATGAGGGTGCAGAGCATCCCACTGCCGGCCAACGGTGGTCCATCTCCCGCCAGTAAGAAACGCGTTGTGGGGGAGAGTGTTGCGGGGGGGCTTGGGGTCGAGGGGGGCAGAGAATCCCACCCTGTATGTTTTCAAGAAGGAGTTCGATATGACTCTTGAGGCTGAAGGGATAAAATGGTACAAAGTGGGGGGCGGGGGTTGGGCGGTACCGGGAGCAGGTTACTGAACTGGATGATCAGCCATGATCATAATGAATGTTGGAGCAGGCACAAAGGGCCGAATTGCCTACTTCTGCTCCTATTTTCTATGTTTCAAATGACATTTTGAATATCAATGGGAAGAACAAAGAACAATGATAATTACAGCACAGGAACAAGCCCTTCGGCCCTCCAAGCCCGCACCGACCATGCTGCCCATCTGAACTAAAACCCTTCCAGGGACCATATCTTTCTATTCCCATCCTAGTCATGTATTTGTCAAGATGCCCCTCAAAGTCACTATCATATTTGCTTCCACTACCCTCCCTGGCAGCGAGTTGCAGGCACCCACCGCCCTCAGTGTAAAAAACTTACCTCGTACATCTCCTTTAAACTGCCCCCCTTGCACCTTAAACCAATGCCCCCTCGTAATTGACTCTTCCACCATGGGAAAAAGCTTTGACTATCCATTCTGTCTATGCCCCTCATAAACTTGTCGACTTCTATGAGGTCCCCCCTCAACCTCCGTCTTTCCAGTGAGAACAAACCAAGTTTCTTCAACCTCTCCTCATAGCTAATGTCCTCCATATCAAGCAACATCCTGGTAAATCTTTTCTGTACCCTCTCCAAAGCCTCCACATCCTTCTGGTAGTTTTGCGACCAGAATTGCACACTATATTCCAAGTGTGGCCTGAGTGAGGTTGTATAAAGCTGCAACATGACTTGCCAATTTTTAAATTCAATGCCCTGGCTGATGAAGGCAAGCATGCTGTATGCCTTCTTGACTATCTTCTCCATCTGCGTTGCCACTGGTTGTACCTGCACACCCAGATCCCTCTGCCTATCAATACTCTTAAGGGTTCTGCCATTTACTGTATATTTCCTCTCATTATCAGACCTTCCAAAATGCATTACCTCAGATTTGTTCGCATGATACTCTATCAGCCATCTCTCCACCCAAGTCTCCAACCGGTCTATATCCTGCTGTATCCTCTCACGGTCCTCATCACTCTCCGCAAATCCGCCACCTTTGTGTCGTCCACAAGCTTACTAATTAAGCCAGTTACGTTTTCCTCCAAATCATTTATATATATTACAAACAGCAAAGGTTCCAGCACTGATCCCTGAGAAACGCCACTTGTCACAGCCCTCCATTCAGAAACGCATCCTTCCACTGCTACACTCTGTCTTCTATGACTGAATCAGTTCTATATCCATCTTGCCAGCTCACATCTGATTCTGTGCGACTTCACTTTCTGTACCAGTCTGCCATGAGGGACCATGTCAAAGGCCTTACTGAAGTCTATGTGGACAAAATCCACTGTCCTACCCTCATCCATCATCTTCGTCACTTCCTCAAAAAACTCAATCAAGTTAGTGGGACACGAACTCTTGTGGTATTCCAATGTATCTGCTGCCCTTGTCTTTCTAGATGGAAGTGCTCGTGGGTTTGGCAGGTGCTGTCTCAGGATCTGTGGTGAATTACTGCAGTGCATCTTGTAGATAGTACACATTGCTGCGACTGAACGTCAGTGGTGGAGTGAATGGATGTTTGTGGATGCGGTGCCAGTCAAGTGGGCTGCTTTGTACTGGATGGTGTCGAGCTTCTTGAGTGTTACTGGAGCTGCACCATCCAGGCAAGTTAGGCTGCACTCAGTAGCCTCTCATTGGGTGAAATTTTCCAGCTGTGCTCATCCCAAAACTGGAAATCCTTCCTGAGGCCAACAGCCTTTACCATGGTCCACACCCTTGCCCGTTATGATTCCCGTGGCAGGCGGGACAGGAGCATTCCCCGCATTTTCTCAAAACTAATCTGAAATGTAAGTGTACACAAATGTGTTCTCTCTTTCGTTTGGTACTTCATCTAATTATCCAAAGACTTTTTCTCAATGGATTGTGTATCTCTGGAAGTGAACTCTTTGTAAAGTAAATCTGATATCCTGCTGAGAATGTAAGCTAAATGAATCCAAATGCATTCAAGATACATGAATAAGTGGCCAATATTACCAAAGCAAACTTGCAAAGCATCCCTACATTGGGCGCTGCTGTTTTTGTGGTGCAGGCTCGAAGGGCCAAATGGCCTCTACTCCTACACCTGTGTTCGATGCTCCATTTCCCTCTGTTAACTTTGTTCATTTTGGATTTGATTCGATTGGTGTCGGATATTAACATGTAACCTCCTTTTCTAGATGGGGAACATCCTGGAGTGAGGGAGGCTACATACGGTTAGCGAAGGGCAAGAACATATGTGGCATTACCCATCGTGCTTCGTACCCCATCATCTGAAGAATTTCGACTTCAATAACAAAAAGAAAATCATTCTGAAGAAATTATTTTAGATGACAAAGTGTATTTAGCAAGAAATCATGATATTGTAACTGCACTGCCCGTTTCTAGACTGTAATAAAGACTCCGTAGACTGTAGGTGCAGCAAGAAGTAAGGTCACGCGGTCTCCATGTGCATTTATGATAAACTGTGCAATGTGAACTGTATTCTGCTGCATTGGTTTTGGGTTCTTAGAATAGTACTTTGTATTATCAATAAAAGCAAATTTCAAATAATCCGATTGTCATTGTTTACTTTCAGTGTTGGTGGGGGCGGGAAGCGGGGGTGGGGGAGGGGCCTGCGGGGAATGAGGTAGATGCCTGAATAAGAGAATTGCAAGGAGTATAGTCAGTGATAAGGTGAGTGTCCACTAGATGGTGCAAGTGGCGCAAACTATCTTGATGGACTAAATGGCCTAATTTTGGCTTGTGACATTTGCTAATTCTGCAACTTTCCGAGTCACTTTGCTCTACCTTAGCTTTCTTGATGGGCGGCACGGTGGCACAGTGGTTATCACTGCTGCTGCAGAGCACCAGGACCTGGGTTCGATTCCCCGTTTGGGTCACTGTCTGTGTGGAGTTTGCGCGTTCTCCCGGTGTCTGCGTGCATTTCCTCTGGGTGCTTCAGTTTCATCTCACAGTCTGAAAGACATGCTAGTTCGATGCATTGGTCATACTAAATTCTCCCTCAATGTACCCCCGAACAGGCGCCGGAGTGTGGCAACTAGTGGATTTTCACAATAATCTCATTGCAGCGTTGATGTAAACCTACTTGTGACGCAAAAGATTTAACTTAAACTATGCATGTAACCCCCATACAAATCTGGAGATAATATTGGGAAAAAATATTCAAATCTGTTCCAGGAAATGAATAAATGTGGACAATGGGTGGCACGGTAGCACAGTGGTTAGCACTGCTGCTTCAGAGCTCCTGGGAACTGGGTTCGACTCCTGGCTTGGGTCACTGTGTGGAGTTTGCATATTCTCCTCGTGTCTGCATGGGTTTCCTCCGGGTGCGTCGGTTTCCTCCCACAGTCCAAAGATGTGCAGGTTAGGTTCATTGGCCATGCTAAATTGCCCCTTCGTGTCCTGAAATGCGTAGGTTAGAAGGATTAGCGGGTAAATAGAACATAGAACAGTACAGCACAGAACAGGCCCTTCGGCCCACGATGTTGTGCCGAGCTTTATCTGAAACCAAGATCAAGCTATCCCACTCCCTATCATCCTGGTGTGCTCCATGTGCCTATCCAATAACCGCTTAAATGTTCCTAAAGTGTCTGACTCCACTATCACTGCAGGCAGTCCATTCCACACCCCAACCACTCTCTGCGTAAAGAACCTACCTCTGATATCCTTCCTGTATCTCCCACCACGAACCCTATAGTTATGCCCCCTTGTAATAGCTCCATCCACCCGAGGAAATAGTCTTTGAACGTTCACTCTATCTATCCCCTTCATCATTTTATAAACCTCTATAAGTCTCCCCTCAGCCTCCTCCGCTCCAGAGAGAACAGCCCTAGCTCCCGCAATCTTTCCTCATAAGACCTACCCTCCAAACCAGGCAGCATCCTGGTAAATCTCCTCTGCACTCTTTCCAGCGCTTCCACATCCTTCCTATTGTGAGGTGACCAGAACTGCACACAATACTCCAAATGTGGTCTCACCAAGGTGCATCACAGTTGCAGCATAACCCCACGGCTCTTCAACTCCAACCCCCTGTTCATAAAAGCTAACACACTATAGGCCTTCTTCACAGCTCTATCCACTTGAGTGGCAACCTTTAGAGATCTGTGGATATGAACGCCAAGATCTCTCTGTTCCTCCACATTCTTCAGAACCCTACCTTTGAACCTGTAATCCACATTTAAATTAGTCCTACCAAAATGAATCACCTCACATTTATCAGGGTTAAACTCCATCTGCCATTTTTCAGCCCAGCTTTGCATCCTATCTATGTCTCTTTGCAGCCTACAACAGCCCTCCACCTCATCCACTACTCCACCAATCTTGGTGTCATCAGCAAATTTACTGATCCACCCTTCAGCCCCCTCCTCTAATTCATTAATAAAAATCACAAAGAGCAGAGGACCTAGCACTGATCCTTGCGGCACTCCGCTAGCAACCTGCCTCCAATCCGAAAATTTTCCATCGACCACCACCCTCTGTCTTCGATCAGACAGCCAGTTACCTATCCAATCGGCCAACTTTCCCTCTATCCCACACCACCTCACTTTCATCATAAGCCGACCATGGGGGACCTTATCAAACGCCTTACTAAAATCCATGTATATGACATCAACTGCCCTACCTTCATCAACACACTTAGTTACCTCCTCAAAAAATTCTATCAAATTTGTGAGGCACGACTTGCCCTTCACAAATCTATGCTGACTATCTCGGATTAATCCGCATCTTTCTAAATGGTCGTAAATCCCATCTCTAAGGACCTTTTCCATCAATTTACCAACCACCGAAGTAAGACTAACCGGTCTATAATTACCAGGGTCATTTCTATTCCCTTTCTTAAACAGAGGAACAACATTCGTCATTCTCCAGTCCTCTGGCACCATCCCCGTGGACAGCGAGGACCCAAAGATCAAAGCCAAAGGCTCTGCAATCTCATCCCTTGCCTCCCAAAGAATCCTAGGATACATTTCATCAGGCCCAGGAGACTTCTCGACCTTCAGTTTATGCAAAACTGCCAGGACATCCTCCCTCCGAACATCTATTTCCTCCAGCCTATTCGCCTGTAACACCTTCTCTTCCTCAAAAATATGGCCCCTCTCCTTGGTGAACACTGAAGAAAAGTATTCATTCATCACCTCGCCTATCTCTACTGACTCCATACACAAGTTCCCACTACTGTCCTTGACCGGCCCTAACCTCACCCTGGTCATTCTTTTATTCCTCACATAAGAGTAAAAAGCCTTGGGGTTTTCCTTGATCCGACCCGCCAAGGACTTCTCGTGTCCCCTCCTAGCTCTCCTAAGCCCCTTTTTCAGCTCATTCCTTGCTAACTTGTAACCCTCAATCGAACCATCTGAACCTTGTTTCCTCATCCCTACATAAGCTTCCCTCTTCCTTTTCACAAGACATTCCACCTCTTTCGTGAACCATGGTTCCCTCACTCGGCCATTTCCTCCCTGCCTGACAGGGACATACCTATCAAGGACATCCAGTATTTGTTCCTTGAAAAAGTTCCACTTTTCATTAGTTCCTTTCCCTGACAGTTTCTGTTCCCAACTTATGCCCCCTAATTCTTGCCTAATCGCATCATAATTACCTCTCCCCCAATTGTAAACCTTGCCCTGCCGTACGGCCCTATCCCTCTCCATTGCAATAACAAAAGACACCGAATTGTGGTCACTATCTCCAAAGTGCTCTCCCACAACCAAATCTAACACTTGGCCCGGTTCATTTCCCAGTACCAAATCCAATGTGGCCTCACCTGTTGTCGTCCTATCCACATATTGTGTCAGGAAACCCTCCTGTACACACTGCACAAAAACTGCCCCATCCAAACTATTTGACCTACAAAGGTTCCAATCAATATTTGGAAAGTTAAAGTCCCCCATGACAACTACCCTGTGACCCCTACACATATCCATGATCTGCTTAGCAATTTCTTCCTCCACATCTCTATTACTATTTGGGGGCCTATAGTAAACTCCTAACACCGTGACCGCTCCTTTCCTATTTCTAACCTCAGCCCATATTACCTCAGTGTGCAGATCCCCCTCGAAGTGCCTTTCCGCAGCCGTTAAACTATCCTTGATTAACAATGCCACTCCTCCACCTCTTTTACCAGCTTCCCTACACTTAGTGAAACATCTATACCCCGGAACGTCCAACAACCATTCCTGTCCTTGTTCTACCCATGTCTCCGTAATGGCCTCAACATCGTAGTCCCAAGTACCAATCCACGCCCCAAGTTCATCTACCTTGTTCCGGATGCTCCTTGCATTGAAGTAGACACACTTCAACCCACCTTCCTGTCTACCGGTACCCACCCTTGACCCTGATACATAGAAACATAGAAACATAGAAACCCTACAGTGCAGAAGGAGGCCATTCGGCCCATCGAGTCTGCACCGACCACAATCCCACCCAGGCCCTACCCCCACATATTTACCCGCTAATCCCTCTAACCTATGCATCCCAGGACTCTAAGGGGCAATTTTTAACCTGGCCAATCAACCTAACCCGCGCATCTTTGGACTGTGGGAGGAAACCGGAGCACCCGGAGGAAACCCACGCAGACACGAGGAGAATGTGCAAACTCCACACAGACAGTGACCCGAGCCGGGAATCGAACCCAGGACCCTGGAGCTGTGAAGCAGCAGTGCTAACCACTGTGCTACCGTGCCGCCCTTCCCCAATACCTCACCATCCTCACTGACTTCTGGACTACAACTCCTTTTCCCACTCCCCTGACAAATTAGTTTAAACCCCCCTGAAGAGCCGTAACAAATTTCCCTCCCAGGATATTGGTGCCCCTCTGGTTCAGGTGCACCCCGTCCTGTTTGTACAGGTCCCACCTTCCCCAGAATGTGTTCCAATTATCCACGTATCTGAAACCCTCCCTCCTACACCATCCCTGCAACCACATGTTTAACTGCACTCTCTCCCTGTTCCTCAACTCGCTATCACGTGGCACCGGCAACGTACCAGAGATGACCACATGTTTCGTCTTGGCTCTCAGCTTCCAGCCCAGCTCCAGAAATTCCTGCTTTAAATCCCCGTCCCTTCTCTTACCTATGTCGTTGGTACCAACGTGTACCACGACTTGTGACTGTTTCCCCTCCCCCTTCAGAATCCGGAAAACACGGTCTGAGACGTCACGGACCTTGGCATCCGGTAGGCAACATACCATCCGTGAGTCTCTTTTGCTGCCACAGAACCTCCTATCTATCCCTCTAACTAACGAGTCCCCAATTACTATTGCCCTCCCGCTCTGCCCCTTACCCTCCCGAGCCACAGAGGCGGACACAGTGCTGGAGATCCTCTCACTGCGGCTCACCACTGGTATGTCATCCCCCTCAAACGTATCCAAAGCGGAATACTTGTTGCTATGGGGAACGACCACCGGGGATCCCTGCACGGACTGCTTCCTCCAGCCCCTCTCACCGTCACCCATCTGTTTTCATTCCTCGGAGTAACTGTATCCCTAAAGCTTCTGTCTATGGCCACCTCTGCGTCCCTAATGATCATAAGTTCATCCAACTCCAGCTCCAGTTCCCTAACACGGTTTTGGAGGAGCTGCAGATGGGTGCACTTCCCACAGATGTAATCAGCAGGGACACTGTCATCGTCCCTCACCTCAAACATAGTGCAAGAGGAACATAGCACTGCCTGCACACCCATCCCCTCTAGATACCTTGCCAGTACCAGGTAGAAACAGCAAGAATGAATTAAACTCACCCCTGCCTCGCCCTTTCTGCCTAAGCCCTGTGAGCCAAAGCCTTATAGCTCACACTCTGCTTCCCACACACTCCACTGCCCGCTCCCGATGCTGCCCGCTGTATACTGCAGCCTACCTTTTATACTTCACGCACTTAAAAAACCCTTCCCAGACTCCTTAGCAGTCCACTTCCAGTTTTCACTTTAAACTTAAAATACAACTGCAAAAGTAAAGACCAAAAAAAAACACACACTCGCTGACTAATTAAATAAATAAACAATTCAATTAATCTCTCACCAGCACTGCTGCCTCCAATCACTCCCTCTCAGCTTGCTCCAGTGGAACAATGAGCCATTGCAAATGTGTCGGGATATTGGGGTAGGGCCTGGGTGCAGACTCGATGGGCCAGATGGCCTCTTTCTGCACTGTAGGGTTTCTATGAAGATCGGAATTTTAAACAATGTTCGGTGTACTAATTAACTGCATAAACAGTGTGTATCCGTGACTTACAAGGAGAGAGCTGCATTGGAGTGCTCTCCCTGTTCAAGCTGTATTGGAGCTGAATGCTGCATTAGAGGAGAGTACAACTTTGGAGGTTTCTCTGGGGTAGTGGCCTCCATGCTTGAATCATGAATGAACGATTATCCCTGAGTCTCCTGCGGTTAATTCAAAGAAGTCCGTCACAATGAACTGCAAGAAGGTTTTTCTCTGAATGAGTTTCGAATGCCCCAATTTCATCCAAGTGACCAGAATTAAAGAGTCGGGAGCTGAAGGATCAAAGCCTTGAAGGAGGATTATATCAACTCAGCTTTATCAGTTCTAAAAAAATAATATTTCCAGTGTGGGGAAATGAACAAGAAATAAAAGAGAAGGAAGAGTGTCCCATAATTTGAGAACAACCTTTAGTTTCTTTATGGCTTGTTTTTAAACATTCACCCGATTTAAATTTCAAGAACTGGTAAAGGCAAAATATTGTGGATGCTGGAATCTAAAACAAAAACAGAAAATGCTGGAAATTCTCAGCAGGTCTGACAGCCTCTGTGGAGAGAGAACAGAGCCAACATTTCGAGTCTGGATGAAACGTTGTCAGATCTGAAAGCAAGAAAAATTGGACAAGATTTATACTGTGAGGGGTAGGGGGAGGTGGGTTGGAATCATAGTATCCCACAATGCAGAAGGAGGCCAGTCAGCCCAACAGGTTTGCACCGACCACAATCCCACCCAACTCCTATCCCCATAACCCCACATGTTTACCCTGGCTAATCCTCCGAACACTAAGGAGGAATTTAGCATGGAAGATCAACCTAACACGCACATCTTTGGACTGTGGGAGTAAACCGGAGTACCTGGAGGAAACCCACACAGACACGGGGAGAACGTGCAGACTCCACACAGACAGAGACCCAAGACCAGGTATCGAACCCGGGACCCTCGCGCAGTGACATGGTAGTGCTAATCACTGTGCCACCGTGCCACCACCAGTTGGGTGGCCATAATTGTTGGACTGGCATAGACAAAAAACATGGAATGTAAATGGTGATGATAAAAGCTGAGAGTGGTGCTCAGAGCATCCATTAAGAGAGTGGAATGTGTGAATGGCAGAACAAAGATGTCGAAGGACAACCTGAGGAATGTAGCAGTTGGCCCATCGTACTGGAGTGAGGTTGGAAAACAAGATGGGAAGTGAGATTTTAGAAGTGGAAAGATCAAATTAAGAACATAAAGTAATAAAAATGGGGTGAATAAAATGAAAGGAAGAAATGAAATAAAATAAATGGAAATGGGGTGAATGTGGAGGAGAAAGTTCATGCTTTGAAGTTGTTAAATTTCAAGAACAGCCATTTTGGATGCTAAAAGAGACTTCAAATTAGCATTTCCTTCGAGTTCATTTCTCCCCAAATCCAGCCAATTATGTTTGAAGGTTGAGCAACGAAGAAGTAATTTCTTCGCAGTTTCAGGCTGTTTTACTAATCAAAACACAACTGATAGTTGGAGAAAGTGTGGATGGAAAGGTGATTTCTCACTGTGGCACCTCATCGACTAGCAGCGACAACCGGGAAATTCATTTATTTAGAATTAAGTCGATTGAAAATGTAAAATTAATTAACAATTATTCAGAAATTATTCATTTTCTTTCAGGAAAATGATTCTTGATTCACAGTTTTGACACTTGGTGAAATGTGCTTTGTTATTTGGGCTTTTCGATCCGTTGGCAGTGAATCTTGGGGAATCCATCCACAGGGGCCAATGGTTTTGGTTTCTCTCCCAGTAGAAGTCTGGATATCAGCAATGCCGTTTCAATACAGCCACCAGAAATATTGAAATCATTGGCAATGACACATCTCAGTGTTTAACCTGTCCACCAGCCTTGGATCTCACTTATCTGTCTTGGCACTTGGGCATCAATGTGGCACTGATTTCATGGAAACAACATGAAATTTATCAATATCAAAACCTTGTTGTACCCCTTGTGTTATCTCGCCTTGACTCCCCGTGTATTTAAAAGCACAGCTATCTCAAACGAGCATGTAACTGTGGTGATGTAGTCACTGGATTAGAAATACGGAAACCCAGTGTGATGCTCTGGGAAACCGTGTTCGATTCCTGCAGTGGCAGATGGTGAAATTTGAATGAAGTAAAAGTCTAACCATGATCATGAAACCACTGTTGGTTGTCATAGAGGAAAGCCCCACCCTGATGGGAGTTATGTACAGGCCCCCTAGCAATATTCAGGATGTGGAGCAGAAAATAAATCAGGAGATAGAAAAAAGGCATCATTACAATAATCATGGGGGACTGCAATATGCAGGTGGACTGGGAAAATCAGGTAGGTAGTGGATCCCAAGAAAAGTAATTTGTGGACTGTCTGAGAGATGGCTTCTTGGAGCAGCTTGTGACAGAGCCTCCTCAGGAACAGGCAATTCTGGATTTGGTGATGTGTAATAAGGCAGACTTGATTCGGGAACTTAAGGTGAAGGAACTCTGAGGGAGCAGTGACCACAATATGATAGAATTTACACTGCAGTTTGAGAGGGAGAAGCTGGAGTCAGATGTAACGGTATTACAATTAAATAAAGGTAACTGCAAAGACATGAGGAAGGAGCTGGCCAGAGTTGATTGGAAAGGGAGCCTAGCAGGGAAGACAGTGGAACAGCAATGGCAGGAGTTTTTGAGAGTTATTCGGGAGGCACAACAGAAATTCATCCCAAAGAGGAGGAAACATGCTAAGGGGAGGACGAGGCATCCATGGCTGACGAGGGAAGTCAAGGACAACATAAAAGCAAAAGAAAAAGCACACAAAGTGGCGAAGATTAGTGGAAGCCAGAGGATTGGGAAGCATTTAAAAGCGAGCAGAGGACAATTAAAAAAGCAATAAGGGATGAGAAGATGAAAAATGAGCGTAAGCTAGCTAGTAATATAAAAGGAGACAGGAAGAGTTTTTTTCTATATATAAAAGGTAAAAGAGAGGCAAAAATTGGATCACTGGAAAATGAGGCTGAAGAAGTAACAATGGGAAACAAAGCAATGGCAGAGGAACTGAATAGTTACTTTGCATCAGCCTTCACGGTGGAAGACACCAGTGGGATGCCAGGGCTCCAGGAGAGTCAGGGGCACAGGTGAACGTAGAGACCATCACTAAGGAGAAGGTTTTGGGAAAGTGAAAGGTCTGAAAGTGGATAAATCACCTGGACCGGATGGACTACATCCCAGGGTTCTAAAAGAGATAGCTGAAGGAATTGTAGAGGCATTGGTGGTGATCTTTCAGGAATCACTGGAGACAGGGAGGGTACCAGAGGACTGGAAAGTAGCTAATGTAACACCGCTGTTTAAGAAGGGAGGGAGGCAGCAGATGGGAAATTATAGGCCGGTTAGCCTGACTTTGGTCATTGGCAAGATTTTAGAGTCCATTATTAAAGATGAGATCGCAGAGTACTTGGAAGTGCATGATAAAATAGGGCTGAGTCAGCACGGCTTTGTCAAGGGGAGGTCATGTCTGACAAATCTGTTGGAGTTCTTTGAGGAGGTAACAAAGAAGTTAGATAAAGGAGAACCAGTGGACGTGATTTATTTAGATTTCCAGAAGGCCTTTGACAAGGTGCCGCAGAGGAGACTGTTAAATAAGTTAAGTGCTCATGGTATTAAGGGTACGATCCTGGCATGGATAGAGGATTGGCTGACTGGCAGAAGACAGAGAGTGGGGATAAAGGGATATAGAACATAGAACATAGAACAGTACAGCACAGAACAGGCCCTTCGGCCCACGATGTTGTGCCGAGCTTTATCTGAAACCAAGATCAAGCTATGCCACTCCCTATCATCCTGGTGTGCTCCATGTGCCTATCCAATAACCGCTTAAATGTTCCTAAAGTGTCTGACTCCACTATCACTGCAGGCAGTCCATTCCACACCCCAACCACTCTCTGTGTAAAGAACCTACCTCTGATATCCTTCCTGTATCTCCCACCACGAACCCTGTAGTTTTGCCCCCTTGTAATAGCTCCATCCACCCGAGGAAATAGTCTTTGAACGTTCACTCTATCTATCCACTTCATCATTTTATAAACCTCTATTAAGTCTCCCCTCAGCCTCCTCAACTCCAGAGAGAACAACCCTAGCTCCCTCAACCTTTCCTCATAAGACCTACCCTCCAAACCAGGCAGCATCCTGGTAAATCTCCTCTGCACTCTTTCCAGCGCTTCCACATCCTTCTTAGAGTGAGGTGACCAGAACTGCACACAATATTCCAAATGTGGTCTCACCAAGGTCCTTTACAGTTGCAGCATAACCCCACGGCTCTTAAACTCCAACCCCCTAATTATATTTCTCAAGATGGCACCTGGAGACTAGTGGTGTGCCTCAGGGGTGAGTGCTGGGAGCAGAACTTTTCACAATATACATGAATGATTTTAGGAAGGAACTGAAGGCACTTTTGCTAAATGATACAAAGGTATGTAGAGGGACAGGTATTATTGAGTAAGCAGGGGGGCTGCAGAAGGACTTGGACAGGTTAGGAGAGTGGGCAAAGAAGTGGCAGATGGAATACAGTGTGGAAAAGTGTGAGGTTATGCGCTTTGGAAGGAGGAATGGGGGCATAGACTATTTTCTAAATGGGAAAATGCTTAGGAAATCAGAAACACAAAGGGACCTGGGAGTCATTGTTCAAGATTCTCTGAAGGTTGACGTACAGGTTCAGTCGGCAGTTAGGAAGGCAAATGCAATGTTAGCATTCATGTCGAGAGGGCTAGAATACAAGAGTAGGGATGTACTTCTGAGGCTTTGTAAGGCTCTGGTCAGACCCCGTTTGGAGTTTGTGAGCAGTTTTAGGCCCCATATCTATGGAAGGATGTGCTGGCCTTGGAAGGGGTCCAGACGAGGTTCACAAGAATGATCCCTGGAATGACGAGCTTGTCATATGGGGAACGGTTGAGGACTCTGGGTCTGTACTCATTGGAGTTTAGAAGCACGAGGGGGGGGATCTTATTGAAACTTACAGGATACTGCGAGGCCTGGAGAGAGTGGACATGGAGAGGGTGTTTTCACCAGTAGAAAAACTGGAAGCAGAGGGCACAACCTCAGGCTAAAGGGACGATCCCTAAAAACAGAGATGAGGAGGAAATTCTTCAGCCAGAGAGTGGTGAATCTGTGGAACTCTATGCTGCAGAAGGCTGTGGAGGCCAGGTCATTGAGTGTCTTTGAGACAGAGATAGATAGGTTCTTGATTAATGAGGGGATCAGGGATTATGGGGAATAGGCAGGATAATGGGGATGAGAAAAAAATCAGCCATGATTGAATGGCGAAGCAGACTCGATGGGCCGAGTGGCCTAATTCTGCTCCTATTTCTTCTGGTCTTATGATTCACTAATGTCCCTTAGGGAAGTAAATGTGTCACTCTTCCCTGGTCTGGCCCACTTGTGACTCACAGGTGGACTTTTAAATGCCCCCTGAAACAGCCTCGCCAGCCACTCTGTCCAAGTGCAATTAGGGATGGGCAATAAATGCTGGCTCAGGCAGTGATGCCCACCTGCTATATAAGAATAAATCTCTATGGCTTTGTTTCCACAGTAAGATTTTTGACCAGGTTAAAGTCCAACAGGTTTATTTGTTCGCAAATGCCATTAGCTTTCGGAGCGCTGCTCCTTCGTCACATGGAGTGGATATCTCCATCTCCATTTGTTTCCACACACATGCTTTGTCCCCTTCTCCAATCCTGAGCCCATCAGTCTATTTGCTCTTTCTCATCCACCTTCTTTTCTATTTGTCCTTTACCCCTTTTCACCACCATGCCACCTTTCTTTTCCCTGCCCTCGGCACGCTCTCCCCTCACAATCCCCAATTCTTCAGCCCTCATCGGCTTGAAGTAGGCAATTTTCCAAAAGCCATATTGGCACCATTCATAACGTGCCTACAATGCAGAGGGGAACACCCGGATGGATATTCGTTCAAACCCCCTCTGCACAGCTGAGAGACCTTTAAATTTCAAAGCCAACGAAAGATCCTTATTCTGCCCAGCAACAGCGCGAAGCTGCATTTTAAATCGGCCTTTGGCCAAGGAAGATCGGGATATCTGCGAGTCAAGACCGAGAGTGGGCTATATGGCATAACCAGACTATCAATAAAATATTACAGGAATAAAATGGCCAAGGCAGGCAAAGAAACTGAACAAACTAGGGTAAAAGGAATAAAAGATTAGATTAAATCTCCTTACACACAGCAGGACAAAATGACATTAACACCTAATCTCGCAAGCAGGGAACACAGACACAAAACAATGAGGTCAATTCAGATAAGGGGACACATAGAGGGGATAATGGGAAACACATTAAAACACTGGGGCAAGAACAGGTCGTCCCATTAACACAAACACACACCATACAAATGCAAATTGACAAGCCTCCCAGAGAACTTCCTGACCAGACAGACCACTTTATACATATTGTAAAAATGCATAATCAAATGTTCCCGCTCGAATTTGGATCCCGATAAAGATCCAGAGCTGATGTGAAAGGATTGAGATCAACGTGACCAAGCCACTGTTTCGGAGCTGGTTACGTTGGTTCTCCCTGTGTTCCCAGTAATTGTACCATAAAGAAAAACACTTTGAACGTTGCCTTGTGACTCGACTTCTTTGAATGCACTGGTACAAGGGATTTTTCCCTACAACAAATGGCGTAGTCGGCTCAGGATTTGATATCTGACTTCTGACTGGTGGCCACGGTCTGGAAGCCGGGATCAAATTTAAACGAATCTGATAAAAATCCAGAGCAGTCAAGGGCGAGTACAAGTCTCCGTTCAAAGTGAGGTACCTTTAAGGGTTAGGGTTTGTCTGTGTTAAATATTGTTGTCTTGTAGAACTGTATAATCTTGCCTAAGTTTTTAAATTGAAGGTACAGGTCAGAACGACCGCGTGGAAGAAGGTTTTGAAGCGGGCGTTAAGAGGCACAGGCACTCAGGGTGCAAGGCACGGACAGTGTAAATCGGGTAACAACACAGACTCTGAAGGGACGAACAACCTCAGAGCCGATACAGTTACTAATTATAACAGGGGCTTTGATAACAGATACATATGTGTAAGTGTTGAGGAAAAGGGGACCCGATCCATCCTGACCAAGAGACACGACGACGGAGGATCCATTAGGGACCCGGGCGGAGTTTGATAACCTTGTTCGTCTGTCGGGAACACCACAGTCCATAGCAGGGTACCAGGTTTTGGGGTAACGGATCAACCTTGCTAGTGGAGGTGGTGGCCAAGCGGGAGGCGTTGTACTTAAAGGGGTTGGGGACAGGGGCCGACAAACCCACTAAAAACCAGCACACATCCCAATAAGACAACACAAAATAGACCAAGCGTGAGGTGTCAGGAATAGTTGGGGGAGCACAGGGGAAGAGACCCACTGGGACCCCACTACGAGACCCTACAGCAATACAGACGGTGCTGGAGCAGTATCAGTGACAGGAGATAAGAGAGACAGTTGGGGCACTTTTACTGTTGGAACCAGCATACGGGGGTTGCAGGACTGCTAGACAGAAAAATGGCAGACCACGTTGTTAAGGGAGAAACTGCAGTAGCTCTCATTTTGAAGTATCTGTTAGCCAGAGAAGCGATTGTTGCAAAGATGAAACGGAACGGGTGGAACACATCACAAACTTTAGAAGATCAAAGAAAGTGGGTAGACGGAGTTAAACGGGACAAAACAAAAGTAATGGGAGTAATGTTGGTGACCCAGTTAGCTGGACTAATTGAGAAGGTAAATGCCTCAATGGAGGAGAGACACAAAGAGACAGACAAATTAAGGTATTGCAGGAGAGAGTGAGGGAATTAGAACACAGAAGCCACAATGCGGAGATAACGCAGAGATCAGAGGAAACGGACCCTCGGCGCTCATACGAGTCAGTGCAGAAACATACAACCGCTCCAGCATCAGAAGGAGACATAAAAAATTATAATCTAGCGCCAGTCACCAGAGGAGGGATGTTAGCACAACCAAAAGCAACCTATAAGCCTTTTACCCCAGGGGAAAGGCAGCAGATTATGGCATTCCTGGGGAAGTTAAAACCCAGAAGCGCAAACCTGGGATTTTGGGGCGAATTGGATTCACTCTGGGTAGGACACCAGTTACATTTAAGGGACATACACCAGCTGGTCAGGGCAGCCTGTCCAGCGGATAAATGGGGGTTGGTGGCAGGAGGGCCAGCGACCCAAGCAGCACAGGACTATAATGGAGGAAGGTGGACACATGCCGTTCCTACAACGGCTGAGATAGACGACCAGCAGGCACCCTTTACATTATTTAAGACCGAAATCCAACGGGTCTTAGGGAACTCCCCCACTAATTGGAGCAGGATCACAAATACTAAACAAGGACAGGGGGAAAGTGCATCGGAATGTGGAGAGAGATTATTCCAGGTATATAGGGAATGTTCAGGACAGGACAATGTGGATAGGAGAGACAGGGCTTTTATCCAGGCATTCAAGGACGGGCTATCAGAGGTACACCAAGAAATCCTTAAGATGGGGGTGATAGCATCCCAAGACTATGACGAGCTAGTCGAGTGGGCTAGCGGGATAAAAGAAGGGAAGGTTGCCCAGGCAAAGCCCAGATGAGAGAGAACTGGAACCCCCCATAACGGAGATAAGGGGAGAACCGGGTTCAGCTGCTACACATGTGGCCAGCCAGGGCATACGGCTAGATTCTGCAGGGAAGCACCATTCAAAGGGAAACCCGAGAATGGCGGGCCCCGCTGTGACCACTGCCACAGGGCAGGGCACACCGAGGCAACGTGTTGGGGGAAACATGGGAGACCCCGAGACAACTATAGACCAACCCCGGGGGCACCACATTCCCGGAATCCACTAGGGTGACTAGAAGAGACCCCAAACCAGGGAGATGGGAGACAAGAGAGGATTAGTGTAGCCACGCCCACAGAAGACAGTGAATCCCGACAAAAGCCGGTGTCCGTCCACTCCACTTATCGGCCAACACTGGTCGAAATCTCACAACCCGTAGCTCCCATCCAAAACAGGAAAGAGGGGGAGAGAATATATGTAGAAGCCCTGGTAGGGGGTAGGGAATGCCACATGTTAGTAGATACGGGAGCAGCCATATCAATTACAAACCTACCCCTGCCACTGACCAACAAAAGAATACACATAACCGGGGTCGGGGGGGAGAGAATACCCGCCTATCTTAGTGAAACCACACTAGTAGAAATCAACCACAAGTATATTCCAATGCAATTTTACGTTTGTCAGAATAATGAGGGCACAATCATGGGGAACGATTTAATGAGGGAATACCAGGTGCTGATAGATTGTGGGAAAGGGAAACTAATTTGGCCACAACCTGACGGTAGGAAGACCGGAATAGGGACATTAGCTAGCCACCTGGGGACGGTTGGGATAGCCACCATAGTGGCCCGAGATTGGGATCAGGAAAAAGAAGGGTTCGGAGCCATCTGCGCTTCCATTCCCGAAGCCTGGGCTAGGACGAAATTAGATACCGGACTAACCGACACAGAACCGATAAAAGTCCCAGGACCGGAACACAAGCCCCACCGACAATACCCTATCAAGAGAGAAGCGCAAGGGGCAGTGGTAGAAATAGTCAAGGGTTTAATAGAAAAGGGAATCCTCAGGGAAACCACCAGTACCACCAATTCCCCCACATGGCCAGTTATAAAACCTGATGGGAGCTACCGGCTCACCATCGATTACACAGGTTTGAACAAGGTAACACCTAAATTACACCCCATTGTGGCAAACCCCTCGACTATTTTAAATGGATTGGCACAAGACCACAAAATTTTCACGGTGCTAGATATAGCAAATGGGTTCTGGTCCCTTCCACTGGACTCAGAATCCCAAAACAAATTCGCCTTCACTGTGGGAGAGAAACAGTATACATGGACTCGCCTCCCACAGGGATTTCATAACAGTCCTGCCATATTTCACAGAACAATGAGCGATATCCTGAGTAGGGTGAAATTGCATGAGGACAATACAGTCCTCCAGTATGTGGACGATGTGTTAATAGCGTCCAAAACAGAAAAAGGGCACAAGGCAGCCCTGTATGCAGTACTAGAAGGATTGGCAAAAGCCGGGCTGAAAGTCAGCCCACATAAAGCACAAATTGCAAAACCCCAGGTCCTGTACTTAGGACACCTAATTTCCCAGGGAATTAAAGAAATGCCCGCAGACCGCAAAACCGTGATTAAAGAAATGCCGCGACCAGTTACAGTAAGAGGGGTCCGAAAAGTTTTAGGACTATTCAATTACAGTAGGAGTTTTATCCCTGACTTTGCAAGAATCGCGGAGCCAATTCAGAGACTAGTGAAAGGAGGAAAGCCAGCCTTGGAAAGTATAGAGTGGAGACAAGAGCAAGAGACAGCTTATGCAGAGTTGAAAGCTAGGTTAGTTTCAGCCCCAGGGCTGGGACTGCCAGATGGAAGCAAGAAGTTCCACATCTTCTGTGACAACCAGGACGGCTTCTATTCTGCCGTAGTGGCACAGACTCATGGAGATAGAAAGAGACCCGTAGGGTATTGTTCAACGGCTGAGGGACCAGTAGTCACCGGGATGCCCAGGGGCATAGCCGCCCTAGATTGTGCAGCATTGGCTGTGAGGATAAGTGAGCCCATTGTCATGACAGGAGATATTGTGCTACACACAAAACATACATTGGTAGAGATGCTAAACACGGGCAAACTCAAAACAGTCTCAAATATAAGGAGGGCAAGGTGGGAGGCCACACTCCTACCACCTAACAAGTCAGTCACCATCATTAGGGACACGGGAGAAAATCCCGCGGAAGGGATTTTAGATATTGGGGAAGCGCTCAGCTGTGGAGAAATTGACAAAGATAACAAGGAAGGAAAGATTAGAGACGAACCCCTTCCAACAGCAGGTAAGACCTTCTATGTGGATGGGTCCCGCAAGTATGTATCAGGATCACCAAGGACAGGGTGGGCAGTAGTAGACCAGAACCTGGAAACCCTAGAATCAGGAAGGATCGACGGGGGTCAGTCCGCTCAGGTAGCAGAATTAGTTGCCCTCACCCAAGCCTTAAGATTAGCAGCAGGGAAAACAGTCAATGTGTATACAGACAGCCAATATGCGTTTGGTGTGATCCATGATTACATGCCCGCACGGGGGAGAAGGGGGTTCATTACTACAGGAGGTACCCCCATTAAACACCAACAGCAGATAAGGGCGCTGCTAGCAGCTAGTGAACAGCTTACAGAGGCCGCAGTAATTAAAATAAAAGCCCACCAGCGGGAACCCGGAAGGGACACCCCGGGGTGGATTCATTTCAAAGGGAATCAAGCCGCAGACACAGCGGCACAGCAAGCACTAGAAAACAGCGACATTAAAAGCCTGCCCCTTGCAGCGATAGTGGTAGAACCAGAAGAAATTGACATACAGAAATTACATGGGGACATTACACAGCAAGAACGAGATAGATGGGAGGAGCTGGGCGCAGTTAAAGGGACTGACGGGGTGTGGAGAAAAGATAACCGGGTATTGGCGCCAGGATGTATCCAGAACACATTACTGGAACTACACCACGGGCTTCCCCATACAGGCAGGGATGCAATGATACAGAGCCTGGGGAGAGAGTGGTGGTGGAAAGGATTGGGATGAGATGTGGCCACATACTGCCGCAGATGCACTATATGTGCACAGCACAACCCCGGGAAGCCCATAAAGGTAAAGATGGGACACCAACCCAGACCGAAGGGACCCTGGGAACAGATACAAATGGACTTCATAGGACCATTGCCCCCCTCTCACGGGAAAACATACTGCCTGGTAATAGTAGATCAATTCACCAGGTGGGTAGAAGCATTCCCCACAACCAATTGTACAGCCCTAATGGTAGCCAGGATATTGGCAGCAGAAGTCATTCCCCGACGGGGGATGCCAATTCAAGTTGATTCGGACCAGGGAACACATTTCACAGGAAAGGTTATGAAAAACATTTGCCAACTATTAGGAATAAAACAGAAATTTCACATCCCCTATCACCCACAAAGTTCCGGGATGGTGGAGAGGATGAATCGGACTCTAAAAATAACCATGGCAAAAGCAATGCAATCCTCAGGTAGAAATTGGACAGAAGTCCTACCTGCAGTTCTGATGAGGCTTAGGGCGACCACAAATCGAACTACCGGCTTGACTCCATACGAGCTGATGACCGGGCGAGCAATGCACTTACCCGAAAACATTATTACAGGCTGGACAAATGTGGGTCCGATAAAGGATAAGATCCGTCAATACATCCGAGACCTTAGCACCCAATTGAAGGGGATGCGCCAGTCCGTAATTTTTAATCAGGCACAGGTCGATACAGAGGAGGACTCAGAAATCTTACCAGAGGTTCCAAAGGCCGGGAACCGGGTATTAACAAAAGTGCTTCCTGCAAAACCAGGATTTGCCCCAAGATGGCACGGACCTTACGAGGTCATTATTAGCGGAGATACCTGTGCCTGTATAGATATAAGGGGACAGGGGGTCTGGAAACACTGGACCCAATTAAAGCTGTATGAAGACAAATGAACTAAAGAATACCGTTTTCGTTCATTCAAATTCCACAGGAACCAGGACCAGATCTACTATCAAGACGTCGGAACAAACTACTTTTAATTTGATTGCCTGTTTATTTTCTGTATATACTATAACTGTAAAAATACTGTTGAGAAAAAAATGATATGGGAACAGGGACATATTTGATAATAACCATGACCATTGTAAATACGCTCCAACACATGGGGGTTAGGGGAGCAGAACCACCAATCATGGAAGAAAACCTATTCCTGAAAACACACATCCAGATCTATGGGAATAGGACCGCTTGTTACCCTTCAGCGCGATCAGTAAACTCCCTATTCATTGCAACACCAGGGTGGCTCCCACAAGAGTTATTCACTATTGACACATCGGGGGCACCCTGCAAGGAACATATTGGGTACTTTAAACAAGGGATACAAGGAAGGTGTGTAGAGCTCACTGAGCCGGGAATTCTAAGGGGGATGGGACCCCAACAGGAGGAGACACATGGGAACTACCCACAATGTTTTAAGGGAGAGGGATGGGGGTGCGTGCATGCCTTTGTCCCTAAAAGTGATTCATGCGCTGAGGCACATTGTGCTCTCCAGGAGTGCTGGGTCCGGGAAGGACACTTCACTTGTGACTGCAAGCAACAAAAATGCATTGCAGTCACCGCGGGTCGGCAGCTTATGTGTGGCAAGTGCAACGGCACCCACGTAAGCTCAGCCTCGGGGACATACCCATTTGATTCTCACCAAGGGGTACAATCAAGTGGACAGTCCCGGGGGAGGGAAGGTCCCACAAGGTGGGACCATGTGGTCAAACGACCCCGGGGTAATGCATGTTATCGGGTTAAAGAAGGTTACGGGTTTTTATTCAAAAATGTATACATAACGGCCACAGACAGGCCTCCAAGGTTCTTTTCCGTAGGGACAATCAGACCTCTCACGGTTCCGTGCCCAAGCGAGGGACATGTCCAGAAACGCATAGTGACCAGGGCCATCAGCGCAGAATTCTGCGCCGACTGGCAGGCCCCTGTCACATTAGGATCTTCTTTGGGGTATGGATTTCTGGGGACACTATCCCTAGGGGGCGCCGCAGGGATGATCAGCGCCAGTAATAGGAATTTCTTCATATGTGGACTGACCATTTTAGGAAACAACACCCTACAAGCACTGGGTGCAATTGACCAAGAACTCGCAGAACTCAGACTATACACACAGCAAACGAGATATGCAGTAGACTATCAGCTAGCCAGACAAGGAGGGGTATGCACCATCATCAAAGGAAAATGCATCACACATGTACACGGCGAGACACTAAACATAACAGCAGCCATGTCCGGGATACAAAAGCAATTGGATAGCTTTAAACAGGGATTAACAGGGACTGATGGGTGGTTAGGGTGGCTGTTTAACACAGTTTGGGGAGCATACATTATGAAGGGATTAATCTTAGTAGTAGCCATCCTGTTCACACTCTGCCTGGGCCTAACCTGTATTAAAGTGATATGTGCAAATATTACATCAAGAATGCTACCCACTGCCAGTATCCAGATGCAAGAATTTAACCACACCACAGAGGAAGAGGAACAACGGCAAGGACGACATCTGTACAAGTCACTGTACCTCTGAAGACCGTCCATGGGGGGTCAGCCATGAATGGGACCCACTGGACGAGAGGAGGGACTGAAGTAGGCAATTTTCCAAAAGCCATATTGGCACCATTCATAACGTGCCTACAATGCAGAGGGGAACACCCGGATGGATATTCGTTCAAACCCCCTCTGCACAGCTGAGAGACCTTTAAATTTCAAAGCCAACGAAAGATCCTTATTCTGCCCAGCAACAGCGCGAAGCTGCATTTTAAATCGGCCTTTGGCCAAGGAAGATCGGGATATCTGCGAGTCAAGACCGAGAGTGGGCTATATGGCATAACCAGACTATCAATAAAATATTACAGGAATAAAATGGCCAAGGCAGGCAAAGAAACTGAACAAACTAGGGTAAAAGGAATAAAAGATTAGATTAAATCTCCCTACACACAGCAGGACAAAATGACATTAACACCTAATCTCGCAAGCAGGGAACACAGACACAAAACAATGAGGTCAATTCAGATAAGGGGACACATAGAGGGGATAATGGGAAACACATTAAAACACCAGGACAAGAACAGGTCGTCCCATTAACACAAACACACACCATACAAATGCAAATTGACAAGCCTCCCAGAGAACTTCCTGACCCGACAGACCACTTTATACATATTGTAAAAATGCATAATCAAATGTTCCCGCTCGAATTTGGATCACGATAAAGATCCAGAGCTGATGTGAAAGGATTGAGATCAACGTGGCCAAGCCACTGTTTTGGAGCTGGTTACGTTGGTTCTCCCTGTGTTCCCAGTAATTGTACAATAAAGAAAAACACTTTGAACGTTGCCTTGTGACTCGACTTCTTTGAATGCACTGGTACAAGGGATTTTTCCCTACAACAGGCTTCCCTGCTCTCCCGCTGTTGTCCCAGGCTTGACTCTTGAGGTAACCCGACACAAACATACAAAACAAATTTATAAAAGTATTTTTCTGTTTATAAATTTATTATGATTAAAAAGTTCTCTTATTCAATAAAGTACTTAAGTCTTACCTTTTTGTAATTTTTAATGGGAGTGCTGCCTCTTTTGCTCACAAACTCATTTAATATTAGGAGTGCTACATAGGTGAGTGTGGAGGAATTTCCTCAGATCTTGGAGAGATGGGCGTTTCAGAGGAAAGTAAGAGTCCAGTTGACAGAAGTGGGACAGGCAGAGTCTGAAAAGATTGTCGGTCACCTCATCCTCAGGAGGGTTTCTGGAAAAAAAGATTATCCAATGATTCAGCAATTGCAAAGCCACTAGGGAGGTATGGCGGCAGAGTGGTTAACACTGTTGCCTCACAGAGCCAGGGACCTGGGTTCAATTCTGGCCTCGGGTCACTGTCTGTTCGGAGTCTGCACGTTCTCTCCATGTCTGCGTGGGTTTCCTCCGGGTGTTCCGATTTCCTCCCACAGTCCAAAGATGTGTGGGTTCAGTTGATTGGCCATGCTGAATTGACGCTAGTTCAGGGGGATTAGCAGGGTAAATAATGGGGTTACGGGAATAGGGTCAGGGTGGGATTCTGGTTGGTGCAGACTCGAAGGGCTGAATGGCCTTCTCCTGCACTGTGGGGATTCTATGATTCAATGATGCCAGTTGAACCTGACATTGACTGTATGATAAGGAAGAATTCAATCTTTTGAAAAGTTATTGAATGGGAGGTCCACTGATTAGTGCTGTACACGTGAAGGCTTTGACAGAGAGAAAAGATAATCATTTTACTGGCCAGGTAAGAATGCTGCAACGTAGCGTTATGGAGATGATAATATTTCACTCTCTGTTGAAACCCCAATGTGAGTCATTGATATTTAACTCTGTCACCAGGTCGCTGCAAGGCCCCAGTCTCTCCTCCTTAATGGTCAAAAATGCTGAAATGCCGCTGATCTCCAGTTCTTCCTCCTCTGCAGTTAATGCCCAGGAAATCTGTGGACAACCCGCTCCGGTTCTCCATCTTCCCAATCCTCTGCATCTCTGCAACCGGGGCAAAACCAGCCCTCAGAGTGTCATGGCATGTGTTCATCCAGTGGGTGTGGTGAGGGTGATGATCAGGAATGCGAAGCCAGTTGGATAATTGTGGGGTTAAGTGGGAGTGGTAGATGGATAGCTGGGGATGTGAGGAAATGTTTGGATTGAGGGTGGGTGCACATGCACAGTAGATGGGTGTGAGGAGTGGTGTGATGGAACAGCATCGCAAGGCAGACTGAGAGGGTGGGTGGCCTGTGCACAGCAGGGTGTAAATGAATGTGCAACTATATTCAACTTTCCTGACCTGCTGGGATCATTGAAGCACTGGCGACATTGAATCCAGAAGCATGGTACAATGTTTCTGCTATTGGCCTCCTTATAGAAAGTAATCTGTGTCATGGTATTTAGTGGTGACACAGTGAAATCTGGGTTAACCCCAGCTGATAAACTACCTACGGTTCCTGGGCACCTGAGTTAGTTTTACAACCCGGAGTTTCATTCTCCATTGCAAACTTATATTGACATTTTTATTAATGTTGGCCGATGTAGTAATTCAGCCAACTGTTTCCTGTCACGGACACCCTTTATTGTGCCCTAAAAGAATGGGCTGCCTCTGCGGCTTACAGTCAGGTAGTCTTCACCTCAGGAATTACAACAACAGTCTGGATAGAGTAGTAGGTTTAAGATTCCCCCTGGCTGCGTCTCATTGAGCAAGCCCCCACTTGCTCCATTTGGCAACTAATACTCCACAAAGCCCACAGGGAGATCTACTGATGAACCCCCATGGCCTTTGTGGCCATCATAACACAGTGGCACAATGGTTAGCACTGCTGCCTCACAGTGCAAAGGATGCGGGTTCAATTCCGACCTTTGGTGACTGTCAATGCAGAGTCTACACGTTCTTCCTGTGTCTGCATGCGGTTCCCCTGGGTGCTCCGCTTGCCTCTCACACTCTAAAGATGTGTGGGTTAGGTTGATTGGGTATGATAAATTGCCCCGGGGGATTAGCTGGGTAAATAGGTGTGATTATGCGGATAGGGTCTACGTGGGAATGCTGTTAGTGCAGGCTCAATGGGCTGAATGGCCTTCCTCTGCACAGTTGGGATTCTGTGATTCGATGATAACAGCAGAGATTTTCCAGCCACCATGTGGCATATTTCTCAACAGTGGAGATGGCTCATCATTGGCCGCCAGTGGGATTTTCCAGTCCCGTTGAGGTCTATGATGTTTTGCATGGCTCACCCGCCTCACCGCCAGGGAATGTGCCACAGGGCATCATCGCCTTCCCACGAGTGAGAAGGGCCTGCTCATTGAGTTCTGTTACACAATATCATGCCTTGTGATAATTTGTTTGTCATCAATGAATTGCCTTCGTTATTGCATTCTTTATATTTAGGTGGGTAAGAAACTCACTGAGGTATTATTACCCGCAGTTCATTCAAATTTTATTAACTTAAAGGCCAAAGCTACAAGTGGATACAAGACTGATAGATTGGTGAATCAATCTAAATAAAGAACAATGAAATATAATTGTGAAAATGAATCCGTTCATGACCTATCCAGGAAACAGGATAAAAACGAAGAAAGTGTGGATTTTAGAATGTTCCACCTAAACTGTAAACAAATTAAAGGATTAACTCACAGGGCAGAAGTATTTAATTGCAGGGATCTTCCTGGTGATAAGGACGGGATAATCCAATTAAACCTCAGGCTTGGTGTAAAAAGTTTGAGGTCATTCTCATGCCCTTGGTCGAAGAGAGATGCATGAAATTATTGAGCCAAGAGCTATCCTATCAATTGCCAAGCTAAAATTCATGAAAGACACATCATTGTTATTGTTGTTCCTGCCTGGAAGCCTCTGGTCTCCTATTAATGGATAAACAGTGTAACTAGGCATGAGAATTGGGTAGTTATAGATATTTTAACTGAGGGCATCAATCTTGTCTGCTGTCAACTGGTGACGTGTATGTGAGCACGTATCATAAGAGGATTAGAGGTAAGTGTCTCAACAAGAAGAATGAGCCTGTTGCTTCTTCCTCAGGCTGTTGGGCCTACTGCACACTTCCAACCTTTTCTGTTTTAGAGTTTGGAGCACTGTTAAACAAGGTCCCGATTCTCCAATACAATAAAAAAGACAAAGTAAGCTGTGTCATGACATCTGGGCTCTGGTGGGATTGATGTCCGAGATGGTGATTTAGATTCAGAAAGAATGTTCCCGATCATAGAATCATAGAAACCCTACAGCACAGAAAGAGGCCATTCGGCCCATTGAGTCTGCACCGACCACAATCCCACCCAGGCCCTACCCGCATATCCCTACATATTTTACCCACTAATCCCTCTAACCTACGCATCTCAGGACACTAAGGGCAACTTTAGCTTGGCCAATCAACCTAACCCGCACATCTTTGGACTGTGGGAGGAAACCGGAGCACCCGGAGGAAACCCACGAGGAGAATGTGCAAACTCCACACAGACAGTAACCCAGGCCGGGAATCGAACCCAGGTCCCTGGAGCTGTGAAGCAGCAGTGCTAACCACTGTGCTACCGTGCCGCCCATCACGGTGGGGGAAGTCCAGAACGAGAGGTCATACTTTGAGGATAAGGGATAGACATTTTTGAACTGAGGTGAGGAGAAATTTCTTCACCCAGAGAGCGATGAATTTGTGAAATTCACTATCACAGAAAATAGTTGAGGCCAAAACATTGTCTGATTTCAAGAAGGAATTAGATGTAAATCTTAGGGCTGAAGGCATCAAGAGATATAGGAGGGAAGGGGGGGATCAGGATTTTGAATTTGATGATCAGCCATAATCACAATGAATGGCGGAGCAGGCTTGAAGGGCCGAATAGCCTACTCCTGCTTCTAGTTCCTATTTTCCTATGGTGATGGGATTCTCAGATGTGCAGGAGAGAGAGGGAGTTGGGCACAGTCAGGGGGAGGGAAGGGGGGATCTATAAATACATGGTCACCTGGGAATCCTTGGAGATCCAAATCAGACACAGCATTTAAATAGTGCACAGGAACAGAATGGGATGATTTTCGGCCAGAGCACAAACAAGGATAGTGAGACACAAGTGAGAGGAATTTGAAAGAGACAAAGTGAATAGCAGATGTGTGTTGGAGGTACTGAGCAGATGGAAGAAGATGTTGGAGTGAGGAGCAAGTGGACAATTGAAATTGAAATGGGGAGGTGGTGGTGGAGTGGGATAATCACTGGATTAGTAATCTGGAGAACCAGCTCTGGGGACTCAGGTTTGAATTCCTCTATGGCAGATGGTAACATTTGAATTCAGTAAATGGCTTGAATTCAGTAAAGGTCTAATGATGACCATTGCCATGACAGGAGAATCCATCAACATCATCCTCATCGGGTCAATATTTGCTGGCCTTTCTGACTGGTACTTCTCCTCATCAACATGCTAAATGTCTTGAGCATCTCTGGGAGTTGATCTTACTGATGTCCTTTAGGGAAGGAAATCTGCTGTCCTTACCCAGTCTGGCCTACATATGTCTCCCGATCTACAGCAACGTGTTTGACTCTTAAACACCCTCTGAAATGGCCATGTAAACCACTCAGGTCAAGGGCAATTAGGGATAGGAAGCCAATGATGACCACATCCAATGAATGAATGAAAAAAATTGGTCATTGCATACAAATTTAACTTGTCCTTTGATTAGATAATGTCCTTGTGTACAAAATCGAAATTATCCTTTGATTGGATTGAGTACTTCACATTGTCCTGTGTGAGAAAGTGTAAAAATCATAGCCATTACTGAAGAAAACATGTCATGAGAAAAGACCATTAATATATCAAGTCCACTGCTTCAACACACAGGAAGGTGTCTATCCTCTGATGGACATCACCTATTCTTACCCATTGGTGTTGCAGTAAATGTGCTCCATCACTCGCCCTATTCTGGTTTACATGATGTGGAGATGTTGGCGTTGGCTTCATCTGGAATACTACCCATCAGATCTGCCAATCAAGATATGGTTTAATATCAAATATGAGATGACACCAACCTTGAAAGTGATCAACAGGTCTCCTTACTGAGCACACACTCGTTGATGTGAAAGAAGAATCCATTATCATCATTAAGAAGTCTCACAACACCAGGTTTAAGTCCAAAAGGTTTATTTGGTATCACGAGATTTCGGAGTGTCGCTCCTTCCTCAGGTGAGTGTATGTAGACACAGACTCAATTGGAAGATAATGGTTGGAATGCTGGTTGGAAAATCTCTTTAAAACTTCCTCTACTGGCTGAACAGTAACTATTTTAAACGTGATCTATGCCTCTCCGTGCTGCCACTGCTGAGGAGCAGTTTGATGAACTCATGATACTCTCAGTGTGATGGCCAAAGGATGAAGCTGTATTGAATACGATGATCTTGCACTTGGGTGAAATTTGAGCTGTCCTCACTTTTCTGATGGTGGAATGAAAGGCACTTGTTTGAGGCAATGAGAAAGCAGCAAAGTGTTTGATTTGAAATGAAATATATGACGGTTCTCATGGCAAGATTCAGCAATTTTCGATCTCTGTTTCTATGCTCCTATTGCAAATTAACCAGTGACAGACCCAACTGGAGGAGTCTCTGTCATCAAGCAATCTCAACATTTGCGGAGAGCAGAGTTAGGTCCCTGCAGGACAAGTGAGCAGAATGCAAAGCCAGTGCCTTCACCTACCCCTCCAATAGTGGCTTCATCTGGAACACTAGCCATCAGATCTGCCAATCAAGATATGGTTTAACATCAAATATGAGATGACACCAACCTCGTCAGTGATCAATAGGTCTCCTTACTGAGCACACACTCGTTGATGTGAGAGAAGAATCCATTATCATCATCATCTTCATCAGATCAAAAGCACAGCTTAACAGCCTCTGAATGAACTGGCACTAATATTTTCTCTCGCATGCGCTCAGATTTCAGCCTGGAGTTTCTCACTAATCCTCTGGATAGTTAGAAATGAAGACTACTCCGTATCCCCCAATGATCCTGATAATGTCTTTTCCAGACAGTGATGGAGATGAGGATTGACAACTGACCCTTTCCTCGGGTCCATATGTTGATGGTTAGCTTAACCAAGCTGCCAAAGTTATCACATTGAATTTGACTTCCTCCTCTTCCTTGTGGCTGGGAGCTCTTGGCAACTACATTGTCTGATCAGTTGGCCCCTCTTTCCTTGGGCACTTGATTTGATTTGATTTGATTTATGATTGTCCCATGTATTAACATACAATGAAAAATATTGTTTTTCGCGCGCTATACAGACAAACATACCGTTCATAGAGAAGGAAGCGAGAGAGTGCAGAATGTAATGTTACAGTCATAGCTAGGGTGTAGAGAAAGATCAACTTAATGCAAGGTAGGTCCATTCAAAAGTCTGACAGCAGCAGGGACGAAGCTGTGCTTGAGTCAGTTAGTATGTGACCTCAGATTTTTGTATCTTTTTCCCGAAGGAAGAAGGTGGAAGAGAGAATGTCCGGGGTGCGTGGGGTCCTTAGTTATGCTGGCTGCTTTGCCGAGGCAGCGGGAACTGTAGACAGAGTCAATGGATGGGAGGCTGGTTTGCATGATGGATTGGCCTTCATGACCTTTTGTGCTCCCTTGTGGTCTTGAGCACCATACCAAGCTGTGATACAACCAGAAAGAATGCTTTCTATGGTGCATCTGTAAACGTTGGTGGAGTTGTAGTTGACATGCCAAATTTCCATCATCTTCTGAGAAAGTAGAGGTGTTGGTGGGCTTTCTTAACTATAGGGTTGACAGCGGGGGGAACCAGGACAGGTTGTTGGTGATCTGGACACCTAAAGACTTGAAGCTCTCAACCAAGAGTTGTTCTAATCCCAGAGTGCCAGCTGGTCTGGGATGTGCTCAATGGCACTCCATGGTCTCAATCTAATATGATGTGGAGATGCTGGTGTTGGACTGGGGTGGGCACAGTAAGAAGTCTCACAACACCAGGTTAAAGTCCAACAGGTTTATTTGGAATCACGAGCTTTCGGAGTACTGCTCCTTTATCAGGTGAGTACTCAATCTAACGTTGCACACATATCATACATCATATAGCAAAGGTGTTATTCTATAGCCAGCTAAGCAAAGGAACCCTCACCATGGGGCATTCCAAACTCGATACATAGACATTCTGAAAGCCAATCTCAAATCCTGTAAGATACAGGCAATATACTGAGATGCTGGAATCTGAAACACAAACAGAAAATGCCGCAAAAACTCAGCAGGTCTGACAGCATCTGTGGAGAGAGAATACAGCTAATGTTTTGAGTCTGGATGACCCTTTGTCAGAGCTGAAGACAAAGAAAATTGGACAAGATTTATACAATGAGGGTGAGGGTGGAGGGGTCGAGGGGGGATGTAATTGGACAAAGGGAATGTAAATGATGACGATAAAAGCTGAGAAAGGTGTTCAGAGCGTCCATTAAGAGATCGGAATATGTGAATGGCAGAAAAAAAGGTGCACAGTGTCAAAGGACAACCTGAGGATTGTTGTGACTGGCCCTAGGGGGGTGGTGGGGATGGGGGAGGGGTGGCAGTGGGTTGGAAGACAAGATGGAGAGTGAAATACCAGAGCCTGTAAGTTGGACCCCATTACATTGGAAAAACCAACCTTGGCCAAATCCAAATGGAGAAGTTCCTGTCATCAAGCAATCTCAACATTTGAGGACAGCAGAGTTAGATCCCGACAGGACAAGTGAGCACAATGCAAATTCACCTCTCCAATAGTAACTTCATCGGGAATATTTGCAATCGGATCTGCAAATCAAGATTTGGGGTGAAACTTTACACCGGTGCGATCTTCTGGTCTTGCTGAAGTCAGTGGAGTTTTAACTGGCTTGCACATTTTCCAGCATTGCCCCCTCTGTGCAGGGGACCTTGGTTTTAGTATCAAGTATGAGGTAACACTAACTTAATCTGTGAACAAATGGTCTCCTTGCTGTGCATTCTTTTATTGAATTGACAGGAGAATCCATCAACATCATCCTCATCAGATCAACATTTGCCGGCCTTTTTGACTGGTATGTCACCTGATCAACATACTAAATGTCTCTGGGAGTTGACATCAATGGCATAAAATCGATTCAATCAAAATCAAGTAGAATTTTACAGGGATTCACAGAAACAAGAAAGGGATAAAGGCTAAATACTGCGGCCAAAGGAATCGGAAACAAAAACAGAAAATGCTGGAAAATCTCAGCAGGTCTGACATCATCTGTGGAGAGAAAATAGAGCTAAGGTTTCATGTCTGGATGAGCCTTTGTTAGAGCTGGGAAAGGGATATTGCGTTGTAGCAGGGCAATCTTAAGGATGTGTAATGACCTTAATCAGGAAACTGAGGTTGGTCCGTTGGAATATGAATTCCCTGATTCAGGGCCAAATTGATGGGCAAATCAGGGGAGCCTCTTGCTTTGTACTTAACCAGGAGTGGCAGTTCCTCTGGGACTCCTAGTGTAGACTGCTAACTGAAAACACTCTGTATGCTGCTGTCAGACTTGTAAATAAAGTGACTTTGGTGAAGGGATTTCTGCCTCTGAGGACTTATTACAGGATGGTAACTCAAGGCATGATCTGAAAGGATAAGTTTGAGGAGGTTTTCAGAAACAATGAGGGAGGTGAATAAAGATTGGGAGGGAAGATCAAGAGGACTAATTAATGGATAGAAAACAGAGAGTGGACATGAACAGGGCTGGTTGGCAAGCATTGAATGGTGGAGTGCTGCATGGATCAGTGCTGGGCCTCCGCTATTTACAATCTATGTTCATGACTGACGTAATGTGACGGACAGTAATGTATCTAAGTTTGCAGATGACACAAAGCTGGGTGGGAAGGTAAGCTGTGGGGAGGACACAGAGAGGATGCCATGAGATATAGACAGGTTAGGTGAGTGGGCAACAAGATGGGCGATGGATTATAATGTAGGCAAGTGTGAAGTTATTCACTTTGGTTGTAGGAATAAAAAAACAAAATATTTTTCAATTGATGAGAATCTTGTCAGTGTTGATAGGAAGTGAGATGAAAATAATCTCTCCCTCAATGTCAACAAAATGAATGAGATACTCATCGACTTCAAGATGCATAATGCAGGACAGGCCCCTGTCTACATCAATGGGAACAAAGTAGCAATGGTCAACAGCTTCAGGTTTTTAGGTTTCCAGATCACTCATGACCTGTCCTGGTCCCTCCATGCTGACACTATCATTAAGAAAGCCCACCAATGCCTCTACTTTCTCAGGAGATGAAGGAAATTTGGCATGAACACTCCAACTTTCACCAACTTCTAGAGATGCACCATAGAAAGCCTTCTTTCCGGTTGTATCGCAGTTTGGTGTGACTGCTCTGTTCAAGACTCCAAGAAATTAAAAATGAAGCCCAGTCCATCATTCAAACCAGCCTCCTATCCATTCACACTGTCCATACTTCCCGCTGCCTCGGAAAAGCAGCCAATATTATCAAGGACCCCACGCACCCTGGACATTCTCTCTTCCACCTTCTTTCATTAGGAAAAAGATACAAAAGTCTGAGGACACATACCAACCGAGTCAAGAACAGCTTCTTCCCCGCTGCCATCAGACTTTTGAATGGACCTACCTCACATTAAGCAGATCTTTCTCTACACCCTCACTATGACTGTAACACTACATTCTGCCCTCTCTCCTTTCCTTTCCTATTTACGGTATGCTTTGTCTGTATAGCGCATAAGAAACAAAACTTTTCACTGTATACTGATACATCTGACAATAATAAATCAAATCAAATCAAATCAAAATGTTCAAAGAGATTTGGGTGTGCTTGTACAAGGAACACAGAAAGTTAGTATATGGGTGCAGCAAGCAATGAGGATGGGAAATGGCATGTTGGGCTTTATTGCAAGGGCACGAAGGACAAGAATGAATAAATCTTGTTCCAGTTTTAATGGGGCTTGGTGAGACCACATCAGGAATACTGCATGCAGTTTTGGAATGTCTCCTAAGAGAATGGCCTCTCAAACATTCCTTTTAACCCAAAATGGCCAAGACATTATCAGCCTGGAACACAAAGCCAATTTCCAAACGTTTGATAAATATTCTTTGTTGAATATATTATGGAGAGATAAAGTCACATGATGCAGGCCTCTGGCTTGTTGAACAGTGAATATCATCTTGTAGGGTTGAATAGCTTATCATTCAACTAACAGCCTCAGAGAAAAAAGCTCTGTCCAAGTTGAACTCCTGGTCTTATCTATACCAATGGAATTTCTGTACCATTGTCTACAAGACTGATTCTTCTGTGTGCCTATTTCATCATGTGAAGTCAACACCATCAGAAAAGTGAGGAAATTACTGGCATAGACTCAATGCCAATTGATGTAACTGGGGGCGGGTTATAGAACTGGCACTGGATGGCAGGGGGGTCAGTGCAATGACTCTCGCCCCACTTCACTTTTACTTTTCGCCGCACATTCATCGACAATCAGATTGAATGATACAGGAACAGCTCCCTCTACATTTAGAATTTGACTTGAATCAATTGAATTCTTTCTGACTGTGTGCACAATGTACAAGAGAGAGGAAGAAAGAATAAGGATCTAATTTAACTCAGGAACAATGCGAGTGATCGAGGTATTCTGAGAGACAGGATCATTAGAGCCAGTCAGCATGGCTTTGTGAGTGGAAAATCATGTCTCACAAATTTGATTGAGTTTTTTGAAGGCGTAACCAAGAAGGCAGATGAGGCCAGTGCTGTTGATGTTGTCTACACGGACTTTTGCAAGACCTTTGACAAGGTACCACATGGTAGGTTGTTGCATGAGGTTAAATCTCATGGGATCCAGGGTGAGGTAGCCAGATGGATATAAAATTGTCTTCATGACAGAATACAGAAGGTGGTTGTAGAGGGTTGTTTTTCAAACTGGAGACCTGTGACCAGCAGTGCACCTCAGTGATGTGTGTTGGTTCCGCTGTTATTTGTTATATTAATGACTTGGATGAGAATTTAGTAGGCATAATTAGTAAGTTTGCAGATGAGCCAAGATTGGTGGCATAGTGGACAGTGAAAAAGCTTATCTCGGATTGCAATGGGATCTTGATCAATTGGGCCAGTGGGCTGACGAATGGCAGATGGAATTCAATTTAGATAAATGTGAGGTGATGTATTTTGATAGATCGAACCAGGGCAGGACTTACTCAGTTAATGTTAAGGCGTTGGGGAGAGTTATAGAACAAAGAGATCTAGGGGTACAGGTTCATAGCTCCTTGAAAATGGAGTCACAAGTGGACAGAGTGATGAAAAAGGCATTTGGCATGCTTGGCTTCATTGGTCAGAACATTGAATACAGGAGTTCGGGCATCATGTTGAAGTTGAACAAGACATTGACAAGGCCACACTTGGAATACGGTGTACAGTTCTAGTCACCCTATTATATAACAGGTAGTATTAAACTAGAAAGAGTGCAGAAAATATTTACTCGGATGCTACCGGGACTTGATGGTTTGAGTTATAAGGGGAGGTTGGATAGACTGGGATTTTTTTCTATGGAGCATAGGAGGTAAAGGGGTGATCTTATAGAGGCCTATAAAATAATGAGGGGTATAGATCAGTTAGATCGTCAATATCTTTTCCCAAGGTCGGGGAGTTGAAAACAAGAAGCCATAGGTTTAAGGTGAGAGGGGAGAGGTACAAAAGTGTCCAGATGGGCAATTTTTTCACACAGAGGGTGGTGAGTGCCTGGAACAAGCTGCCAGAGGTAGTAGTAGAGGCGGGTACAATTTTGTCTTTTCAAAAGCGTTTAGACGTTGGATAAAATGGGTTTAGAGGGATATGGGCCAAATGCGGGCAATTAGGACTAGCTTAGGGGTTAAAGAAAGGGGCGGAATGGACAAGTTGGGCCAAAGGGCCTGTTTCCATGCTGTAAACCTCGATGACTCTATGATGATGGAAAGGTGAGTAGTAATGTTTTAATAAATCAGATAGGTGGAAATTTCCTTGAAAGAATGGTGGGGTTTCACTCTGGTGGTGCAATTATACCAGAAGTTTCCAGATCACTCTCCAGCGGGCGCACATCTGTGGGGATTTGCAATGAGTAGTGGAGGAAACACCTTCCTTGCAACAAAGGGCAGTGGCCGATTCAATGTCTACATGCGTCATTAGTACTCTGAAGCTCTGTGTTACCGACCATCAAAATGGAAGATTATTCATGTACCAGGCAAAGAGAATCCAGGTTCCTTGTCCTCATTCCAGAAAGGCCATTTGCAAATCAGTGGTTGGCTCAGTGGAGAGGAAAAGGAAGGCAGTGAAGCTGGAGGATGAAATCAAGTTCAGGAGCACTATTGTGGTTGTCTAAGGAAGAGGTATAGAGGCATATATGTGTGAACAGTAACTCCTTATTATGGAACATAACTATATACATATATACAAGATAGTAAGCTTCTTCAGTCCAATCCGCGAGCTTCCTCCATTCAAATGCCTACCATCCTACTACTAGTCATGTGACTCCCTTTACACCATCATGTGGGCAGTACTGCTTCCCATGTTAACCCTTTCAGTCCTGAACACTCAAATATTACACTTCCCTTCCCCCAAGTCTTTATTCTAATATTTTTACCTTCATATTTACACGCTAGCCGCCCCCCCCCTCCAACCCCCCGCACCCCCCCAAGTGTTTGACTGCACTTGAGGTTTTACTAGTCTTCCTGATTGTGTTCTTTGAAGCTTGGCGGATTGGCAATAGGCAACCGTTTACCAGTTCCACATTAACCCTTTTAGTCCTGGACATCCTAATGTTTTTTTATTCATTTGTGGGACATGGGCGTCGCTGGCTGGCCAGCATTTATTGCCCATCCCTAGTTGTCCTTGAGAAGGTGGTGGTGAGCTGCTTCCTTGAATCGCTGCGGTCCATATGCGTCCGGTTTCATTTTTTTGTTCAGACTTCGTAGTGATTGTTACAACTGAGTGGTTTGCTAGGCCATTTCAGAGGGCAGTTGAGAGTCAACCACATTGCTGTGGCTCTGGAGTCACATGCAGGCCAGACAGGTAAGGACGGCAGATTTCCTTCCCTAAAGGACATTAGTGAACCAGATGGGTTTTTCCGACAATCGACAATGGTTTCATGTTCACCAGCAGACTCTTAGTTCCAGATAATTTTTATTGAATTCAAATTCAAACGCCTGCCGTGGCTGGATTCGGACCCAGTTCCCCAGAACATTATCTGGGTTTCTGGATTAATAGTCGAACGATAATACCATTAGGCCATTGCCTCCCCTGAATGCAACCACAATATGTCATAAGGCACCTTACAGTTATTTAAATACTTTCTTTTGCTGTCCAACACTCTTGTGATGCAAGAAGTGTGGCAGCCAATTTATGCCACATGCAAATTCCACAAGTGCAATGTGGCAGTGACCTAATCATCTCCTTTCGGTATTGGTTGAAGAGCAAATACTGGCCAGAGTGCCATAGAGACTTCCCCATGCCTTTACAAGATAGACCCATGGACTTTTTTAATATTAATTTGCAATGACAGAAGGGGTCTCAGTTTAACACAGATAGGCAGCAGCTCGAAGAGCGCAGCACTCCAATTTGTCCTGATTGCTCGTGTCTCCAGATACCAATACACAGACAATTTCAGACCTTAGAGAGTCCCTGGAATGTACACAGCTCTGAGCTGAGAATTGTCCTTGTTCTCATGACATCGCAAATGGCTTTGGTGCAGGTTTTATTTCGCAAAATGAGAAAAAATTTGTAAAAGAAGATGCCGATCACTAGAAATGAACTGACACCCACACATACACGCACACACACAGCTGATATTGCAGCCCTGGTGCAGAGATTAAGTTTATTTATTAAGTAGGCTTACATTGAAGTTACTGTGAAAATCCCCGAGTCACCACACTCCGGTGCCTGTTCGGGTACACAGAGGGAGAATTTAGCATGGCCGATATACCTAACCAGGACGTCTTTCGGTCTGTGGGAGAAAACCAACGCAGACACAGAAAGACAACAGTGACCCAAGCCGGGAATCGGACCCGGGTGCCTGGCGCTGCGAGTCAGCAGTGCTAACCACTGTACCACCATGCTGCTAGAGATGCTGCTAATGCCTGTGATCGCATTATGAGCCCTCCAATGATCATAGAATCTGTACGCACGAGTTAGCTGGAAAATCTCACCTGTCGAAGGCAGAGAAAATTGGATAATTGCCAAGGATGCATTCCTAAGGCACTTTGGCACCATGACGAAATGCAAAGCCAAGATTCCTCAGTAGCAAATTGGGTTTCTCACCAAGGAACCAGAAACATGCATCATGAAAATAAGATTTACATCATCTAATTATCTTTTGAGACCATGTTATTAAGATCACGTGAAGTATTTGTGTGTAGTTTGGATGATTGGTGGTTGGAATTTGCAGGTGGCAAATTATTTTCAATCAAACTGAACAAAGAGAATGCTTCAGGCCCCATGCACTAATTGATGGAATTTGTGAGGCAATTAGTTCATCTTGCTTCTTCTGAGGGTATATATACCTCAAATCAAACTCCAGTACACCACAACCTGGTCTCAGATTGTTTGTGTCGTTTAAGAACCGGAGGTATCCTTGAGAGGTGAGTAAAATATAACTTTTATTCGAACTAATGTGATTGATTGGCAGTAACTCCATTCTAGTTTTAATGTAAGCCTACTTGTGACACTGGTAAATTAATAAAGTTAATTGTCATGGCATATTCAGTGGTAATCGTGGGTTTCTGGGATCAATGTATTTCCTGACTGGGAACTTTGAGTAAGTCAAATCTGAAGCTAAAGGCAGTTCCGCTCCACCCCAAGTCTATCTTCAGATTCTACACCAGCCTGGGAACTTTACACTCCCTGTAACTGTGATCCAAGGTAAGGACATGTTTGGGAATGTGGGACTTGATCATTTTCATGTGCATAATGGGAAGAAGCATTGTAAATTTCACAGGCTTATTCGCTCTTCATCTGAATGAATTGGAGCTTTTTTTTTTACAGTTGTTGATCGAAGCAATTAAAAGCTAAATAAGACCATAAGGTGTAGGAGCAGAATTAGATCATTTAGCCCGTCAAGCCTGCTCCGCCATTCAATCATGGCTGATATGTTTCTCAACACCATTCTCCCACCTTTTCCCCATATCTTTTGATCCCTTGACCAATCAAGAACTTATCCGTCTCTGTCCAAAATATACTCAATGACCTGGCCTCCACAGCTTTCTGTGGCAATGAATTCCATAGATTCTCCACCTTCAGAAAATGTCAACAGTCGGGGCTATCTATTCTCCAGCCGTTCTCCCTGTGCTTAAGCAGAGATGCAACGCACAGGTATTCAGCTCCTCCTTGTAGGGATTGGGACCCTTGTCGAAATCTCGACTTCCGCGTTTGACTTTAATGCAAACATACATTAACACAAGATACGTTACCGACAGATTGTCTTTATTTACTTGCTAGCAAGGGGAGGAGTCTTGACACAATGGACCAGTGACACCATTCCACCAGACAAGAAAATCATCCTGGTTTATACAATTCTGCAGCTCACAGTCAGTTGGACACAATTCAATCCAAAGTGTTACAAATGACATACTTTACAATATTGATCCAATAGAAAAAAACTGAACCACACTGATCTATGAGATCACGATGCCTCATGGGATACCCCAATATATCATCCCTAAGCCTGTCCTCTAGTTTCTTAGTCAGACATCATGTCTCTATTTTCGATAGCAGCCTCACAAAGCATCTTCACTAAAACAGTCTAACATGGGCATCCTTTAATTGATAAGGGGGCCTATAAAAACCATTAGTATTTTATGGCCTTGTCAGTGAAGTTAACTGAATCTCTAAGGGATGTGGTCAACTCATCTTGCCTTCAGGATATTTCCCAATTATAGCCCTGGTAAGTTGTGTTTATTGCCACATAATGAAACACATGTATATACTGCTTATCAATTCAATGACTGAGCTTTTAATCACTACCTACAGTTTCCAGGGGTATCATTATGCTACCATTAATTCTTGTCAGTTCCCACTAATTCCCCTACCATAACTCTTTCGTTAGCAAAGGCACTAATATCTTTCTGACTCTGTTTTGGTTAGAAACTGTGAAGGCAGCTTCATTAAAACTCACTTCATGTATCAGTTGTTTCTGATCAGGTGTCCTGTGAAGCAATTAAGTCTCCTTTATGGCCTTGTGATTCCAACAGTTGGATGTTTCATAGGAATGTATCTAACATCTGTTTGGTATCAAAGGGGCATTCTGTAACTGTGCATCTAAGTTTCTTTGTTTAATTTCTAAAATGTATAGAAGATATATTTATATGTCTGGACTAATTAAAGGTATTACATGTACCTTTAAAACTACAAAGTATTTATAACACCTCATTACAATTACTAGCAAACTTGCTGCCCATTGATAAAGCGAATTCTGCATCTAAGTTGATTAAACAAAAACCCAAGCAGAGTCTGCCAATCTAATAGTAGCCCTTTTCTTTTCTATCTTTCTACATTCCCTCCTCTTGTCCTTCTCAAAGACAACAGTTTCAATCTAACCGAATCTTGTAACGTCTCTCCATCTCTTTTGTCTACTTCATTCTCTGAGATTTCTGAAGTTGTTACTGTCATCATAGTGGCTGCAGCTCCTGGAATAACTGCACTTCCAAGCCATGCACAGCAACACTTTATCATGGTAAATACCAGACATATGGTAAAGATAACGGAAAAATATTACCCCATGAACTAGGGACTTACCAAAAATTCCTCGAGAATCTGGTTCCTTAAACTTCTTAACCTCCTTTCGGATATAGTCCACTAAGCTTCCTATTTCCTCAGAATGATCAGGGATGTATGTGCAGCATTCAGACTGTATTATAGCACATATCCCACCTTTTTAAGCTAACAAATAATCTCGGGCCATCCTGTTCTGTAAAGTCATAGTTCTGACGACTGTCACCTTATCACTTAACCCATTTACAGCTTTTGTTATATCATTTGCCACCACTTCTAGTAATTTAGCTAATTTTTACTATTTCGACTGAGGTAAATCCCACTCCGACAGAGGGATAAAGGATCGAAAGGAATTGTTGCGTTTTTGTAAGGGCTCGTTTAGACTGATAAAGGGGGTGATGCGTTCGGGAGAGCAATGATGGTATTACATACAGATCCCAGGTAACATGACTCTTCCCAATTTAATGGCAACCAGGGATATGCTTTGTGTCCACACACAAAGGATGTTTCTTTTCAGGTTCGTAAACTGATACCATTTCCTTCAGTCATAGTGTTTGCAGATGTGAGGATCAATGAATGGTTACACTTACTTGTTCCTGCATTCCACCCACCTGTCTGTATACTGACCAGACAAATTGTCCCATTGGGTCTCCCTAGTCCTGTTGTATTAGTAAGGAACAAGACAGGGGGCTTCTGAGAGAGGTTATAATTGGGTTGGAACCATCTCTTCAATTTATTCATATTATACCCAGCTGATTCCCAATGTTCCTTGCTATCCCTTAGTCCCTCCTTAAGAAGTACTATTGTTGTTCTGATTTTGGACGACCTTTTCTGATTCAGCCACCATTCTGCTGTTTCTGATTCATTGAAAGGAATTGGTCTTAAAGGAATACCTCCCTTCAAGTGTGTCGGTACATGTGTGGGAAGCGTTGATATCCTTGGCATAAGTGTGTGACATGTGCATGAAGGTATTTTTGTACAATTCAGACAATATAGATATTATTAATGTCACAAGAAAATAGTCTTAATGTCCAATTTCCTCCATCGGTGAGGCTGATGATTCCTTTTCCTCGGGACCTCTTGCAATGAGATCCATGTCGGTCTTTCCTTCACTTTGATCACAGTGTTGGTGGTCAACAAGACTTGATAGGGGGCCTCAATCTTGGGTGAAGACTATTCTCACTTTTAAACACCTTCACATCAACAAAGTCACCCGGTTCTAAGCTGTGGCACCTCCCTTCTGCAGGATCAGTCTGAGCTTCCTTTACCTGGGAATGGAAACTAGAAATACACATTTTGTTAAAGCAACACAAAAGTTTAGCATATTTATTTTCCTCCATTCTGTGAACATCCATCTGCTTAACAGCAAGTGGTGCAGAAAAAGGCAAACATTGGGGGATCGTCCCATAACGATTGTGTGGTGATAGCCCAGTTGTTCTGTTTGTTGCTGACCGCATTGCCATTAATGCTAGGGGTAACAGTTCAACCCATTTTAGTCCAGTTTCAGCACACAGTTTTGCCAGCTTGTTCTTCAGCATTCCATTATATCTCTCTACCAATCCAGCTGACTGTGGGTGATAAACTGCAGTGAAAATGCTGATTGATTTGCAATGCTCGGCACATTTCTTTCCTAACTATCCCGGTAAAAATGTGATCCATTGTCACGCGAAAGCTGTACAGGTATGCCAAATCGTGGTACAATTTCTTTTAGCAAATATTTAGCAACAGTAGTAGCATCATTCTTTTTACATGGAAAGGCTTCAATCCATCTAGAAAATACATCGACAATTACTAACACATACTTAAATCCCATACACGGGGGTAATTAAATAAAACCCATTTGCAGATTTACAAAGGCTCCTGTTAGATTTGGGCGGAAGGCAGCCTGTACCTTTTCTCTTTTTCCTGGATTCATGGTTTGACAGGTAACACATCTTTCACTAATTTGTTTTGGAATTGCCAAAATACCTGGTGCATACCATGTTTTTAAAATATTGTCTGCCATCCCCCTCTTTTCCGATATCCAAAAGCTGACCTTTTTTTTTCGGGATCGCTGTTCAAAAGGCATTCTTCTAGACGGTTATTCTATCGAGAATCAGGTGGGAAAGATTTATTCTTGCCCTTGGTCCATTCTACCCATTTTTGTAGGTCACTGATTGATGACTTACTGCAATTTTACTTTATAGAAACATAGAAAAACTACAGCACAAACAGGCCCTTCGGCCCACAAGTTGTGCCGAACACATCCCTACCTTCAAGACCTACCTATAACCCTCCATCCTATTAAGCTCCATGTACTCATCCAGGAGTCTCTTAAAAGACCCTATTGAGTTCGCCTCCACCACCACTGACGGCAGCCGATTCCACTCGCCCACCATACTTTGTTGTATTAGCAGAGACTAAGTACAAATCAAAAATAACCACACCATTGTTATTCAGGTCCCATCTGGAGTACCATGTGCACGTCCAGTCACAAAATCATATTGCTCAAGGTGACGAACAGCCATAATGATTCTGAATATTTGCATCCAGTTTATTGGAAAGATGATTAGATTTGCCCTCTTCAGGATAACTTTAAGTTTTGCCTTTTCCATATTATGAAAGGCATTAATAGATGTATTGCTTATAGTATTGATCACTATAGCTAAAATATTAGTAAAGCAAGTTTAAAGATTATGAAATTAGAAATAAGTAAGGTTTAATAAAATTTATATAATAGTAAAATAAGTCATCAAGGAATGCCACACAATCAGATAGTACAAATGGGTAGAGAAGGATATGTTTCTGATTAAATTAAATGATGAGGAAGTAGGTATGTGTGGTGAACCATCGTTGGTTACCACTGTGGGGTTATTCCAATGTTACTGTTGGGTTAGGGTGTTGCCACTGTGGGGGTTGTTATAATGTTGTTGGGTTAGGGTGTTTACCTGTGGTAGATGTTGTTATGGCACATCCCGGTCGGGCCCCGCCTCCTGGGGAGAGGTATAAGACCCTCTGCTCAGGCGGGACCCCTCCAGCCTGGATTGGTGTACTCGTGTTAGATAGTTCCATTGTTTGTCAATAAAAGCCTTCAATCGCTGAAGCCTTGTACCTCGTGCTTGATTGTCGCGCATCAGTATGAGATTAAGATAAATAGGAAGAAATTGTTGGGCCTAGTTGGCTTTCTCAGATGCTAGAAATGTTTGCCTTTACCTGAAGCAAACTATAATTACAACAAAAGGAAGAATGGCCTGAAAAACTGCATCAGAGAATGCTTTAAAAAGATGATAATTGGTCAGCAAAATGACTTTTTCTACTTGCACTTCCACACAACTTCTTCATATCAGGAAAGAAAAAAAAAGAACACATACAAGAGAGAGTCACAATTTCATTCAACCGCATCTATTTGAGCAGCCAAAGTTCATACCAAAATTATCCTGCAATGTCATGCGAAAATGTGTTTATTGGCACAAGGTACAGGTTTAAAATATGTCAATTCTGTAAGCTAATTATCAATACAAAGGATGTTTCAAATTACTGATAGAAACCACTTTCTAATTAGATCACAGCAGTGAGCAATACATTTACCCAATGGGCCAAGATCCCCTCCAGGTGCAGCACTGAGTACGATCAACAGAAAATGAAAATAAAAAGCCCGAAACAATTAATCTACAAGAAGAAACAATGAACTTAATTTCTACCATCAGAAATCTACCATCATGTACAAACTGATTTAACGCCTAATGGACATTGATTAAACCAAAAAATCCCAGTTCAGGATCCACACTGCATTGCAGATTCTCTTTCATATTTGCCTCATGTGGTAAGAACATATGAAGCAGGAGTCGGCCATCTGGCCCTTCAAGCCTGCTCCACCACTCAATAAGATCACGGCTGATCTTCTACCTAACCCCTATCTTACCACACTATCTTCATGTCGCTAGATTCTCTCACTATCCAAAATCTACCTGCTTTGAATATACTCAATGACTGAGCATGCACAACACCCTGAATCCTGAAGATTCACAATCCTTTGAGTGACTAAGTTCTTTTTCACTTCAGCCCTAAATAGCCAGGTCTTATTTGGGGACAGTGAGCCCTAGTTTAAGACTCCCCCAGCCTGGGGAGACATCTTCCCAGGATCTATCTCATCAGGCCCTTAAGAATTTTATTTGTTTTAACGAGATTACTGTCTCAATCTCTCAATCTTTTGAACTTGAAGAAATATAGGTTTATCTGTACTCATAGAACAATCCCCTCATGCCAGGAACTAGCATATTAAGTTCTCACTTTAAGTCACCCACTTAATGTCACTTTGTTTTAACATAGTTCATTCTTTATGGCCTGTTTTTCCAATTTCCATTGCCATTTTTGCACTCTGGCCTTGCACCTCCATGAGGTGCATGCAGGACAGGCAGGGCCATGTTCTGAAGCCCTGATGCTGCAAGGAGAGGGGAGGCCAGACATTCAGGAGCACGAGCGCAAGGCAGGGAGTCAGAACTAGAGGCTCGGCCAGGACACCGAGATCCCATGGATGTTTGGGTCAGGAAGCTGCCAACTAAAATCCATAGATTTTCTACAGTGTAGAAGGAGGCCATTTGGCCCATTGAATGTGCACCAACTTCCCAAAAGAGCACCTTACCCAGGTCCATCAACCACAACCCTATCCCCACAACCCCGCGCATTTACCATGGCTAGCCTAATCTACACATCTTTGGACACTAAGAGGCAATACAAGTAATCTCCCTCCAAAGCCACCACTTGTAATCAATACAAGTGGTGGCTTTGGAGGGAGCAGGGCCCCTGGTTAAATCTGTGCCTGCCACCCCCACCCCCCTCTACTCCACGGTTCAAACCCCATCTTCAAGTCACTCAATCTGCAACATCCCCCGGTTCAATTGATGTCAAGCCCTCTGGCTCAATTAGGGCTCCCAACTCCCACCCAGTCCCCAACTAGGTACTGCCTCGGACTGGGAGCTGGCCAGGGCCTCAGATTGTTGAGTCGATGTCCTGAGTGGGGATGGGTGTGAGGAGATGGAGGGGATAGGGATGAAGTAGAGTGGAGCAAGAGCGCGAGAGGGAGTTGAGCCAAATTTCAGGAGTACTGTGACCCAGAAGCGGTGTTACTCAGTGTTTTTTTGGATGATTGTCATCTAATTTGAATTTATGCAGTTATATCTAGTGATCTATTTTGTTTTACAAGTGATTCCAGCCAGGAAATGCACATTTATGTGTACAGCATTTCATATTGTACATTGGTTTTCTGGGCAAGTGCCTGAAGGAACCTAACTCTGTCTTTAACATTGATCGCTACAGGAACCTGTGATTCACTTGAAATTTGTATCATTTGAAGTTGCAATTTTCAGAATGCAACCACAATCTTTAGTGAGGATTTACAGACAGACAGTGAACTTTTGTTGTACTCTCCCAAGGCAAGCTCCTTAGGCAAGGTCAGAAGTGTACGCAGTGTTCCACAGGTAGTCTCACCCAAGGTCCTATATAATTTCGGAAAAGACCTCTGTACTGTTACACTTTAATTCCTCTGTAACACCCACATTATTTGCCTGTCAAAAAAATCTGATAAAAACTCAAGCTTCGATCAGATTTTGATGATTTTACACAAGCTTTAACAGCCGAGTAATCACTTCTGCCTCTTAGCTGCCATTAACCTTTTATATTATAAAGTAAGCTGGTGTTCCCTTCTGGGGAATTTTACTCGAACCAGCTCCCATTCTCATAACTGATTGAGTTGGCACAGATTACAGTATCACAGTCCCATTGCTCCAACCGGAATTCTCTACGCCCATTTCACCTGGCCTTCACGTGACCTGGCTCTTAATTATGGCGCAGTCTGGGTGTCTGAGATATTTGTTGCATACAAGCCACTCGTTCACCGATCAACCGATTATCACAGCAACTCAATCAGTGAAGATGATTTATTGTGTAACTCCCTGTTACCTCCCAGTGATTTGATTCCCAAGAGTTTGACAGGAACATAAAGTACAAAACTCACAACAAAGATCACAAACAGTACAAACTTATACTTTCAACATATAAACAATTCTCTGTCTGCGTTGCTCGCCACTACAGGACAGCCCTTAACATATTACCTTTAACTCTAACAGTGCGCTTTGCTTATTCTCACTTATGATCCTATCACACAAGGACCGTGATGCTATCTGTCTCTTTTACCTTTCTCGCCCCATCAAACAAGGACTTGTTTCTCTCCCAGAGGGAACAGGGACTCTCTCTCTTTATGATGTCTTTCCTTTAGTCTCACTTAGACAATCTGCCCGGTCTGTTCAGGAGTGGAATTTCAACAATCTGTCCCTCTTTGTCGTCTAGCTAAAAAAGAGGAAGTGATAAAAAAAGTTAACCCAATTCCTGAATTAAGTCAAATATCGCAGTACACCCGCTGGGACAAACAGACTGCACTTTGAACCATCCAAGAGAGGGCCTCTTAGAAACATAGAAAAACTACAGCACAAACAGGCCCTTCGGCCCACAAGTTGTGCCGAACACATCCCTACCTTCTAGACCTACCTATAACCCTCCATCCTATTACGCTCCATGTACTCATCCAGGAGTCTCTTAAAAGACCCCATTGAGTTCGCCTCCACCACCACTGATGGCAGCCGATTCCACTCGTCCACCACCCTCTGTGTGAAAAACGTACCCCTAACATCTCCCCTGTACCTACCCCCCAGCACCCTAAACCTGTGTCCTCTCGTAGCAGACATTTCCACCCTGGGAAAAAGCCTCAGAGTCCACCCGATCTATGCCTCTCAACATCTTATATATCTCTATTAGGTCTCCTCTCATCCTTCGTTCTCCAAGGAGAAAAGACCGAGCTCCCTCAGCCTATCCTCATAAGGCATGCCACTCAATCCAGGCAACATCCTTGTAAATCTCCTCTGCACCCTTTCAATCTTTTCCACCTCTTTAGTGACTAAAATATCACCTTTTTTTTTATCCTGGCCAGTTAGAGTCATTTCCTGGAGAGTCGCTGTGCTTGTGTCTGTTTACTCACCAGCGAGGAGAAAGCAATCTTGGCGGAACCTCCAAAGAATATTGTCAAAATCTCGACTTCCGAGTTTGACTTTAACACAAACACACATTAACACTTAACCAGCAGATTGTCTTTATTTACTTGCTCGCAAGGGGAGGAGTCTTGACACAATGAACCAGTGACACTACTCCAACGGACTAAGAAAATAATCCTGGTTTATACAATTCTGCAGCTCACAGTCAGTTGGACACAATCCAATCAAAAGTGTTACAAATGACATACTTTACATATTGATCCAATGGAAAAAGATACTGAACCACCCTGATCTATGAGATCACGATGCCTTGTGGGATACCCCAATATATCATCCCGAAGCCTGTCCTCTAGTTTCTTAGTCAGACATCATGTCTCTATTTTTGATAGCAGCCTCACAAAAGCATCTACACTGAAACAGTCTGACATGGGCATCCTTTAATTGATAAAGGGGGCCAACAAAAGCCATTAGTATTTTATGGCCTTGTCAGTGAAGTTAACTGAATCTCTAAGGGATGTGGTCAACTCATCTTGCCTTCAGGATATTTCCCAATTATAGCCCTGGTAAGTTGTGTTTATTGCCACATAATGAAACACATGTATATACTGCTTATCAATTCAATGACTGAGCTTTTAATCACTACCTACAGTTTCCAGGGGTATCATTATGCTACCATTAATTCTTGTCAGTTCCCACTAAGTCCCCTACCATAACTCTTTCATTAGCAAAGGCACTAATATCTTTCTGGCTCTGTTTTGATTAGAAACTGTGAAGGCAGCTTCATTAAAACTCACTCTTGTATCAGTTGTTTCTGATCAGGTGTCTGGTGAGGCAATTAAGTCTCCTTTATGGCCTTGTGATTCCAACAGTTGGGTGCTTTAAAGGAATGTATCTAACATCTGTTTGTTATCAAAGGGTCATTCTGTAACTGTGCATCTAAGTTTCTTTGTTTAATTTCTAAAATGTATAGAAGATATATTTATATGTCTGGCCTAATTAAAGGTATTACATGTACCTTTAAAACTACAAAGAACAATACAGCACAGGAACAGGCCCTTCGGCCCTCCAAGCCTGCATCGATCATGTGTTCCTAACTAGACCATCCATCTGTATCCCTCTATTCCCAGTCTGTTCATGTGACTATCTGGATAAGTCTTAAATGATCCTAGCGTGTCTGCCTCAACCACCTTGCTTGGCAGTTCATTCCAGGCCCCCACCACCCTCTGTGTAAAATACGTCCCCTGCATATCTGTATTGAACCTTGCCCCCCTTACCTTGAACTTGTGACCCCTTGTGTTCGTCATTTCCGACCTGGGAAAAAGCTTCCAACTATTCACCCTATCTATGCCTTTCATAATGTTATAAACTTCTATTAGGTCGCTCATCAACCTTCGTCTTTCCAGGGAGAACAACCCTCGTTTACTCAATCTCACCTCATAGCTAATACCCTCCATACCAGGCAACATCCTGGTAAACCTTTTCTGCACTCTCTCCAAAGCCTCCACGTCCTTCTGGTAGTGTGGCGACCAGAACTGGACGCAGTATTCCAAATGTGGCCTAACCAACGTTCTATATAACTGCAACATCATATGCCAACTTTTATACTCTATGCCCCGTCCAATAAAGGCAAGCATGCCATATGCCTTCTTCACCACCTTTTCCACCTGTGTTGCCACATTTAAGGATCTGTGGACTTGCACACCTGTGTGTCTATACTCCTGATGGTTCTGCCATTTATTGTATAGCTCCCCCCTGCATTAGATCTACCAAAATGCATCACTTCGCTTTTATCTGGATTAAATTCCATCTGCCATTTCTCTGCCCAATTTTCCAGCCTACCCATATCCTGCTGTATTCTCAAACAATGTTCATCACTATCTGCAACTCCAGCAATCTTTGTGTCGTCTGCAAACTTACTAATCAGCCCAGCTACATCTTCTTCCAAATCATTTATATTTATCACAAACAGCAGAGGTCCCAGTACAGAGCCTTGTGGAACACCACTAGCCACAGACCTCCAATCAGAAAATGACTCCTCCACTGCGACCCTCTGTCTTCTATGGCCAAGCCAGTTCTGTACCCATCTAGCTAGTTCACCTTTGATCCCGTGGGATTTAACCTTTTGCACCAGCCTGCCATGAGGGTCCTTGTCAAATGCTTTACTAAAATCCATGTAGACGACATCCACGGCCCTTCCCTCGTCAATCATTTTTGTCACCTCCTCAAAAAACTCAACCAAATTTGTGAGGCATGAAACCTCCCTTGTACAAAACCATGTTGTCTATCGATAATGAGACTATTCAGTTCTAAATCTGTATAGATCCTCTCTCTAAGGACCTCCTCCAACAATTTCCCTGCCACGGACGTCAAGCTCACTGGCCTGTAATTACCCGGGTTATCCTTGCTATGCTTCTTAAATACCGGGACCACATTTGCTATCCTCCAATCCTCTGGGACCTCACCTGTGTCCAATGAAGAAACAAAGATTTCTGTTAGAGGCCCAGCAATTTCATCTCTTGTCTCTCTCAGTAATCTAGGAGAGATGCCATCTGGCCCTGGGGATTTGTCTACCTTAATGCTTCCTAAAACACCTAACACTTCCTCCCTTGTAATTTTGATTTGTTCTAACGGGTCTACACATCCCTCTGAGACACTACCAATCAATGTGTCCCTCTCCTTAAATACAAAGTATTTAAAACACCTCATTACAATTACTAGCAAACTTGCTGCCCATTGATAAAGTAAATTCTGTATCTAAGTTGATGAAACAAAAACCCTAGCAGAGTTTGCCAATCTTATAGTGGCCCTTTTCTTTTCTATCTTTCTACACTCCCATGTGGGGACTGTCTCAAATACATAAAGCCTTGAGATTGGTTGCAGTCATGTGCTGGGAAAGGATTTAAATCCAGAGGAAACAACGACACGATCATACCAAGAATATTGATTGTTAACAGGAACTATGATCAGGCAGGGGACGTGGCTAGCCCATTGCACTGGGGGTGTGTTAACACATGTGATCGTAATTTGCCTAAGCTCGGGTAGAGTAAGCGATCAGGGTAGTCAATGAGGTTAAACCGAGTCTTTACCTGATGCAATTTCACAAAGCCATCTTGCCTTTTGGCTCAGATGAAGTGTCAGATCAAGCCCAGGAGAGGGTGCAATGCCTCATCCTGTCAGCTTGGATCTTGTTTGATCGAACCCAAGATAGGATGCAATGTCTTGTCTTGTCAGCTTGGATCTGGTTTGCCCCTCAGGTGGGGACCATGATTGGACTGAAGTTGAATTGGCCTTATTATTAGAATTAAAGTTCCCAAAGGTACCAAATAAGAAATAACAGGGGCTCTTAATAATGAGGAAAGGACTGTGAGTTTAGACACTTACCTCTCAATGTGCTTCTGATTTTATTGCCCACAGCTTCTCACAAAGCAAACCAGCCCTGTGACAGGTTTGACGGGCTCAACCTTTCACCATGGCATGTTTTTTCTTTGTGGTGCACATCCTGACTGTTATCTCCATGGCCGTGACGAAGCCAATCTTTGAAGAGCAATGGGAAGCATGGAAGCTGGCCTATGAGAAGAGTTACGCTCGTCTGGTAGGAATCTAGATTGATACTTTAGCAAAGTACTGAAGGAGCATGATATTGTTTTGAACATTTCAATCTGAACTATGACCACCTCAACCTGTTAATGTTGTTCAGTAAGCGTCACCATCGAAAAACAAAATGTCCTCCCACGGTGATTTAGATACTTAACACCAACCAATGGTGTGCCAGTTGTCGGCCATTTCTTTGATTGAAATTTGTAAGGCACAAATGATGGCATTTCTCTCCAATTAAATATTGGGAAGATCAAAGCCATTGGCCATGATTTTCCAGCCCCGCCCATTGTCGGGATCTTCTGGTCTTGCCACATTCATCCAACGGTGAGTCCTACCACAGAGAGCCTGGAAAGTCCCAGCCATTGTCCTCAGTCCGGCAGTTTAAGGACTCTGTTCTCCAGCTACTACCTCCATCCCCTCCCTCGTAGCCGGCTGAGACTGAAGCAGACTATTCGTACGCTGAATTGAGCTTTTGAACACATATCCGCTCTTATTGAGACTGCCTCTTTCCACCTGGCCTGACTTCACCCCTGCCTCATTTCATCTGCTGCTGAAACCCTTGTTTGTACCTTTGCTGCCTCGAGTCTTCGCTGTTGAAATACTTTCCTGGTCAGCCACATTATACCTTCTGTATAATGGGTGTTATCCAAATCGCTTCTGCCTCTATCCTAACTTGTACCATGTTACGTTCAACCATCACCCCAGTGCTCGCTGATCTACTTCCCGATCTGCTTTGGCTCCTGCTTAAGTAATGTCTCAATTTTTAAAACCTCGCCTTTGCTTTCAAATCTCTCCAGAGTCTGGTCCCTCCCTATCTGTAATCTCCTCCTGCTCCACAACTTTCCTAGATGGCTGCCGCATCCAATCCTGGACTGTTGCACATCCCAATTTTATTTGACGAAATTTTGGTGGCCATGTCTTCAGTTGCCTAGGCCCGGCATCCTGGAATTCCCTTCCCAAACCTTGCTGGCTGTCTACCTCTCTTTTCTCCTTTAAGATGCCCATCAAAACCCACCTCTTTCACCTATTTTTTGACCTCCCGCCCAAATAGCACCGAATGCTTTATCCCTCCTATGATGTGTCGAGTGGTGTTTTATCACGTTAGAGCTACTATATGAATACATATTGTTGCTGTCCATGGAGAAGCAGTATGACCTAACAAATTAGGATGCTTCAAAGTCCTCAAGAGCCTAAATTTGGACTTCATCAGGTTGCCTGAGGATATTGGAATTTCGAATCTGCAACCGTGAGTCCGTCAAGGGCAAGAATGAGGGTTCTGGGATATCCTTCATCTCCGCTCCTAATGTTTCAGGATCAGAGAGCTCCATGAATTGTTATGTGGATGGTAGATTCCCACACCACGAGGGGTGCATTTATGGTGCCTGTTCATCTGTCTCTTGCCTGGCATCATGATTTGGCTTAGCCGAGTGTCTAATGGCGGCACGGTAGCACAGTGGTTAGCACTGCTGCTTCACAGCTCCAGGGTCCCGGGTTCGATTCCCAGCTCGGGTCACTGTCTGTGTGGAGTTTGCACATTCTCCTCGTGTCTGCGTGGGTTTCCTCCGGGTGCTCCGGTTTCCTCCCACAGTCCAAAGATGTGTGGGTTAGGTTGATTGGCCAGGTTAAAAATTGCCCCTTAGAGTCCTGGGATGTGTAGGTTAGAGGGATTAGCGGGTAAATATGTGGGGGTAGGGCCTGGGTGGGATTGTGGTCGGTGCAGACTTGATAGGCCGAATGGCCTCCTTCTGCACTGTAGGGTTTCTATGATTTCTATGATAATGCATATGTCACATACTGTGTGGGAAATAAATGTGGTACAATATAAAGCCTTCCTTCAGATTTGAGAAGATGTATTTATCTCCTGGTTTCTTGGCCCACAAGTTTAAAATCCCCAAATTATTCCTATCATATTGAAATGAGCCATGACCATTACTTTACTTCTCCCATGGTGTTTATTTTCTAATTAATTCCAAAACCATCTCTTTGGTTTCTCCTTTCCCTTCTTCGCTGCTGACAGTTCCGATGCTAGCCCTGACCTAAACAGAAATATTGGCTGGAATTCTCTGATCTCGTTCGCCCCGCCACCAGCAAGATTGGAGAATTTGGTGCTCAGCCAAATCTCCATTCACTGCAGCGGGACTGGAAAATCCCAGGCGCGGGTGAGGTTGGCGAATTCCGGTCATCTTCTCTCTTCCAAATTTAATTTTGATGGTCTTGGCAAAAAAATGTCCTTCTGCTTCTGTAGTTAACGTCAAGTGGTGTCAACCCCCACTTGAACATTTAGCTGTCTTCATTCATGGAAGAAACACGCCACTTGCGACTTTGGTATTTTCCTTTTTCTTGGCGGCAAGCAATAACAAAGTATGTTGGATGCCATTGATATTAGAGGACAGTAACCCAATTATCTTTGTGCAGGAGGAAGAACAGGCCAGGAGAGAAATTTGGCTGGACAACCTGAAGAAGATTACAGTTCACAATGCTCAGTTTGACCAAGGAGGTTCTTTGTATGAAATGGCCATGAATGAATTTGGAGACTTGGTGAGTCATACTAGAGAGTAAGAGTTGCTGCTTTGATACTGAGTGTAATAGAGAATAACTTTATCCTGGTTACGCAAACCCACCTTCCTGGGCCAAGAGTTATATCAGGTTGAATGATTGCTGTGTCCATTGGTCCAGTTGTCATTTTCAACGGTAGAACTAACTTCATGCAAACAAACCATTCCCATGAAGCAACAAAGGCTCAATGTCACTACGCACGACTCCTGCCTTGAGACAATTCACACCTCTTTATCCTGGGATTATCCCTCTCTCCACTCGCACTGTATGTACCTGCAAAGACTTGATTACCTGCAAAGACTCGCATTCCGAATATTCTTCACATTCCAATCTGTAATTATTTTGTAAATGTGTCTTTGCCTATACATGCCGCGTTTACGAATCTGCCTCTTCACTCACCTGATGAAGGAGCAGCATTCCAAAATCTTGTGATTCCAAATAAAGCTGTTGGACTCTAACCTGGTGTTCTAAGACTTCTTACTGTGCTACCTTGGTTATTTCTGAATATCCGATTCAACTGTGCCTCTGATTATAGGGGTTTATGGCTAACTGTCCCAAGTAGCAGTCCAATTTGTGTCCAAAACCATGTTCTCATTCTAAAAGCCCTTATAAAGATTCCCAAATCTATTCCTGTTAAGTTGAAGCTATCCATGACAATTGCATCCGTTCGCATCCGTTGGTAAAGTAAGGAACCAGGTAGGTTCCTACTACCTTAAAACATATCTGTTCAATGCACGTCAGCTGATTTGATTGACTTTGTTGGGGCTGTGGATTGTTTCCTGTTCAGTTCTTTTGGACTCCATCAAACATTTCCCTTATTTGGCCTCCAATTTCATGATCCAGTCTCCGCTGCTGACCTGAAGATCCGCAACAGATGTCAGCATTTTTTTTCCCTTTTACTCATGCCTCTTGCCTCCATGGTTTCCATTTTATATACATCTAGACTAGAAAGTTCCATCCTTAAATTCAACAATCATGGCTGCAAATTATACACTGAATGACACAAGATGGAGCTACAACTGCACAAATAGTAGATTCTTAAAAATGTCTGTTGGTGTCACAAGTAGACTTACATCAACACTGCAATGAAGTTCCTGTGAAAATCCCCTAGTCGCCCACACGGGTACACTGAGAGAATTTTAGCATGGCCAATGCACCTAACCATAGAATCCCTACAATGCAGAAGGAGGCCATTCAGCCCATTGAATCTGCAATGACAACAATCCCATCCAGGCCCTATCCCCGTCACCCCATTTATTGACCTCGCTAATCTCCCCTAACCTATGCATCCTGGGACACTAAGTGTCAATTTAGCATGGCCAATCAATCTATCACGCATCTTTGGAGTTTTTCGAACTGTGGGAGGAAACCGGAGCACCCAGAGGAAAAGCGTGCAGACTTCACACAAGTGACCCAAGCCGGGAATCGAATATTGGTCCCTGGCACTGTGAGGCAGTTGTGATAACCACTGTGCCACCTTTTTGGCATTCCATATCTTGTAGAAATAGTCATGTTGTAACGTGCCTTTAAGGGATTATAGCATGACAAACCTCTCTCCAGTGATGTCATGCTGCAATCGGTTTCACTTTTGATGTTCAACTGAACACACAGCAGTTGACTCTGCTGCCCTGGTGTTGTCAAGCTTTGTGTTACTGTATAAATGTTCCTATGTGCTTAGTCTTAATGAATGAACCCACAACATGTTTACCCAATCCATCTTGAGTGATTGGTGCTTTTATATCATTGCAACCACACGGGTAAGTCTCATAGTTAACATGCAATCCTTTCTACCAGACACCAAAGGAATTTGCTGATATGTACACGGATGCAATGATATCTGAACACTCAGATCAGGCAGACCAAGAATTGTTGGATTTTGAATTGGAGAAACTGGATGAAACCAATATTCCCCGAGAGGTGGACTGGCGTCAACAGAACTACGTTCGTAAAGTAAGGGACCAGGTAGGTCCCTACTACATTAAACCATGTCTGTTCAATGCAAGTCAGCTGATTTGATTGACTTTGTTGGGGCTGCGGATTGTTTCCTGTTCAGTTCTTTTGGACTCCATCAATTATTCATTTCTGCCATAACAAACTTGGAACATTTTTGATGTTTTGAGGGAGGGAGCTGTGGAAAATAGCAAGAGGAACAATTTGTGGGTGCTGTTCCTCTAAGAGCCGGTAGGCAGAGATACTGAGCACAGCAGCAGGCAATTGGGATATAAGGGATTCAGACAGGGAACAGAGAAACATATATTTTGGATATTACTAAAGAACATAAGAACATAAGAAATAGGAGCCGGAGTAGGCCATCTAGCCCCTCGAGCCTGCCCCGCCATTCAATAAGATCATGGCTGATCTGACGTGGATCAGTACCACTTACCCGCCTGATCCCCATAACCCTTAATTCCCTTACCGATCAGGAATCCATCCATCCGCGCTTTAAACATATTCAGCGAGGTAGCCTCCACCACCTCAGTGGGCAGAGAATTCCAGAGATTCACCACCCTCTGGGAGAAGAAGTTCCTCCTCAACTCTGTCTTAAACCGACCCCCCTTTATTTTGAGGCTGTGTCCTCTAGTTTTAACTTCCTTACTAAGTGGAAAGAATCTCTCCGCCTCCACCCTATCCAGCCCCCGCATTATCTTATAAGTCTCCATAAGATCCCCCCTCATCCTTCTAAACTCCAACGAGTACAAACCCAATCTCCTCAGCCTCTCCTCATAATCCAAACCCCTCATCTCCGGTATCAACCTGGTGAACCTTCTCTGCACTCCCTCCAATGCCAATATATCCTTCCTCATATAAGGGGACCAATACTGCACACAGTATTCCAGCTGCGGCCTCACCAATGCCCTGTACAGGTGCATCAAGACATCCCTGCTTTTATATTCTATCCCCCTCGCAATATAGGCCAACATCCCATTTGCCTTCTTGATCACCTGTTGTACGTGCAGACTGGGCTTTTGCGTCTCATGCACAAGGACCCCCAGGTCCCTTTGCACGGTAGCATGTTTTAATTTGTTTCCATTGAGATAGTAATCCCATTTGTTATTATTTCCTCCAAAGTGTATAACCTCGCATTTATCAACGTTATACTCCATTTGCCATATCCTCGCCCACTCACTCAGCCTGTCCAAATCTCTCTGCAGATCTTCTCCGTCCTCCACACGATTCACTTTTCCACTTATCTTTGTGTCGTCTGCAAACTTCATTACCCTACACTCTGTCCCCTCCTCCAGATCATCTATATAAATGGTAAATAGTTGCGGCCCGAGTACCGATCCCTGCGGCACGCCACTAGTTACCTTCCTCCAACCGGAAAAACACCCATTTATTCCGACTCTTTGCTTCCTGTCGGATAGCCAGTCCCCAATCCACTTTAACACACTACCCCCAACTCCGTGTGCCCTAATCTTCTTCAGCAGCCTTTTATGGGGCACCTTATCAAACGCCTTTTGGAAATCCAAAAACACCGCATCCACCGGTTCTCCTCCATCAACCATAAGTACATATACATTCAGGAACTTCTGAATTTTCCAATGCCAATGTTCTGATCGAACGCTTTGGATGCCTGGAAGATTCTCTGAAGTCCAGATGGGGAAATAAAATAATCAAAGCTGAGTTACAATTTGACTTTTTAATACCTCGAAGTCATGAAATCATGTGGTCAATGGTATTGTGGTCAAAGTTCAATGATAAAGGGCAAGGGAGTTCTTGTGTGAAGCATGGAACCTCAATAGCGCGTGGGCTGCATTTTACCAAGACGTGGGGTGGGAGTGGACATCGGCTGGATAGGGTGGGGATGAGTATTGCTTGCCCCTTTGGGAGGAAAGGAATCGGAAACCCACTTAGTTTAAATAAGGCTGCCCGGCAAAGATGACAGGTTGCCAGTGGCTTTAATAAGCAGAGAGTGGGAGGATTCCCCCCTACTCCTCAATGAACAAAGGGAAATACAACCCTTCGGCCCTCCAAGCCCATGCCGATCATGATGCCCTAACTAAATTTAAAAAACCTTCAGCCCTTACTCGGTCCATATCCCTCTATTCCCTCCCTATTCCTGCACCCATCCAGATGCCTCTTAAATGTTGCTAATGTGCCTGCTTCCACCAACACCTCTGGCAGCACGTTCCAGGCACCCACCACTCTCTGCGTGAAAAACGCCCCCCGCAGATCTCCCTTAAACTTTCCCCCTCACGCCTTGAACCTGTGCCCCCTTGTAATTGACACTTGCACCCTGGGCAAAAAGCCTCTGACTATCCAAACTGTCTATGCCTCTCATAATTTTGTAGACCTTGCTTGTAGTTGAAGGACCCACCCTTGAGAGCTGCCAGCCAATTAGACTGGCTTTTGCAGTGTCAGAAGAGAGGGTTGCCACTGTTGGAACTCCAGCAAAAAGTGTCATGGACACTGCACAAGTTGATTCCAGGATTGTTTTGTTAGGGACGGATTGGGCGACAGCCCAATCCCTCCCTAACCTCCCAACCACTCTTTCACGAGCTTTGAAAAAACAGCCATCCCAATCTTGCTTGCCTTCTAATCCCCAATGGGTGGTTGATTGAGATCTTAATTGGGTAGCTAAAGGCCTCAATAGGCCTAAAGGTGGCGACCTCGTGGGTGCCTGTATTATGGAGAACAGGTTGGGGATAGGCAGTAGACTAGCTGTACATTATGCTTCATGTGCCCTGCCCAAGTCCTATCAAAAAAAAGCCAGGTATTACTGTGCCCTGCACTGTTGTTTACTTGTGACAATTACTCCAGAGGACAAGGTTAGCCAGATTTTCATCGGAATTAATTCTTGGATTCAGCAGGGATTGGGACTCTGGGATGGTGGGAACAATTGGAATTGAAGCCTGGAATCCTATAAGCATGTTGTGGCTTTCCAAATGTCATCGTATTTCTGAGGTTGCGAAAGTACAGGGTGCGGGGGGAATGGATGAACACCTTGTGATTGTCTATAATCCTTGGCCACTTCTGCTTTCCCCTCCTCACCTGCACACTGTTACCTGGTCCCTGATCCTCAAGCTATGCTGGTGTCCGCAAACCATGGTGAGAGCTAGGGGACTGGACTGTTGTGTTATGTCACTTAGGCAGGAGATGGACAAAGAGTTCAAGTTTGGGCACCTCAAAGTGAATGGATACTCGGGAAAGGGCAGTAGTCTGGAACGGAATATTCTGCAACAGAATATTGGGCAGAACAGATTTCATGTCATTTCTCTCCCTGGAGTGCAAGGCACAGGTATCGTCAACTACACAAAATCTCTATTAGTTTTCGGTCATGTTGGTGAAGATGATGAAGAAAAGGCTTGAAGATGTTAACATTTGCCAATTGATCTGTTTACCCTTCAGGGAATGTGTTTATCCTGCTATGCGATGACTGCAGTTGAAGCTCTGGAAGGCCAAATAGCCAAGGAAAAGGGCCAATTTGTAGAACTGAGCGCACAAAACATTGTTGACTGCTCCGATGAATATAGCAATCATGGGTGCCATACAGGCTTACCGTCTCAAGCCTTCCAATACATACGAGACCACGGCATTGAAACTGAAGAAGCATATCCCTACCAAGCAAAGGTACAATTACTGCACACTATACTCCCACTGTCTTCAGTTCATATGGGGCTGTCAGGTATAAGTTCTGAGAGATATTCTGGCTTAAGGCACAGCTTCACTTAACTTTTCCAAAATGTGTTTCCAGAAGTTCCTGAATCTGAGAATCCTCAGGTATAGTGGCACACAACAGGATTTGACAGGGTAGATGGAGGAAGAGTGTTCCCGATGGTGGGGGAGTCCAAAAATAGGCATCACACTTTTTAGGATATGGGGTAATCCATTTAGGACTGAGATGAGGGGACGTTTCTTTACCCAGAGAGTGGGAAGCCTGTGGGATTCTCTATCACAGAAAGTAATTGGGGCCAAAACATTTTGGGTGAGATCTTCCAGTTGATGGCACGCTCCCGCCGCGAGTTTCCCAGTGGTGGGGGAGCGGTGGGGGAGGGGGGGCAGCGACGTGGGTGGTGGCATGGGGGTGCAGAGGATCCCACTGCCGGCCAACGATGGGTCATCTCCCGCCACCAAGAAACATGCTGAGGGGGTTGGGGGGGGAAATGCGGGCAGAGAATCCCACCCTGTATGTTTTCAAGAAGGAGGTAGATATAACTCTTGAGGTTGAAGGGATCGAAAGGTACGAAGTGGGGGGTGGGGCGTGTGGAGGAGAGCAGGAACAGGTTACTGAACTGGATGATCAGCCATGATCATAATGAATGTTGGAGCAGGCACAAAGGGCCAAATTGCCTATTCCTGCTCCTATTTTCTATGTTTCAAATGACATTTTGAATATCAATGGGAAGAACAAAGAACAAGAAAAATTGCAGCACAGGAACAGGCCCGTCGGCCCTCCAAGCCTGCACCGACCATGCTGCCCATCTGAACTAAAACCCCCTACCCTTCCAGGGACCTCTCTATTCCCATCCTATTCATGTATTTGTCCAGATGCCCCTTAAAAGTCACTATCATGTTCGCTTCCACTACCTCTTTTACCCTCCCTGTGTAAAAAGACTTGCCTCTTACATCTCCTTTAAACCTTGCCCCTTGCAGTTTAAACCTATGCCCCCTAGTAATTGACTCTTCCACCCTGGGAAAAAGCTTCTGACTATCCACTCTATCCATGCCCCTCATAATCTTGTAGACTTCTATCAGGTCACCCCTCAACCTCCGTCTTTCCAGTGAGAACAAACCAAGTTTTTCCAACCTCTCCTCATAGCTAATGCCCTCCATACCAGGCAACATCCTGGTAAATCTTTTCTGTACCCTCTCCAAAGCCTCCACATCCTTCTGGTAGTTTGACAACCAGAATTGAACACTATATTCCAAGTGCAGCTTAACTAAGGTTCTATAAAGCTGCAACATGATTTGCCAATTTTTAAACTCAATGCCCTGGCTGATGAAGCCAAGCGTGCCGTATGCCTTCTTGACTACCTTCTCCACCTGCGTTGCCACTTTCAGTGACCTGTGTACCTGTACACCCAGATCCCTTTGCCTATCAATACTCTTAAGGGTCCTGCCATTTACTGTATATTTCCGATCTGTATTAGACCCTCAAATGTGTTACCTCATATTTGTCCGCATTAAAACCCATCTGCCATTTCGCTGCCCAAGTCTCCAACCAATCTATATCCTGCTGTATCTTCTGATGGTCCTCATCACTATCCGCAAATCGACCAACCTTTGTGTCATCCACAAACTTACTAATCAAACCAGTTACGTTTTCATAGAATTCATAGAATCCCTACAGTACAGAAAGAGGCCATTCGGCCCATTGAGTCTGCACCGACCACAATCCCACCCAGGCCCTACCCCCATATCCCTACACATTTTACCCGCCAATCCCTCTAATCTACGCATCCCAGGACACTAAGGGGCAATTTTAGCGTGGCCAATCAACCTAACCCGCACATCTTTGGACTGTGGGAGGAAACCGGAGCACCCGGAGGAAACCCACGCAGACACAAGGAGAATGTGCAAACTCCACGCAGACACAAGGAGAATGTGCAAACTCCACACAGACAGTGACCCAAGCCGGGAATCGAACCCAGGTCCCTGGAGCTGTGAAGCAGCAGTGCTAACCACTGTGCTCCCGGGCCGCCCTTGTTTTCCTCCAAATCATTTATATGTATTACAAACAGCAAAGGTCCCAGCACTGATCTCTGAGAAACGCCACTTGTCAGAGCCCTCTATTCAGAAACAAATCCTTCCACTGCTATCCTCTGTCTTCTATGACTGAACCTGTTCTGTATCCATCTTGCCAGCTCATCTCTGATCCCATGTGACTTCACTTTCTGTACCAGTCTGCCATGAGGGACCTTGTCAAAGGCCTTCCTGAAGTCCATGTAGACAAAATCCACTGCCCTACCCTCATCAATCATCTTCGTCATTTCCTCGAAAAACTCTATCAAGCTCGTGAGACATGACCTCCACTTCACAAAACCATGTTGCCTCTCACTAATAAGTCCACTTATTTCTAAGAGGGAGTAAATCCTGTCTCGAAGAATCCTCTGTAATAATTTCCCTACCACTGACATAAGGCTCACTGGCCTGTAATTACCTGGATTATTGTTGCTACCTGTCCTAACCAAAGGAACAATACTGGCTTTTCTCCAATCCTCTGGGACCTCCCCTGTAGGCAGTGAGGAGACAAAGATTTCTCTCGAGGCCCCAGCAATTTCCTCCCTTGCCTCTCTCAGTATTCTGGGGTATATCCCATCAGGCCCTGGGGACTTGTCTACCTTAATGTTTCCCAAGACCCCCAATACCTCCTTCTTTTTGATCTCAACTTGACTCAAACTATCTACACATCCTTCCACAGACTCATCATCCACCAAGTTCTTCTCTTGGGTGAATACTGATGCAAAGTACTCATTTAAAATCTTGCCCATTTCCTCTGGCTCCACGCATAGATTCCCTCCCCTGTCCTTGAGTGGGCCAACCCTCTCCCTGGCTACCCTCTTGCTCTTTTTATATGCATAAAAAGCCTTGGGATTTTTCTTAATCCTGCTGGCCAATGACTTTTCGTGACCCCTTTTAGCCCTCCTTACTCCTTGCTTAAGTTTCCTTCTACTTTCCTTGTATTCCACACTTGCTTCATGTGTTCCCAGCCTCCTAGCCTTGACAAATGCTTCCTTTTTCTGCCTGACTAGGCTCACACTATCTCTCATTATCCAAGGTTCCTGAAACTTGCCACACTTATCCTTCATCCTTACAGGAATGTGCCTGTCCTGAATTCCTATCAACTTACACTTGAAAGTCTCCCTCATGCCAGATGTTGATTTGCCCTCAGACATCGGCCCCCAATCTACGTTCTACAGGATGTCTTTCATTCTTAAAGTGTATCATTGGAGTAATTAGTCCATCATCCTTCCCAACAGAACTACTCTCTCCTCAGTGACCATTGCTGAATCGCAATACCTTTCAGTGACGCGTCACTCTTTGATGAATCAAGTGACTGAAGTATTCACTCGGAAGAGTCAAACTTGTTCGAAAGAAACATTGGTCAAGTGTCAAGCCTTGATTATGAGTGGCCTCAAAGACATCACATGCTTTCCCCATTCAATACCAATGCAAAAAACATCTTCCAGGAGGGATTGTGGATAATCATCAGGAGTGAAAGCACTGACTTAATTTTCAGTTGCTATACTGGGCACTGAGGCAAACTGCAGCCTCACAAAGAACTACTCCAGCTAAGATCAATTAACTCAACACATTGAGGAGAGATTTTTGCCTTGTGCAGCGGAGAGAGAGGGGGAGAAATCATAGAATCCCTGCAGCGTAGAAGGAGGCCATTTGGCCCACCGAGCCTGCACCAACAATAATCCCACCCACGTCCCATCCCTGTAACCCCACATATTTACAGTCCTGATCCCCTGAAAAGGGGCAATTTAGCACAGCCAATCAATTTGGAGTGTGGGAGGAAACCGGAGCACCCGGACGAAACCCACGCAGACACAGGGAGAATGTGCAAATTCCACACAGTCACCCGAGGCCGGAATTGAACCCTGGGTCCCTGACGCCGTGATGCAGCGGCGTGCCGCCCACAAGAAGACGAGAGAAAGAGAGAGTCAGCACAAGGTTTGGGTCCAGATGGGTCTGACACTTCTCAATGAGGGGCAGGGGAATGCACAGAGGTCAAGTGATGGATGATTTGCTTAAGAATTTTAGGCTGCGGGGGTGTGAAGGGTTTGGGATGAGTAAGGCTTTGATGAAGGTGAGGAATTTGGCATTGATATGTTGATGGAACAAGCGATCGGGGAGGAGAGCGAGGCCCAGGGATGAAAGTTGACTGAGATTTTTCATGTGGAAGTTGAAGTTTATGGAAATTATTATCGGCCAATTTTCCAACAGATTCCCATTTTTAATTACAGGAGAACAAAGAATGCTTATTTAACATCTCGAAGAGTTTCACCAGAATTCACGGGTTCAAACGGTTTATGCACATTAGTGAGAAAAAGTTAGCAGCACTAGTGGCAACTGTTGGACCCGTTTCTGCACTGATCCATGCATCAGAAAAATCCTGGAGCTTTTACAAGTCAGGTAAACAAAATTCTAAACTTCTATTAATTCACCATGGTTCAGATTCTATCTCACAACCTCACCGTGCGAGATGGGGTAACATAGAAACACAGAAACACAAGGTGCAGAAGGAGGCCATTTGGCCCATCGAGTCTGCACCAACCACAATCCCACCCAGGACCTATCCCCACGACCCCGTGCATTTACCCTCGCGAGCCCCCCTGACACTTATGGGGCAATTTAGCATGGCCAATCCACCTAACCTGCACATCTTTGGACTATGGAAGGGAACCGGAGCACCCAGAGGAAACCCACGCAGACACGGGGGCGAATGTACAAACTCTACACAGCGAGTGACCCAAGCCAGGAATTGAGCCTGTGTCCCTGATGCTGCGAGGCAGCAGTGGTAACCACTGTGCTACTGCAACACTCCACATTCAGGGATATTCCACAGTCCTGTCACACCTCCTCTTATTCTTCGCTTTGCTACTTCTCTCCTTTGAAGTTCTTTATTGAAATTTCCTTCTTTAACCAGGCCCATCCTAACTGCTTCCTGTTTGGATGACCTTTGGGATGAGTTGCTCGGTGAAAGATGATAGACGAACACAAAATCTTGTACTTCTGACCCTCCTGATCTTGTATAACGTTCTATCAATTTGGAATTCTCTGCATCTAAAGTACTATCCTCCATTTTACAGGGGTTCTTGATGATGCTACCTGCAACAGTATGGAAGTTGACCATGCAGTGCTCTTGGTAGGATACGTGGACAAACAACCAAAACCCTATTGGATCGCTAAGAACAGGCAAGTAATAGGAACCAATTAAGAGTATCAGGTACATTGAAGTGAGTTACTCGCCACAGTCTCTGATCTGCTCTTGTAACCACTGTTTATATGGCGAGTCCAGTTGAGTTTCTGGTCAATGGTAGCCCCAAGGATGTTGGTGCTGTCCAAGGAGACCTGAAAATAAATTATCTGATGAAGAGGAAGAACTAAAGAACGTGGGCTTGTGTTTGGCTCTCCTGAAGGCTAATTGGAGGCCGGAATTTTCCGGCTGCACCCGTCCCAAAACCAGGACGGGAAAATTCCCTCCATTGTCTCAAAACTAATCTGAAATGTCAGAGTACACAAATGTGTTGTCACTTTCGTTTGGTACTTCATCTAATTATCCAAAGACCTTTTCTTCACGGATTGTGTATCTCTGGAAGTAAACTCGTTGTAAAGTAAATCTGATATCCTGCTGAGAATGTAAGCTAAATGAATCCAAATGCATTCAAGATACATGAATAAGTGGCCAATATTACCAAAGCAAACTTGCAAAGCATCCCGACATTGGGCGCTGCTGTTTTTGTGGTGCAGGCTCGAAGGGCCAAATGGCCTCTACTCCTACACCTGTGTTCGATGCTCCATTTCTCTCTGTTAACTCTGTTAATTTTGGATTTGATTTGATTGGTGTCGGATATTAACATGTAACCTCCTTTTCTAGCTGGGGAACATCCTGGGGTGAGGGAGGCTACATACGCATAGTTATGGGCAAGAACATGTGTGCCATTACCTATTGTGCTTCGTACCCCATCATCTGAAGAATTTCGACTTCAATAACAAAAAGAAAATAGTTCTGAAGAAATTATTTTAGATGACAAAGTGTATTTAGCAAAAATTATGATATTGTAACTGCACTGCCAGTTTCTAGACTGTAATAAAGACTCCATAGACTGTAGGTGCAGCAAGAAGTAAGGTCACGCGGTCTCCATGTGCATTTATGATAAACTTTGCAATATGAACTGTATTCTGCTGCATTGGTTTTGGGTTCTTAGAATAGTACTTTGTATGATCAATAAAAGCAAATTTCAAATAATCCGATTGTCATTGTTTACTTTCAGTGTTGGTGGGGGCGGGAAGCGGGGGTGGGGGAGGGGCCTGCGGGGAATGAGGTCGATGCCTGAAGAAGAGAATTGTAAGGAGTATAGTCAGTGATAAGGTGAGTGTACACGAGATGGCGCAAGTGGCGCAAACTATCTCGATGGGCTAGATGGCCTATTTTGGGTTGTGACATTTGTTAATTCTGCAACTTTCCGAGTCACTTTGCTCCACCTTACCTTTCTTGATGTGCGGCACAGTAGTTAGCACTGCTGCCTCACAGCACCAGGGACCTGGGTTCGATTCCTGGCTTGGGTCACTGTCCATGCGGAGCTTGCACGTTCTCCCCGTGTCTGCGTGGGTTTCCTCCGGATGCTCCGGTTTCTTCCCACAGTCCCAAAAACGTGCTGGTTAGGTGCATTGTCCATGCTAAATTCTCTGTGTACCTGAACAGATGCCGGAGTGTGGCGACTGGGGGATTTTCACAGTAACTTCATTGCAGTGTTAATGTGAGCCTACTTGTGACAGTAATAAAAATAAACTAAAAGTGATTAGCAAATGAGAACAGTGTTGGTTATGTCACAGTACTGCCAATCCTTAGTTGTTTGAAGTTTATTTATTAGTGACACAAGCAGGCTTCTATTAACATTGCAATGAAGTTGCGATCAGAAACTGGTGATTCTTTTTAAGGTGTGGTCCTTCCAGTTATGGTGCTGTTATGATTTTCAAGGTGATCTCCAGCACTTTGACCCAGCAATGATGATGGCATGGTTCTGTCAGGGCCTTTCAGCTCCTGACCTCATTACAGCCTTGATCCTAATGTGGACAAAAGAGCTGAATGCCAGAGGTGAGGTGCGAGTGACTGCCTTTGATGTCAGGGCAGCATTTGACTGATCATGACATCAAGGAGCTCAAACAAAACTGGAGTCACTGGGAATCAAACTCAGAGCTAACTGTCTGCTGGTTGGAGTCATACCTAGCTCAAAGGAAGGTGGCTGTTGTTGTTGGATGTCAATCATCTCAGTCCCAGGACATCACTGCAGGAGTTCCTCATGTTAGGACAATATTCAGGCTTTGACTGACAAATGGCAAGTCATATTCATGCCATACAATTGCAAGTCAATGGCCATCACCAACAAGAAATAATCCAACCATCTCTCCTTGACATTGAATGATGTCATCATCACTTAAACACCCCTATCAACATCCTGGAGATTACCACTGACCAGAAACAACTGGGATTGGCCATTCACATACTGTGGCTATAAGAGTAGGTCAGAGGCTGGGGATTCTGCAGTGAGTAACTGGCTTTCTGACTCCCCAAACCCTGTCCACCATTTACAAAACACAAGTCAAGAGTGTGATGGAATACTCTCCACTTGCCTGGATGAGTGCAGCTCCAGCAACACTCAAGAAACTCAACAACATCCAGGACAAAGCAGCCCGCTTGATTGACACTCTATTCACAAGACTTATTATTCACTCCCTCCAACATCGGGATACCAACAACAGTGTATACCACCCTCAGAATCTTTGCGAGCACCTTCCAAAATCACAATCTCTACTACCTGGAAGGACAAGGGCAGCAGATGCATGGAAATGTCACCACCAGCGAGCTTTCCTCTCAGCAAGGTTCAAGGAGGCAGTTCGCCACCACCTTCTCCAGTGAGGTGACTTTAATCCTCACTGGACAATGCTGCATCAAAGATGCAGTTGAATTCACCTGTCTCCATAAATGTCTAGAGTTCCTGACACACTGACAACAAGGACTTTGCAGATGGGGAAAGAATGGCTACAACAATGATTTTAACAATAATAATGGTAATTGTGGCTTTAAAATGCTGGTTCTGGCTGAGAGTGAAGCATGCTAGGATTTTTGGTCAACTTATAAGTAAATGCAGTTTGTAAAGTTGCTCTGGTCTGGAAACTGTGGTCTGAAGCTTTCTGTGTTGACTAAATGGCAGAATTTGTTTACTTTCGAGCAGACATGGGGCGGCGAATTTTATTGCTGCTATGTGTGGGATATGCAGTCTGAACAAAGTGAAATAGCATCGTTTGCAAGTAACTTCACTGGTTGTTTGAGCCAAGCGATTTGTTTCTGATTACGCAGTTGGCGAGATGGCAGAGTCTTCTGGAAGTAGGTGGGGGATTTGTAGCTAAAAGACATGTGCAGTCCTTTGTTTGCCAACGACAACCCTGTAGAGATTAACCTTTTTAAGAAGCATGTCCTGAAGGAATTTTCCTCAGAGAAGGTGATGAAGATAGATTCGACATCAGAAAGGATTTGGCCAATTCTTCCCTAAACCTGGTAGTGTCTATTTTCAGTTAAATAGTAGTCAATGTTCAGTTAAGGATTAAAATTCAGTAAAGTTGATGTTCAGTCAAGAGTTAAAGTTCAGTAAAAGAGTTAATGAGTTGCAACTGTTTAAGTTTGAGAGTTGGTACCAGAAGTGTTAAATAAATCAATAAATTGTTGAATGAATTAACGAGTTGACTACTGTTCTTGCTTGTGTCATTAAAGTGGAATGCTTGGAAGGTGTTTAAATTAAAAGTCGAATAACAACTTATAACAAACGATAATTTATTCACTAGATCAGCAACTACTTGCTTCTCCTTCCCCATCACCGCTCCCCCCCCCCGCCACCCCCCCTCCTGTGGTATCCCATGATGGAATACTCACCACTTGCCCTGTTACAGCTCCAACAACACTCAAGTAACTTGACACCATCCAGGACAAAGCAGCCCGCTTGATTGGCACCACATCTACAAACATTCAATCTCTCCACCACCAATGCTCCGTAGCAGCAGTGTGTACTATCTACAAGATGCACTGCAGCAATTCACCAAAGATCCTTTGACAGCAACTTCCAAACCCACGACCACTTCCATCTAGAAGGACAAGGGCAGCGGATACATGGGAACACCCCCACCACCTGCAAGTTCCTCTCCAAGCCACTCATCATCCAGACTTGGAAATATATTGCCGTTCCTTTGCAGTCGCTGGGTCAAAATCCTGGAATTCCCTCCCAAACAGCATTGTGGGTCAACCCACAGCACGTGGACTGCAGCGATCCAAGAAGGCAGCTCACCACCACCTTCTCAAGGGTAACTAGGGATGGGCAATAAATGCTGGCCAGCCAGCGACGCCCGTGTCCCATAAATGAATTTTAAAAAATCTGTTGGCACTGGTTCCAACACCTGTAGGAGGTGACAGTGCTTGCATACATAGTGGGCACCATCTAAGGCCACCCAAAAGTTGTTTGGTTGCAGGGCATGGCTTTCTCCCACTGCCAACTGGCTATAGCCACATGCAGCCTGGACCCTGACCATTTGACCAAGTGTTAGAAGGCTGAGTCAATGGGCATCTGGAACTTGTGCGTTTTGCTCCTCAGTCGGCATTGCATAAGGGCATCATTCACCATGACTTCAGGTTTTGGCTGCAGCAGAGCCTTAGGAGTAGGAATCGTGGACCAGTTGTGTCTGGAAAAGAGTCATTGTGCTGACGAGGGCAGGCCCACTGTGGGAGATTTCACAGGCTGAGGAACGCAGCATTAGTAATCTGTGTGATCCCGTGCACATTTCTCTGGAAGATGCTTAGCTGAGTGAACCACCCGTTCCATCAGACCGTTGGATTGTGGGCATGGGGGCCGCTCGTGATGTACCCAAAGTCCCATTTGTGTTGAAAGTTTTGAAATTCAGGGACAGATAGGTGCGTGTTGTCTGCCATGAACTATTGCTGGATGTTGTGTGTGGCAAAGTGTCTCTCGAGCTTGATGATGACTGAGTTACCCGTCATGTTTGGCATGTATTTGAGTTCAAACTAATTGGAATACAAATAAATCAAGACTAGATCATAGAAATCATAGAAATCATAGAATCCTACAGTGCAGAAAGAGGCCATTCGGCCCATCGGGTCTGCACCAACCACAGTCCCACCCAGGCCCTATCCCCATATCCCTACATATTTATCCGCTAATCCCTCTAACCAATGCATCCTGGGACACTAAGGGGCAACTTAGAATGGCCAATCAACCTAGCCCGCACATCTTTGGATGTTGTTTATCATTCCATTAGAAGATGGACAGACCCCAGTATCTCCAATCTATCTGTGTAACTCAAGTTCCTCAGTCCCCATTGTCAAAATGAGTGACCCACACACTCAATCTGGCCGACTTCCACCAGTTGGGTATCTGAGGGGGTCATGACCCCTCATCCCCTGCACCACTTGTTAGATCCCCAGCTCTGAACAAAATCACACAAAACTGCACAGGTGGCACGTTGGCACAGTGGTTAACACTGCTGCCTCGCAGTGCCAGGCACCTGCATTCGATTCCCAGCTTGGGTCAGTGCCTGTGCGGAGCCTGCATGCTGTCTGCGTGGGTTTCCTCCGGGTGCTCCGGTTTCCTCCCACAATCTGAAAGACGTGCTGCTTAGGTGGATTGGCCATGCTAAGTTCTCCCTCAGTGTACCCGAACAGGCGGCGGAGTGTGGAGACTAGGGGATTTTCACAGTAATTTCATTGGAGTATTAATGTAAGCCTACTTGCGACAATAAATATTAAATAAAAATAATAAATAAATGAGATTAAAGTATTTGCTCAATGAGATGAATTGAGCTGGTCGAGGCAATATCGGCGTTGTGTGTTTTTGCCACTGATAGAATGTGCAATCATCATTAGAATGCCGGGGTGGTGACATTCACTGTACCCCTCTTGATTCGGAGGTCATTCCCGCCTTCCAACCTGCTTCTGAGGTCCCATAAAATTCTGCCCATTGTCTGCAGAAACACACAAAGCGTCAAAGGTTCATTCAGTCATTTTTATTGCTTTCCTTTTATTTTTGCATATTATACCATGGATTATGAAGAGTAGTCGAATGGAATTTACTATGCACAGTCACCTGAGCTTCATCCTTTGCTACAGAAAAGACTTATCCCACAGCCGGTTCAAACAATACAGTCCAAACAGTTAAATCTTGAAGTTCTCCCGAATCTGTTTTTGAGAGTGCTGGCTTTATTTTTAGAAGCATTCAATTTTACACTATTAGTGAACTCGATAGGTTATTAGACACACATTCTTGAACATCTTCATCTTCATGTAACCGTTTTCACCCCAGCTTGTTGCAAAGCTAGAGAAAGAAGAAAGTTATTTAATACACATCTAAAGTCAACATGGTAAGAGTCCCTGCACCATTCTTTATTATCATAGAATCTTACAGTACAGGAGAAGGCTATTCAGCCCATCGGGTCTGCAAGGACTCTTTAGTAGAGTATTTTACCCAGGCTTTATCGCTATAGCCTCAGGTATTAAACCCGCTAATTCCCCTAACCCACACGTCTTGGGACACTAAGGGTCAATTTTTCAGTATGGACAATCCACCTAACCCGCACATCTTTGGAGTGTGGGAGGAAACCGGGGCACCCGGAGGAAACCCACACAGACACAGGGAGAATGTGCAGATTCCACACCGGAATCGAACCCAGGTCCCTGGTGCTGTGAGACAGCTGTGCTAACCACTGCGCCACCATACCGCCCAACACCAGTTAACACCGAGACCTGCACATTCTAAAATTTGTAGAATTCAAATCCTGCGACCTCCACTCCCCCTACATGAGCTAGATCCACCTCTACACTTCTCTTCACTGCATGTCCCACCTCATGCTCGCTGTCCATCTTCCTCTTTCCTCCTAAGCATCACGCCCTCCATTTTTTTCATGATGGCAATTTTCTCTTGTCCTGGACTGGACATCACCTCCTAAACCTCTCTGCCTTGATTTTCCTCTTCCAACTTCCGACATTTCTTTCTTCAACCGCACATACAGTCACCCCTCGCCTGTCCAATCTGGGACAGTTAGGCGAACATCTTCACTGGTGCATTTGGGATGTGTTTTCTTTAATAAGGTTATCATTCCAAGGTTTCTCTTTCAAAGGGAAACAAGCCCAACTCCATTACCTTTATGTCATGGTCAAGTTAGCAAGGATGGGTGTCTTTCACCCATTGAAATCCCAAGAATTCCCCACCGGTTGGATTCTTCCACTGAAATTCCATCAAGTTACCTGTTTTTAATGATCCAGTATTTAGCATCAAACTTATTATTATAACCTACCACTGTCATGGCGTGGTTAGGCTGTTCTTTGCATTCAGGATCATCAAAGATACCTGCCAAAAGATCAAGTAAGAAGTCTCACAACACCAGGTTAAAGTCCAACAGGTTTATTTGGTATCATGAGCTTCTGGAGTGCTGCTCCTTCATCAGGTGATTTTTCAGAATTTAAATTTCCATTAGAAAACAATTACTTATTAACAGTATTTCATCTCATTCAAAGAAATATTACAGCACAGGAACAGGCCCTCCAAGCCTGTGCCGATCACTAAACTAAAAAAAAACATCCGCCCTTACTCGGTCCGTATCCCTCTGTTCCCTCCCTATTCACGTACCCATCCAGATGCTTCTTAAATGTTGCTAATGTGCCTGTTTCCATCGCCTCCTCTGGCAGCGGGTTCCAGGCACCCACCACTCTCTGCTGAATATGTCTGGTGGGACAGCGTTGAGGGAGTTTTACACACAAGCTTGTGAATACATTGATTTGTTTAAAGTTTATTTATTAGTGTCACAAGTAGGCTTACATTAACACTGCAATGAAGTTACTGTGAAAATCCTCTAGTCGCCACACTCAGGCGCCTGTTCGGGCACACTGAGAGAGAATTTAGCTCCTAACCAGCACGGCTTTCGGACTGTGGGAGGAAACTAGAGCACCCGGAGGAAAGCTACGTAGACATGGGGAGAAGGTGCAGATTCCACACAGACAGTGACCCAAGCCGGGAATCGAAGCCGAGTCCCTGGCGCTGTGAGGCAGCAGTGTTAATGACTGTGCCACTGTGCTGCCCCACGGCAGATTTGTGTGCAGATCTGTGTGGCTGCCACCATCTAAATTTAGACAAAATGATTTGTTTGGTCTGAGTGGAGTCTGTTAAACGATGCCCAGAGCAATAGATTGCAAGATGCGATCTTACATGCAGTTTGACGAGACAGATAGTAATTAACTTACCACCACTGTACTTCATGAACTTTTATGACATGTAGACAGAGACAACAACTGATCCATGTTTTGCAACTGCCTTCATTATTTCTGATTCTGTTGTATTCTTAAGTACAACATAACGGGAGGGAGGGAGGAAGGGAGCCAACAGAATCAGCTGGAGTGAATGCGCATTCGCCCTTCTGAGGTTGCGGAAGAAGAAAATGAATTGGGCCAATGCAGATAAATTGCGGAAAGTCAACAGATTTAGCTTGCTGCAGTGTTTTGGTGAGGTAACGGGCTGGGTTGATGAGCATTAGCTGTTGATGTCCATGGAGTTCCAGAAGACATTTGATAAAGTGCTACACAACAGACTTATGGGCAATATTATATCTCATGGAATAAAAGGGACAGTTGCCACTGGATACAAAATTGACTGAGAGACAGGGAACAGAGATTGGTGGTTCATGGATATTTTTCAGACTGGAGGAGTTCCCTAGGGGTTGCTGTCAGGGCCCTTTCTTTTCCTGATATATATTCATAGCCTAGACTTTGGTACACAGGATATAACTAAGTTCACACTCTCCCTGTTCGTTGTCTCAAATTGAACCAAACTGTTCTCAACCTTGCATCTCCTGAATAACCCTGTGTTAAACTTTCAACCCTATTATTTATTCCATCAACAAGACCATCTCTTTACACCTCTGTAACAAGATCCCTTTTCGTCCAACAGCTTCTGAAATCCTTGTCCATGCTTTTGTACCTTTGGATTTGACTATCCCAATGCTTTCCTGTCAGCTCTCCTACCTTTCACCCTCCATAAACTTAAGCTCAATCAAAATTCTGGTTCACCCATAATCGACATTGCATCAGGACCCTCTCCTTACTGATCTACATTGGCTTATAGTCTGATAATGTTTCAAATTGAAAATGATCAGATTTGTGTTCAAATTCCTCTGTGCCGACTTTCTCAAGCTCTGTAACCTGTCCCAGCCCTACAACCTTACACGATCATTGCGGATCTCTGCACACCTCTAATATGGCCTCTTTACATCCCCAACTCTGCTTGTCTTGCTGTTGATGGCTATGCTTTCAGCATTGGGAATTCCCTTCCTAAACTCCTCCGTCTCTCCACCTTCCATTTCTTTTTTAAGGCACATCATAAAGATTTTATTTTACAAGCATCTTTAAAGCCTGTCTATTTGACCAAGCATCTTGTCACCAAGCTAATATCCCCTACCTTAACTCAATGTTAGCTTTTATCTGTTTTACGCTCCTGTGAAGTACCTTGAGATGGTTTCCCAAGTTAAAAACGCTATATAAATGAAAGTTGTTGAATGGGACCATACAACCATGGGCAGAACAAAGCTGGGCAAGAAGTCTCACAACACCTGGTTAAAGTCCAACAGGTTTATTTGGTAGCAAGTACCATAAGCTTTCGGAGCGCTGCCCCTTCGTCAGATGGAGTGGATATCTGTTCTCCAACAGTGCACAGACACAGAAATCAAGTTACAGAATACTAATTAGAATGCAAATCTCTACAGCTAGCCAGGTCTTAAAGGTACAGATAATGTGGGTGGAGGGAGCATTCAACACAGGTTAAAGAGATGTGTATTGTCTCCAGACAGAACAGCTAGTGAGATTCTGCAAGATCAGGGGGAAAGCTGTGGGGGTTACTGATAATGTGACATAAATCCAACATCCCGGTTTAGACCGTCCTCATGTGTGCGGAACTTGGCTATCAGTTTCTGCTCAGCGATTCTGCGCTGTCGTGTGTCGTGAAGGCCGCCTTGGAGAACGCTTACCTGAAGATCCAAGGCTGAATGCCCGTGACTGCTGAAGTGCTCCCCCACAGGAAGAGAACAGTCTTGCCTGGTGATTGTCGAGCGGTGTTCATTCATCCGTTGTCGTAGCGTCTGCATGGTTTCCCCAATGTACCATGCCTCGGGACATCCTTTCCTGCAGCGTATCAGGTAGACAACGTTGGCCGAGTTGCAAGAGTAGGTACCGTGTACCTGGTAGATGGTGTTCTCACGTGAGATGACGGCATCCGTGTCGATGATCCGGCACGTCTTGCAGAGGTTGCTGTGGCAGGGTTGTGTGGTGTCGTGGTCACTGTTCTCCTGAAGGCTGGGTAGTTTGCTGCGGACAATGGTCTGTTTAGGTTGCGTGGTTGTTTGAAGGCAAGAAGTGGCGGTGTGGGGATGGCCTTGGCAAGATGTTCGTCTTCATCAATGACATGTTGAAGGCTCTGGAGGAGATGCCGTAGCTTCTCCACTCCGGGGAAGTACTGGACGACGATGGGTCCTCTGTCCACTGTGTCCCGTGTTTGTCTTCTGAGGAGGTCGGTGCGGCCACAGCGAAAAACCGCACCGACCTCCTCAGAAGACAAACACGGGACACAGTGGACAGAGTACCCTTCGTCGTCCAGTACTTCCCCAGAGCGGAGAAGCTACGGCATCTCCTCTGGAGCCTTCAACATGTCATTGATGAAGCCGAACATCTCGCCAAGGCCATCCCCACACCCCCACTTCTTGCCTTCAAACAACCACGCAACCTCAAACAGACCATTGTCCGCAGCAAACTACCCAGCCTTCAGGAGAACAGTGACCACGACACCACACAACCCTGCCACAGCAACCTCTGCAAGACGTGCCGGATCATCAACACGGATGCCGTCATCTCACGTGAGAACACCATCTACCAGGTACACGGTACCTACTCTTGCAACTCGGCCAACGTTGTCTACCTGATACGCTGCAGGAAAGGATGTCCCGAGGCATGGTACATTGGGGAAACCATGCAGACGCTACGACAACGGATGAATGAACACCGCTCGACAATCACCAGGCAAGACTGTTCTCTTCCTGTGGGGGAGCACTTCAGCAGTCACGGGCATTCAGCCTTGGATCTTCAGGTAAGCGTTCTCCAAGGCGGCCTTCACGACACACGACAGCGCAGAGTCACTGAGCAGAAACTGATAGCCAAGTTCCGCACACATGAGGACGGTCTAAACCGGGATGTTGGATTTATGTCACATTATCAGTAACCCCCACAGCTTTCCCCCTGATCTTGCAGAATCTCACTAGCTGTTCTGTCTGGAGACAATACACATCTCTTTAACCTGTGTTGAATGCTCCCTCCACCCACATTATCTGTACCTTTAAGACCTGGCTGGCTGTAGAGATTTGCATTCTAATTAGTATTCTGTAACTTGATTTCTGTGTCTGTGCACTGTTGGAGAACAGATATCCACTCCATCTGACGAAGGGGCAGCGCTCCGAAAGCCTATGGTATTTGCTACTAAATAAACCTGTTGGACTTTAACCTGGTGTTGTGAGACTTCTTACTGTGCTTACCCCAGTCCAACGCCGGCATCTCCACATCAGAACAAAGCTGTGCAGTTTAGGTGGATTGGCCATGCTAAATTGCTGCTTAGTGCCCCTAGATGTGTGGGTTAGGTGGATTAGCCATGGTAAATGTGTAGGGTTATGGAAATAGGATGGGGGGGGAGGATGCTGGGTAAGATGCTCTGTTGGAGAGTCGGTGCAGACTCAATGGGCTGAATGGCCTCCTTCTGCACTGTAGGGATTCTATGAATTCTATGGTTCTAACATCTCTGCCTGAAACAAATAATTCCACTTCCCCTTCAAGGACAGGGTAATGTCAGCCATGTATTGCAAATTATGATACTTATTTTAGACCATAAGAGCATAAGATCATAAGATATAGGTGCAGAATTAGGCCATTCAGCCCATTGAGTCTGCTCTGCCATTCAATCATGGCTGATAAATTTCCCAAGCCCATTCTCCTGCCTTTTCCCCTAACCTTACCAGTCAAGAACCTATCTATCTCTATCTTAAAAATACTCCTCCACAGCCTTCTGGAGCAATGTATTTCATGGATTCTCCACCCTCTGGCTGAAGAAATTCTTCCTCATCTCAGTTCTAAAAGGTCGTCCTTTACTCTGAGGCTGTGCCCTCGGACCCTAGTGTCTCCTACTAATGGAAACATCTCCCCCATGTCCACTCTACCAGGCTTTTCAGTATTCTGTTAGTTTCAATGGGATCCCCCCCATATCTTTCTAAACTCCATCAAGTACAGAGCCAGAGTCCTCAAACGCCCCTCGCCAACTATCTTTTGATTTGTTTGGCACGAATACTGAGACTAGTTGAAAAATCTCTGCATCTTTAAGGGCACTCATTGGTTTTGGGGTCTCCGTAATTCTCCATCAGCAGAATTAAACTGTCCCTTCCATCTCCACAAAATCCCACCATCGCCTTTGATGGGCTTAACATCATGATAAAAAATGTCTTCCTGTTTATTCATGTTTAAACCACATTAAGCTAATTTTCCTGAACTGCACAGTAAGCTTTACTATGTGCTTACAAAAGCACTAACCCTTGACACTATGATAGGATTGATACCATGGGTTAATCTACCTCAGGCAACCATAACTAAACTGAAATAAACTTCTAATTCCACTGTTTATCTGTTAAATAAAGATCAATGGGTCCCAGGGAGGATGGCGACAATGAAAGTAGATGACCCGCGATGTGTGTGGAGGGGTTATGGGGGCCAGCGATGAGGCCAGCGATGTCTCTGTGGGGGGGCTGTGGGGGCCAGCAATGAGGCCAGTGATGTCTATGGAGTTTGGATAACAGTGATCTGGATGCTGGAAGGTCTTTTCATCGATTTCCAAGCGATGTGTGCATGCGCGGATTCCTGCTCATCCCGCCAATTTCAGGCTCTTTGGCACGAATCGGCCCTGCCGACACCTAATATTCTTGTGATGGATTTATGGCAATAAAGTCAATGCCGGTCCTTCCAATAAATTAAAATCAAAATACCACAGATGCCGAAAATCTGATCGAAAAGCAGGAAATGCTGGATAAGTTCAGCAGGTCTGGCAGCATCTGCGGAGAGAGAAACAGAGTTAACGTTTCGAGTCTATTGTGAATCTTCCTCAGAAGGCTTTTCCAATCTTGGGCACGGACACTATCTGAAACTGAAAAAAGCCAAGCCCGGGGTTGGATGATCAAGCCCTAATCCCGAGGAAAATGTCAGCAGTTGACTATCCCTGGCCTGTGAGTTAATCCCTTAATGTGTTCACAAATCTGCTGATGCACTCTTAGGTTTGTACACGCTGCCCCTTCCTGCCACGCACTGTTCATCATTTCCCTTATTCCTGCCTTGCTCTTTATTCAGTCATTTGTGTGTGTCACAAGCAGGCTTACAGTGACACTGCAATGAAGTTACTGTGAAAATCCTCTCATCACCACACTCCATCGCCTGTTCGGGTACACTGAGGGAGGATTTAGCACAGCCAATGCACCTAACCAGCACATCTTTGGGACTGTGGGAGGAAACCGGAGCACCCGGAGGAAACCCACGCAGACACAGGGAGACCCTGCAGACTCCGCACAGACAGTGACCCAAGCCGGGAATCGAACCTGGGTCCTTGGTGCTGTGAGGCAGCAGTGCTAACCACTGTGCCACCGCATTTGCTTTGTCTCCTCTATTTATTTTATTGCACCTTCCTAAACTTGATGTCCCCATCTTCACTATTTAATGAATCAGGTTCTGTATCTGATAATGATAGCTGATAATGATAGCTCTGATAATGGTAGCTATTACAGAGATATGGGGGGACGATTCTCCCAAAAGTGCTGAATTGGTGGGAAAACTAGATCATGACTGTTTTCTCAGTGCACCTTCAGACCCGAATCTCCCCACTCTGTGCAATGCAGAGGTCACAATCGTGAATATCATTAAACGCTCAGGGGGTGGGGCTGATTTGCGCCAAAGAGCCTGAAATTGGCGGGATGAGCGGGAACCCGCGCATGCGCACATCGCTGGGAAATCGCCGAAAAGACCTTCCAGCATCCAGATCACTGTTATCCAAACTCCACAGTCATCACTGGCCTCATTACGGGTCCCCACAAACCCCCCACTGAGACATTGCTGGCCTCATTGCTGGCCCCCACAACCCCCCCCCCTGCACAGACATCGCTGCCCCACCTCCCCCATACAGACATTGTTGCAACCCCCGCATCTCCGCCCACACACAGACATGGCTGCCCGCTCACCTCATGCCCCCATAGATCCGGATAATGCAGGTACGCAATCCCTCCAACCCTTGAACACACTGTCCTCACTGCTGCCCTGCAGAGAACTAGTGTTGTGCTGACATGCACACCCCCAGCTTGTGATCATTCCCTCTCTTGAATGGGAGCCTTGAGTATTGCACCCCCATTGGACACAGCAACCTGTTGAAGGGCAGCCAATCAGAACCCCGAGGGATGCATGACACTCAACTGAATGCAGCCTTCAAAATCTCTCACAAGTATTTGTTGCCAACGGGCCCTTGACTGGCCACACTCACTGCACCTGCACTCCCCTAATAATCCAGAGCTGTATATAAGCTGCAGGAATAAACACACAGCCAGTCACGCCACAAAGATGGCTGCGTGGAAACCGGCTCCCAGATTTTCAGAGACCGACCAGGAGCACCTTCTAGATGCTGTGGAGGAGAGGGCGTGAGCGGATCTTCCCCAGCCAGGGCTTTAACCCAAGGGGTGCATCTGTCACGGCATTGTAGAAGGAGGTGGCAGAAGCGGTGAATGCCAGGAGGCCTGACACCACGCTACAAAGAACAAAGAACAAAGAACAGTACAGCACAGGAAGCAGGCCCTTCGGCCCTCCAAGCCTGTGCCGCTCCTTGGTCCAACTAGACCAATTGTTTGTATCCCTCCATTCCCAGGCTGCTCATGTGACTATCCAGGTAAGTCTTAAACGATGTCAGCGTGCCTGCCTCCACCACCCTACTTGGCAGCGCATTCCAGGCCCCCACCACCCTCTGTGTAAAAAACGTCCCTCTGATGTCTGAGTTATACTTCGCCCCTCTCAGCTTGAGCCCGTGACCCCTCGTGATCGTCACCTCCGACCTGGGAAAAAGCTTCCCACTGTTCACCCTATCTATACCCTTCATAATCTTGTACACCTCTATTAGATCTCCCCTCATTCTCCGTCTTTCCAAGGAGAACAACCCCAGTCTACCCAATCTCTCCTCATAGCTAAGACCCTCCATACCAGGCAACATCCTGGCAGGCAGTGTCGCAAAAAGATGTACGACCTTCTGAGAGCAGCAAGGGTGAGTGAGCGTCCCACTTGGAACCCCGCACATGCTTGGCACGGATCTCCAACCCTGCTTAGACACCTGAAGGGCATGCAACAAGTGACTCTATTCTAACCCCTTCCCCTCACCCCTTAATGAGTACCCTTCAGTTGTGACCACTTTCCTCAAAACTGTCAGCACAACGCTCGAGACACAGGCATGCATTGTGCACCATGCACTGCAATATGTTAATGCTTGCTATCCACCTTATGTTCCCTCAGGAAAAGAACATCCACAACGCATGGGAGATGACACAGACTGGTGGTGGTGTGCCTGACCTGCGGCAGCTGAGTAGCATGGAGGAGCGTGCCATGGAGCTGGCAGGGGGTGATGGGCCATCCCGAATGGTGACTGACAACTAGGTTGGCGTACACATGCAAGTGAACAGAAGCGCACCCTCAACCTTGGTCCTCGTCGAAGTAAGTGCGATGCTGCATGGAATGTTTTGCCCCCCTCCCGAATGTATGTTCTTTTTTCCAGCTCTGGACCCAGAGGAACCCGGCCCTTCAGGTGTTGTCACCGCCCCCACTGCTCACGAGCAAACTGCCCACGACCCCCTGGATGACACCTCGGAGGGACGCACTGAGAAATCCTCCGAGGGCAGAACCACTGAAGCGTCACCAGCATGTACCACACAACCCACCGACACAGAGACGATCACCACGGTGGGTACCTTGAGTGTTGAGGCTTCTGGGTCACGATCTGGTGAGCACATCACAGCCGCTGATGCACATCGGGTGGAGACGGACACATCCTAGGGCTCGGGCACACAGAGGTCTGTCGGAGGCCAGGATTCAGCTGTCCCCAAGCCAGCTGCTGGGCCTCTGGGTTTGTTCCTCCCAAGGCTGGTGGAGATGTATCAGGAAACCCGGGGAGTTGTGGAAGGCCTGTCAGCAACCATGCTGCGATTGCTGTTTAGGGGAGTCAAACAGAGCGCTGTTGCAGTAGGTGGTGCCGACACAGCGTGAGATACAGGCCAACAGTGCAAGGGTGGCGAACGCAGTGGAAAGTCTGACTCAGGTGTCTGTCCCCATGGGTGACAGGGTCCAGGCCATTCTGGAGACACTACGGGCCACAAGCGAGTGTGTTTCCAGCATCCAGGAGGCACAGTGTTCGATAGCCATGGGTGTCGGGGGCATGTGGGAGACACTGCTGGCCATGGCTGGCACTCTCTCTGGCATTCTGGAGACACAGCCGGCCGTGGCTGTGAGCCTCGACAACTTAGCCCAGGCTCAGAGGGCTACTGCTGAGAGGCTCCAGAGCCTGGCTCGCTCACAGAATGCTGTAGTGCAGGAGCTCCGGAGCTTGGCCGAGTCTCAGAGAGCCAGGGCTGAGGGATCACACATCATGGGGCAGACACATCTAGGCCTCCAGGACTGGCAGAGCCAGGTGACGCCAGAGCTTCTGGAGCTCAGTCCAACTACGCTGGTATCCCATGGAATGTCCCTGGGGCCTCTAGGCAGCCCAAGAGAGGAGGAAGGGCTTGAGCCCATGCCGGGGTCTTCCACCCAGGAGATCCCAGACGTCCCAAGACCTTCCGATTCCTGGGGCACACTGGGGCATCTCAGGACCAGCGAGGTGAACAGGGTGGCACTGAAACAGTACCATCCACAAGTCAGCCGGGGTCTCCAGGTCCCGGCTACCCAGGGGACGTCTGCCAGGGCATCACAGGCAACGGGGCGTGCATCACAGCTGGATACCTCCACTTCCGATGTGCATCCTGGGGTAGCACCTAGAAGAAGCAGTGGACAGCACAAAGTTAGAAAGTTGTAGTCCACTAGAGGGCACGGGTGAAGGTCAGCATTAGTCAGGGTTTGGTAATCATTTATGTTAAGAGCACAACAAACTATTAATTGCACATCACACTGTGACTAATGTGTCTCTTATTCCCCCCCCCCGCCACCACAACAGCTCAGTGTTCCCGACTCCCAAACATATAGGTGCTGTCTGTTGAGCCTCACAGACTCAGCCCATGTTTCAGAGTGCCTGCCCTACCTTCCCCAACATCCACCAGATCCTTGGTGCAAGTGCCCCCACCCCGCCCCCCTCCCCCGGCCAAAAAACATGTGTTGCTCCATGCGCATGAGGATTGGGAGCAGTTTAGAATTCAGCAAAGAAGGACTAAGGGATTGATAAAGAAGGGGAAAATATTGTACAAAAGTAAGCTTGCAGGGAATATAAAGACTGACACTAAGAGTTTCTATCGATACATGAAGAGAAAGAGGTTGGTGAAGACAAATGTAGGTCCCCTACAGACAGAAAAGGGGGAATGTATAATAGGGGACAAAAAAATGGCTGAGCAACTGAATACATACTTTGGTTCTGGCTTCACAAAAGAGGACACAAATCAAATGCCAGAAGTGTTGGAGAATGCAAGATTTAGTGAGAGGGAAGAACTGAGGGAGATCAATATTAGTAGAGAAATGGTGCTGGGAAAATTGATGGGATTGAAGGCAGATAGATCCCCAGGGCCTGATAATCTACATCCCAGAGTACTTAAGGAAGTGGCTCTAGAAATAGTGGATGCATTGGTGGTCATCTTCCAGGATTCTATAGACTCTGGAACAGTCCCTGCAGATTGGGGGGTAGCGAATGTCACTCCAATATTGAAAAAGGGAGGTAGAGAGAAAACAGGGAATTATAGACCAGTAAGCTCAACATCAGTAGTGGGGAAGATTCTCAAATCCATTATCAAGGACTTTATTGCAGAGCATTTAGAAAGCAGTGGCAGGATCAGACAGAGTCAGCATGGATTTATGAAGGGGAAATCATGCTTGACAAATCTGTTGGAATTCTTTGAAGATGTAACTAGTCGAGTTGACCAGTCGATGTGGTATATTTGGACTTTCAGAAAGCTTTTGACAAATTCCCGCACAAGAGATTATCGTGCAAGATTAAAGCGCATGGGATTGGGGTAAGTGTATTGAGATGGATAGAAAACTGGTTGGCAGAGAGGAAACAAAGAGTAGGAATTAATGGGTGCTTTTCAAATTGGCAGGCAGTAACAAGTGGAGTGCCACAGGGATCGGTGCTGGGACCTCAGCTATTCACAATATATATTAATGATTTGGATGAGGGAACAAAATGTAACATCTCAAAGTTTGCAGATGATATCAAGTTGGGTGGGAGGGCGAACTGTGACAAGGATGCAGAAATGCTTCAGAATGTTCTGGACAGGTTGGGTGAGTGGGCTAATCAATGGCAGATGCAGTATAATTTGGATACGTGTGAGGTTATTCACTTTGGATGCAAAACAAGAAGGCAAATTACTACCTGAATGGCTGTAAATTGGGAGAAGGGAGTGTGCAGCGGGACCTGGGTGTCCTTGTGCACCAGTCGCTGAAGGTAAGCATGCAGGTGCAGCTGGCGGCAAAGATGGCAAATGGCATGTTGGCCTTCATTGCGAGAGGTTTTGAGTACAGGAGCAGGGATGTGTTGTTGCAATTATACAGGGCCTTGGTGAGGCCACACCTAGAGTACCGTGTGCAGTTTTGGTCTCCTTTTCTGAGGAAGAATGTTCTTGCTCTCAAGGGAGTGCAGCGAAGGCTTACCCGACTAATTCTGGGGATGGCGGGACTGATGTTTGATTTGATTTAATTTATTATTGTTGCATGTATTAACATACAGTGAAAAGCATTGTTTCTTGCGCACTATACAGACAAAACATACCGTTCATAGAGAAGGAAACGAGTGAGAGCAGAATGTAGTGTTACAGTCATAGCTAGGGTGTAGAGAAAGATCAGCTTAATGCAAGGTAAGTCCATTCAAAAGTCTGACAGCAGCAGGGAAGAAGCTGTTCTTGAGTCGGTTGGTACGTGACCTCAGTCTTTTGTATCTTTTCCTGAAGGAAGAAGGCGGAAGAGAGAATGTCCACGGTCCTTAATTATGCTGGCTGCTTTGCCGAGGCAGTGGAAGTGTAGACAGAGTCAATGGATGGGAGGCTGGTTTGTGTGATGGATTGGGCTACTTTCACGACCTTTTGTAGTTCCTTGCGGTCTTGGGCAGGGCAGGAGTCACACCAAGCTGTGATACAACCAGGAAGAATGTTTTCTATGGTGCATCTGTAAAAGCTGGTGAGAGTCGTAGGTGACATGCCAAATTTCCTTAGCCTTCTGAGAAAGTAGAGGCATTGGTGGGCTTTCTTAACTATAGTGTCGGCATGAGGGGACCAGGACAGATTGTTGGTGATCTGGACACCTAAAAACTTGAAGTTCTCAACCCTTTCTACTTCATCCCCATTGATGTAGACAGGGCCATGCTCCCCTTTACACTTCCTGAAGTCAATGACAATTCTCCTTAGTTTTGTTGACATCGAGGGAGAGATTATTGTTGCCGCATCAGTTCACCAGATTCTCTATTTCATTCCTGTACTCTGTCACGTCATTGTTTGAGATCCGACCCACTACGGTGGTGTCACCAGCAAACTTGAAAATCGAATTGGAGGGGAAATTGGCCATACAGTCATAGGTGTATAAGGAGTATAGTAGGGGGCTGAGAACACAGCCTTGTGGAACACCGGTGTTAAGGATGATCATGGAGGAGGTGTTGTTGCCTATCCTTACTGATTGTGGTCTGTGAGTTAGAAAGTTCAGGATCCAGTCGCAGAGGGAGGTGCCGAGGCCCAGACCACAGACTTTGGAAATGAGTTTCGTGGGAATAACAGTGTTGAAGGCTGAGCTGTAGTCAAAAAATAGGAATCTGACATAGGTGTCCTTGTTATCTAGGTGTTCCAGGGTTGAATACAGGGCCAGGGAAATGGCATCTGCTGTGGACCTATTGCAGCAGTAGGCAAACTGTAGTAGATCCAGGTAGTCCGGGAGGCTGGAATTGATTTGTGCCATGACTAACCTTTCGAAGCACTTCATAATGATGGATGTCAGAGCCACCGGCCGATAGTTATTAAGGCACGCTGCTTGGCTTTTCTTAGGTACCGGGATGATGGTCGTCTTCTTGAAGCAGATAGGGACCTCAGATTGTTGTAAAGAGAGGTTGAAGATGTCTGTGAACACCTCTGCCAGTTGACCCGCGCAGGATCTGAGTGCTCGTCCGGGTACCCCATCGGGACCAGCTGCTTTCCATGGGCTGACCTTCAAGAAAGCTGCTCTGACATCTGCAATGGTGACCCCGGATACAGGTTCATCCACCGCTTCCAGGGTGGAGGGCATGCTCACGCTGACCTCTTGCTCAAAACGGGCGTAGAATGCATTGAGCTCATTAGGGAGGAGTGCGTTGGAGCTGGCGATTTTACATGCCTTCATCTTGTAGCCTGTTATGTCTTGCAGACCTTGCCATAGTCGGTGGGAGTCGGTGTGGCTAGCCTGGGACTCTATCTTGGTCCGGTACTGTCTTTTGGCATCTTTGATGGATCTCCTTAGATTGTATCTGGCTTTCTTGTATAGGTCAGTGTCGCCTGACTTGAACGCCTCAGACCTGAACTTCAGCAAGCAGAGGATATTCCTGTTCATCCATGGTTCCCAGTTGGGGAACACATGGATTTGCCTCTTTGGCACACAGTGTTCTAACACTTACTAATGAAGTCCGTTACTGTAGTGGTGTACTCATTCAGGCTGGTCGCGGAGTTTTTAAGTACTGACCAGTTCACTGACTCCAAGCAGCCCCAAAGGAGATCATCCGATTCTTCAGATCAACATTGCACGATTCTCTTTGATGGATTCTCCCGCTTCAGTTTCTGCTTGTTGATGCGCGATTAAATCACTCGGGAGGCTAGATCGTACCCGGGAAATAAAGGCTTTTATTACTAACAAGAAAGGAGCACACTATATACAATACAATCCCAGACTAAAAGGTCACCAGGCAGTGCAGTGACCTTTATACTCCTCCAGGTAGGCGGAGCCAACTGGAGTGTACCACAGAACAATATCAACAGGTAGAACAGCCCAACCCTAACCCCAACAGTGACAACAGTAACATATCTACAAGTACCCATAGTGCTGACCATCTATGGTTCAGTACTCTTAGTGGTAACCAACTATGGTTCACCACATTCACCCCTCCTTTAAAACAAAGACTGGCGGGGCAAAAAAAACCAGAACGAACTGTCCATATATTCACAAGTTCAGTCGTATTGGAGGACCACACCGTCTCTGCGACCTCCTCAACACTGGCGGTAACGCCGGTTCTGGTGACCGTGATGACTCTCTCTCCAAGGCGGTGTCCAGTGACTCCTCCAGTTCCTCACGGACAGGTGGACCACGAGGTGGCGACAATCTGCTGGACTCGAGCACACCTCGAGGTGGTGACAATCTCCCGGACTCAGGCAAGCTGTACACGGGAGTAAGAGGATTAAGTGGTGGTCCCGATACAGCCCGCGCCGTGTCAGGAGGGGAGATAAAGGTCAAGGGGTCCCTAAATAGGGGTGTGGGAGCGACTGGGGTGACCAAGTCCCCTGCAGGCGCCAGATCTCTAATAGAGACCGTGTCCTCTCGCCTGTCAGGATGTGCCACATAGGCATATTGAGGGTTGGCGTGGACGAGATGGACCTGTTCAACCAAAGGGTCGGACTTGCGGGTCCTAACATGCCGCTGCAGGAGGACAGGTCCTGAGTACATCAACCAAGACGGCAATGAGGTCCCAGAGGAAGACTTCCGAGGGAAGGAAAACATCCTCTCATGTGGAGTAGCGTTGGTTGCCGTACACAGGAGGGACCAGATGGAATGGAGCGCATCAGAAAGTACCTCTTGCCAACGGGAGACTGGAAGACCCTTAGACCTCAACGCCAGTAAGACAGCCTTCCAGACTGTAGCATTTTCTCATTCAACCTGCCCGTTACCCCTGGGGTTGTAACTCGTAGTTTTACGAGAGGCAATCCCTTTTGAGAGCAGGTATTGCCTCAAGTCGCCACTCATAAATGACGAGCCCCTATCACTGTGGATATAGCTGGGGTAACCGAACAGGGTGAAAAGATCCCGTAATGCTTTGATAACCGTGGCAGCGGTCATGTCTGAACAGGGAATGGTAAAAGGGAATCGTGAGTACTCGTCAATCACGTTGAGGAAGTACACGTTCCGATCTGTCGAAGGAAGGGGGCTCTTGAAGTCCACACTCAGTCTTTCAAAAGGGCGAGTGGCCTTAATGAGGTGTGCCCTGTCAGGTCGGTTGAAGTGCGGTTTGCATTCAGCACATACCTGGCAGCTTCGGGTTATTGACCTGACATCATCCACTGAGTAGGGTAGATTCCGGGCCTTTACGAAATGGAAGAGCCGAGTGATCCCCGGATGGCAGAGATCATTGTGGAGGGCCTGTAATCGATCCTCCTGCACACTTGCACATGTTCCTCGCGAATTGCTAGGCGGCGCTTGCTAAATACATACTTCTCCCTGTTGTAGGTCAGATTCAGGCGAGACGCAGTGCGTAAAAATCTAAGGAGATTGGCATCGTGGTCCTGCTGGTCATGGCCGCAGATAGTGACGTTGTCCAGGTAGGGGAAGGTAGCCCGCAGCCCGTTCTGGTCCACCATTCGGTCCATTGCACGCTGGAAGACCGAGACCCGATTCGTGACGCCAAAGGGAACCCTTAAAAAGTGGTAAAGACGACCATCTGCCTCAAAGGCCGTATATTTTCGGTCCTCTGGGCGAATGGGGAGCTGGTGGTAAGCTGACTTCAAGTCAATGGTGGAGAACACCCGGTACTGCGCAATCTGGTTGACCATGTCAGATATGCGCGGGAGAGGATACGCGTCCAGCTGCGTGTATCTATTAATGGTCTGACTATAGTCTATGACCATCCGGGGTTTGTCTCCAGTTTTAACCACCACGACTTGTGCTCTCCATGGACTATTGCGAGGTTGAATGATCCCTTCCCTGAGGAGCCGCTGAACTTCAGATCGAATAAAGATCCGATCCTCAGCTCTGTAACGCCTGCTCTTAGTTGCGATGAGCTTGCAGCCTGGCACGAGATTCTCGAATAAAGATGGTGGGGTGATTCTGAGTGTCGAGAGGCTACACGTGGAGCGCGCTGGGCAATTTGGAGGCTGCTGTTCTCCCACTGAAAGTGGAGGGAGTGGCCCATCGTACTGCAGGGTTACCCTCCTCAGGTGGACCATAAAGTCTAGTCCCAGGAGTATCGGAGCGCAAAGGTGCGGTAACACGAGGAGCCTGAAGTTCTCATAAACTGTGCCCCGCACCGTTAGTTTGACCACGCAGCTCCCAAGCACGGTAACAGACCGGGACCTCGACGCCATCGAAATTGTCTGTCTGACAGTCCGTACTCGGAGACCGCACCGCTTCACGGTGTCAGGATGAATGAAACTCTCCGTGCTCCCGCTGTCAAACAAACAATGAATTAGGCGTCCATTTACCTCTATGCCCATCATGGACTTGTCGAGTCTGTGAGGCTTGGCCTGGTCCAGGATGATTGACGCCACCGTTGGGTCTTGAGTGCAACTGCAGGCAGCTGAGATGGTTGATGATGATGACCCCTGCTGGTCGGCTGCGGTCGGTGCCGACCAAAATGGCTGCACCCATGGATCGCACGTGGTTGGTGGCGCTAAAAGTGGCAGCCCCTGCAGGTCGCGCGTGTCTTGCGTCTTCGTCGTCAGGAATGGCGGCGCTCTGGAATCGCACGTGGTGGAAGACCTCGAAGAAGCTGGAGACAATGAGACAGGCTCTGGAGAATCACACGCCGCGCTGCTATGCTTGGAGGGTGGTTTAGTCCTGCAGACTTTGGCATAATGCCCTTTCTTCCCACACACGGAGCAAAACACCGTTCTGGCTGGACATCGCTGCCGAGGGTGTCTCGCCAATCCACAGAAATAGCACCGCGGGCCTCCTGGAGCTGCCGCCGTCGTCAGGTCCGAGGTTGAAAGCACAATCACGCAGTTTTTCGGAGTAGCTGGGTAGCGTTGAGTCGGTGGCTGTACTTGCCACGATGTTCCCACGTGGTTGGTGGGGTAAGTTTCTCGACTTCTGGAGGCCGTTTCCATCATGTCAGCCAATTCCACCGTCTTAGCTAGGTCTAGGTTACCTTGCTCTAGCAGCTGCAGGCGAATATACGATGAGCCGATTCCCGCCACGTAACGCATCTCGGATCAAGTCGTTAGTATACTGGGCCGCCGACACTGGCTTGCAGTTGCAGGCTCTGGCTAGCTGCTGAAGTTCACGCAGGTACAGTCCAGTCGTTTCGCCGGGCTGCCGCCGTCGAGTGGCTAGAAGGTGTTGAGCATGGATCTCGTTTGGCGGTTTGTTGTACAGTTTCTTAAGTAGTTCGAAGGCCCCTTTGTAGTCTTGGGCATCGCAGATTGATGAGTATACAGTGTCGCTTACCCTTGCGTTGGGGACCCGCAGTCTATCGGCGTCGTTTTGAATGGCTGTTGAGGCATCGATGTAGTCTTGAAAACACTTTAACCAATGGTCAAAAGTGTTTGACGCTCCCGCTGCACGTGGATCTAAGGTAAGCCGATCGGGTTTCAACATTTGCTCCATGGTTTTTTTTACCAAAAATTGTTAGGAATTAAATTGATGCGCGATTAAATCACTCGGGAGGCTAGATCGTACCCGGGAAATAAAGGCTTTTATTACTAACAAGAATGGAGCATACTATATACAATACAATCCCAGACTAAAGAGTTACCAGGCAGTGCAGTGACATTTATACTCCTCCAGGTAGGCGGAGCCAACTGGAATGTACCACAGAACATGTTCACCAGGTAGAACACCCCAACCCTAACCCCAATAGAGACAACAGTAACATATCTACAAGTACCCATCGTGCTGACCATCTATGGTTCAGTACTCATAGTGGTAACCAACTATGGTTCACCACAAGGTGCTTCTGAATTTTCCAATGCCAATGATCTGTTCGAACGCTTTGGATGCCTGGCTGATTCTCAGAAGTCCAGATGGGGAAATAAAATAATCAAAGCTGATTTGCAATTTGACTTCTTAATACCTCGATGCAATGAAATCATGTGGTCAAAGGTATTGTGGTCAAAGTTCAATGATAAAGGGCAAGAAAGTTGTTTTGTGAAGCATGGAACCTCAATAGTGCGTGGGCTGAATTTTACCAAGGCGCAGGGTGGGAGTGGACATCAGCTTGACAGTGTGGGGGTGAGAATTGCTTGTACCTTGGGAGAAAAGGAGTCGGAAACACACTTAGTTTAAATAAGGCTGCCCGGCAAAGATGACAGGTTGCCAGTGGCTTTAATGAGCAGAGAGTGGGAGGTGTGCTCCCTCCCTCTCCACCCCCCTCCTCATCATTGACTGCTCCGATGAATGTAAGAACCATGGGTGCATTTGAAGCTCACCGTATCGTGCCTTCCAATACATGTGAGACCACGGCATTGAAACTGAAGAATTACTTCCCGACCAAGCAAAGGTACAATTACTACACACTGTACACCGACTGTGTTCAGTTCATACACTTCAATGGGACTATCAGCTGAAGGAAGCCATTCGGCCCATCAAGTCTGCACTGACTACAATCCCACTCCAGCCCTATCCCCATTATCCCACTTATTGACGCGGCGAATCCCCCCAACATCCGCATACCGGGATACTCAGGGTCAATTGAGCATGGCCAATCAATTTATCACACACATCTTTGGAGCGTCTCGAAGTGTGGGAGGAAACTGTATCACTCGCGGGTAACCCAGGCAGACACAGGGAGAACGTGAAGACTCCACACAGACAGTGACCCAAGCCGGGGATTGAACGCAGGCCCCTGGCAGTGTGGGGCAGTAATGATAACCACTGTGCCACAGTGGCACCTTTTTGGCTTTCCATATCTTGTAGAAATAGTCATGTTTTCACGTGCCTTTAAGGGATTAGAGCATGACAAACCTCTTTCCAATGATGTCATGCTGCAATCAGTTTCACTTTTGATGTTCAACTGAACACACAGCAGTTGACTCGGCTGCTCTGGTGTTGTCAAGCTTTGTATTGCTGCATAAATGTTCCTATGTGCCTAGTCTTAACGAATGAACCCACAACATTTTTAGCCAATCCATCTTGAATGATTGGTGCTTTTATATCATTACAACCACACGGGTAAATCTCATAGTTAACATGCAATCCTTTCTCCCAGACACAAAGGGTGTTTGCTGCTTTGGACACGGATGCAATGACAGGAAATGAGACAGATCAGGCATTGTTGGATTTTGACTCGGCGAAACTGGAAGAAATTGATGGAGCTTCTAATATTTCCCGAGTGGTGGACCGTGAATGGAACGAAGTAGGTCCCTACTACATTAAACCATGTCTGTTCAATGCAAGTCAACTGATTTGATTGACTTTGTTGGGGCTGCGGATTGTTTCCTGTTCAGTTCTTTTGGACTCCATCAATTATTCATTTCTGCCATAACAAACTTGGACCATTTTTGATGTTTTGAGGGATGGAGCTGTGGGAAATAGCAAGAGGAAGAACTTGTGGGTGCTGTTCCTCGAGAAGCTAACAGGCAGAGATACTGAGCACAGCAGCAGGCAATTGGGTCTCAGGGATTCAGACAGGGAACAGAGAAATCTATATTTTGAATATTAATCAAGGTACATATACATTCAGGTGCTTCTGAATTTTCCAATGCCAATGTTCTGATCGAACGCTTTGGATGCCGAGCAGATTCTCAGAAGTCCAGATGGGGAAATAAAATAATCAAAGCTGATTTACAATTTGACTTTTTAATACCTCGATGTAATGAAATCATGTGGTCAAAGGTATTGTGGTCAAAGTTCAATGATAAAGGGCAAGAGAGATGTTTTGTGAAGCATGGAACCTCAATAGTGCGTGGGCTGAATTTTACCAAGGCGCAGGGTGGGAGTGGTCATCAGCTTGACAGGGTGGGGATACGTATTGCTTGCCCCCTTGGGAGAAAAGGAGTCGGAAACACACTTAATTTAAATCAGGCTGCCCGGCAAAGATGACAGGTTGCCAGTGGCTTTAATGAGCAGAGATTGGGAGGTGTGCTCCCTCCCTCTCCACCCCCCTCCTCATCATTGACTGCTCCGATGAATGCAAGACCCATGGGTGCATTTGAAGCTTACCGTATCGTGCCTTCCAATACATGTGAGACGACGGCATTGAAACTGAAGAATTACATCCCGACCAAGCAAAGGTACAATTACTGCACACGGTACACCCACTGTCTTCAGTTCATACACTTCAATGGAACTATCAGCTGAAGGAAGCCATTCGGCCCATCAAGACTGCACTGACTACAATCCCACTCCAGCCCTATCCCCATTATCCCACTTATTGACGCGGCGAATCCCCCCAACATCCGCATACCGGGATACTCAGGGTCAATTGAGCATGGCCAATCAATTTATCACACACATCTTTGGAGCCTCTCGAAGTGTGGGAGGAAACTGTATCACTCGCGGGTAACCCAGGCAGACACGGGGAGAACGTGAAGACTCCACACAGACAGTGACCCAAGCCGGGGATTGAACGCAGGCCCCTGGCAGTGTGGGGCAGTAATGATAACCACTGTGCCACAGTGGCACCTTTTTGGCTTTCCATATCTTGTAGAAATAGTCATGTTTTCACGTGCCTTTAAGGGATTAGAGCATTACAAACCTCTTTCCAATGATGTCATGCTGCAATCAGTTTCACTTTTGATGTTCAACTGAGCACACAGCAGTTGACTCGGCTGCTCTGGTGTTGTCAAGCTTTGTATTGCTGTATAAATGTTCCTATGTGCCTAGTCTTAACGAATGAACCCACAACATTTTTAGCCAATCCATCTTGAATGATTGGTGCTTTTATATCATTACAACCACACGGGTAAATCTCATAGTTAACATGCAATCCTTTCTCCCAGGCACAAAGGGTGTTTGCTGGTTTGGACACGGATGCAGTGATATATGAACCGGGAAATGAGACAGACCACGCATTGTTGGATTTTGACTCGGCGAAACTGGAAGAAATTGATGGAGCTTCTAATATTTCCCGAGTGGTGGACCGTGAATGGAACGAAGTAGGTCCCTACTACATTAAACCATGTCTGTTCAATGCAAGTCAACTGATTTGATTGACTTTGTTGGGGCTGCGGATTGTTTCCTGTTCAGTTCTTTTGGACTCCATCAATTATTCATTTCTGCCATAACAAACTTGGACCATTTTTGATGTTTTGAGGGATGGAGCTGTGGGAAATAGCAAGAGGAAGAACTTGTGGGTGCTGTTCCTCTAGGAGCTAATAGGCAGAGATACTGAGCACAGCAGCAGGCAATTGGGTCTCAGGGATTCAGACAGGGAACAGAGAAACCTATATTTTGAACATTAATCAAGGTACATATACAGTCAGGTGCTTCTGAATTTTGCAATGCCAATGTTCTGATCGAACGCTTTGGATGCCGAGCAAATTCTCAGCAGTCCAGATGGGGAAATAAAATAATCAAAGCTGATTTACATTTTGACTTTTTAATACCTCGATGTAATGAAATCATGTGGTCAAAGGTATTGTGATCAAAGTTCAATGATAAAGGGCAAGAGAGTTGTTTTGTGAAGCATGGAACCTCAATAGTGCGTGGGCTGAATTTTACCAAGGCGCAGGGTGGGAGTGGACAACAGCTTGACAGGGTGGGGATACGTATTGCTTGCCCCCTTGGGAGAAAAGGAGTCGGAAACACACTTAGTTTAAATAAGGCTGCCCGGCAAAGATGACAGGTTGCCAGTGGCTTTAGTGAGCAGAGAGTGGGAGGTGTGTTCCCTCCCTCTCCACCCCCCTCCTCATCATTGACTGCTCCGATGAATGTAAGAACTATGGGTGCATTTGAAGCTTACCGTATCGTGCCTTCCAATACATGTGAGACCACGGCATTGAAACTGAAGAATTATATCCCGACCAAGCAAAGGTACAATTACTGCACACGGTACACCCACTGTCTTCAGTTCATACACTTCAATGGGGCTATCAGCAGAAGGAAGCCATTCGGCCCATCAAGTCTGCACTGACAACAATCCCACCCCAGCCCTATCCCCATTATCCCACTTATTGACGCGGCTAATCCCCCCAACATCCGCATACCGGGATACTCAGGGTCAATTGAGCATGGCCAATCAATTGATCACACACATCTTTGGAGCCTGTTGAAGTGTGGGAGGAAACTGTGTCACTCGCAGGTAACCAACGCAGACACGGGGAGAACGTGCAGACTCCACACAGACAGTGACCCAAGCCGGGAATTGAACACAGGTCCCTGGCACTGTGGCGCAGTAATGATAACCACTGTGCCACTGTGGCACCTTTTTGGCTTTCCATATCTTGTAGAAATAGTCATGTTGTTACGTGCCTTTAAGGGATTATAGCATGACAAACATCACTGCGGTGATGTCATGCTGCATACAGTTTCACTTTTGATGTTCAACTGAGCACACAGCAGTTGACTCTGCTACTCTGGTGTTGTCAAGCTTTGTATTGCTGTATAAATGTTCCTATGTGCCTCGTCTTAACGAATGAACCCACAGCTTTTTTACCCAACCCATCTTGAATGATTGGTGCTTTTATATCACTACAACCACACGGGTAAGTCTCATAGTTAACATGCAATCCTTTCGCCCAGACACAAAGGGAGTTTGCTGGTTTGTACACGGATGCAATGATATCTGAAATGGGAAATGAGACAGACCAGGCATTGTTGGATTTTGAATTGGAGAAACTGGAAGAAATTGATGGAGCTTCTAATATTTCCCGAGTGGTGGACCTGCTTGAATCGAACGAGGTAGGTCCCTACTACAGTAAACCATGTCTGTTCAATGCAAGTCAACTGATTTGATTGACTTTGTTGGGGCTGCGGATTGTTTCATGTTCAGTTCCTTTGTACTCCATCAATTATTCATTTCTGCCATAACAAACTTGGACCATTTTTGATGTTTTGAGGGATGGAGCTTGGGGAAATAGCAAGAGGAAGAACTTGTGGGTGCTGTTCCTCTAGGAGCTAATAGGCAGAGATACTGAGCACAGCAGCAGGCAATTGGGTCTCAGGGATTCAGACAGGGAACAGAGAAAACTATATTTTGAATATTAATCAAGGTACATATACATTCAGGTGCTTCTGAATTTTCCAATGCCAATGTTCTGATTGAACGCTTTGGATGCCTGGCAGATTTTCAGAAGTCCAGATGGGGAAATAAAATAATCAATGCTGATTTACAATTTGACTTTTTAATACCTCGATGTCATGAAATCATGTGGTCAAAGGTATTGTGGTCAAAGTTCAATGATAAAGGGCAAGAGAATTGTTTTGTGAAGCATGGAACCTCAATAGTGCGTGGGCTGAATTTTACCAAGGCGCGGGGTGGGAGTGGACATCAGCTTGACAGGGTGGGGATGAGTATTGCTTGTACCCTTGGGAGAAAAGGAGTCGGAAACACACTTAGTTTAAATAAGGCTGCCCAGCAAAGATGACAGGTTGCCAGTGGCTTTGATGAGCAGAGAGTGGGAGGTGTGTTCCCTCTCTCTCCACCCCCCTCCTCATCATTGACTGCTCCGATGAATGTAAGACCCATGGGTGCATTTGAAGCTTACCGTATCGTGCCTTCCAATACATGTGAGACCACAGCATTGAAACTGAAGAATTATATCCCGACCAAGCAAAGGTACAATTACTGCACACGGTACACCCACTGTCTTCAGTTCATACACTTCAATGGGGCTATCAGCAGAAGGAAGCCATTCGGCCCATCAAGTCTGCACTGACAACAATCCCACCCCAGCCCTATCCCCAATATCCCACTTATTGACCCAGCTAATCCCCCCAACATCCGCCTACCGGGACACTCAGGCTCAATTTAGCATGGCCAATCAATTTATCACACACTTCTTTGGAACCTTTTGAAGTGTGGGTGGAAACTGTATCACTCGGGGGTAACCCACGCAGACACGGGGAGAATGTGCAGACTCCACACAGACAGTGACCCAAGCCGGGAATCGAACACAGGTCCCTGGCACTGTGGGGCAGTAATGATAACCACTGTGCCACTGTGGCACCTTTTTGGCTTTCCATATCTTGTCGAAATAGTCATGTTTTCACGTGCCTTTAAGGGATTATAGCATGACAAACTTCTCTCCAGTGATGTCATGCTGCAATCAGTTTCACTTTTGATGTTCAACTGAGCACACAGCAGTTGACTTGGCTGCTCTGGTGTTGTTAAACTTTGTATTGCTGTATAAATGTTCCTATGTATCTTATCTTTACGAATGAACCCACAACATGTTTACTCAATCTCTCCTGAGTGATTGGTGCTTTTATATCATTACAACCACACGGGTAAGTCTCATAGTTAACATGCAATCCTTTCTCCCAGACACAAAGGGAGTTTGCTGGCTTGTACACGAATGCCATGATATCTGAAAATGGAAATGAGACAGACCAGGCATTGCTGGATTTTGAAATGGTAAAACTGGAAGAAATTGATGGAGCTTCTAATATTTCCCGAAAGTTGTACTGGCGTTAGTCAAACCAGGTAGGTCCCGATTACATTAAACCATGTCTGTTCAATGCAAGTCAGCTGATATGTTTGAATTAACTTTTCCAAAATGTGTTTACAATAGTTCCTGAATCTGACAATCGTCAGGTAAAGTGGAACACAACAGGAGTTGACAGGGTCGATGCAGGAAGAGTGTTCCTGATGGTGAGGGAGTCCAAAACCAGCAGTCACACTCTTTCCGATATGGGGTAAATCTTTAGAACTGAGATGAGGGGACGTTTCTTTACCCAGAGAGTGGCAACCTGTGGGATTCTGGACCACAGAAAATAATTGAGTCCAAAAGATTGTGGGTGAGATCTTCCAGTTGATGGCGCACTCCCACTGCGAGTTTCCCAGTGGTGGGAGGGGGGGTGGGTGGGGGGAAGGGAGGGTGAGGGGTGGCATGAGGGTGCAGAGCATCCCACTGCCGGCCAACGGTGGTCCATCTCCCGCCAGTAAGAAACGCGTTGTGGGGGAGAGTGTTGCGGGGGGGCTTGGGGTCGAGGGGGGCAGAGAATCCCACCCTGTATGTTTTCAAGAAGGAGTTCGATATGACTCTTGAGGCTGAAGGGATAAAATGGTACAAAGTGGGGGGCGGGGGTTGGGCGGTACCGGGAGCAGGTTACTGAACTGGATGATCAGCCATGATCATAATGAATGTTGGAGCAGGCACAAAGGGCCGAATTGCCTACTTCTGCTCCTATTTTCTATGTTTCAAATGACATTTTGAATATCAATGGGAAGAACAAAGAACAATGATAATTACAGCACAGGAACAAGCCCTTCGGCCCTCCAAGCCCGCACCGACCATGCTGCCCATCTGAACTAAAACCCTTCCAGGGACCATATCTTTCTATTCCCATCCTAGTCATGTATTTGTCAAGATGCCCCTCAAAGTCACTATCATATTTGCTTCCACTACCCTCCCTGGCAGCGAGTTGCAGGCACCCACCGCCCTCAGTGTAAAAAACTTACCTCGTGCATCTCCTTTAAACTGCCCCCCTTGCACCTTAAACCAATGCCCCCTCGTAATTGACTCTTCCACCATGGGAAAAAGCTTTGACTCTCCATTCTGTCCATGCCCCTCATAAACTTGTCGACTTCTATGAGGTCCCCCCTCAACCTCCGTCTTTCCAGTGAGAACAAACCAAGTTTCTTCAACCTCTCCTCATAGCTAATGTCCTCCATATCAAGCAACATCCTGGTAAATCTTTTCTGTACCCTCTCCAAAGCCTCCACATCCTTCTGGTAGTTTTGCGACCAGAATTGCACACTATATTCCAAGTGTGGCCTGAGTGAGGTTGTATAAAGCTGCAACATGACTTGCCAATTTTTAAATTCAATGCCCCGGCTGATGAAGGCAAGCATGCTGTATGCCTTCTTGACTATCTTCTCCATCTGCGTTGCACTGGGTGTACCTGCACACCCAGATCCCTCTGCCTATCAATACTCTTAAGGGTTCTGCCATTTACTGTATATTTCCTCTCATTATCAGACCTTCCAAAATGCATTACCTCAGATTTGTTCGCATGATACTCTATCAGCCATCTCTCCACCCAAGTCTCCAACCGGTCTATATCCTGCTGTATCCTCTCACGGTCCTCATCACTCTCCGCAAATCCGCCACCTTTGTGTCGTCCACAAGCTTACTAATTAAGCCAGTTACGTTTTCCTCCAAATCATTTATATATATTACAAACAGCAAAGGTTCCAGCACTGATCCCTGAGAAACGCCACTTGTCACAGCCCTCCATTCAGAAACGCATCCTTCCACTGCTACACTCTGTCTTCTATGACTGAATCAGTTCTATATCCATCTTGCCAGCTCACATCTGATCCTGTGCGACTTCACTTTCTGTACCAGTCTGCCATGAGGGACCATGTCAAAGGCCTTACTGAAGTCTATGTGGACAAAATCCACTGTCCTACCCTCATCAATCATCTTCGTCACTTCCTCAAAAAACTCAATCAAGTTAGTGGGACACGAACTCTTGTGGTATTCCAATGTATCTGCTGCCCTTGTCTTTCTAGATGGAAGTGCTCGTGGGTTTGGCAGGTGCTGTCTAAGGATCTGTGGTGAATTACTGCAGTGCATCTTGTAGATAGTACACATTGCTGCGACTGAACGTCAGTGGTGGAGTGAATGGATGTTTGTGGATGCGGTGCCAGTCAAGTGGGCTGCTTTGTACTGGATGGTGTCGAGCTTCTTGAGTGTTACTGGAGCTGCACCATCCAGGCAAGTTAGGCTGCACTCAGTAGCCTCTCATTGGGTGAAATTTTCCAGCTGTGCTCATCCCAAAACTGGAAATCCTTCCTGAGGCCAACAGCCTTTACCATGGTCCACACCCTTGCCCGTTATGATTCCCGTGGCAGGCGGGACAGGAGCATTCCCCGCATTTTCTCAAAACTAATCTGAAATGTAAGTGTACACAAATGTGTTGTCTCTTTCGTTTGGTACTTCATCTAATTATCCAAAGACTTTTTCTCAATGGATTGTGTATCTCTGGAAGTGAACTCTTTGTAAAGTAAATCTGATCTCCTGCTGAGAATGTAAGCTAAATGAATCCAAATGCATTCAAGATACATGAATAAGTGGCCAATATTACCAAAGCAAACTTGCAAAGCATCCCGACATTGGGCGCTGCTGTTTTTGTGGTGCAGGCTCGAAGTGCCAAATGGCCTCTACTCCTGCACCTGTGTTCGATGCTCCATTTCCCTCTGTTAACTCTGTTCATTTTGGATTTGATTCGATTGGTGTCGGATATTAACATGTGACCTCCTTTTCTAGATGGGGAACATCCTGGAGTGAGGGAGGCTACATACGGTTAGCGAAGGGCAAGAACATATGTGGCATTACCCATCGTGCTTCGTACCCCATTATCTGAAGAATTTCGACTTCAATAACAAAAAGAAAATCATTCTGAAGAAATTATTTTAGATGACAAAGTGTATTTAGCAAGAAATCATGATATTGTAACTGCACTGCCCGTTTCTCGACTGTAATAAAGACTCCATAGACTGTAGGTGCAGCAAGAAGTAAGGTCATGCGGTCTCCATGTGCATTTATGATAAACTTTGCAATGTGAACTGTATTCTGCTGCATTGGTTTTGGGTTCTTAGAATAGTACTTTGTATTATCAATAAAAGCAAATTTCAAATAATCCGATTGTCATTGTTTACTTTCAGTGTTGGTGGGGGCGGGAAGCGGAGGTGGGGGAGGGGCCTGCGGGGAATGAGGTAGATGCCTGAATAAGAGAATTGCAAGGAGTATAGTCAGTGATAAGGTGAGTGTCCACTAGATGGTGCAAGTGGCGCAAACTATCTTGATGGACTAAATGGCCTAATTTTGGCTTGTGACATTTGCTAATTCTGCAACTTTCCGAGTCACTTTGCTCCACCTTAGCTTTCTTAATGGGCGGCACGGTGGCACAGTGGTTATCACTGCTGCTGCAGAGCACCAGGACCTGGGTTCGATTCCCCGTTTGGGTCACTGTCTGTGTGGAGTTTGCGCGTTCTCCCGGTGTCTGCGTGCATTTCCTCTGGGTGCTCCAGTTTCATCTCACAGTCTGAAAGACATGCTAGTTCGATGCATTGGTCATACTAAATTCTCCCTCAATGTACCCCCGAACAGGCGCCGGAGTGTGGCAACTAGTGGATTTTCACAATAATCTCATTGCAGCGTTGATGTAAACCTACTTGTGACGCAAATGATTTAACTTAAACTATGCATGTAACCCCCATACAAATCTGGAGATAATATTGGGAAAAAATATTCAAATCTGTTCCAGGAAATGAATAAATGTGGACAATGGGTGGCACGGTAGCACAGTGGTTAGCACTGCTGCTTCAGAGCTCCTGGGAACTGGGTTCGACTCCTGGCTTGGGTCACTGTGTGGAGTTTGCATATTCTCCTCGTGTCTGCGTGGGTTTCCTCCGGGTGCGTCGGTTTCCTCCCACAGTCCAAAGATGTGCAGGTTAGGTTCATTGGCCATGCTAAATTGCCCCTTCGTGTCCTGAAATGCGTAGGTTAGAAGGATTAGCGGGTAAATAGAACATAGAACATAGAACAGTACAGCACAGAACAGGCCCTTCGGCCCACGATGTTGTGCCGAGCTTTATCTGAAACCAAGATCAAGCTATCCCACTCCCTATCATCCTGGTGTGCTCCATGTGCCTATCCAATAACCGCTTAAATGTCCTAAAGTGTCTGACTCCACTATCACTGCAGGCAGTCCATTCCACACCCCAACCACTCTCTGCGTAAAGAACCTACCTCTGATATCCTTCCTGTATCTCCCACCACGAACCCTATAGTTATGCCCCCTTGTAATAGCTCCATCCACCCGAGGAAATAGTCTTTGAACGTTCACTCTATCTATCCCCTTCATCATTTTATAAACCTCTATTAAGTCTCCCCTCAGCCTCCTCCGCTCCAGAGAGAACAGCCCTAGCTCTCGCAATCTTTCCTCATAAGACCTACCCTCCAAACCAGGCAGCATCCTGGTAAATCTCCTCTGCACTCTTTCCAGCGCTTCCACATCCTTCCTATCGTGAGGTGACCAGAACTGCACACAATACTCCAAATGTGGTCTCACCAAGGTGCTTTACAGTTGCAGCATAACCCCACGGCTCTTAAACTCCAACCCCCTGTTAATAAAAGCTAACACACTATAGGCCTTCTTCACAGCTCTATCCACTTGAGTGGCAACCTTTAGAGATCTGTGGATATGAACGCCAAGATCTCTCTGTTCCTCCACATTCTTCAGAACCCTACCTTTGAACCTGTAATCCACATTTAAATTAGTCCTACCAAAATGAATCACCTCACATTTATCAGGGTTAAACTCCATCTGCCATTTTTCAGCCCAGCTTTGCATCCTATCTATGTCTCTTTGCAGCCTACAACAGCCCTCCACCTCATCCACTACTCCACCAATCTTGGTGTCATCAGCAAATTTACTGATCCACCCTTCAGCCCCCTCCTCTAATTCATTAATAAAAATCACAAAGAGCAGAGGACCTAGCACTGATCCTTGCGGCACTCCGCTAGCAACCTGCCTCCAATCCGAAAATTTTCCATCCACCACCACCCTCTGTCTTCGATCAGACAGCCAGTTACCTATCCAATCGGCCAACTTTCCCTCTATCCCACACCACCTCACTTTCATCATAAGCCGACCATGGGGGACCTTATCAAACGCCTTACTAAAATCCATGTATATGACATCAACTGCCCTACCTTCATCAACACACTTAGTTACCTCCTCAAAAAATTCTATCAAATTTGTGAGGCACGACTTGCCCTTCACAAATCTATGCTGACTATCCTGGATTAATCCGCATCTTTCTAAATGGTCGTAAATCCCATCTCTAAGGACCTTTTCCATCAATTTACCAACCACCGAAGTAAGACTAACCGGTCTATAATTACCAGGGTCATTTCTATTCCCTTTCTTAAACAGAGGAACAACATTCGTCATTCTCCAGTCCTCTGGCACCATCCCCGTGGACAGCGAGGACCCAAAGATCAAAGCCAAAGGCTCTGCAATCTCATCCCTTGCCTCCCAAAGAATCCTAGGATACATTTCATCAGGCCCAGGGGACTTCTCGACCTTCAGTTTATGCAAAACTGCCAGGACATCCTCCCTCCGAACATCTATTTCCTCCAGCCTATTCGCCTGTAACACCTTCTCTTCCTCAAAAACATGGCCCCTCTCCTTGGTGAACACTGAAGAAAAGTATTCATTCATCACCTCGCCTATCTCTACTGACTCCATACACAAGTTCCCACTACTGTCCTTGACCGGCCCTAACCTCACCCTGGTCATTCTTTTATTCCTCACATAAGAGTAAAAAGCCTTGGGGTTTTCCTTGATCCGACCCGCCAAGGACTTCTCGTGTCCCCTCCTAGCTCTCCTAAGCCCCTTTTTCAGCTCATTCCTTGCTAACTTGTAACCCTCAATCGAGCCATCTGAACCTTGTTTCCTCATCCCTACATAAGCTTCCCTCTTCCTTTTCACAAGACATTCCACCTCTTTCGTGAACCATGGTTCCCTCACTCGGCCATTTCCTCCCTGCCTGACAGGGACATACCTATCAAGGACATCCAGTATTTGTTCCTTGAAAAAGTTCCACTTTTCATTAGTTCCTTTCCCTGACAGTTTCTGTTCCCAACTTATGCCCCCTAATTCTTGCCTAATCGCATCATAATTACCTCTCCCCCAATTGTAAACCTTGCCCTGCCGTACGGCCCTATCCCTCTCCATTGCAATAACAAAAGACACCGAATTGTGGTCACTATCTCCAAAGTGCTCTCCCACAACCAAATCTAACACTTGGCCCGATTCATTTCCCAGTACCAAATCCAATGTGGCCTCACCTGTTGTCGGCCTATCCACATATTGTGTCAGGAAACCCTCCTGTACACACTGCACAAAAACTGCCCCATCCAAACTATTTGACCTACAAAGGTTCCAATCAATATTTGGAAAGTTAAAGTCCCCCATGACAACTACCCTGTGACCCCTACACATATCCATGATCTGCTTAGCAATTTCTTCCTCCACATCTCTATTACTATTTGGGGGCCTATAGTAAACTCCTAACAACGTGACCGCTCCTTTCCTATTTCTAACCTCAGCCCATATTACCTCAGTGTGCAGATCCCCCTCGAAGTGCCTTTCCGCAGCCGTTAAACTATCCTTGATTAACAATGCCACTCCTCCACCTCTTTTACCAGCTTCCCTACACTTAGTGAAACATCTATACCCCGGAACGTCCAACAACCATTCCTGTCCTTGTTCCACCCACGTCTCCGTAATGGCCTCAACATCGTACTCCCAAGTACCAATCCACGCCCCAAGTTCATCTACCTTGTTCCGGATGCTCCTTGCATTGAAGTAGACACACTTCAACCCACCTTCCTGTCTACCGGTACCCACCCTTGACCTTGATACATAGAAACATAGAAACATAGAAACCCTACAGTGCAGAAGGAGGCCATTCGGCCCATCGAGTCTGCACCGACCACAATCCCACCCAGGCCCTACCCCCACATATTTACCCGCTAATCCCTCTAACCTATGCATCCCAGGACTCTAAGGGGCAATTTTTAACCTGGCCAATCAACCTAACCCGCGCATCTTTGGACTGTGGGAGGAAACCGGAGCACCCGGAGGAAACCCACGCAGACACGAGGAGAATGTGCAAACTCCACACAGACAGTGACCCGAGCCGGGAATCGAACCCAGGACCCTGGAGCTGTGAAGCAGCAGTGCTAACCACTGTGCTACCGTGCCGCCCTTCCCCAATACCTCACCATCCTCACTGACTTCTGGACTACAACTCCTTTTCCCACTCCCCTGACAAATTAGTTTAAACCCCCCTGAAGAGCCGTAACAAATTTCCCTCCCAGGATATTGGTGCCCCTCTGGTTCAGGTGCACCCCGTCCTGTTTGTACAGGTCCCACCTTCCCCAGAATGTGTTCCAATTATCCACGTATCTGAAACCCTCCCTCCTACACCATCCCTGCAACCACATGTTTAACTGCACTCTCTCCCTGTTCCTCAACTCGCTATCACGTGGCACCGGCAACGTACCAGAGATGACCACATGTTTCGTCTTGGCTCTCAGCTTCCAGCCCAGCTCCAGAAATTCCTGCTTTAAATCCCCGTCCCTTCTCTTACCTATGTCGTTGGTACCAACGTGTACCACGACTTGTGACTGTTTCCCCTCCCCCTTCAGAATCCGGAAAACACGGTCTGAGACGTCACGGACCTTGGCATCCGGTAGGCAACATACCATCCGTGAGTCTCTTTTGCTGCCACAGAACCTCCTATCTATCCCTCTAACTAACGAGTCCCCAATTACTATTGCCCTCCCGCTCTGCCCCTTACCCTCCCGAGCCACAGAGGCGGACACAGTGCTGGAGATCCTCTCACTGCGGCTCACCACTGGTATGTCATCCCCCTCAACCGTATCCAAAGCGGAATACTTGTTGCTATGGGGAACGACCACCGGGGATCCCTACACGGACTGCTTCCTCCAGCCCCTCTCACCGTCACCCATCTGTTTTCATTCCTCGGAGTAACTGTATCCCTAAAGCTTCTGTCTATGGCCACCTCTGCGTCCCTAATGATCATAAGTTCATCCAACTCCAGCTCCAGTTCCCTAACACGGTTTTGGAGGAGCTGCAGATGGGTGCACTTCCCACAGATGTAATCAGCAGGGACACTGTCATCGTCCCTCACCTCAAACATAGTGCAAGAGGAACATAGCACTGCCTGCACACCCATCCCCTCTAGATACCTTGCCAGTACCAGGTAGAAACAGCAAGAATGAATTAAACTCACCCCTGCCTCGCCCTTTCTGCCTAAGCCCTGTGAGCCAAAGCCTTATAGCTCACACTCTGCTTCCCACACACTCCACTGCCCGCTCCCGATGCTGCCCGCTGTATACTGCAGCCTACCTTTTATACTTCACGCGCTTAAAAAACCCTTCCCAGACTCCTTAGCAGCCCACTTCCAGTTTTCACTTTAAACTTAAAATACAACTGCAAAAGTAAAGACCAAAAAAAAACACACACTCGCTGACTAATTAAATAAATAAACAATTCAATTAATCTCTCACCAGCACTGCTGCCTCCAATCACTCCCTCTCAGCTTGCTCCAGTGGAACAATGAGCCATTGCAAATGTGTCGGGATATTGGGGTAGGGCCTGGGTGCAGACTCGATGGGCCAGATGGCCTCTTTCTGCACTGTAGGGTTTCTATGAAGATCGGAATTTTAAACAATGTTCGGTGTACTAATTAACTGCATAAACAGTGTGTATCCGTGACTTACAAGGAGAGAGCTGCATTGGAGTGCTCTCCCTGTTCAAGCTGTATTGGAGCTGAATGCTGCATTAGAGGAGAGTACAACTTTGGAGGTTTCTCTGTGGTAGTGGCCTCCATGCTTGAATCATGAATGAACGATTATCCCTGAGTCTCCTGCGGTTAATTCAAAGAAGTCCGTCACAATGAACTGCAAGAAGGTTTTTCTCTGAATGAGTTGCGAATGCCCTAATTTCATCCAAGTGACCAGAATTAGAGAGTCGGGAGCTGAAGGATCAAAGCCTTGAAGGAGGATTATATCAACTCAGCCTTATCAGTTCTAAAAAAATAATATTTCCAGTGTGGGGAAATGAACAAGAAATAAAAGAGAAGGAAGAGTGTCCCATAATTAGAGAACAACCTTTAGTTTCTTTCTGGCTTGTTTTTAAACATTCACCCGATTTAAATTTCAAGAACTGGTCAAGGCAAAATATTGTGGATGCTGGAATCTAAAACAAAAACAGAAAATGCTGGAAATTCTCAGCAGGTCTGACAGCCTCTGTGGAGAGAGAACAGAGCCAACATTTCGAGTCTGGATGAAACGTTGTCAGATCTGAAAGCAAGAAAAATTGGACAAGATTTATACTGTGAGGGGGAGGGGGAGGTGGGTTGGAATCATAGTATCCCACAATGCAGAAGGAGGCCAGTCAGCCCAACAGGTTTGCACCGACCACAATCCCACCCAACTCCTATCCCCATAACCCCACATGTTTACCCTGGCTAATCCTCCGAACACTAAGGAGGAATTTAGCATGGAAAATCAACCTAACACGCACATCTTTGGACTGTGGGAGTAAACCGGAGTACCTGGAGGAAACCCACACAGACACGGGGAGAACGTGCAGACTCCACACAGACAGAGACCCAAGACCAGGTATCGAACCCGGGACCCTCGCGCAGTGACATGGTAGTGCTAATTACTGTGCCACCGTGCCACCACCAGTTGGGTGGCCATAATTGTTGGACTGGCATAGACAAAAAACATGGAATGTAAATGGTGATGATAAAAGCTGAGAGTGGTGCTCAGAGCATCCATTAAGAGAGTGGAATGTGTGAATGGCAGAACAAAGATGTCGAAGGACAACCTGAGGAATGTAGCAGTTGGCCCTTCGTACTGGAGTGAGGTTGGAAAACAAGATGGGAAGTGAGATTTTAGAAGTGGAAAGATCAAATTAAGAACATAAAGTAATAAAAATGGGGTGAATAAAATGAAAGGAAGAAATGAAATAAAATAAATGGAAATGGGGTGAATGTGGAGGAGAAAGTTCATGCTTTGAAGTTGTTAAATTTCAAGAACAGCCATTTTGGATGCTAAAAGAGACTTCAAATTAGCATTTCCTTCGAGTTCATTTCTCCCCAAATCCAGCCAATTATGTTTGAAGGTTGAGCAACGAAGAAGTAATTTCTTCGCAGTTTCAGGCTGTTTTACTAATCAAAACACAACTGATAGTTGGAGAAAGTGTGGATGGAAAGGTGATTTCTCACTGTGGCACCTCATCTACTAGCAGCGACAACCGGGAAATTCATTGATTTAGAATTAAGTCGATTGAAAATGTAAAATTAATTAACAATTATTCAGAAATTATTCATTTTCTTTCAGGAAAATGATTCTTGATTCACAGTTTTGACACTTGGTGAAATGTGCTTTGTTATTTGGGCTTTTCGATCCGTTGGCAGTGAATCTTGGGGAATCCATCCACAGGGGCCAATGGTTTTGGTTTCTCTCCCAGTAGAAGTCTGGATATCAGCAATGCCGTTTCAATGCAGCCACCAGAAATATTGAAATCATTGGCAATGACACATCTCAGTGTTTAACCTGTCCACCAGCCTTGGATCTCACTTATCTGTCTTGGCACTTGGGCATCAATGTGGCACTGATTTCATGGAAACAACATGAAATTTATCAGTATCAAAACCTTGTTGTACCCCTTGTGTTATCTCGCCTTGACTCCCCGTGTATTTAAAAGCACAGCTATCTCAAACGAGCATGTAACTGTGGTGATGTAGTCACTGGATTAGAAATACGGAAACCCAGTGTGATGCTCTGGGAAACCGTGTTCGATTCCTGCAGTGGCAGATGGTGAAATTTGAATGAAGTAAAAGTCTAACCATGATCATGAAACCACTGTTGGTTGTCATAGAGGAAAGCCCCACCCTGATGGGAGTTATGTACAGGCCCCCTAGCAATATTCAGGATGTGGAGCAGAAAATAAATCAGGAGATAGAAAAAAGGCATCATTACAATAATCATGGGGGACTGCAATATGCAGGTGGACTGGGAAAATCAGGTAGGTAGTGGATCCCAAGAAAAGTAATTTGTGGACTGTCTGAGAGATGGCTTCTTGGAGCAGCTTGTGACAGAGCCTCCTCAGGAACAGGCAATTCTGGATTTGGTGATGTGTAATAAGGCAGACTTGATTCGGGAACTTAAGGTGAAGGAACTCTGAGGGAGCAGTGACCACAATATGATAGAATTTACACTGCAGTTTGAGAGGGAGAAGCTGGAGTCAGATGTAACGGTATTACAATTAAATAAAGGTAACTGCAAAGACATGAGGAAGGAGCTGGCCAGAGTTGATTGGAAAGGGAGCCGAGCAGGGAAGACAGTGGAACAACAATGGCAGGAGTTTTTGAGAGTTATTCGGGAGGCACAACAGAAATTCATCCCAAAGAGGAGGAAACATGCTAAGGGGAGGACGAGGCATCCATGGCTGACGAGGGAAGTCAAGGACAACATAAAAGCAAAAGAAAAAGCACACAAAGTGGCGAAGATTAGTGGGAAGCCAGAGGATTGGGAAGCATTTAAAAGCGAGCAGAGGACAATTAAAAAAGCAATAAGGGATGAGAAGATGAAAAATGAGCGTCAGCTCGCTAGTAATATAAAAGGAGACAGGAAGAATTTTTTTCTATATATAAAAGGTAAAAGAGAGGCAAAAATTGGATCACTGGAAAATGAGGCTGAAGAAGTAACAATGGGAAACAAAGCAATGGCAGAGGAACTGAATAGTTACTTTGCATCAGCCTTCACAGTGGAAGACACCAGTGGGATGCCAGGGCTCCAGGAGAGTCAGGGGCACAGGTGAACGTAGAGACCATCACTAAGGAGAAGGTTTTGGGAAAGTGAAAGGTCTGAAAGTGGATAAATCACCTGGACCGGATGGACTACACCCCAGGGTTCTAAAAGAGATAGCTGAAGGAATTGTAGAGGCATTGGTGGTGATCTTTCAGGAATCACTGGAGACAGGGAGGGTACCAGAGGACTGGAAAGTAGCTAATGTAACACCGCTGTTTAAGAAGGGAGGGAGGCAGCAGACGGGAAATTATAGGCCGGTTAGCCTGACTTTGGTCATTGGCAAGATTTTAGAGTCCATTATTAAAGATGAGATCGCAGAGTACTTGGAAGTGCATGATAAAATAGGGCTGAGTCAGCACGGCTTTGTCAAGGGGAGGTCATGTCTGACAAATCTGTTGGAGTTCTTTGAGGAGGTAACAAAGAAGTTAGATAAAGGAGAACCAGTGGACGTGATTTATTTAGATTTCCAGAAGGCCTTTGACAAGGTGCCGCAGAGGAGACTGTTAAATAAGTTAAGTGCTCATGGTATTAAGGGTACGATCCTGGCATGGATAGAGGATTGGCTGACTGGCAGAAGACAGAGAGTGGGGATAAAGGGATATAGAACATAGAACAGTACAGCACAGAACAGGCCCTTCGGCCCACGATGTTGTGCCGAGCTTTACCTGAAACCAAGATCAAGCTATCCCACTCCCTATCATCCTGGTGTGCTCCATGTGCCTATCCAATAACCGCTTAAATGTTCCTAAAGTGTCTGACTCCACTATCACTGCAGGCAGCCCATTCCACACCCCAACCACTCTCTGTGTAAAGAACCTACCTCTGATATCCTTCCTGTATCTCCCACCACGAACCCTATAGTTTTGCCCCCTTGTAATAGCTCCATCCACCCGAGGAAATAGTCTTTGAACGTTCACTCTATCTATCCACTTCATCATTTTATAAACCTCTATTAAGTCTCCCCTCAGCCTCCTCCGCTCCAGAGAGAACAGCCCTAGCTCCGTCAACCTTTCCTCATAAGACCTACCCTCCAAACCAGGCAGCATCCTGGTAAATCTCCTCTGCACTCTTTCCAGCACTTCCACATCCTTCTGAGAGTGAGGTGACCAGAACTGCACACAATATTCCAAATGTGGTCTCACCAAGGTCCTTTACAGTTGCAGCATAACCCCACGGCTCTTAAACTCCAACCCCCTAATTATATTTCTCAAGATGGCACCTGGAGACTAGTGGTGTGGTCCAGGGGTGAGTGCTGGGAGCATAACTTTTCACAATATACATGAATGATTTTAGGAAGGCACTGAAGGCACTTTTGCTAAATGATACAAAGGTATGTAGAGGGACAGGTATTATTGAGTAAGCAGGGGGGCTGCAGAAAGACTTGGAAAAGTTAGGAGAGTGGGCAAAGAAGTGGCAGATGGAATACAGTGTGGAAAAGTGTGAGGTTATGCGCTTTGGAAGGAGGAATGGGGGCATAGACTATTTTCTAAATGGGAAAATGCTTAGGAAATCAGAAACACAAAGGGACCTGGGAGTCATTGTTCAAGATTCTCTGAAGGTTGACGTACAGGTTCAGTCGGCAGTTAGGAAGGCAAGTGCAATGTTAGCATTCATGTCGAGAGGGCTAGAATACAAGAGTAGGGATGTTCTTCTGAGGCTTTGTAAGGCTCTGGTCAGACCCCGTTTGGAGTTTGTGAGCAGTTTTAGGCCCCATATCTATGGAAGGATGTGCTGGCCTTGGAAGGGGTCCAGACGAGGTTCACAAGAATGATCCCTGGAATGACGAGCTTGTCATATGGGGAACGGTTGAGGACTCTGGGTCTGTACTCATTGGAGTTTAGAAGCACGAGGGGGGGGATCTTATTGAAACTTACAGGATACTGCGAGGCCTGGAGAGAGTGGACATGGAGAGGGTGTTTTCACCAGTAGAAAAACTGGAAGCAGAGGGCACAACCTCAGGCTAAAGGGACGATCCCTAAAAACAGAGATGAGGAGGAAATTCTTCAGCCAGAGAGTGGTGAATCTGTGGAACTCTATGCTGCAGAAGGCTGTGAAGGCCAGGTCATTGAGTGTCTTTGAGACAGAGATAGATAGGTTCTTGATTAATGAGGGGATCAGGGATTATGGGGAATAGGCAGGATAATGGGGATGAGAAAAAAATCAGCCATGATTGAATGGCGAAGCAGACTCGATGGGCCGAGTGGCCTAATTCTGCTCCTATTTCTTCTGGTCTTATGATTCACTAATGTCCCTTAGGGAAGTAAATGTGTCACTCTTCCCTGGTCTGGCCCACATGTGACTCACAGGTGGACTTTTAAATGCCCTCTGAAACAGCCTCGCCAGCCACTCTGTCCAAGTGCAATTAGGGATGGGCAATAAATGCTGGCTCAGGCAGTGATGCCCACCTGCTATATAAGAATAAATCTCTATGGCTTTGTTTCCACAGTAAGAGTTTTAACCAGGTTAAAGTCCAACAGGTTTATTTGTTCGCAAATGCCATTAGCTTTCGGAGCGCTGCTCCTTCGTCAGATGGAGTGGATATCTCCATCTCCATTTGTTTCCACACACATGCTTTGTCCCCTTCTCCAATCCTGAGCCCATCAGTCTATTTGCTCTTTCTCATCCACCTTCTTTTCTATTTGTCCTTTACCCCTTTTCACCACCATGCCACCTTTCTTTACCCTGCCCTCGGCACGTTCTCCCCTCACAATCCCCAATTCTTCAGCCCTCATCGGCTTGAAGTAGGCAATTTTCCAAAAGCCATATTGGCACCATTCATAACGTGCCTACAATGCAGAGGGGAACACCCGGATGGATATTCGTTCAAACCCCCTCTGCACAGCTGAGAGACCTTTAAATTTCAAAGCCAACGAAAGATCCTTATTCTGCCCAGCAACAGCACGAAGCTGCATTTTAAACCGGCCTTTGGCCAAGGAAGATCGGGATATCTGCGAGTCAAGACCGAGAGTGGGCTATATGGCATAACCAGACTATCAATAAAATATTACAGGAATAAAATGGCCAAGGCAGGCAAAGAAACTTAACAAACTAGGGTAAAAGGAATAAAAGATTAGATTAAATCTCCCTACACACAGCAGGACAAAATTACATTAACAACTAATCTCGCAAGCAGGGAACACAGACACAAAACAATGAGGTCAATTCAGATAAGGGGACACATAGAGGGGATAATGGGAAACACATTAAAACACCGGGGCAAGAACAGGTCGTCCCATTAACACAAACACACACCATACAAATGCAAATTGACAAGCCTCCCAGAGAACTTCCTGACCCGACAGACCACTTTATACATATTGTAAAAATGCATAATCAAATGTTCCCGCTCGAATTTGGATCCCTATAAAGATCCAGAGCTGATGTGAAAGGATGGAGATCAACGTGGCCAAGCCACTCTTTCGGAGCTGGTTACGTTGGTTCTCCCTGGGTTCCCAGTAATTGTACAATAAAGAAAAACGCTTTGAACGTTGCCTTGTGACTCGACTTCTTTGAATGCACTGGTACAAGGGATTTTTCCCTACAACAGGCTTCCCTGCTCTCCTGCTGTTGTCCCAGGCTTGACTCTTGAGATAACCCGACACAAACATACAAAACAAATTTATAAAAGTATTTTTCTGTTTATAAATTTATTATGATTAAAAAGTTCTCTTATTCAATAAAGTACTTAAGTCTTACCTTTTTGTAATTTTTAATGGGAGTGCTGCCTCTTTTGCTCACAAACTCATTTAATATTAGGAGTGCTACATAGGTGAGTGTGGAGGAATTTCCTCAGATCTTGGAGAGATGGGCGTTTCAGAGGAAAGTAAGAGTCCAGTTGACAGAAGTGGGACAGGCAGAGTCTGAAAAGATTGTCGGTCACCTCATCCTCAGAGGGTTTCTGGAAAAAAAGATTATCCAATGATTCAGCAATTGCAAAGCCACTCAGGAGGTATGGCGGCAGAGTGGTTAGCACTGCTGCCTCACAGAGCCAGGGACCTGGGTTCAATTCTGGCCTCGGGTCACTGTCTGTGCGGAGTCTGCACGTTCTCTCCATGTCTGCGTGGGTTTCCTCCGGGTGTTCCGATTTCCTCCCACAGTCCAAAGATGTGTGGGTTCAGTTGATTGGCCATGCTGAATTGATCCAAGTTCAGGGGGATTAGCAGGGTAAATAATGGGGTTACGGGAATAGGGTCAGGGTGGGATTCTGGTTGGTGCAGACTCGATGGGCTGAATGGCCTTCTTCTGCTCTGTGGGGATTCTATGATTCAATGATGCCAGTTGAACCTGACATTGACTGTATGATAAGGAAGAATTCAATCTTTTGAAAAGTTATTGAATGGGAGGTCCACTGATTAGTGCTGTACATGTGAAGGCTTTGACAGAGAGAAAAGATAATCATTTTACTGGCCAGGTAAGCATGCTGCAACGTAGCGTTATGGAGATGATAATATTTCACTCTCTGTTGAAACCCCAATGTGAGTCATTGATATTTAACTCTGTCACCAGGTCGCTGCAAGGCCCCAGTCTCTCCTCCTTAATGGTCAGAAATACTGCTGATCTCCAGTTCTTCCTCCTCTGCAGTTAATGCCCAGGAAGTCTGTGGAGAACCAGCTCCGGTTCTCCATCTTCCCAATCCTCTGCATCTCTGCAACCGGGGCAAAACCAGCCCTCAGAGTGTCATGGCATGTGTTCATCCAGTGGGTGTGGTGAGGGTGATGATCAGGAATGCGAAGCCAGTTGGATAATTGTGGGGTTAAGTGGGAGTGGTAGATGGATAGCTGGGGATGTGAGGAAATGTTTGGATTGAGGGTGGGTGCACATGCACAGTAGATGGGTGTGAGGAGTGGTGTGATGGAACAGCATCGCAAGGCAGACTGAGAGGGTGGGTGGCCTGTGCACAGCAGGGTGTAAATGAATGTGCAACTATATTCAACTTTCCTGACCTGCTGGGATCATTGAAGCACTGGCGACATTGAATCCAGAAGCATGGTACAATGTTTCTGCTATTGGCCTCCTTATAGAAAGTAATCTGTGTCATGGTATTTAGTGGTGACACAGTGAAATCTGGGTTAACCCCAGCTGATAAACTACCTACGGTTCCTGGGCACCTGAGTTAGTTTTACAACCCGGAGTTTCATTCTCCATTGCAAACTTATATTGACATTTTTATTAATGTTGGCCGATGTAGTAATTCAGCCAACTGTTTCCTGTCACGGACACCCTTTATTGTGCCCTAAAAGAATGGGCTGCCTCTGCGGCTTACAGTCAGGTAGTCTTCACCTCAGGAATTACAACAACAGTCTGGATAGAGTAGTAGGTTTAAGATTCCCCCTGGCTGCGTCTCATTGAGCAAGCCCCCACTTGCTCCATTTGGCAACTAATACTCCACAAAGCCCACAGGGAGATCTACTGATGAACCCCCATGGCCTTTGTGGCCATCATAACACAGTGGCACAATGGTTAGCACTGCTGCCTCACAGTGCAAAGGATGCGGGTTCAATTCCGACCTTTGGTGACTGTCAATGCAGAGTCTACACGTTCTTCCTGTGTCTGCATGCGGTTCCCCTGGGTGCTCCGCTTGCCTCTCACACTCTAAAGATGTGTGAGTTAGGTTGATTGGGTATGATAAATTGCCCCGGGGGATTAGCTGGGTAAATAGGTGTGATTATGCGGATAGGGTCTACGTGGGAATGCTGTTAGTGCAGGCTCAATGGGCTGAATGGCCTTCCTCTGCACAGTTGGGATTCTGTGATTCGATGATAACAGCAGAGATTTTCCAGCCACCATGTGGCATATTTCTCAACAGTGGAGATGGCTCATCATTGGCCGCCAGTGGGATTTTCCAGTCCCGTTGAGGTCTATGATGTTTTGCATGGCTCACCCGCCTCACCGCCAGGGAATATGCCACAGGGCATCATCGCCTTCCCACGAGTGAGAAGGGCCTGCTCATTGAGTTTTGTTACACAATATCATGCCTTGTGATAATTTGTTTGTCATCAATGAATTGCCTTCGTTATTACATTCTTTATATTTAGGTGGGTAAGAAACTCACTGAGGTATTATTACCCGCAGTTCATTCAAATTTTATTAACTTAAAGGCCAAAGCTACAAGTGGATACAAGACTGATAGATTGGTGAATCAATCTAAATAAAGAACAATGAAATAAAATTGTGAAAATGAATCCGTTCATGACCTATCCAGGAAACAGGATAAAAACGAAGAAAGTGTGGATTTTAGAATGTTCCACCTAAACTGTAAACAAATTAAAGGATTAACTCACAGGGCAGAAGTATTTAATTGCAGGGATCTTCCTGGTGATAAGGACGGGATAATCCAATTAAACCTCAGGCTTGGTGTAAAAAGTTTGAGGTCATTCTCATGCCCTTGGTCGAAGAGAGATGCATGAAATTATTGAGCCAAGAGCTATCCTATCAATTGCCAAGCTAAAATTCATGAAAGACACATCATTGTTATTGTTGTTCCTGCCTGGAAGCCTCTGGTCTCCTATTAATGGATAAACAGTGTAACTAGGCATGAGAATTGGGTAGTTATAGATATTTTAACTGAGGGCATCAATCTTGTCTGCTGTCAACTGGTGACGTGTATGTGAGCACGTATCATAAGAGGATTAGAGGTAAGTGTCTCAACAAGAAGAATGAGCCTGTTGCTTCTTCCTCAGGCTGTTGGGCCTACTGCACACTTCCAACCTTTTCTGTTTTAGAGTTTGGAGCACTGTTAAACAAGGTCCAGATTCTCCAATATAACCAGAAAGACAAAGTCAGCTGTGTCATGACATCTGGGCTCTGGTGGGATTGATGTCCGAGATGGTGATTTAGATTCAGAAAGAATGTTCCCGATCATAGAATCATAGAAACCCTACAGCACAGAAAGAGGCCATTCGGCCCATTGAGTCTGCACCGACCACAATCCCACCCAGGCCCTACCCGCATATCCCTACATATTTTACCCACTCATCCCTCTAACCTACGCATCTCAGGACACTAAGGGCAACTTTAGCTTGGCCAATCAACCTAACCCGCACATCTTTGGACTGTGGGAGGAAACCGGAGCACCCGGAGGAAACCCACGAGGAGAATGTGCAAACTCCACACAGACAGTAACCCAGGCCGGGAATCGAACCCAGGTCCCTGGAGCTGTGAAGCAGCAGTGCTAACCACTGTGCTACCGTGCCGCCCATCACGGTGGGGGAAGTCCAGAACGAGAGGTCATACTTTGAGGATAAGGGATAGACATTTTTGAACTGAGGTGAGGAGAAATTTCTTCACCCAGAGAGCGATGAATTTGTGAAATTCACTATCACAGAAAATAGTTGAGGCCAAAACATTGTCTGATTTCAAGAAGGAATTAGATGTAAATCTTAGGGCTGAAGGCATCAAGAGATATAGGAGGGAAGGGGGGGATCAGGATTTTGAATTTGATGATCAGCCATAATCACAATGAATGGCGGAGCAGGCTTGAAGGGCCGAATAGCCTACTCCTGCTTCTAGTTCCTATTTTCCTATGGTGATGGGATTCTCAGATGTGCAGGAGAGAGAGGGAGTTGGGCACAGTCAGGGGGAGGGAAGGGGGGATCTATAAATACATGGTCACCTGGGAATCCTTGGAGATCCAAATCAGACACAGCATTTAAATAGTGCATAGGAACAGAATGGGATGATTTTCGGCCAGAGCACAAACAAGGATAGTGAGACACAAGTGAGAGGAATTTGAAAGAGACAAAGTGAATAGCAGATGTGTGTTGGAGGTACTGAGCAGATGGAAGAAGATGTTGGAGTGAGGAGCAAGTGGACAATTGAAATTGAAATGGGGAGGTGGTGGTGGAGTGGGATAATCACTGGATTAGTAATCTGGAGAACCAGCTCTGGGGACTCAGGTTTGAATTCCTCTATGGCAGATGGTAACATTTGAATTCAGTAAATGGCTTGAATTCAGTAAAGGTCTAATGATGACCATTGCCATGACAGGAGAATCCATCAACATCATCCTCATCGGGTCAATATTTGCTGGCCTTTCTGACTGGTACTTCTCCTCATCAACATGCTAAATGTCTTGAGCATCTCTGGGAGTTGATCTTACTGATGTCCTTTAGGGAAGGAAATCTGCTGTCCTTACCCAGTCTGGCCTACATATGTCTCCCGATCTACAGCAACGTGTTTGACTCTTAAACACCCTCTGAAATGGCCATGTAAACCACTCAGGTCAAGGGCAATTAGGGATAGGAAGCCAATGATGACCACATCCAATGAATGAATGAAAAAAATTGGTCATTGCATACAAATTTAACTTGTCCTTTGATTAGATAATGTCCTTGTGTACAAAATCGAAATTATCCTTTGATTGGATTGAGTACTTCACATTGTCCTGTGTGAGAAAGTGTAAAAATCATAGCCATTACTGAAGAAAACATGTCATGAGAAAAGACCATTAATATATCAAGTCCACTGCTTCAACACACAGGAAGGTGTCTATCCTCTGATGGGCATCACCTATTCTTACCCATTGGTGTTGCAGTAAATGTGCTCCATCACTCGCCCTATTCTGGTTTACATGATGTGGAGATGTTGGCGTTGGCTTCATCTGGAATACTACCCATCAGATCTGCCAATCAAGATATGGTTTAATATCAAATATGAGATGACACCAACCTTGAAAGTGATCAACAGGTCTCCTTACTGAGCACACACTCGTTGATGTGAAAGAAGAATCCATTATCATCATTAAGAAGTCTCACAACACCAGGTTTAAGTCCAAAAGGTTTATTTGGTATCACGAGCTTTCGGAGTGTCGCTCCTTCCTCAGGTGAGTGTATGTAGACACAGACTCAATTGGAAGATAATGGTTGGAATGCTGGTTGGAAAATCTCTTTAAAACTTCCTCTACTGGCTGAACAGTAACTATTTTAAACGTGATCTATGCCTCTCCGTGCTGCCACTGCTGAGGAGCAGTTTGATGAACTCATGATACTCTCAGTGTGATGGCCAAAGGATGAAGCTGTATTGAATACGATGATCTTGCACTTGGGTGAAATTTGAGCTGTCCTCACTTTTCTGATGGTGGAATGAAAGGCACTTGTTTGAGGCAATGAGAAAGCAGCAAAGTGTTTGATTTGAAATGAAATATATGACGGTTCTCATGGCAAGATTCAGCAATTTTCGATCTCTGTTTCTATGTAGCCCTGCTCCTATTGCAAATTAACCAGTGACAGACCCAACTGGAGGAGTCTCCGTCATCAAGCAATCTCAACATTTGTGGAGAACAGAGTTAGGTCCCTGCAGGACAAGTGAGCAGAATGCAAAGCCAGTGCCTTCACCTACCCCTCCAATCGTGGCTTCATCTGGAACACTAGCCATCAGATCTGCCAATCAAGATATGGTTTAACATCAAATATGAGATGACACCAACCTCGTCAGTGATCAATAGGTCTCCTTACTGAGCACACACTCGTTGATGTGAGAGAAGAATCCATTATCATCATCATCTTCATCAGATCAAAAGCACAGCTTAACAGCCTCTGAATGAACTGGCACTAATATTTTCTCTCGCATGCGCTCAGATTTCAGCCTGGAGTTTCTCACTAATCCTCTGGATAGTTAGAAATGAAGACTACTCCGTATCCCCCAATGATCCTGATAATGTCTTTTCCAGACAGTGATGGAGATGAGGATTGACAACTGACCCTTTCCTCGGGTCCATATGTTGATGGTTAGCTTAACCAAGCTGCCAAAGTTATCACATTGAATTTGACTTCCTCCTCTTCCTTGTGGCTGGGAGCTCTTGGCAACTACATTGTCTGATCAGTTGGCCCCTCTTTCCTTGGGCACTTGATTTGATTTGATTTATGATTGTCCCATGTATTAACATACAATGAAAAATATTGTTTTTCGCGCGCTATACAGACAAACATACCGTTCATAGAGAAGGAAGCGAGAGAGTGCAGAATGTAATGTTACAGTCATAGCTAGGGTGTAGAGAAAGATCAACTTAATGCAAGGTAGGTCCATTCAAAAGTCTGACAGCAGCAGGGACGAAGCTGTGCTTGAGTCAGTTAGTATGTGACCTCAGATTTTTGTATCTTTTTCCCGAAGGAAGAAGGTGGAAGAGAGAATGTCCGGGGTGCGTGGGGTCCTTAGTTATGCTGGCTGCTTTGCCGAGGCAGCGGGAACTGTAGACAGAGTCAATGGATGGGAGGCTGGTTTGCATGATGGATTGGCCTTCGTGACCTTTTGTGCTCCCTTGTGGTCTTGAGCACCATACCAAGCTGTGATACAACCAGAAAGAATGCTTTCTATGGTGCATCTGTAAACGTTGGTGGAGTCGTAGTTGACATGCCAAATTTCCTTCATCTTCTGAGAAAGTAGAGGTGTTGGTGGGCTTTCTTAACTATAGGGTTGACAGCGGGGGGAACCAGGACAGGTTGTTGGTGATCTGGACACCTAAAGACTTGAAGCTCTCAACCAAGAGTTGTTCTAATCCCAGAGTGCCAGCTGGTCTGGGATGTGCTCAATGGCACTCCATGGTCTCAATCTAATATGATGTGGAGATGCTGGTGTTGGACTGGGGTGGGCACAGTAAGAAGTCTCACAACACCAGGTTAAAGTCCAACAGGTTTATTTGGAATCACGAGCTTTCGGAGTACTGCTCCTTTATCAGGTGAGTACTCAATCTAACGTTGCACACATATCATACATCATATAGCAAAGGTGTTATTCTATAGCCAGCTAAGCAAAGGAACCCTCACCATGGGGCATTCCAAACTCGATACATAGACATTCTGAAAGCCAATCTCAAATCCTGTAAGATACAGGCAATATACTGAGATGCTGGAATCTGAAACACAAACAGAAAATGCCGCAAAAACTCAGCAGGTCTGACAGCATCTGTGGAGAGAGAATACAGCTAATGTTTTGAGTCTGGATGACCCTTTGTCAGAGCTGAAGACAAAGAAAATTGGACAAGATTTATACAATGAGGGTGAGGGTGGAGGGGTCGAGGGGGGATGTAATTGGACAAAGGGAATGTAAATGATAACGATAAAAGCTGAGAAAGGTGCTAAGAGCGTCCATTAAGAGTTCGGAATATGTGAATGGCAGAAAAAAAGGTGCACAGTGTCAAAGGACAACCTGAGGATTGTGGTGACTGGCCCTAGGGGGGTGGTGGGGATGGGGGAGGGGTGGCAGTGGGTTGGAAGACAAGATGGAGAGTGAAATACCAGAGCCTGTAAGTTGGACCCCATTACATTGAAAAAACCAACCTTGGCCAAATCCAAATGGAGAAGTTCCTGTCATCAAGCAATCTCAACATTTGAGGACAGCAGAGTTAGATCCCGACAGGACAAGTGAGCACAATGCAAATTCACCTCTCCAATAGTAACTTCATAGGAAATATTTGCAATCGGATCTGCAAATCAAGATTTGGGGTGAAACTTTACACCGGTGCGATCTTCTGGTCTTGCTGAAGTCAGTGGAGTTTTTACTGGCTTGCCGCATTTTCCAGCATTGCCCCCTCTGTGCAGGGGGCCTTGGTTTTAGTATCAAGTATGAGGTAACACTAACTTAATCTGTGAACAAATGGTCTCCTTGCTGTGCATTCTTTTATCGAATTGACAGGAGAATCCATCAACATCATCCTCATCAGATCAACATTTGCCGGCCTTTTTGACTGGTATGTCACCTGATCAACATACTAAATGTCTCTGGGAGTTGACATCAATGGCATAAAATCGATTCAATCAAAATCAAGTAGAATTTTACAGGGATTCACAGAAACAAGAAAGGGATAAAGGCTAAATACTGCGGCCAAAGGAATCGGAAACAAAAACAGAAAATGCTGGAAAATCTCAGCAGGTCTGACATCATCTGTGGAGAGAAAATAGAGCTAAGGTTTCATGTCTGGATGAGCCTTTGTTAGAGCTGGGAAAGGGATATTGCGTTGTAGCAGGGCAATCTTAAGGATGTGTAATGACCTTAATCAGGAAACTGAGGTTGGTCCGTTGGAATATGAATTCCCTGATTCAGGGCCAAATTGATGGACAAATCAGGGAGCCTCTTGCTTTGTACTTAACCAGGAGTGGCAGTTCCTCTGGGACTCCGAGTGGAGACTGCTAACTGAAAACACTCTGTATGCTGCTGTCAGACTTGTAAATAAAGTGATTTTGGTGAAGGGATTTCTGCCTCTGAGGACTTATTACAGGATGGTAACTCAAGGCATGATCTGAAAGGATAAGTTTGAGGAGGTTTTCAGAAACAATGAGGGAGGTGAATAAAGATTGGGAGGGAAGATCAAGAGGACTAATTAATGGATAGAAAACAGAGAGTGGCTCATGAACAGGGCTGGTTGGCAAGCATTGAATGGTGGAGTGATGCATGGATCAGTGCTGGGCCTCCGCTATTTACAATCTATGTTCATGACTGACGTAATGTGACGGACAGTAATGTATCTAAGTTTGCAGATGACACAAAGCTGGGTGGGAAGGTAAGCTGTGGGGAGGACACAGAGAGGATGCCATGAGATATAGACAGGTTAGGTGAGTGGGCAACAAGATGGGTGATGGATTATAATGTAGGCAAGTGTGAAGTTATTCACTTTGGTTGTAGGAATAAAAAAACAAAATATTTTTCAATTGATGAGAATCTTGTCAGTGTTGATAGGAAGTGAGATGAAAATAATCTCTCCCTCAATGTCAACAAAATGAATGAGATAGTCATCGACTTCAAGATGCATAATGCAGGACAGGCCCCTGTCTACATCAATGGGAACAAAGTAGCAATGGTCAAGAGCTTCAGGTTTTTAGGTTTCCAGATCACTCATGACCTGTCCTGGTCCCTCCATGCTGACACTATCATTAAGAAAGCCCACCAATGCCTCTACTTTCTCAGGAGATGAAGGAAATTTGGCATGAACACTCCAACTTTCACCAACTTCTAGAGATGCACCATAGAAAGCCTTCTTTCCGGTTGTATCGCAGTTTGGTGTGACTGCTCTGTTCAAGACTCCAAGAAATTAAAAAAGGGCCGTGAATGAAGCCCAGTCCATCATTCAAACCAGCCTCCTATCCATTCACACTGTCTATACTTCCCGCTGCCTCGGAAAAGCAGCCAATATTATCAAGGACCCCACGCACCCTGGACATTCTCTCTTCCACCTTCTTTCATTAGGAAAAAGATACAAAAGTCTGAGGACACATACCAACCGAGTCAAGAACAGCTTCTTCCCCGCTGCCATCAGACTTTTGAATGGACCTACCTCACATTAAGCAGATCTTTCTCTACACCCTCACTATGACTGTAACACTACATTCTGCCCTCTCTCCTTTCCTTTCCTATTTACGGTATGCTTTGTCTGTATAGCGCATAAGAAACAAAACTTTTCACTGTATACTGATACATCTGACAATAATAAATCAAATCAAATCAAATCAAAATGTTCAAAGAGATTTGGGTGTGCTTGTACAAGGAACACAGAAAGTTAGTATATGGGTGCAGCAAGCAATGAGGATGGGAAATGGCATGTTGGGCTTTATTGCAAGGGCAAGAAGGACAAGAATGAATAAATCTTGTTCCAGTTGTATGGGGCTTGGTGAGACCACATCAGGAATACTGCATGCAGTTTTGGAATGTCTCCTAAGAGAATGGCCTCTCAAACATTCCTTTTAACCCAAAATGGCCAAGACATTATCAGCCTGGAACACAAAGCCAATTTCCAAACGTTTGATAAATATTCTTTGTTGAATATATTATGGAGAGATAAAGTCACATGATGCAGGCCTCTGGCTTGTTGAACAGTGAATATCATCTTGTAGGGTTGAATAGCTTATCATTCAACTAACAGCCTCAGAGAAAAAAGCTCTGTCCAAGTTGAACTCCTGGTCTTATCTATACCGATGGAATTTCTGTACCATTGTCTACAAGACTGATTCTTCTGTGTGCCTATTTCATCATGTGAAGTCAACACCATCGGAAAAGTGAGGAAATTACTGGCATAGACTCAATGCCAATTGATGTAACTGGGGGCGGGTTATAGAACTGGCACCGGATGGCAGGGGGGTCAGTGCAATGACTCTCGCCCCACTTCACCTTTACGCTTCGCCGCACATTCATCGACAATCAGATTGAATGGTACAGGAACAGCTCCCTCTACATTTGAATCAATTGAATTCTTTCTGACTGTGTGCACAATGTACAAGAGAGAGGAAGAAAGAATAAGGATCTAATTTAACTCAGGAACAATGCGAGTGATCGAGGTATTCTGAGAGACAGGATCATTAGAGCCAGTCAGCATGGGTTTGTGAGTGGAAAATCATGTCTCACAAATTTGATTGAGTTTTTTGAAGGCGTAACCAAGAAGGTAGATGAGGCCAGTGCTGTTGATGTTGTCTACACGGACTTTTGCAAGACCTTTGACAAGGTACCACATGGTAGGTTGTTGCATGAGGTTAAATCTCATGGGATCCAGGGTGAGGTAGCCAGATGGATATAAAATTGTCTTCATGACAGAATACAGAAGGTGGGTGTAGAGGGTTGTTTTTCAAACTGGAGACCTGTGACCAGCAGTGCACCTCAGTGATGTGTGTTGGTTCCGCTGTTATTTGTTATATTAATGACTTGGATGAGAATTTAGTAGGCATGATTAGTAAGTTTGCAGATGAGCCAAGATTGGTGGCATAGTGGACAGTGAAAAAGGTTATCTCGGATTGCAATGGGATCTTGATCAATTGGGCCAGTGGGCTGACGAATGGCAGATGGAATTCAATTTAGATAAATGTGAGGTGATGTATTTTGATAGATCGAACCAGGGCAGGACTTACTCAGTTAATGTTAAGGCGTTGGGGAGAGTTATAGAACAAAGAGATCTAGGGGTACAGGTTCATAGCTCCTTGAAAATGGAGTCACAAGTGGACAGAGTGATGAAAAAGGCATTTGGCATGCTTGGCTTCATTGGTCAGAACATTGAATACAGGAGTTCGGGCATCATGTTGAAGTTGAACAAGACATTGACAAGGCCACACTTGGAATACGGTGTACAGTTCTAGTCACCCTATTATATAACAGGTAGTATTAAACTAGAAAGAGTGCAGAAAATATTTACTCGGATGCTACCGGGACTTGATGGTTTGAGTTATAAGGGGAGGTTGGATAGACTGGGATTTTTTTCTATGGAGCATAGGAGGTAAAGGGGTGATCTTATAGAGGCCTATAAAATAATGAGGGGTATAGATCAGTTAGATCGTCAATATCTTTTCCCAAGGTCGGGGAGTTGAAAACAAGAAGCCATAGGTTTAAGGTGAGAGGGGAGAGGTACAAAAGTGTCCAGATGGGCAATTTTTTCACACAGAGGGTGGTGAGTGCCTGGAACAAGCTGCCAGAGGTAGTAGTAGAGGCGGGTGCAATTTTGTCTTTTCAAAAGCGTTTAGACGTTGGATAAAATGGGTTTAGAGGGATATGGGCCAAATGCGGGCAATTGGGACTAGCTTAGGGGTTAAAGAAAGGGGCGGAATGGACAAGTTGGGCCAAAGGGCCTGTTTCCATGCTGTAAACCTCGATGACTCTATGATGATGGAAAGGTGAGTAGTAATGTTTTAATAAATCAGATAGGTGGAAATTTCCTTGAAAGAATGGTGGGGTTTCACTTTGGTGGTGCAATTATACCAGAAGTTTCCAGATCACCCTCCCTTTCTGTCTTCAGCGGGCGCACATCTGTGGGGATTTGCAATGAGTAGTGGAGGAAACACCTTCCTTGCAACAAAGGGCAGTGGCCGATTCAATGTCTACATGCGTCATTAGTACTCTGAAGCTCTGTGTTACCGACCATCAAAATGGAAGATTATTCATGTACCAGGCAAAGAGAATCCAGGTTCCTTGTCCTCATTCCAGAAAGGCCATTTGCAAATCAGTGGTTGGCTCAGTGGAGAGGAAAAGGAAGGCAGTGAAGCTGGAGGATGAAATCAAGTTCAGGAGCACTATTGTGGTTGTCTAAGGAAGAGGTATAGAGGCATATATGTGTGAACAGTAACTCCTTATTATGGAACATAACTATATACATATATACAAGATAGTAAGCTTCTTCAGTCCAATCCGCGAGCTTCCTCCATTCAAATGCCTACCATCCTACTACTAGTCATGTGACTCCCTTTACACCATCATGTGGGCAGTACTGCTTCCCATGTTAACCCTTTCAGTCCTGAACACTCAAATATTACACTTCCCTTCCCCCAAGTCTTTATTCTAATATTTTTACCTTCATATTTACACGCTAGCCGCCCCCCCTCCAACCCCCCGCACCCCCCCAAGTGTTTGACTGCACTTGAGGTTTTACTAGTCTTCCTGATTGTGTTCTTTGAAGCTTGGCAGATTGGCAATAGGCAACCGTTTACCAGTTCCACATTAACCCTTTTAGTCCTGGACATCCTAATGTTTTTTTATTCATTTGTGGGACATGGGCGTCGCTGGCTGGCCAGCATTTATTGCCCATCCCTAGTTGTCCTTGAGAAGGTGGTGGTGAGCTGCTTCCTTGAATCGCTGCGGTCCATGTGCGTCCGGTTTCATTTTTTTGTTCAGACTTCGTAGTGATTGTTACAACTGAGTGGTTTGCTAGGCCATTTCAGAGGGCAGTTGAGAGTCAACCACATTGCTGTGGCTCTGGAGTCACATGCAGGCCAGACAGGTAAGGACGGCAGATTTCCTTCCCTAAAGGACATTAGTGAACCAGATGGGTTTTTCCGACAATCGACAATGGTTTCATGTTCACCAGCAGACTCTTAGTTCCAGATAATTTTTATTGAATTCAAATTCAAACGCCTGCCGTGGCTGGATTCGGACCCAGTTCCCCAGAACATTATCTGGGTTTCTGGATTAATAGTCGAACGATAATACCATTAGGCCATTGCCTCCCCTGAATGCAACCACAATATGTCATAAGGCACCTTACAGTTATTTAAATACTTTCTTTTGCTGTCCAACACTCTTGTGATGCAAGAAGTGTGGCAGCCAATTTATGCCACATGCAAATTCCACAAGTGCAATGTGGCAGTGACCTAATCATCTCCTTTCGGTATTGGTTGAAGAGCAAATACTGGCCAGAGTGCCATAGAGACTTCCCCATGCCTTTACAAGATAGACCCATGGACTTTTTAAATATTAATTTGCAATGACAGAAGGGGTCTCAGTTTAACACAGATAGGCAGCAGCTCGAAGAGCGCAGCACTCCAATTTGTCCTGATTGCTCGTGTCTCCAGATACCAATACACAGACAATTTCAGACCTTAGAGAGTCCCTGGAATGTACACAGCTCTGAGCTGAGAATTGTCCTTGTTCTCATGACATTGCAAATGGCTTTGGTGCAGGTTTTATTTCGCAAAATGAGAAAAAATTTGTAAAAGAAGATGCCGATCACTAGAAATGAACTGACACCCACACATACACGCACACACACAGCTGATATTGCAGCCCTGGTGCAGAGATTAAGTTTATTTATTAAGTAGGCTTACATTGAAGTTACTGTGAAAATCCCCTAGTCACCACACTCCGGTGCCTGTTCGGGTACACAGAGGGAGAATTTAGCATGGCCGATATACCTAACCAGGACGTCTTTCGGTCTGTGGGAGAAAACCCACACAGACACAGAAAGACAACATGCAGACTCCGCACAGACAGTGACCCAAGCCGGGAATCGGACCCGGGTTCCTGGCGCTGCGAGTCAGCAGTGCTAACCACTGTACCACCATGCTGCTAGAGATGCTGCTAATGCCTGTGATCGCATTATGAGCCCTCCAGTGATCATAGAATCTGTACGCACGAGTTAGCTGGAAAATCTCACCTGTCGAAGGCAGAGAAAATTGGATAATTGCCAAGGATGCATTCCTAAGGCACTTTGGCACCATGACGAAATGCAAAGCCAAGATTCCTCAGTAGCAAATTGGGTTTCTCACCAAGGAACCAGAAACATGCATCATGAAAATAAGATTTACATCATCTAATTATCTTTTGAGACCATGTTATTAAGATCACGTGAAGTGTTTGTGTGTAGTTTGAATGATTGGTGGTTGGAATTTGCAGGTGGCAAATTATTTTCAATCAAACTGAACAAAGAGAATGCTTCAGGCCCCATGCACTAATTGATGGAATTTGTGAGGCAATTAGTTCATCTTGCTTCTTCTGAGGGTATATATACCTCAAATCAAACTCCAGTACACCACAACCTGGTCTCAGATTGTTTGTGTCGTTTAAGAACCGGAGGTATCCTTGAGAGGTGAGTAAAATATAACTTTTATTCGAACTAATGTGATTGATTGGCAGTAACTCCATTCTAGTTTTAATGTAAGCCTACTTGTGACACTGGTAAATTAATAAAGTTAATTGTCATGGCATATTCAGTGGTAATCGTGGGTTTCTGGGATCAATGTATTTCCTGACTGGGAACTTTGAGTAAGTCAAATCTGAAGCTAAAGGCAGCTCTGCTCCACCCCAAGTCTATCTTCAGATTCTACACCAGCCTGGGAACTTTACACTCCCTGTAACTGTGATCCAAGGTAAGGACATGTTTGGGAATGTGGGACTTGATCATTTTCATGTGCAGAACGGGAAGAAGCATTGTAAATTTCACAGGCTTATTCGCTCTTCATCTGAATGAATTGGAGCTTTTTTTTTTTACAGTTGTTGATTGATGCAATTAAAAGCTAAATAAGACCATAAGGTGTAGGAGCAGAATTAGATCATTTAGCCCGTCAAGCCTGCTCCGCCATTCAATCATGTCTGATATGTTTCTCAACACCATTTTCCCACCTTTTCCCCATATCTTTTGATCCCTTGACCAATCAAGAACTTATCCGTCTCTGTCCAAAATATACTCAATGACCTGGCCTCCACAGCCTTCTGTGGCAATGAATTCCATAGATTCACCACCTTCAGAAAATGTCAACAGTCGGGGCTATCTATTCTCCAGCCGTTCTCCCTGTGCTTAAGCAGAGATGCAACGCACAGGTATTCAGCTCCTCCTTGTAGGGATTGGGACCCTTGTCGAAATCTCGACTTCCGCGTTTGACTTTAATGCAAACATACATTAACACAAGATACGTTACCGACAGATTGTCTTTATTTACTTGCTAGCAAGGGGAGGAGTCTTGACACAATGGACCAGTGACACCATTCCACCAGACAAGAAAATCATCCTGGTTTATACAATTCTGCAGCTCACAGTCAGTTGGACACAATCCAATCCAAAGTGTTACAAATGACATACTTTACAATATTGATCCAATAGAAAAAAACTGAACCACCCTGATCTATGAGATCACGATGCCTCGTGGGATACCCCAATATATCATCCCGAAGCCTGTCCTCTAGTTTCTTAGTCAGACATCATGTCTCTATTTTTGATAGCAGCCTCACAAAGCATCTTCACTAAAACAGTCTAACATGGGCATCCTTTAATTGATAAAGGGGGCCTATAAAAACCATTAGTATTTTATGGCCTTGTCAGTGAAGTTAACTGAATCTCTAAGGGATGTGGTCAACTCATCTTGCCTTCAGGATATTTCCCAATTATAGCCCTGGTAAGTTGTGTTTATTGCCACATAATGAAACACATGTATATACTGCTTATCAATTCAATGACTGAGCTTTTAATCACTACCTACAGTTTCCAGGGGTATCATTATGCTACCATTAATTCTTGTCAGCTCCCACTAATTCCCCTACCATAACTCTTTCGTTAGCAAAGGCACTAATATCTTTCTGACTCTGTTTTGGTTAGAAACTGTGAAGGCAGCTTCATTAAAACTCACTTCTTGTATCAGTTGTTTCTGATCAGGTGTCCTGTGAAGCAATTAAGTCTCCTTTATGGCCTTGTGATTCCAATAGTTGGATGTTTCATAGGAATGTATCTAACATCTGTTTGGTATCAAAGGGGCATTCTGTAACTGTGCATCTAAGTTTCTTTGTTTAATTTCTAAAATGTATAGAAGATATATTTATATGTCTGGACTAATTAAAGGTTTTACATGTACCTTTAAAACTACAAAGTATTTATAACACTTCATGACAATGACTAGCAAACTTGCTGCCCATTGATAAAGCGAATTCTGCATCTAAGTTGATTAAACAAAAACCCGAGCAGAGTCTGCCAATCTAATAGTAGCCCTTTTCTTTTCTATCTTTCTACATTCCCTCCTCTTGTCCTTCTCAAAGACAACCGAATCTTGTAACGTCTCTCCATCTCTTTTGTCTACTTCATTCTCTGAGATTTCTGAAGTTGTTACTGTCATCATAGTGGCTGCAGCTCCTGGAATAACTGCACTTCCAAGCCATGCACAGCAACACTTTATCATGGTAAATACCAGACATATGGTAAAGATAACGGAAAAATATTACCCCATGAACTAGGGACTTACCAAAAATTCCCCGAGAATCTGGTTCCTTAAACTTCTTAACCTCCTTTCGGATATAGTCCACTAAGCTTCCTATTTCCTCAGAATGATCAGCGATGTATGTGCAGCATTCAGACTGTATTATAGCATATATCCCACCTTTTTAAGCTAACAAATAATCTCGGGCCATCCTGTTCTGTAAAGTCATATTTCTGACGACTGTCACCTTATCACTTAACCCTTTTACAGCTTTTGTTATATCATTTGCCACCACTTCTAGTAATTTAGCTAATTTTTACTATTTCGACTGAGGTAAATCCCACTCCGACAGAGGGATAAAGGATCGAAAGGAATTGTTGCGTTTTTGTAAGGGCTCGTTTAGACTGATAAAGGGGGTGATGCGTTCGGGAGAGCAATGATGGTATTACATACAGATCCCAGGTAACATGACTCTTCCCAATTTAATGGCAACCAGGGATATGCTTTGTGTCCACACACAAAGGATGTTTCTTTTCAGGTTCGTAAACTGATACCATTTCCTTCAGTCATAGTGTTTGCAGATGTGAGGATCAATGAATGGTTACACTTACTTGTTCCTGCATTCCACCCACCTGTCTGTATACTGACCAGACAAATTGTCCCATTGGGTCTCCCTAGTCCTGTTGTATTAGTAAAGAACAAGACAGGGGGCTTCTGAGAGAGGTTATAATTGGGTTGGAACCATCTCTTCAATTTATTCATATTATACCCAGCTGATTCCCAATGTTCCTTGCTATCCCTTAGTCCCTCCTTAAGAAGTACTATTGTTGTTCTGATTTTGGACGACCTTTTCTGATTCAGCCACCATTCTGCTGTTTCTGATTAATTGAAAGGAATTGGTCTTAAAGGAATACCTCCCTTCAAGTGTGTCGGTACATGTGTGGGAAGCGTTGATATCCTTGGCATAAGTGTGTGACATGTGCATGAAGGTATTTTTGTACAATTCAGACAATATAGGTATTATTAATGTCACAAGAAAATAGAGTCTTAATGTCCAATTTCCTCCATCGGTGAGGCTGATGATTCCTTTTCCTCGGGACCTCTTGCAATGAGATCCATGTCGGTCTTTCCTTCACTTTGATCACAGTGTTGGTGGTCAACAAGACTTGATAGGGGGCCTCAATCTTGGGTGAAGACTATTCTCACTTTTAAACACCTTCACATCAACAAAGTCACCCGGTTCTAAGCTGTGGCACCTCCCTTCTGCAGGATCAGTCTGAGCTTCCTTTACCTGGGAATGGAAACTAGAAATACACATTTTGTTAAAGCAACACAAAAGTTTAGCATATTTATTTTCCTCCATTCTGTGAACATCCATCTGCTTAACAGCAAGTGGTGCAGAAAAAGGCAAACATTGGGGGATCGTCCCATAACGATTGTGTGGTGATAGCCCAGTTGTTCTGTTTGTTGCTGACCGCATTGCCATTAATGCTAGGGGTAACAGTTCAACCCATTTTAGTCCAGTTTCAGCACACAGTTTTGCCAGCTTGTTCTTCAGCATTCCATTATATCTCTCTACCAATCCAGCTGACTGTGGGTGATAAACTGCAGTGAAAATGCTGATTGATTTGCAATGCTCGGCACATTTCTTTCCTAACTATCCCGGTAAAAATGTGATCCATTGTCACGCGAAAGCTGTACAGGTATGCCAAATCGTGGTACAATTTCTTTTAGCAAATATTTAGCAACAGTAGTAGCATCATTCTTTTTACATGGAAAGGCTTCAATCCATCTAGAAAATACATCGACAATTACTAACACATACTTAAATCCCATACACGGGGGTAATTAAATAAAACCCATTTGCAGATTTACAAAGGCTCCTGTTAGATTTGGGCGGAAGGCAGCCTGTACCTTTTCTCTTTTTCCTGGATTCATGGTTTGACAGGTAACACATCTTTCACTAATTTGTTTTGGAATTGCCAAAATACCTGGTGCATACCATGTTTTTAAAATATTGTCTGCCATCCCCCTCTTTTCCGATATCCAAAAGCTGACCTTTTTTTTTCGGGATCGCTGTTCAAAAGGCATTCTTCTCGACGGTTATTCTATCGAGAATCAGGTGGGAAAGATTTATTCTTGCCCTTGGTCCATTCTACCCATTTTTGTAGGTCACTGATTGATGACTGACTGCAATTTTACTTTATAGAAACATAGAAAAACTACAGCACAAACAGGCCCTTCGGCCCACAAGTTGTGCCGAACACATCCCTACCTTCAAGACCTACCTATAACCCTCCATCCTATTAAGCTCCATGTACTCATCCAGGAGTCTCTTAAAAGACCCTATTGAGTTCGCCTCCACCACCACTGACGGCAGCCGATTCCACTCGCCCACCATACTTTGTTGTATTAGCAGAGACTAAGTACAAATCAAAAATAACCACACCATTGTTATTCAGGTCCCATCTGGAGTACCATGTGCACGTCCAGTCACAAAATCATATTGCTCAAGGTGACGAACAGCCATAATGATTCTGAATATTTGCATCCAGTTTATTGGAAAGATGATTAGATTTGCCCTCTTCAGGATAACTTTAAGTTTTGCCTTTTCCATATTATGAAAGGCATTAATAGATGTATTGCTTATAGTATTGATCACTATAGCTAAAATATTAGTAAAGCAAGTTTAAAGATTATGAAATTAGAAATAAGTAAGGTTTAATAAAATTTATATAATAGTAAAATAAGTCATCAAGGAATGCCACACAATCAGATAGTACAAATGGGTAGAGAAGGATATGTTTCTGATTAAATTAAATGATGAGGAAGTAGGTATGTGTGGTGAACCATCGTTGGTTACCACTGTGGGGTTATTCCAATGTTACTGTTGGGTTAGGGTGTTGCCACTGTGGGGGTTGTTATAATGTTGTTGGGTTAGGGTGTTTACCTGTGGTAGATGTTGTTATGGCACATCCCGGTCGGGCCCCGCCTCCTGGGGAGAGGTATAAGACCCTCTGCTCAGGCGGGACCCCTCCAGTCTGGATTGGTGTACTCGTGTTAGATAGTTCCATTGTTTGTCAATAAAAGCCTTCAATCGCTGAAGCCTTGTACCTCGTGCTTGATTGTCGCGCATCAGTATGAGATTAAGATAAATAGGAAGAAATTGTTGGGCCTAGTTGGCTTTCTCAGATGCTAGAAATGTTTGCCTTTACCTGAAGCAAACTATAATTACAACAAAAGGAAGAATGGCCTGAAAAACTGCATCAGAGAATGCTTTAAAAAGATGATAATTGGTCAGCAAAATGACTTTTTCTACTTGCACTTCCACACAACTTCTTCATATCAGGAAAGAAAAAAAAAGAACACATACAAGAGAGAGTCACAATTTCATTCAACCGCATCTATTTGAGCAGCCAAAGTTCATACCAAAATTATCCTGCAATGTCATGCGAAAATGTGTTTATTGGCACAAGGTACAGGTTTAAAATATGTCAATTCTGTAAGCTAATTATCAATACAAAGGATGTTTCAAATTACTGATAGAAACCACTTTCTAATTAGATCACAGCAGTGAGCAATACATTTACCCAATGGGCCAAGATCCCCTCCAGGTGCAGCACTGAGTACGATCAACAGAAAATGAAAATAAAAAGCCCGAAACAATTAATCTACAAGAAGAAACAATGAACTTAATTTCTACCATCAGAAATCTACCATCATGTACAAACTGATTTAACGCCTAATGGACATTGATTAAACCAAAAAATCCCAGTTCAGGATCCACACTGCATTGCAGATTCTCTTTCATATTTGCCTCATGTGGTAAGAACATATGAAGCAGGAGTCGGCCATCTGGCCCTTCAAGCCTGCTCCACCACTCAATAAGATCACGGCTGATCTTCTACCTAACCCCTATCTTACCACACTATCTTCATGTCGCTAGATTCTCTCACTATCCAAAATCTACCTGCTTTGAATATACTCAATGACTGAGCATGCACAACACCCTGAATCCTGAAGATTCACAATCCTTTGAGTGACTAAGTTCTTTTTCACTTCAGCCCTAAATAGCCAGGTCTTATTTGGGGACAGTGAGCCCTAGTTTAAGACTCCCCCAGCCTGGGGAGACATCTTCCCAGGATCTATCTCATCAGGCCCTTAAGAATTTTATTTGTTTTAACGAGATTACTGTCTCAATCTCTCAATCTTTTGAACTTGAAGAAATATAGGTTTATCTGTACTCATAGAACAATCCCCTCATGCCAGGAACTAGCATATTAAGTTCTCACTTTAAGTCACCCACTTAATGTCACTTTGTTTTAACATAGTTCATTCTTTATGGCCTGTTTTTCCAATTTCCATTGCCATTTTTGCACTCTGGCCTTGCACCTCCATGAGGTGCATGCAGGACAGGCAGGGCCATGTTCTGAAGCCCTGATGCTGCAAGGAGAGGGGAGGCCAGACATTCAGGAGCACGAGCGCAAGGCAGGGAGTCAGAACTAGAGGCTCGGCCAGGACACCGAGATCCCATGGATGTTTGGGTCAGGAAGCTGCCAACTAAAATCCATAGATTTTCTACAGTGTAGAAGGAGGCCATTTGGCCCATTGAATGTGCACCAACTTCCCAAAAGAGCACCTTACCCAGGTCCATCAACCACAACCCTATCCCCACAACCCCGCGCATTTACCATGGCTAGCCTAATCTACACATCTTTGGACACTAAGAGGCAATACAAGTAATCTCCCTCCAAAGCCACCACTTGTAATCAATACAAGTGGTGGCTTTGGAGGGAGCAGGGCCCCTGGTTAAATCTGTGCCTGCCACCCCCACCCCCCACTACTCCACGGTTCAAACCCCATCTTCAAGTCACTCAATCTGCAACATCCCCCGGTTCAATTGATGTCAAGCCCTCTGGCTCAATTAGGGCTCCCAACTCCCACCCAGTCCCCAACTAGGTACTGCCTCGGACTGGGAGCTGGCCAGGGCCTCAGATTGTTGAGTCGATGTCCTGAGTGGGGATGGGTGTGAGGAGATGGAGGGGGTAGGGATGATGTAGAGTGGAGCAAGAGCGCGAGAGGGAGTTGAGCCAAATCTCAGGAGTACTGTGACCCAGAAGCGGTGTTACTCAGTGTTTTTTTGGATGATTGTCATCTAATTTGAATTTATGCAGTTATATCTAGTGATCTATTTTGTTTTACAAGTGATTCCAGCCAGGAAATGCACATTTATGTGTACAGCATTTCATATTGTACATTGGTTTTCTGGGCAAGTGCCTGAAGGAACCTAACTCTGTCTTTAACATTGATCGCTACAGGAACCTGTGATTCACTTGAAATTTGTATCATTTGAAGTTGCAATTTTCAGAATGCAACCACAATCTTTAGTGAGGATTTACAGACAGACAGTGAACTTTTGTTATACTCTCCCAAGGCAAGCTCCTTAGGCAAGGTCAGAAGTGTACGCAGTGTTCCACAGGTAGTCTCACCCAAGGTCCTATATAATTTCGGAAAAGACCTCTGTACTGTTACACTTTAATTCCTCTGTAACACCCACATTATTTGCCTGTCAAAAAAATCTGATAAAAACTCAAGCTTCGATCAGATTTTGATGATTTTACACAAGCTTTAACAGCCGAGTAATCACTTCTGCCTCTTAGCTGCCATTAACCTTTTATATTATAAAGTAAGCTGGTGTTCCCTTCTGGGGAATTTTACTCGAACCAGCTCCCATTCTCATAACTGATTGAGTTGGCACAGATTACAGTATCACAGTCCCATTGCTCCAACCGGAATTCTCTACGCCCATTTCACCTGGCCTTCACGTGACCTGGCTCTTAATTATGGCGCAGTCTGGGTGTCTGAGATATTTGTTGCATACAAGCCACTCGTTCACCGATCAACCGATTATCACAGCAACTCAATCAGTGAAGATGATTTATTGTGTAACTCCCTGTTACCTCCCAGTGATTTGATTCCCAAGAGTTTGACAGGAACATAAAGTACAAAACTCACAACAAAGATCACAAACAGTACAAACTTATACTTTAAACATATAAACAATTCTCTGTCTGCGTTGCTCGCCACTACAGGACAGCCCTTAACATATTACCTTTAACTCTAACAGTGCGCTTTGCTTATTCTCACTTATGATCCTATCACACAAGGACCGTGATGCTATCTGTCTCTTTTACCTTTCTCGCCCCATCAAACAAGGACTTGTTTCTCTCCCAGAGGGAACAGGGACTCTCTCTCTTTATGATGTCTTTCCTTTAGTCTCACTTAGACAATCTGCCCGGTCTGTTCAGGAGTGGAATTTCAACAATCTGTCCCTCTTTGTCGTCTAGCTAAAAAAGAGGAAGTGATAAAAAAAGTTAACCCAATTCCTGAATTAAGTCAAATATCGCAGTACACCCGCTGGGACAAACAGACTGCACTTTGAACCATCCAAGAGAGGGCCTCTTAGAAACATAGAAAAACTACAGCACAAACAGGCCCTTCGGCCCACAAGTTGTGCCGAACACATCCCTACCTTCTAGACCTACCTATAACCCTCCATCCTATTACGCTCCATGTACTCATCCAGGAGTCTCTTAAAAGACCCCATTGAGTTCGCCTCCACCACCACTGATGGCAACCGATTCCACTCGTCCACCACCCTCTGTGTGAAAAACGTACCCCTAACATCTCCCCTGTACCTACCCCCCAGCACCCTAAACCTGTGTCCTCTCGTAGCAGACATTTCCACCCTGGGAAAAAGCCTCAGAGTCCACCCGATCTATGCCTCTCAACATCTTATATATCTCTATTAGGTCTCCTCTCATCCTTCGTTCTCCAAGGAGAAAAGACCGAGCTCCCTCAGCCTATCCTCATAAGGCATGCCACTCAATCCAGGCAACATCCTTGTAAATCTCCTCTGCACCCTTTCAATCTTTTCCACCTCTTTAGTGACTAAAATATCACCTTTTTTTTTATCCTGGCCAGTTAGAGTCATTTCCTGGAGAGTCGCTGTGCTTGTGTCTGTTTACTCACCAGCGAGGAGAAAGCAATCTTGGCGGAACCTCCAAAGAATACTGTCAAAATCTCGACTTCCGAGTTTGACTTTAACACAAACACACATTAACACTTAACCAGCAGATTGTCTTTATTTACTTGCTCGCAAGGGGAGGAGTCTTGACACAATGAACCAGTGACACTACTCCAACGGACTAAGAAAATAATCCTGGTTTATACAATTCTGCAGCTCACAGTCAGTTGGACACAATCCAATCCAAAGTGTTACAAATGACATACTTTACATATTGATCCAATGGAAAAAGATACTGAACCACCCTGATCTATGAGATCACGATGCCTTGTGGGATACCCCAATATATCATCCCGAAGCCTGTCCTCTAGTTTCTTAGTCAGACATCATGTCTCTATTTTTGATAGCAGCCTCACAAAGCATCTTCACTGAAACAGTCTGACATGGGCATCCTTTAATTGATAAAGAGGGCCAACAAAAGCCATTAGTATTTTATGGCCTTGTCAGTGAAGTTAACTGAATCTCTAAGGGATGTGGTCAACTCATCTTGCCTTCAGGATATTTCCCAATTATAGCCCTGGTAAGTTGTGTTTATTGCCACATAATGAAACACATGTATATACTGCTTATCAATTCAATGACTGAGCTTTTAATCACTACCTACAGTTTCCAGGGGTATCATTATGCTACCATTAATTCTTGTCAGTTCCCACTAAGTCCCCTACCATAACTCTTTCATTAGCAAAGGCACTAATATCTTTCTGGCTCTGTTTTGATTAGAAACTGTGAAGGCAGCTTCATTAAAACTCACTCTTGTATCAGTTGTTTCTGATCAGGTGTCTGGTGAGGCAATTAAGTCTCCTTTATGGCCTTGTGATTCCAACAGTTGGGTGCTTTAAAGGAATGTATCTAACATCTGTTTGTTATCAAAGGGTCATTCTGTAACTGTGCATCTAAGTTTCTTTGTTTAATTTCTAAAATGTATAGAAGATATATTTATATGTCTGGCCTAATTAAAGGTATTACATGTACCTTTAAAACTACAAAGAACAATACAGCACAGGAACAGGCCCTTCGGCCCTCCAAGCCTGCATCGATCATGTGTTCCTAACTAGACCATCCATCTGTATCCCTCTATTCCCAGTCTGTTCATGTGACTATCTGGATAAGTCTTAAATGATCCTAGCGTGTCTGCCTCAACCACCTTGCTTGGCAGTTCATTCCAGGCCCCCACCACCCTCTGTGTAAAATACGTCCCCTGCATATCTGTATTGAACCTTGCCCCCCTTACCTTGAACTTGTGACCCCTTGTGTTCGTCATTTCCGACCTGGGAAAAAGCTTCCAACTATTCACCCTATCTATGCCTTTCATAATGTTATAAACTTCTATTAGGTCGCTCATCAACCTTCATCTTTCCAGGGAGAACAACCCTCGTTTACTCAATCTCACCTCATAGCTAATACCCTCCATACCAGGCAACATCCTGGTAAACCTTTTCTGCACTCTCTCCAAAGCCTCCACGTCCTTCTGGTAGTGTGGCGACCAGAACTGGACGCAGTATTCCAAATGTGGCCTAACCAACGTTCTATATAACTGCAACATCAAATGCCAACTTTTATACTCTATGCCCCGTCCAATAAAGGCAAGCATGCCATATGCCTTCTTCACCACCTTTTCCACCTGTGTTGCCACATTTAAGGATCTGTGGACTTGCACACCTGTGTGTCTATACTCCTGATGGTTCTGCCATTTATTGTATAGCTCCCCCCTGCATTAGATCTACCAAAATGCATCACTTCGCTTTTATCTGGATTAAATTCCATCTGCCATTTCTCTGCCCAATTTTCCAGCCTACCCATATCCTGCTGTATTCTCAGACAATGTTCATCACTATCTGCAACTCCAGCAATCTTTGTGTCGTCTGCAAACTTACTAATCAGCCCAGCTACATCTTCTTCCAAATCATTTATATTTATCACAAACAGCAGAGGTCCCAGTACAGAGCCTTGTGGAACACCACTAGCCACAGACCTCCAATCAGAAAATTACTCCTCCACTGCGACCCTCTGTCTTCTATGGCCAAGCCAGTTCTGTACCCATCTAGCTAGTTCACCTTTGATCCCGTGGGATTTAACCTTTTGCACCAGCCTGCCATGAGGGTCCTTGTCAAATGCTTTACTAAAATCCATGTAGACGACATCCACGGCCCTTCCCTCGTCAATCATTTTTGTCACCTCCTCAAAAAACTCAACCAAATTTGTGAGGCATGAAACCTCCCTTGTGCAAAACCATGTTGTCTATCGATAATGAGACTATTCAGTTCTAAATCTGTATAGATCCTCTCTCTAAGGACCTCCTCCAACAATTTCCCTGCCACGGACGTCAAGCTCACTGGCCTGTAATTACCCGGGTTATCCTTGCTATGCTTCTTAAATACCGGGACCACATTTGCTATCCTCCAATCCTCTGGGACCTCACCTGTGTCCAATGAAGAAACAAAGATTTCTGTTAGAGGCCCAGCAATTTCATCTCTTGTCTCTCTCAGTAATCTAGGAGAGATGCCATCTGGCCCTGGGGATTTGTCTACCTTAATGCTTCCTAAAACACCTAACACTTCCTCCCTTGTAATTTCGATTTGTTCTAACGGGTCTACACATCCCTCTGAGACACTACCAATCAATGTGTCCCTCTCCTGAAATACAAAGTATTTAAAACACCTCATTACAATTACTAGCAAACTTGCTGCCCATTGATAAAGTAAATTCTGTATCTACGTTGATGAAACAAAAACCCTAGCAGAGTTTGCCAATCTTATAGTGGCCCTTTTCTTTTCTATCTTTCTACACTCCCATGTGGGGACTGTCTCAAATACATAAAGCCTTGAGATTGGTTGCAGTCATGTGCTGGGAAAGGATTTAAATCCAGAGGAAACAACGACACGATCATACCAAGAATATTGATTGTTAACAGGAACTATGATCAGGCAGGGGACGTGGCTAGCCCATTGCACTGGGGGTGTGTTAACACATGTGATCGTAATTTGCCTAAGCTCGGGTAGAGTAAGCGATCAGGGTAGTCAATGAGGTTAAACCGAGTCTTTACCTGATGCAATTTCACAAAGCCATCTTGCCTTTTGGCTCAGATGAAGTGTCAGATCAAGCCCAGGAGGGGGTGCAATGCCTCATCCTGTCAGCTTGGATCTTGTTTGATCGAACCCAAGATGGGATGCAATGTCTTGTCTTGTCAGCTTGGATCTGGTTTGCCCCTCAGGTGGGGACCATGATTGGACTGAAGTTGAATTGGCCTTATTATTAGAATTAAAGTTCCCAAAGGTACCAAATAAGAAATAACAGGGGCTCTTAATAATGAGGAAAGGACTGTGAGTTTAGACACTTACCTCTCAATGTGCTTCTGATTTTATTGCCCACAGCTTCTCACAAAGCAAACCAGCCCTGTGACAGGTTTGACGGGCTCAACCTTTCACCATGGCATATTTTCTCTTTGTGGTGCACATCCTGACTGTTATCTCCATGGCCGTGACGAAGCCAATCTTTGAAGAGCAATGGGAAGCATGGAAGCTGGCCTATGAGAAGAGTTACGCTAGTCTGGTAGGAATCTAGATTGATACTTTAGCAAAGTACTGAAGGAGCATGATATTGTTTTGAACATTTCAATCTGAACTATGACCACCTCAACCTGTTAATGTTGTTCAGTAAGCGTCACCATCGAAAAACAAAATGTCCTCCCACGGTGATTTAGATACTTAACACCAACCAATGGTGTGCCAGTTGTCGGCCATTTCTTTGATTGAAATTTGTAAGGCACAAATGATGGCATTTCTCTCCAATTAAATATTGGGAAGATCAAAGCCATTGGCCATGATTTTCCAGCCCCGCCCATTGTCGGGATCTTCTGGTCTTGCCACATTCATCCAACGGTGAGTCCTACCACAGAGAGCCTGGAAAGTCCCAGCCATTGTCCTCAGTCCGGCAGTTTAAGGACTCTGTTCTCCAGCTACTAACTCCATCCCCTCCCTCGTAGCCGGCTGAGACTGAAGCAGACTATTCGTACGCTGAATTGAGCTTTTGAACACATATCCGCTCTTATTGAGACTGCCTCTTTCCACCTGGCCTGACTTCACCCCTGCCTCATTTCATCTGCTGCTGAAACCCTTGTTTGTACCTTTGCTGCCTCGAGTCTTCGCTGTTGAAATACTTTCCTGGTCAGCCACATTATACCTTCTGTATAATGGGTGTTATCCAAATCGCTTCTGCCTCTATCCTAACTTGTACCATGTTACGTTCAACCATCACCCCAGTGCTCGCTGATCTACTTCCCGATCTGCTTTGGCTCCTGCTTAAGTAATGTCTCAATTTTTAAAACCTCGCCTTTGCTTTCAAATCTCTCCAGAGTCTGGTCCCTCCCTATCTGTAATCTCCTCCTGCTCCACAACTTTCCTAGATGGCTGCCGCATCCAATCCTGGACTGTTGCACATCCCAATTTTATTTGACGAAATTTTGGTGGCCATGTCTTCAGTTGCCTAGGCCCGGCATCCTGGAATTCCCTTCCCAAACCTTGCTGGCTGTCTACCTCTCTTTTCTCCTTTAAGATGCCCATCAAAACCCACCTCTTTCACCTATTTTTTGACCTCCCGCCCAAATAGCACCGAATGCTTTATCCCTCCTATGATGTGTCGAGTGGTGTTTTATCACGTTAGAGCTACTATATGAATACATATTGTTGCTGTCCATGGAGAAGCAGTATGACCTAACAAATTAGGATGCTTCAAAGTCCTCAAGAGCCTAAATTTGGACTTCATCAGGTTGCCTGAGGATATTGGAATTTCGAATCTGCAACCGTGAGTCCGTCAAGGGCAAGAATGAGGGTTCTGGGACATCCTTCATCTCCGCTCCTAATGTTTCAGGATCAGAGAGCTCCATGAATTGTTATGTGGATGGTAGATTCCCACACCACTAGGGGTGCATTTATGGTGCCTGTTCATCTGTCTCTTGCCTGGCATCATGATTTGGCTTAGCCGAGTGTCTAATGGCGGCACGGTAGCACAGTGGTTAGCACTGCTGCTTCACAGCTCCAGGGTCCCGGGTTCGATTCCCGGCTCGGGTCACTGTCTGTGTGGAGTTTGCACATTCTCCTCGTGTCTGCGTGGGTTTCCTCCGGGTGCTCCGGTTTCCTCCCACAGTCCAAAGATGTGTGGGTTAGGTTGATTGGCCAGGTTAAAAATTGCCCCTTAGAGTCCTGGGATGTGTAGGTTAGAGGGATTAGCGGGTAAATATGTGGGGGTAGGGCCTGGGTGGGATTGTGGTCGGTGCAGACTTGATGGGCCGAATGGCCTCCTTCTGCACTGTAGGGTTTCTATGATTTCTATGATAATGCATATGTCACATACTGTGTGGGAAATAAATGTGGTACAATATAAAGCCTTCCTTCAGATTTGAGAAGATGTATTTATCTCCTGGTTTCTTGGCCCACAAGTTTAAAATCCCCAAATTATTCCTATCATATTGAAATGAGCCATGACCATTACTTTACTTCTCCCATGGTGTTTATTTTCTAATTAATTCCAAAACCATCTCTTTGGTTTCTCCTTTCCCTTCTTCGCTGCTGACAGTTCCGATGCTAGCCCTGACCTAAACAGAAATATTGGCTGGAATTCTCTGATCTCGTTCGCCCCGCCACCAGCAAGATTGGAGAATTTGGTGCTCAGCCAAATCTCCATTCACTGCAGCGGGACTGGAAAATCCCAGGCGCGGGTGAGGTTGGCGAATTCCGGTCATCTTCTCTCTTCCAAATTTAATTTTGATGGTCTTGGCAAAAAAATGTCCTTCTGCTTCTGTAGTTAACGTCAAGTGGTGTCAACCCCCACTTGAACATTTAGCTGTCTTCATTCATGGAAGAAACACGCCACTTGCGACTTTGGTATTTTCCTTTTTCTTGGCGGCACGCAATAACAAAGTATGTTGGATGCTATTGATATTAGAGGACAGTAACCCAATTATCTTTGTGCAGGAGGAAGAACAGGCCAGGAGAGAAATTTGGCTGGACAACCTGAAGAAGATTACAGTTCACAATGCTCAGTTTGACCAAGGAGGTTCTTTGTATGAAATGGCCATGAATGAATTTGGAGACTTGGTGAGTCATACTAGAGAGTAAGAGTTGCTGGTTTGATACTGAGTGTAATAGAGAATAACTTTATCCTGGTTACGCAAACCCACCTTCCTGGGCCAAGAGTTATATCAGGTTGAATGATTGCTGTGTCCATTGGTCCAGTTGTCATTTTCAACGGTAGAACTAACTTCATGCAAACAAACCATTCCCATGAAGCAACAAAGGCTCAATGTCACTACGCACGACTCCTGCCTTGAGACAATTCACACCTCTTTATCCTGGGATTATCCCTCTCTCCACTCGCACTGTATGTACCTGCAAAGACTTGATTACCTGCAAAGACTCGCATTCCGAATATTCTTCACATTCCAATCTGTAATTATTTTGTAAATGTGTCTTTGCCTATACATGCCGCGTTTACGAATCTGCCTCTTCACTCACCTGATGAAGGAGCAGCATTCCAAAATCTTGTGATTCCAAATAAAGCTGTTGGACTCTAACCTGGTGTTCTAAGACTTCTTACTGTGCTACCTTGGTTATTTCTGAATATCCGATTCAACTGTGCCTCTGATTATAGGGGTTTATGGCTAACTGTCCCAAGTAGCAGTCCAATTTGTGTCCAAAACCATGTTCTCATTCTAAAAGCCCTTATAAAGATTCCCAAATCTATTCCTGTTAAGTTGAAGCTATCCATGACAATTGCATCCGTTCGCATCCGTTGGTAAAGTAAGGAACCAGGTAGGTTCCTACTACCTTAAAACATATCTGTTCAATGCACGTCAGCTGATTTGATTGACTTTGTTGGGGCTGTGGATTGTTTCCTGTTCAGTTCTTTTGGATTCCATCAAACATTTCCCTTATTTGGCCTCCAATTTCATGATCCAGTCTCCGCTGCTGACCTGAAGATCCGCAACAGATGTCAGCATTTTTTTTCCCTTTTACTCATGCCTCTTGCCTCCATGGTTTCCATTTTATATACATCTAGACTAGAAAGTTCCATCCTTAAATTCAACAATCGTGGCTGCAAATTATACACTGAATGACACAAGATGGAGCTACAACTGCACAAAAGTAGATTCTTAAAAATGTCTGTTGGTGTCACAAGTAGACTTACATCAACACTGCAATGAAGTTCCTGTGAAAATCCCCTAGTCGCCCACACGGGTACACTGAGAGAATTTTAGCATGGCCAATGCACCTAACCATAGAATCCCTACAATGCAGAAGGAGGCCATTCAGCCCATTGAATCTGCAATGACAACAATCCCATCCAGGCCCTATCCCCGTCACCCCATTTATTGACCTCGCTAATCTCCCCTAACCTATGCATCCTGGGACACTAAGTGTCAATTTCGCATGGCCAATCAATCTATCACGCATCTTTGGAGTTTTTCGAACTGTGGGAGGAAACCGGAGCACCCAGAGGAAAAGCATGCAGACCCAAGCCGGGAATCGAATATTGGTCCCTGGCACTGTGAGGCAGTTGTGATAACCACTGTGCCACCTTTTTGGCATTCCATATCTTGTAGAAATAGTCATGTTGTAACGTGCCTTTAAGGGATTATAGCATGACAAACCTCTCTCCAGTGATGTCATGCTGCAATCGGTTTCACTTTTGATGTTCAACTGAGCACACAGCAGTTGACTCTGCTGCTCTGGTGTTGTCAAGCTTTGTGTTACTGTATAAATGTCCCTATGTGCTTAGTCTTAATGAATGAACCCACAACATGTTTACCCCACAACATGTTTACCCAATCCATCTTGAGTGATTGGTGCTTTTATATCATTGCAACCACACGGGTAAGTCTCATAGTTAACATGCAATCCTTTCTACCAGACACCAAAGGAATTTGCTGATATGTACACGGATGCAATGATATCTGAATACTCAGATCAGGCAGACCAAGAATTGTTGGATTTTGAATTGGAGAAACTGGAAGAACTGGATGAAACCAATATTCCCCGAGAGGTGGACTGGCGTCAACAGAACTACGTTCGTAAAGTAAGGGACCAGGTAGGTCCCTACTACATTAAACCATGTCTGTTCAATGCAAGTCAACTGATTTGATTGACTTTGTTGGGGCTGCGGATTGTTTCCTGTTCAGTTCTTTTGGACTCCATCAATTATTCATTTCTGCCATAACAAACTTGGAACATTTTTGATGTTTTGAGGGAGGGAGCTGTGGAAAATAGCAAGAGGAACAATTTGTGGGTGCTGTTCCTCTAAGAGCCGGTAGGCAGAGATACTGAGCACAGCAGCAGGCAATTGGGATATAAGGGATTCAGACAGGGAACAGAGAAACATATATTTTGGATATTACTAAAGGTACATATACATTCAGGAACTTCTGAATTTTCCAATGCCAATGTTCTGATCGAACGCTTTGGATGCCTGGAAGATTCTCTGAAGTCCAGATGGGGAAATAAAATAATCAAAGCTGAGTTACAATTTGACTTTTTAATACCTCGAAGTCATGAAATCATGTGGTCAATGGTATTGTGGTCAAAGTTCAATGATAAAGGGCAAGGGAGTTCTTGTGTGAAGCATGGAACCTCAATAGCGCGTGGGCTGCATTTTACCAAGACGTGGGGTGGGAGTGGACATCGGCTGGATAGGGTGGGGATGAGTATTGCTTGCCCCTTTGGGAGGAAAGGAATCGGAAACCCACTTAGTTTAAATAAGGCTGCCCGGCAAAGATGACAGGTTGCCAGTGGCTTTAATAAGCAGAGAGTGGGAGGATTCCCCCCTACTCCTCAATGAACAAAGGGAAATACAACCCTTCGGCCCTCCAAGCCCATGCCGATCATGATGCCCTAACTAAATTTAAAAAACCTTCTGCCCTTACTCGGTCCATATCCCTCTATTCCCTCCCTATTCCTGCACCCATCCAGATGCCTCTTAAATGTTGCTAATGTGCCTGCTTCCACCAACACCTCTGGCAGCACGTTCCAGGCACCCACCACTCTCTGCGTGAAAAACGCCCCCCGCAGATCTCCCTTAAACTTTCCCCCTCACGCCTTGAACCTGTGCCCCCTTGTAATTGACACTTGCACCCTGGGCAAAAAGCCTCTGACTATCCAAACTGTCTATGCCTCTCATAATTTTGTAGACCTTGCTTGTAGTTGAAGGACCCACCCTTGAGAGCTGCCAGCCAATTAGACTGGCTTTTGCAGTGTCAGAAGAGAGGGTTGCCACTGTTGGAACTCCAGCAAAAAGTGTCATGGACACTGCACAAGTTGATTCCAGGATTGTTTTGTTAGGGACGGATTGGGCGACAGCCCAATCCCTCCCTAACCTCCCAACCACTCTTTCACGAGCTTTGAAAAAACAGCCATCCCAATCTTGCTTGCCTTCTAATCCCCAATGGGTGGTTGATTGAGATCTTAATTGGGTAGCTAAAGGCCTCAATAGGCCTAAAGGTGGCGACCTCGTGGGTGCCTGTATTATGGAGAACAGGTTGGGGATAGGCAGTAGACTAGCTGTACATTATGCTTCATGTGCCCTGCCCAAGTCCTATCAAAAAAAAGCCAGGTATTACTGTGCCCTGCACTGTTGTTTACTTGTGACAATTACTCCAGAGGACAAGGTTAGCCAGATTTTCATCGGAATTAATTCTTGGATTCAGCAGGGATTGGGACTCTGGGATGGTGGGAACAATTGGAATTGAAGCCTGGAATCCTATAAGCATGTTGTGGCTTTCCAAATGTCATCGTATTTCTGAGGTTGCGAAAGTACAGGGTGCGGGGGGAATGGATGAACACCTTGTGATTGTCTATAATCCTTGGCCACTTCTGCTTTCCCCTCCTCACCTGCACACTGTTACCTGGTCCCTGATCCTCAAGCTATGCTGGTGTCCGCAAACCATGGTGAGAGCTAGGGGACTGGACTGTTGTGTTATGTCACTTAGGCAGGAGATGGACAAAGAGTTCAAGTTTGGGCACCTCAAAGTGAATGGATACTCGGGAAAGGGCAGTAGTCTGGAACGGAATATTCTGCAACAGAATATTGGGCAGAACAGATTTCATGTCATTTCTCTCCCTGGAGTGCAAGGCACAGGTATCGTCAACTACACAAAATCTCTATTAGTTTTCGGTCATGTTGGTGAAGATGATGAAGAAAAGGCTTGAAGATGTTAACATTTGCCAATTGATCTGTTTACCCTTCAGGGAAAGTGTTCATGCTGCTATGCGATGACTGCAGTTGAAGCTCTGGAAGGCCAAATAGCCAAGGAAAAGGGCCAATTTGTAGAACTGAGCGCACAAAACATTGTTGACTGCTCCGATGAATATAGCAATCATGGGTGCCGTTCAGGCTTACCGTTTCGTGCCTTCCAATACGTACGAGACCACGGCATTGAAACTGAAGAAGCATATCCCTTCCAAGAAAAGGTACAATTACTGCACACTGTACTCCCACTGTCTTCAGTTCATATGGGGCTGTCAGGTATAAGTTCTGAGAGATATTCTGGCTTAAGGCACAGCTTCACTTAACTTTTCCAAAATGTGTTTCCAGAAGTTCCTGAATCTGAGAATCCTCAGGTATAGTGGCACACAACAGGATTTGACAGGGTAGATGGAGGAAGAGTGTTCCCGATGGTGGGGGAGTCCAAAAATAGGCGTCACACTTTTTAGGATATGGGGTAATCCATTTAGGACTGAGATGAGGAGACGTTTCTTTACCCAGAGAGTGGGAAGCCTGTGGGATTCTCTATCACAGAAAGTAATTGGGGCCAAAACATTGTGGGTGAGATCTTCCAGTTGATGGCACGCTCCCGCCGCGAGTTTCCCAGTGGTGGGGGAGCGGTGGGGGAGGGGGGGCAGCGACGTGGGTGGTGGCATGGGGGTGCAGAGGATCCCACTGCCGGCCAACGATGGGTCATCTCCTGCCACCAAGAAACATGTTGAGGGGGTTGGGGGGGGGGGGGGGGGGGGGGCGGGGGGGAAATGCGGGCAGAGAATCCCACCCTGTATGTTTTCAAGAAGGAGGTAGATATAACTCTTGAGGCTGAAGGGATCAAAAGGTACGAAGTGGGGGGTGGGGTGTGTGGAGGAGAGCAGGAACAGGTTACTGAACTGGATGATCAGCCATGATCATAATGAATGTTGGAGCAGGCACAAAGGGCCAAATTGCCTATTCCTGCTCCTATTTTCTATGTTTCAAATGACATTTTGAATATCAATGGGAAGAACAAGAAAAATTGCAGCACAGGAACAGGCCCGTCGGCCCTCCAAGCCTGCACCGACCATGCTGCCCATCTGAACTAAAACCCCCTACCCTTCCAGGGACCTCTCTATTCCCATCCTATTCATGTATTTGTCCAGATGCCCCTTAAAAGTTACTATCATGTTCGCTTCCACTACCTCTTTTACCCTCCCTGTGTAAAAAGACTTGCCTCTTACATCTCCTTTAAACCTTGCCCCTTGCAGTTTAAACCTATGCCCCCTAGTAATTGACTCTTCCACCCTGGGAAAAAGCTTCTGACTATCCACTCTATCCATGCCCCTCATAATCTTGTAGACTTCTATCAGGTCACCCCTCAACCTCCGTCTTTCCAGTGAGAACAAACCAAGTTTTTCCAACCTCTCCTCATAGCTAATGCCCTCCATACCAGGCAACATCCTGGTAAATCTTTTCTGTACCCTCTCCAAAGCCTCCACATCCTTCTGGTAGTTTGACAACCAGAATTGAACACTATATTCCAAGTGCAGCTTAACTAACGTTCTATAAAGCTGCAACATGATTTGCCAATTTTTAAACTCAATGCCCTGGCTGATGAAGCCAAGCGTGCCGTATGCCTTCTTGACTACCTTCTCCACCTGCGTTGCCACTTTCAGTGACCTGTGTACCTGTACACCCAGATCCCTTTGCCTATCAATACTCTTAAAGGTCCTGCCATTTACTGTATATTTCCGATCTGTATTAGACCCTCAAATGTGTTACCTCATATTTGTCCGCATTAAAATCCACCTGCCATTTCGCTGCCCAAGTCTCCAACCAATCTATATGCTGCTGTATCTTCTGATGGTCCTCATCACTATCCGCAAATCGACCAACCTTTGTGTCATCCACAAACTTACTAATCAAACCAGTTACGTTTTCATAGAATTCATAGAATCCCTACAGTACAGAAAGAGGCCATTTGGCCCATTGAGTCTGCACCGACCACAATCCCACCCAGTCCCTACCCCCATATCCCTACACATTTTACCCGCCAATCCCTCTAATCTACGCATCCCAGGACACTAAGGGGCAATTTTAGCGTGGCCAATCAACCTAACCCGCACATCTTTGGACTGTGGGAGGAAACCGGAGCACCCGGAGGAAACCCATGCAGACACAAGGAGAATGTGCAAACTCCACGCAGACACAAGGAGAATGTGCAAACTCCACACAGACAGTGACCCAAGCCGGGAATCGAACCCAGGTCCCTGGAGCTGTGAAGCAGCAGTGCTAACCACTGTGCTCCCGGGCCGCCCTTGTTTTCCTCCAAATCATTTATATGTATTACAAACAGCAAAGGTCCCAGCACTGATCTCTGAGAAACGCCACTTGTCAGAGCCCTCTATTCAGAAACAAATCCTTCCACTGCTATCCTCTGTCTTCTATGACTGAACCTGTTCTGTATCCATCTTGCCAGCTCATCTCTGATCCCATGTGACTTCACTTTCTGTACCAGTCTGCCATGAGGGACCTTGTCAAAGGCCTTCCTGAAGTCCATGTAGACAAAATCCACTGCCCTACCCTCATCAATCATCTTCGTCATTTCCTCGAAAAACTCTATCAAGCTCGTGAGACACGACCTCCACTTCACAAAACCATGTTGCCTCTCACTAATAAGTCCACTTATTTCTAAGAGGGAGTAAATCATGTCTCGAAGAATCCTCTGTAATAATTTCCCTACCACTGACATAAGGCTCACTGGCCTGTCATTACCTGGATTATTGTTGCTACCTGTCCTAACCAAAGGAACAATACTGGCTTTTCTCCAATCCTCTGGGACCTCCCCTATAGGCAGTGAGGAGACAAAGATTTCTCTCGAGGCCCCAGCAATTTCCTCCCTTGCCTCTCTCAGTATTCTGGGGTATATCCCATCAGGCCCTGGGGACTTGTCTACCTTAATGTTTCTCAAGACCCCCAATACCTCCTTCTTTTTGATCTCAACTTGACTCAAACTATCTACACATCCTTCCACAGACTCATCATCCACCAAGTTCTTCTCTTGGGTGAATACTGATGCAAAGTACTCATTTAAAATCTTGCCCATTTCCTCTGGCTCCACGCATAGATTCCCTCCCCTGTCCTTGAGTGGGCCAACCCTCTCCCTGGCTACCCTCTTGCTCTTTTTATATGCATAAAAAGCCTTGGGATTTTTCTTAATCCTGCTGGCCAATGACTTTTCGTGACCCCTTTTAGCCCTCCTTACTCCTTGCTTAAGTTTCTTTCTACTTTCCTTGTATTCCACACTTGCTTCATGTGTTCCCAGCCTCCTAGCCTTGACAAATGCTTCCTTTTTCTGCCTGACTAGGCTCACACTATCTCTCATTATCCAAGGTTCCTGAAACTTGCCACACTTATCCTTCATCCTTACAGGAATGTGCCTGTCCTGAATTCCTAGCAACTTACACTTGAAAGTCTCCCTCATGCCAGATGTTGATTTGCCCTCAGACATCGGCCCCCAATCTACGTTCTACAGGATGTCTTTCATTCTTAAAGTGTATCATTGGAGTAATTAGTCCATCATCCTTCCCAACAGAACTACTCTCTCCTCAGTGACCATTGCTGAATCGCAATACCTTTCAGTGACGCGTCACTCTTTGATGAATCAAGTGACTGAAGTATTCACTCGGAAGAGTCAAACTTGTTCGAAAGAAACATTGGTCAAGTGTCAAGCCTTGATTATGAGTGGCCTCAAAGACATCACATGCTTTCCCCATTCAATACCAATGCAAAAAACATCTTCCAGGAGGGATTGTGGATAATCATCAGGAGTGAAAGCACTGACTTAATTTTCAGTTGCTATACTGGGCACTGAGGCAAACTGCAGCCTCACAAAGAACTACCCCAGCTAAGATCAATTAACTCAACACATTGAGGAGAGATTTTTGCCTTGTGCAGCGGAGAGAGAGGGGGAGAAATCATAGAATCCCTGCAGCGTAGAAGGAGGCCATTTGGCCCACCGAGCCTGCACCAACAATAATCCCACCCACGTCCCATCCCTGTAACCCCACATATTTACAGTCCTAATCCCCTGAAAGGGGGAAATTTAGCACAGCCAATCAATTTGGAGTGTGGGAGGAAACCGGAGCACCCGGACGAAACCCACGCAGACACAGGGAGAATGTGCAAATTCCACACAGTCACCCGAGGCCGGAATTGAACCCTGGGTCCCTGACGCCGTGATGCAGCGGCGTGCCGCCCACAAGAAGACGAGAGAAAGAGAGAGTCAGCACAAGGTTTGGGTCCAGATGGGTCTGACACTTCTCAATGAGGGGCAGGGGAATGCACAGAGGTCAAGTGATGGATGATTTGCTTAAGAATTTTAGGCTGCGGGGGTGTGAAGGGTTTGGGATGAGTAAGGCTTTGATGAAGGTGAGGAATTTGGCATTGATATGTTGATGGAACAAGCGATCGGGGAGGAGAGCGAGGCCCAGGGATGAAAGTTGACTGAGATTTTTCATGTGGAAGTTGAAGTTTATGGAAATTATTATCGGCCAATTTTCCAACAGATTCCCATTTTTAATTACAGGAGAACAAAGAATGCTTATTTAACATCTCGAAGAGTTTCACCAGAATTCACGGATTCAAACGGATTAAGCCCATTAGTGAGAAAAAGTTAGCAGCACTAGTGGCAACTGTTGGACCCATTTCTGTACTGGTCCAGGCATCAGAAAAATCCTGGAGCTTTTACAAGTCAGGTAAACAAAATTCTAAACTTCTATTAATTCACCATGGTTCAGATTCTATCTCACAACCTCACCGTGCGAGATGGGGTAACATAGAAACACAGAAACACAAGGTGCAGAAGGAGGCCATTTGGCCCATCGAGTCTGCACCAACCACAATCCCACCCAGGACCTATCCCCACAACCCCGTGCATTTACCCTAGCGAGCCCCCCTGACACTTATGGGGCAATTTAGCATGGCCAATCCACCTAACCTGCACATCTTTGGACTATGGAAGGGAACCGGAGCACCCAGAGGAAACCCACGCAGACACGGGGGCGAATGTACAGACTCTACACAGCGAGTGACCCAAGCCAGGAATTGAGCCTGTGTCCCTGATGCTGCGAGGCAGCAGTGGTAACCACTGTGCTACTGCAACACTCCACATTTAGGGATATTCCACAGTCCTGTCACACCTCCTCTTATTCTTCGCTTTGCTACTTCTCTCCTTTGAAGTTCTTTATTGAAATTTCCTTCTTTAACCAGGCCCATCCTAACTGCTTCCTGTTTGGATGACCTTTGGGATGAGTTGCTCGGTGAAAGATGATAGACGAACACAAAATCTTGTACTTCTGACCCTCCTGATCTTGTATAACGTTCTATCAATTTGGAATTCTCTGCATCTAAAGTACTATCCTCCATTTTACAGGGGTTTTGGATGATGCTACCTGCAACAGTATAAAAGTTAACCATGCAGTGCTCTTGGTAGGATACGTGGACAAAGAACCAAAACCCTATTGGATCGCAAAGAACAGGCAAGTAATAGGAACCAATTAAGAGTATCAGGTACATTGAAGTGAGTTACTCGCCACAGTCTCTGATCTGCTCTTGTAACCACTGTTTATATGGCGAGTCCAGTTGAGTTTCTGGTCAATGGTAGCCCCAAGGATGTTGGTGCTGTCCAAGGAGACCTGAAAATAAATTATCTGATGAAGAGGAAGAACTAAAGAACGTGGGCTTGAGTTTGGCTCTCCTGAAGGCTAATTGGAGGCCGGAATTTTCCAGCTGCACCCGTCCCAAAACCAGGACGGGAAAATTCCCTCCATTGTCTCAAAACTAATCTGAAATGTAAGTGTACACAAATGTGTTGTCTCTTTCGTTTGGTACTTCATCTAATTATCCAAAGACTTTTTCTGAACGGATTGTGTATCTCTGGAAGTGAACTCGTTGTAAAGTAAATCTGATATCCTGCTGAGGATGTAAGCTAAATGAATCCAAATGCATTCAAGATACATGAATAAGTGGCCAATATTACCAAAGCAAACTTGCAAAGCATCCCTACATTGGGCGCTGCTGTTTTTGTGGTGCAGGCTCGAAGGGCCAAATGGCCTCTACTCCTACACCTGTGTTCGATGCTCCATTTCTCTGTTAACTCTGTTAATTTTGGATTTGATTTGATTGGTGTCGGATATTAACATGTAACCTCCTTTTCTAGCTGGGGAACATCCTGGGGTGAGGGAGGCTACATGCGCATAGTTATGGGCAAGAACATGTGTGCCATTACCCATTGTGCTTCGTACCCCATCGTCTGAAGAATTTCGACTTCAATAACAAAAAGAAAATAGTTCTGAAGAAATTATTTCAGATGACAAAGTGTATTTAGCAAGAAATTATGATATTGTAACTGCACTGCCAGTTTCTAGACTGTAATAAAGACTCCATAGACTGTAGGTGCAGCAAGAAGTAAGGTCACGTGGTCTCCATGTGCATTTATGATAAACTTTGCAATATGAACTGTATTCTGCTGCATTGGTTTTGGGTTCTTAGAATAGTACTTTGTATGATCAATAAAAGCAAATTTCAAATAATCCGATTGTCATTGTTTACTTTCAGTGTTGGTGGGGGCGGGAAGCGGGGGTGGGGGAGGGGGCTGCGGGGAATGAGGTAGATGCCTGAAGAAGAGAATTGTAAGGAGTATAGTCAGTGATAAGGTGAGTGTACACTAGATGGCGCAAGTGGCGCAAACTATCTCGATGGGCTAGATGGCCTATTTTGGGTTGTGACATTTGTTAATTCTGCAACTTTCCGAGTCACTTTGCTCCACCTTACCTTTCTTGATGTGCGGCACAGCAGTTAGCACTGCTGCCTCACAGCACCAGGGACCTGGGTTCGATTCCTGGCTTGGGTCACTGTCCATGCGGAGCTTGCACGTTCTCCCCGTGTCTGCGTGGGTTTCCTCCGGATGCTCCGGTTTCTTCCCACAGTCCCAAAAACGTGCTGGTTAGGTGCATTGTCCATGCTAAATTCTCTGTGTACCTGAACAGATGCCGGAGTGTGGCGACTGGGGGATTTTCACAGTAACTTCATTGCAGTGTTAATGTGAGCCTACTTGTGACAGTAATAAAAATAAACTAAAAGTGATTAGCAAATGAGAACAGTGTTGGTTATGTCACAGTACTGCCAATCCTTAGTTGTTTGAAGTTTATTTATTAGTGACACAAGCAGGCTTCTATTAACATTGCAATGAAGTTGCGATCAGAAACTGGTGATTCTTTTTAAGGTGTGGTCCTTCCAGTTATGGTGCTGTTATGATCTTCAAGGTGATCTCCAGCACTTTGACCCAGCAATGATGATGGCATGGTTCTGTCAGGGCCTTTCAGCTCCTGACCTCATTACAGCCTTGATCCTAATGTGGACAAAAGAGCTGAATGCCAGAGGTGAGGTGCGAGTGACTGCCTTTGATGTCAGGGCAGCATTTGACTGATCATGACATCAAGGAGCTCAAACAAAAGTGGAGTCACTGGGAATCAAACTCAGAGCTAACTGTCTGCTGGTTGGAGTCATACCAAGCTCAAAGGAAGGTGGCTGTCGTTGTTGGATGTCAATCATCTCAGTCCCAGGACATCACTGCAGGAGTTCCTCATGTTAGGACAATATTCAGGCTTTGACTGACAAATGGCAAGTCATATTCATGCCATACAATTGCAAGTCAATGGCCATCACCAACAAGAAATAATCCAACCATCTCTCCTTGACATTGAATGATGTCATCATCACTTAAACACCCCTATCAACATCCTGGAGATTACCACTGACCAGAAACAACTGGGATTGGCCATTCACATACTGTGGCTATAAGAGTAGGTCAGAGGCTGGGGATTCTGCAGTGAGTAACTGGCTTTCTGACTCCCCAAACCCTGTCCACCATTTACAAAACACAAGTCAGGAGTGTGATGGAATACTCTCCACTTGCCTGGATGAGTGCAGCTCCAGCAACACTCAAGAAACTCAACAACATCCAGGACAAAGCAGCCCGCTTGATTGACACTCTATTCACAAGACTTATTATTCACTCCCTCCAACATCGGGATACCAACAACAGTGTATACCACCCTCAGAATCTTTGCGAGCACCTTCCAAAATCACAATCTCTACTACCTGGAAGGACAAGGGCAGCAGATGCATGGAAATGTCACCACCAGCGAGCTTTCCTCTCAGCAAGGTTCAAGGAGGCAGCTCGCCACCACCTTCTCCAGTGAGGTGACTTTAATCCTCACTGGACAATGCTGCATCTAAGATGCAGTTGAATTCACCTGTCTCCATAAATGTCTAGAGTTCCTGACACACTGACAACAAGGACTTTGCAGATGGGGAAAGAATGGCTACAACAATGATTTTAACAATAATAATGGTAATTGTGGCTTTAAAATGCTGGTTCTGGCTGAGAGTGAAGCATGCTAGGATTTTTGGTCAACTTATAAGTAAATGCAGTTTGTAAAGTTGCTCTGGTCTGGAAACTGTGGTCTGAAGCTTTCTGTGTTGACTAAATGGCAGAATTTGTTTACTTTCGAGCAGACATGGGGCGGCGAATTTTATTGCTGCTATGTGTGGGATATGCAGTCTGAACAAAGTGAAATAGCATCGTTTGCAAGTAACTTCACTGGTTGTTTGAGCCAAGCGATTTGTTTCTGATTACGCAGTTGGCGAGATGGCAGAGTCTTCTGGAAGTAGGTGGGGGATTTGTAGCTAAAAGACATGTGCAGTCCTTTGTTTGCCAACGACAACCCTGTAGAGATTAACCTTTTTAAGAAGCATGTCCTGAAGGAATTTTCCTCAGAGAAGGTGATGAAGATAGATTCGACATCAGAAAGGATTTGGCCAATTCTTCCCTAAACCTGGTAGTGTCTATTTTCAGTTAAATAGTAGTCAATGTTCAGTTAAGGATTAAAATTCAGTAAAGTTGATGTTCAGTCAAGAGTTAAAGTTCAGTAAAAGAGTTAATGAGTTGCAACTGTTTAAGTTTGAGAGTTGGTACCAGAAGTGTTAAATAAATCAATAAATTGTTGAATGAATTAACGAGTTGACTACTGTTCTTGCTTGTGTCATTAAAGTGGAATGCTTGGAAGGTGTTTAAATTAAAAGTCGAATAACAACTTATAACAAACGATAATTTATTCACTAGATCAGCAACTACTTGCTTCTCCTTCCCCATCACCGCTCCCCCCCCCCCCCGCCACCCCCCCTCCTGTGGTATCCCATGATGGAATACTCACCACTTGCCCTGTTACAGCTCCAACAACACTCAAGTAACTTGACACCATCCAGGACAAAGCAGCCCGCTTGATTGGCACCACATCTACAAACATTCAATCTCTCCACCACCAATGCTCCGTAGCAGCAGTGTGTACTATCTACAAGATGCACTGCAGCAATTCACCAAAGATCCTTTGACAGCAACTTCCAAACCCACGACCACTTCCATCTAGAAGGACAAGGGCAGCGGATACATGGGAACACCCCCACCACCTGCAAGTTCCTCTCCAAGCCACTCATCATCCAGACTTGGAAATATATTGCCGTTCCTTTGCAGTCGCTGGTTCAAAATCCTGGAATTCCCTCCCAAACAGCATTGTGGGTCAACCCACAGCACGTGGACTGCAGCGATCCAAGAAGGCAGCTCACCACCACCTTCTCAAGGGTAACTAGGGATGGGCAATAAATGCTGGCCAGCCAGCGACGCCCGTGTCCCATAAATGAATTTTAAAAAATCTGTTGGCACTGGTTCCAACACCTGTAGGAGGTGACAGTGCTTGCATACATAGTGGGCACCATCTAAGGCCACCCAAAAGTTGTTTGGTTGCAGGGCATGGCTTTCTCCCACTGCCAACTGGCTATAGCCACATGCAGCCTGGACCCTGACCATTTGACCAAGTGTTAGAAGGCTGAGTCAATGGGCATCTGGAACTTGTGCGTTTTGCTCCTCAGTCGGCATTGCATAAGGGCATCATTCACCATGACTTCAGGTTTTGGCTGCAGCAGAGCCTTAGGAGTAGGAATCGTGGACCAGTTGTGTCTGGAAAAGAGTCATTGTGCTGACGAGGGCAGGCCCACTGTGGGAGATTTCACAGGCTGAGGAACGCAGCATTAGTAATCTGTGTGATCCCGTGCACATTTCTCTGGAAGCTGCTTAGCTGAGTGAACCACCCGTTCCATCAGACCGTTGGATTGTGGGCATGGGGGCCGCTCGTGATGTACCCAAAGTCCCATTTGTGTTGAAAGTTTTGAAATTCAGGGACAAATAGGTGCGTGTTGTCTGCCATGAACTATTGCTGGATGTTGTGTGTGGCAAAGTGTCTCTCGAGCTTGATGATGACTGAGTTACCCGTCATGTTTGGCATGTATTTGAGTTCAAACTAATTGGAATACAAATAAATCAAGACTAGATCATAGAAATCATAGAATCCTACAGTGCAGAAAGAGGCCATTCGGCCCATCGGGTCTGCACCAACCACAGTCCCACCCAGGCCCTATCCCCATATCCCTACATATTTATCCGCTAATCCCTCTAACCAATGCATCCTGGGACTCTAAGGGGCAACTTAGAATGGCCAATCAACCTAGCCCGCACATCTTTGGATGTTGTTTATCATTCCATTAGAAGATGGACAGACCCCAGTATCTCCAATCTATCTGTGTAACTCAAGTTCCTCAGTCCCCATTGTCAAAATGAGTGACCCACACACTCAATCTGGCCGACTTCCACCAGTTGGGTATCTGAGGGGGTCATGACCCCTCATCCCCTGCACCACTTGTTAGATCCCCAGCTCTGAACAAAATCACACAAAACTGCACAGGTGGCACGTTGGCACAGTGGTTAACACTGCTGCCTCGCAGTGCCAGGCACCTGCATTCGATTCCCAGCTTGGGTCAGTGCCTGTGCGGAGCCTGCATGCTGTCTGCGTGGGTTTCCTCCGGGTGCTCCGGTTTCCTCCCACAATCTGAAAGACGTGCTGCTTAGGTGGATTGGCCATGCTAAGTTCTCCCTCAGTGTACCCGAACAGGCGGCGGAGTGTGGAGACTAGGGGATTTTCACAGTAATTTCATTGGAGTATTAATGTAAGCCTACTTGCGACAATAAATATTAAATAAAAATAATAAATAAATGAGATTAAAGTATTTGCTCAATGAGATGAATTGAGCTGGTCGAGGCAATATCGGCGTTGTGTGTTTTTGCCACTGATAGAATGTGCAATCATCATTAGAATGCCGGGGTGGTGACATTCACTGTACCCCCTCTTGATTCGGAGGTCATTCCCGCCTTCCAACCTGCTTCTGAGGTCCCATAAAATTCTGCCCATTGTCTGCAGAAACACACAAAGCGTCAAAGGTTCATTCAGTCATTTTTATTGCTTTCCTTTTATTTTTGCATATTATACCATGGATTATGAAGAGTAGTCGAATGGAATTTACTATGCACAGTCACCTGAGCTTCATCCTTTGCTACAGAAAAGACTTATCCCACAGCCGGTTCAAACAATACAGTCCAAACAGTTAAATCTTGAAGTTCTCCCGAATCTGTTTTTGAGAGTGCTGGCTTTATTTTTAGAAGCATTCAATTTTACACTATTAGTGAACTCGATAGGTTATTAGACACACATTCTTGAACATCTTCATCTTCATGTAACCGTTTTCACCCCAGCTTGTTGCAAAGCTAGAGAAAGAAGAAAGTTATTTAATACACATCTAAAGTCAACATGGTAAGAGTCCCTGCACCATTCTTTATTATCATAGAATCTTACAGTACAGGAGAAGGCTATTCAGCCCATCGGGTCTGCAAGGACTCTTTAGTAGAGTATTTTACCCAAGCTTTATCGCTATAGCCTCAGGTATTAAACCCGCTAATTCCCCTAACCCACACGTCTTGGGACACTAAGGGTCAATTTTTCAGTATGGACAATCCACCTAACCCGCACATCGTTGGAGTGTGGGAGGAAACCGGGGCACCCACACAGACACAGGGAGAACGTGCAGATTCCACACCAGAATCGAACCCAGGTCCCTGGTGCTGTGAGACAGCTGTGCTAACCACTGCGCCACCATACCGCCCAACACCAGTTAACACCGAGACCTGCACATTCTAAAATTTGTAGAATTCAAATCCTGCGACCTCCACTCCCCCTACATGAGCTAGATCCACCTCTACACTTCTCTTCACTGCATGTCCCACCTCATGCTCGCTGTCCATCTTCCTCTTTCCTCCTAAGCATCACGCCCTCCATTTTTTTCATGATGGCAATTTTCTCTTGTCCTGGACTGGACATCACCTCCTAAACCTCTCTGCCTTGATTTTCCTCTTCCAACTTCCGACATTTCTTTCTTCAACCGCACATACAGTCACCCCTCGCCTGTCCAATCTGGGACAGTTAGGCGAACATCTTCACTGGTGCATTTGGGATGTGTTTTCTTTAATAAGGTTATCATTCCAAGGTTTCTCTTTCAAAGGGAAACAAGCCCAACTCCATTACCTTTATGTCATGGTCAAGTTAGCAAGGATGGGTGTCTTTCACCCATTGAAATCCCAAGAATTCCCCACCGGTTGGATTCTTCCACTGAAATTCCATCAAGTTACCTGTTTTTAATGATCCAGTATTTAGCATCAAACTTATTATTATAACCTACCACTGTCATGGCGTGGTTAGGCTGTTCTTTGCATTCAGGATCATCAAAGATACCTGCCAAAAGATCAAGTAAGAAGTCTCACAACACCAGGTTAAAGTCCAACAGGTTTATTTGGTATCATGAGCTTCTGGAGTGCTGCTCCTTCATCAGGTGATTTTTCAGAATTTAAATTTCCATTAGAAAACAATTACTTATTAACAGTATTTCATCTCATTCAAAGAAATATTACAGCACAGGAACAGGCCCTCCAAGCCTGTGCCGATCACTAAACTAAAAAAAAACATCCGCCCTTACTCGGTCCGTATCCCTCTGTTCCCTCCCTATTCACGTACCCATCCAGATGCTTCTTAAATGTTGCTAATGTGCCTGTTTCCATCGCCTCCTCTGGCAGCGGGTTCCAGGCACCCACCACTCTCTGCTGAATATGTCTGGTGGGACAGCGTTGAGGGAGTTTTACACACAAGCTTGTGAATACATTGATTTGTTTAAAGTTTATTTATTAGTGTCACAAGTAGGCTTACATTAACACTGCAATGAAGTTACTGTGAAAATCCTCTAGTCGCCACACTCAGGCGCCTGTTCGGGCACACTGAGAGAAAATTTAGCTCCTAACCAGCACGGCTTTCGGACTGTGGGAGGAAACCAGAGCACCCGGAGGAAAGCTACGTAGACATGGGGAGAAGGTGCAGATTCCACACAGACAGTGACCCAAGCCGGGAATCGAAGCCAAGTCCCTGGCGCTGTGAGGCAGCAGTGTTAATGACTGTGCCACTGTGCTGCCCCACGGCAGATTTGTGTGCAGATCTGTGTGGCTGCCACCATCTAAATTTAGACAAAATGATTTGTTTGGTCTGAGTGGAGTCTGTTAAACGATGCCCAGAGCAATAGATTGCAAGATGCGATCTTACATGCAGTTTGACGAGACAGATAGTAATTAACTTACCACCACTGTACTTCATGAACTTTTATGACATGTAGACAGAGACAACAACTGATCCATGTTTTGCAACTGCCTTCATTATTTCTGATTCTGTTGTATTCTTAAGTACAACATAACGGGAGGGAGGGAGGAAGGGAGCCAACAGAATCAGCTGGAGTGAATGCGCATTCGCCCTTCTGAGGTTGCGGAAGAAGAAAATGAATTGGGCCAATGCAGATAAATTGCGGAAAGTCAACAGATTTAGCTTGCTGCAGTGTTTTGGTGAGGTAACGGGCTGGGTTGATGAGCATTAGCTGTTGATGTCCATGGAGTTCCAGAAGACATTTGATAAAGTGCTACACAACAGACTTATGGGCAATATTATATCTCATGGAATAAAAGGGACAGTTGCCACTGGATACAAAATTGACTGAGAGACAGGGAACAGAGATTGGTGGTTCATGGATATTTTTCAGACTGGAGGAGTTCCCTAGGGGTTGCTGTCAGGGCCCTTTCTTTTCCTGATATATATTCATAGCCTAGACTTTGGTACACAGGATATAACTAAGTTCACACTCTCCCTGTTCGTTGTCTCAAATTGAACCAAACTGTTCTCAACCTTGCATCTCCTGAATAACCCTGTGTTAAACTTTCAACCCTATTATTTATTCCATCAACAAGACCATCTCTTTACACCTCTGTAACAAGATCCCTTTTCGTCCAACAGCTTCTGAAATCCTTGTCCATGTTTTTGTACCTTTGGATTTGACTATCCCAATGCTTTCCTGTCAGCTCTCCTACCTTTCACCCTCCATAAACTTAAGCTCAATCAAAATTCTGGTTCACCCATAATCGACATTGCATCAGGACCCTCTCCTTACTGATCTACATTGGCTTATAGTCTGATAATGTTTCAAATTGAAAATGATCAGATTTGTGTTCAAATTCCTCTGTGCCGACTTTCTCAAGCTCTGTAACCTGTCCCAGCCCTACAACCTTACACGATCATTGCGGATCTCTGCACACCTCTAATATGGCCTCTTTACATCCCCAACTCTGCTTGTCTTGCTGTTGATGGCTATGCTTTCAGCATTGGGAATTCCCTTCCTAAACTCCTCCGTCTCTCCACCTTCCATTTCTTTTTTAAGGCACATCATAAAGATTTTATTTTACAAGCATCTTTAAAGCCTGTCTATTTGACCAAGCATCTTGTCACCAAGCTAATATCCCCTACCTTAACTCAATGTTAGCTTTTATCTGTTTTACGCTCCTGTGAAGTACCTTGAGATGGTTTCCCAAGTTAAAAACGCTATATAAATGAAAGTTGTTGAATGGGACCATACAACCATGGGCAGAACAAAGCTGGGCAAGAAGTCTCACAACACCTGGTTAAAGTCCAACAGGTTTATTTGGTAGCAAATACCATAAGCTTTCGGAGCGCTGCCCCTTCGTCAGATGGAGTGGATATCTGTTCTCCAACAGTGCACAGACACAGAAATCAAGTTACAGAATACTAATTAGAATGCAAATCTCTACAGCTAGCCAGGTCTTAAAGGTACAGATAATGTGGGTGGAGGGAGCATTCAACACAGGTTAAAGAGATGTGTATTGTCTCCAGACAGAACAGCTAGTGAGATTCTGCAAGATCAGGGGGAAAGCTGTGGGGGTTACTGATAATGTGACATAAATCCAACATCCCGGTTTAGGCCGTCCTCATGTGTGCGGAACTTGGCTATCAGTTTCTGCTCAGCGACTCTGCGCTGTCGTGTGTCGTGAAGGCCGCCTTGGAGAACGCTTACCTGAAGATCCAAGGCTGAATGCCCGTGACTGCTGAAGTGCTCCCCCACAGGAAGAGAACAGTCTTGCCTGGTGATTGTCGAGCGGTGTTCATTCATCCGTTGTCGTAGCGTCTGCATGGTTTCCCCAATGTACCATGCCTCGGGACATCCTTTCCTGCAGCGTATCAGGTAGACAACGTTGGCCGAGTTGCAAGAGTAGTTTCCGTGTACCTGGTAGATGGTGTTCTCACGTGAGATGACGGCATCCGTGTCGATGATCCGGCACGTCTTGCAGAGGTTGCTGTGGCAGGGTTGTGTGGTGTCGTGGTCACTGTTCTCCTGAAGGCTGGGTAGTTTGCTGCGGACAATGATCTGTTTGAGGTTGCGTGGTTGTTTGAAGGCAAGAAGTGGCGGTGTGGGGATGGCCTTGGCGAGATGTTCGTCTTCATCAATGACATGTTGAAGGCTCTGGAGGAGATGCCGTAGCTTCTCCACTCCGGGGAAGTACTGGACGACGATGGGTACTCTGTCCACCGTGTCCCGTGTTTGCCTTCTGAGGAGGTCGGTGCGGATTTTCGCTGTGGCCGCACCGACCTCCTCAGAAGACAAACACGGGACACGGTGGACAGAGTACCCATCGTCGTCCAGTACTTCCCCGGAGTGGAGAAGCTACGGCATCTCCTCCAGAGCCTTCAACATGTCATTGATGAAGACGAACATCTCGCCAAGGCCATCCCCACACCGCCACTTCTTGCCTTCAAACAACCACGCAACCTCAAACAGATCATTGTCCGCAGCAAACTACCCAGCCTTCAGGAGAACAGTGACCACGACACCACACAACCCTGCCACAGCAACCTCTGCAAGACGTGCCGGATCATCGACACGGATGCCGTCATCTCACGTGAGAACACCATCTACCAGGTACACGGAAACTACTCTTGCAACTCGGCCAACGTTGTCTACCTGATACGCTGCAGGAAAGGATGTCCCGAGGCATGGTACATTGGGGAAACCATGCAGACGCTACGACAACGGATGAATGAACACCGCTCGACAATCACCAGGCAAGACTGTTCTCTTCCTGTGGGGGAGCACTTCAGCAGTCACGGGCATTCAGCCTTGGATCTTCAGGTAAGCGTTCTCCAAGGCGGCCTTCACGACACACGACAGCGCAGAGTCGCTGAGCAGAAACTGATAGCCAAGTTCCGCACACATGAGGACGGCCTAAACCGGGATGTTGGATTTATGTCACATTATCAGTAACCCCCACAGCTTTCCCCCTGATCTTGCAGAATCTCACTAGCTGTTCTGTCTGGAGACAATACACATCTCTTTAACCTGTGTTGAATGCTCCCTCCACCCACATTATCTGTACCTTTAAGACCTGGCTAGCTGTAGAGATTTGCATTCTAATTAGTATTCTGTAACTTGATTTCTGTGTCTGTGCACTGTTGGAGAACAGATATCCACTCCATCTGACGAAGGGGCAGCGCTCCGAAAGCTTATGGTATTTGCTACCAAATAAACCTGTTGGACTTTAACCAGGTGTTGTGAGACTTCTTGCCCAGCTTTGTTCTGCCCATGGTTGTATGGTCCCATTCAACAACTTTCATTTATATAGCGTTTTTAACTTGGGAAACCATCTCAAGGTACTTCACAGGAGCGTAAAACAGATAAAAGCTAACATTGAGTTAAGGTAGGGGATATTAGCTTGGTGACAAGATGCTTGGTCAAATAGACAGGCTTTAAAGATGCTTGTAAAATAAAATCTTTATGATGTGCCTTAAAAAAGAAATGGAAGGTGGAGAGACGGAGGAGTTTAGGAAGGGAATTCCCAATGCTGAAAGCATAGCCATCAACAGCAAGACAAGCAGAGTTGGGGATGTAAAGAGGCCATATTAGAGGTGTGCAGAGATCCGCAATGATCGTGTAAGGTTGTAGGGCTGGGACAGGTTACAGAGCTTGAGAAAGTCGGCACAGAGGAATTTGAACACAAATCTGATCATTTTCAATTTGAAACATTATCAGACTATAAGCCAATGTAGATCAGTAAGGAGAGGGTCCTGATGCAATGTCGATTATGGGTGAACCAGAATTTTGATTGAGCTTAAGTTTATGGAGGGTGAAAGGTAGGAGAGCTGACAGGAAAGCATTGGGATAGTCAAATCCAAAGGTACAAAAACATGGACAAGGATTTCAGAAGCTGTTGGACGAAAAGGGATCTTGTTACAGAGGTGTAAAGAGATGGTCTTGTTGATGGAATAAATAATAGGGTTGAAAGTTTAACACAGGGTTATTCAGGAGATGCAAGGTTGAGAACAGTTTGGTTCAATTTGAGACAACGAACAGGGAGAGTGTGAACTTAGTTATATCCTGTGTACCAAAGTCTAGGCTATGAATATATATCAGGAAAAGAAAGGGCCCTGACAGCAACCCCTAGGGAACTCCTCCAGTCTGAAAAATATCCATGAACCACCAATCTCTGTTCCCTGTCTCTCAGTCAATTTTGTATCCAGTGGCAACTGTCCCTTTTATTCCATGAGATATAATATTGCCCATAAGTCTGTTGTGTAGCACTTTATCAAATGTCTTCTGGAACTCCATGGACATCAACAGCTAATGCTCATCAACCCAGCCCGTTACCTCACCAAAACACTGCAGCAAGCTAAATCTGTTGACTTTCCGCAATTTATCTGCATTGGCCCAATTCATTTTCTTCTTCCGCAACCTCAGAAGGGCGAATGCGCATTCACTCCAGCTGATTCTGTTGGCTCCCTTCCTCCCTCCCTCCCGTTATGTTGTACTTAAGAATACAACAGAATCAGAAATAATGAAGGCAGTTGCAAAACATGGATCAGTTGTTGTCTCTGTCTACATGTCATAAAAGTTCATGAAGTACAGTGGTGGTAAGTTAATTACTATCTGTCTCGTCAAACTGCATGTAAGATCGCATCTTGCAATCTATTGCTCTGGGCATCGTTTAACAGACTCCACTCAGACCAAACAAATCATTTTGTCTAAATTTAGATGGTGGCAGCCACACAGATCTGCACACAAATCTGCCGTGGGGCAGCACAGTGGCACAGTCATTAACACTGCTGCCTCACAGCGCCAGGGACTTGGCTTCGATTCCCGGCTTGGGTCACTGTCTGTGTGGAATCTGCACCTTCTCCCCATGTCTACGTAGCTTTCCTCCGGGTGCTCTGGTTTCCTCCCACAGTCCGAAAGCCGTGCTGGTTAGGAGCTAAATTTTCTCTCAGTGTGCCCGAACAGGCGCCTGAGTGTGGCGACTAGAGGATTTTCACAGTAACTTCATTGCAGTGTTAATGTAAGCCTACTTGTGACACTAATAAATAAACTTTAAACAAATCAATGTATTCACAAGCTTGTGTGTAAAACTCCCTCAACGCTGTCCCACCAGACATATTCAGCAGAGAGTGGTGGGTGCCTGGAACCCGCTGCCAGAGGAGGCGATGGAAACAGGCACATTAGCAACATTTAAGAAGCATCTGGATGGGTACGTGAATAGGGAGGGAACAGAGGGATACGGACCGAGTAAGGGCGGATGTTTTTTTTTAGTTTAGTGATCGGCACAGGCTTGGAGGGCCTGTTCCTGTGCTGTAATATTTCTTTGAATGAGATGAAATACTGTTAATAAGTAATTGTTTTCTAATGGAAATTTAAATTCTGAAAAATCACCTGATGAAGGAGCAGCACTCCAGAAGCTCATGATACCAAATAAACCTGTTGGACTTTAACCTGGTGTTGTGAGACTTCTTACTTGATCTTTTGGCAGGTATCTTTGATGATCCTGAATGCAAAGAACAGCCTAACCACGCCATGACAGTGGTAGGTTATAATAATAAGTTTGATGCTAAATACTGGATCATTAAAAACAGGTAACTTGATGGAATTTCAGTGGAAGAATCCAACCGGTGGGGAATTCTTGGGATTTCAATGGGTGAAAGACACCCATCCTTGCTAACTTGACCATGACATAAAGGTAATGGAGTTGGGCTTGTTTCCCTTTGAAAGAGAAACCTTGGAATGATAACCTTATTAAAGAAAACACATCCCAAATGCACCAGTGAAGATGTTCGCCTAACTGTCCCAGATTGGACAGGCGAGGGGTGACTGTATGTGCGGTTGAAGAAAGAAATGTCGGAAGTTGGAAGAGGAAAATCAAGGCAGAGAGGTTTAGGAGGTGATGTCCAGTCCAGGACAAGAGAAAATTGCCATCATGAAAAAAATGGAGGGCGTGATGCTTAGGAGGAAAGAGGAAGATGGACAGCGAGCATGAGGTGGGACATGCAGTGAAGAGAAGTGTAGAGGTGGATCTAGCTCATGTAGGGGGAGTGGAGGTCGCAGGATTTGAATTCTACAAATTTTAGAATGTGCAGGTCTCGGTGTTAACTGGTGTTGGGCGGTATGGTGGCGCAGTGGTTAGCACAGCTGTCTCACAGCACCAGGGACCTGGGTTCGATTCTGGTGTGGAATCTGCACGTTCTCCCTGTGTCTGTGTGGGTGCCCCGGTTTCCTCCCACACTCCAACGATGTGCGGGTTAGGTGGATTGTCCATACTGAAAAATTGACCCTTAGTGTCCCAAGACGTGTGGGTTAGGGGAATTAGCGGGTTTAATACCTGAGGCTATAGCGATAAAGCTTGGGTAAAATACTCTACTAAAGAGTCCTTGCAGACCCGATGGGCTGAATAGCCTTCTCCTGTACTGTAAGATTCTATGATAATAAAGAATGGTGCAGGGACTCTTACCATGTTGACTTTAGATGTGTATTAAATAACTTTCTTCTTTCTCTAGCTTTGCAACAAGCTGGGGTGAAAACGGTTACATGAAGATGAAGATGTTCAAGAATGTGTGTCTAATAACCTATCGAGTTCACTAATAGTGTAAAATTGAATGCTTCTAAAAATAAAGCCAGCACTCTCAAAAACAGATTCGGGAGAACTTCAAGATTTAACTGTTTGGACTGTATTGTTTGAACCGGCTGTGGGATAAGTCTTTTCTGTAGCAAAGGATGAAGCTCAGGTGACTGTGCATAGTAAATTCCATTCGACTACTCTTCATAATCCATGGTATAATATGCAAAAATAAAAGGAAAGCAATAAAAATGACTGAATGAACCTTTGACGCTTTGTGTGTTTCTGCAGACAATGGGCAGAATTTTATGGGACCTCAGAAGCAGGTTGGAAGGCGGGAATGACCTCCGAATCAAGAGGGGGTACAGTGAGTGTCACCACCCCGGCATTCTAATGATGATTGCACATTCTATCAGTGGCAAAAACACACAACGCCGATATTACCTCGACCAGCTCAATTCATCTCATTGAGCAAATACTTTAATCTCATTTATTTATTATTTTTATTTAATATTTATTGTCGCAAGTAGGCTTACATTAATACTCCAATGAAATTACTGTGAAAATCCCCTAGTCTCCACACTCCGCCGCCTGTTCGGGTACACTGAGGGAGAACTTAGCATGGCCAATCCACCTAAGCAGCACGTCTTTCAGATTGTGGGAGGAAACCGGAGCACCCGGAGGAAACCCACGCAGACAGCATGCAGGCTCCGCACAGGCACTGACCCAAGCTGGGAATCGAATGCAGGTGCCTGGCACTGCGAGGCAGCAGTGTTAACCACTGTGCCAACGTGCCACCTGTGCAGTTTTGTGTGATTTTGTTCAGAGCTGGGGATCTAACAAGTGGTGCAGGGGATGAGGGATCATGACCCCCTCAGATACCCAACTGGTGGAAGTCGGCCAGATTGAGTGTGTGGGTCACTCATTTTGACAATGGGGACTGAGGAACTTGAGTTACACAGATAGATTGGAGATACTGGGGTCTGTCCATCTTCTAATGGAATGATAAACAACATCCAAAGATGTGCGGGCTAGGTTGACTGGCCATTCTAAGTTGCCCCTTAGTGTCCCAGGATGCATTGGTTAGAGGGATTAGCGGATAAATATGTAGGGATATGGGGATAGGGCCTGGGTGGGACTGTGGTTGGTGCAGACCCGATGGGCCGAATGGCCTCTTTCTGCACTGTAGGATTCTATGATTTCTATGATTTCTATGATCTAGTCTTGATTTATTTGTATTCCAATTAGTTTGAACTCAAATACATGCCAAACATGACGGGTAACTCAGTCATCATCAAGCTCGAGAGACACTTTGCCACACACAACATCCAGCAATAGTTCATGGCAGACAACACGCACCTATCTGTCCCTGAATTTCAAAACTTTCAACACAAATGGGACTTTGGGTACATCACGAGCGGCCCCCATGCCCACAATCCAACGGTCTGATGGAACGGGTGGTTCACTCAGCTAAGCAGCTTCCAGAGAAATGTGCACGGGATCACACAGATTACTAATGCTGCGTTCCTCAGCCTGTGAAATCTCCCACAGTGGGCCTGCCCTCGTCAGCACAATGACTCTTTTCCAGACACAACTGGTCCACGATTCCTACTCCTAAGGCTCTGCTGCAGCCAAAACCTGAAGTCATGGTGAATGATGCCCTTATGCAATGCCGACTGAGGAGCAAAACGCACAAGTTCCAGATGCCCATTGACTCAGCCTTCTAACACTTGGTCAAATGGTCAGGGTCCAGGCTGCATGTGGCTATAGCCAGTTGGCAGTGGGAGAAAGCCATGCCCTGCAACCAAACAACTTTTGGGTGGCCTTAGATGGTGCCCACTATGTATGCAAGCACTGTCACCTCCTACAGGTGTTGGAACCAGTGCCAACAGATTTTTTAAAATTCATTTATGGGACACGGGCGTCGCTGGCTGGCCAGCATTTATTGCCCATCCCTAGTTACCCTTGAGAAGGTGGTGGTGAGCTGCCTTCTTGGATCGCTGCAGTCCACGTGCTGTGGGTTGACCCACAATGCTGTTTGGGAGGGAATTCCAGGATTTTGAACCAGCGACTGCAAAGGAACGGCAATATATTTCCAAGTCTGGATGATGAGTGGCTTGGAGAGGAACTTGCAGGTGGTGGGGGTGTTCCCATGTATCCGCTGCCCTTGTCCTTCTAGATGGAAGTGGTCGTGGGTTTGGAAGTTGCTGTCAAAGGATCTTTGGTGAATTGCTGCAGTGCATCTTGTAGATAGTACACACTGCTGCTACGGAGCATTGGTGGTGGAGAGATTGAATGTTTGTAGATGTGGTGCCAATCAAGCGGGCTGCTTTGTCCTGGATGGTGTCAAGTTACTTGAGTGTTGTTGGAGCTGTAACAGGGCAAGTGGTGAGTATTCCATCATGGGATACCACAGGAGGGGGGGTGGCGGGGGGGGGGAGCGGTGATGGGGAAGGAGAAGCAAGTAGTTGCTGATCTAGTGAATAAATTATCGTTTGTTATAAGTTGTTATTCGGCTTTTAATTTAAACACCTTCCAAGCATTCCACTTTAATGACACAAGCAAGAACAGTAGTCAACTCGTTAATTCATTCAACAATTTATTGATTTATTTAGCACTTCTGGTACCAACTCTCAAACTTAAACAGTTGCAACTCATTAACTCTTTTACTGAACTTTAACTCTTGACTGAACATCAACTTTACTGAATTTTAATCCTTAACTGAACATTGACTACTATTTAACTGAAAATAGACACTACCAGGTTTAGGGAAGAATTGGCCAAATCCTTTCTGATGTCGAATCTATCTTCATCACCTTCTCTGAGGAAAATTCCTTCAGGACATGCTTCTTAAAAAGGTTAATCTCTACAGGGTTGTCGTTGGCAAACAAAGGACTACACATGTCTTTTAGCTACAAATCCCCCACCTACTTCCAGAAGACTCTGCCATCTCGCCAACTGCGTAATCAGAAACAAATCGCTTGGCTCAAACAACCAGTGAAGTTACTTGCAAACGATGCTATTTCACTTTGTTCAGACTGCATATCCCACACATAGCAGCAATAAAATTCGCCGCCCCATGTCTGCTCGAAAGTAAACAAATTCTGCCATTTAGTCAACACAGAAAGCTTCAGACCACAGTTTCCAGACCAGAGCAACTTTACAAACTGCATTTACTTATAAGTTGACCAAAAATCCTAGCATGCTTCACTCTCAGCCAGAACCAGCATTTTAAAGCCACAATTACCATTATTATTGTTAAAATCATTGTTGTAGCCATTCTTTCCCCATCTGCAAAGTCCTTGTTGTCAGTGTGTCAGGAACTCTAGACATTTATGGAGACAGGTGAATTCAACTGCATCTTAGATGCAGCATTGTCCAGTGAGGATTAAAGTCACCTCACTGGAGAAGGTGGTGGCGAGCTGCCTCCTTGAACCTTGCTGAGAGGAAAGCTCGCTGGTGGTGACATTTCCATGCATCTGCTGCCCTTGTCCTTCCAGGTAGTAGAGATTGTGATTTTGGAAGGTGCTCGCAAAGATTCTGAGGGTGGTATACACTGTTGTTGGTATCCCGATGTTGGAGGGAGTGAATAATAAGTCTTGTGAATAGAGTGTCAATCAAGCGGGCTGCTTTGTCCTGGATGTTGTTGAGTTTCTTGAGTGTTGCTGGAGCTGCACTCATCCAGGCAAGTGGAGAGTATTCCATCACACTCCTGACTTGTGTTTTGTAAATGGTGGACAGGGTTTGGGGAGTCAGAAAGCCAGTTACTCACTGCAGAATCCCCAGCCTCTGACCTACTCTTATAGCCACAGTATGTGAATGGCCAATCCCAGTTGTTTCTGGTCAGTGGTAATCTCCAGGATGTTGATAGGGGTGTTTAAGTGATGATGACATCATTCAATGTCAAGGAGAGATGGTTGGATTATTTCTTGTTGGTGATGGCCATTGACTTGCAATTGTATGGCATGAATATGACTTGCCATTTGTCAGTCAAAGCCTGAATATTGTCCTAACATGAGGAACTCCTGCAGTGATGTCCTGGGACTGAGATGATTGACATCCAACAACGACAGCCACCTTCCTTTGAGCTCGGTATGACTCCAACCAGCAGACAGTTAGCTCTGAGTTTGATTCCCAGTGACTCCAGTTTTGTTTGAGCTCCTTGATGTCATGATCAGTCAAATGCTGCCCTGACATCAAAGGCAGTCACTCGCACCTCACCTCTGGCATTCAGCTCTTTTGTCCACATTAGGATCAAGGCTGTAATGAGGTCAGGAGCTGAAAGGCCCTGACAGAACCATGCCATCATCATTGCTGGGTCAAAGTGCTGGAGATCACCTTGAAGATCATAACAGCACCATAACTGGAAGGACCACACCTTAAAAAGAATCACCAGTTTCTGATCGCAACTTCATTGCAATGTTAATAGAAGCCTGCTTGTGTCACTAACAAATAAACTTCAAACAACTAAGGATTGGCAGTACTGTGACATAACCAACACTGTTCTCATTTGTTAATCACTTTAAGTTTATTTTTATTACTGTCACAAGTAGGCTCACATTAACACTGCAATGAAGTTACTGTGAAAATCCCCCAGTCGCCACACTCCGGCATCTGTTCAGGTACACAGAGAATTTAGCATGGACAATGCACCTAACCAG